>NC_073397.1:23686823-24311823 GCF_028641065.1 Leucoraja erinaceus | reverse complement strand
CCATTTACCTACAGGCAGTCGAGGGCAGCCATAGGCAGTCTCCTTCACTGACCAGGCATTTTGATTGAATCATTGGAGTTTTCAGGACCAAGGAAGACCTACCGGTACGTAAAATGCCCGCTAAACTTTATTAAACTTCTTAAAAATATCTCCACTCTTTCTCCTCCCCATTCTCTCCCCTTCTCCCCCTTCGCTCCCCCTTCTCTCCCCCTCTCTCCCCTCTCTCTCCTTCTCTTCCCTTTTCCAAAGGACTTACCTTGCACTCTGCAGCCGTTTTACCTTCTTCTTCATCACAGAATTTCAGACAGCGCTCTCCCGCTTTCCTGGCCCCGGCCCTTGCGATGTGTTTGTGTGTGTTTTGTGTGTGTGTGTGTGTGTGTGTGTGTGTGTGTGTGTGTGTGTGTGTGTGTGTGTGTGTGTGTGTGTGTGTGTGTGTGTGTGTGTGTGTGTGTGTGTGTGTGTGTGTGTGTGTGTGTGTGTGTGTGTGTGTGTGTGTGTGTGTGTGTGTGTGTGTGTGTGTGTGTGTGTGCGTGTGTGTGTGTGTGTGTGTGTGTGTGTGTGTGTGTGTGTGTGTGTGTGTGTGTGTGTGTGTGTGTGTGTGTGTGTGTGTGTGTGTGTGTGTGTGTGTGTGTGTGTGTGTGTGTGTGTGTGTGTGTGTGTGTGTGTGTGTGTGTGTGTGTTGTGTGTGTGTGTCAGGCAGCATCTCTGGAGAAAAAGGATGGGTGATCTTTCGCGTCGGAACCCTTCTTCAAAACGTCAGCCATAATTTTTCTCCAGAGATGTTGACTGGCCCGTTGAATTACTCCAGCACTTTGTGTCTATCTTCTCTATAAATCAGCATCTGCAGTTTCTTCCTGCACATCTATATTTATGTCTAGATCATTTGTACATATGAAAAACAACAAAGGTCCAAGCACAGATCCCTGCGGAATGCCACTGGTTACAAAACTCAATGAAGTTAGTTAGTGAGACATGACCTCTAATGTACAAAACCATGTTGGCGATTTCTCTCCAACAGTTTCCCTACTACGGATATAAAGTTCATTAGTCTATAGTTCCTTGAATTCTCCCTACTTTCTTTTTTAAACAAAGGGACAGCATTGGTAACTCTTCAGTCCTCCAGGACCTCACCTGTGGGTCGAGAAGAAACAAAGATCCTTATCAAGGCTCCGACAATCTTCTCTTCTGCCTCCCTCAATAATCTGCGACAGATCCCATCTGGCCCTGGAGGATTATCCACCTTAATGTTCTTCAAGAGCCTCTGCAACACCTCTTTCTCAATCTCAAACTGCCCTAACATATTTGTATTCTCCATACTGATCTCACAGTCCTCCAAGTCCTTCTCCATAGTGAACACAGATGCAAATATCCATTTAGTACCTCACCTATATCCTCAACTCCAAGCATAGATTCTGTCCTTTATCTTTTACCGGTCCGACCTTCTCCCTGGACACCCTCTTATTTTTAACATACGTATAAAAAGCTTTGGGATTTTCCTTAGTCTGACTCAACAATGACATTTCATAGCCTTTTTCATGGCATTTCATTTGCAAGCCTAATCAATAATGCCTCCATCTCATTAAAGGATGATTAATGAGATGGGCCAGAGGTCATGTAACTAAAGCATAGTTTTTCAGGTGGGTCTGCTCTACATACAGGGCGGGTAGGATATTTACAGCAAGTGCAAAAATACTCTGGATGCTATTTATGATTTTGCCTAAAAATCACGCATTCCAGCTCACAATGTTTATTTTAAAGAAAATACAAAAACAGACATTCACCACTAACTTCCATCTGGCACTCAAATTCACCTGGACCATTACTGACATCTCACGTTCAAGTTCCAGTTGCATTTATTGTCACACGCACCAAATGGTACAGTGAGATTTGAGTTACCATACAGCCATACGAATAAAAAAGAACACAATACACGATAGAATTTAACATGAACATCTCCACACAGTGGAATCAACATTTCCCACTGTGAGGGAAGGCAATAAAGTTCAGTCATCTTCCTACCGTTTCTAGACCTCACCATCTCCATTGCAGGTAGCAGACTATTGACCGACATCTGCTACAAACTCAATGATTCCCATGGTTATCTGGACTACACTTCTTCCCACCCTGCTTCCTGTAAGGACTCTATCCCCCTACTCCCAATTCCTCCGTCTATGCCGCATCTGCACCCAGAATGAGGTGTTCCAGACTAGGGTATCGGAGATGTCCTCATTCTTTAGGGAATGGTGGTTCCACTCTTCTATTATAGATGAGGCTCTCACCAGGACCTCCTCTATATGCTGCAGCTCCGCTCTCACTCCTGATCCCCCTACTCGTAACAAGGACAGAGTCCCCCTTGCCCTCACCTTCTACCCTACCAGCCGTCGCATACAATATATAATCCTCTGACAATTTCGCCACCTCCAACGGGATCCCACCACGGGCCACTTCCCATCTCCTCCCTTCTTTTCCTTGGAGACCGTCCCCCCCTTAACTCCCTGGACAATTCATCCCTTCCCATCCAAACCACCCCCTCCCCAGGTACTTTCCCTAGTAACCGCAGGAAATGCTACACTTGTTACTTTACCTCCCCCCTCGACTACATCCAAGGACCCAAGCAATCTTTCCAGAGAAGGCAGAGGTTCATCTCACCTTCTTCAACCTCATCTACTGCATCCGCTGTTCCAGGTGTCAACTTTTCTACATCGGTGAGACCAATCTTGGCGATTGCTTCGCCCAATACCTCCGTTCAGTTCGCAAAAACTAACCAGATCTCTCGGTGGCTCAGCACTTCAACTCCCCCTCCCATTCTGAATCCAACCTTTCTGTCCTTGGCCTCCGCCATTGTCAGAGTGAGGCCCAGCACAAACAGGATGAACAGGACCTGATATTTCGCTTGGGTAGTTTATACCCCTGTGGTATGAACATTGACCTCCAATTTCAGGTAGTCCTTGCTTTCGCCCTCCTTCCTCCTTCCTCCTTCCCACGGCCTATTGTCAGCACCTCTTCCTTTCTTTTTCCTGACCCCCCCCCCCCGACATCAGTTTGAAGAAGGGTCTCGACCCGAAACATCGCCTATTCCTTCTCTCCATAGATGCTGCCTCATCTGCTGAGTTTTTCCAGCATTTTGCGTCTACCTTCGATTTTTCCAGCATCTGCTGTTCTTTCTTAAACACACATTCTGTTGACCTACCCCTTATTCCATTATCAAGGTAGACACAAAATTCTGGAGTAACTCAGCGGGACAGGCAGCATCTCTGGAGTAAAGGAATGGGTGACGTTTCGGGTCAAGACCCTTCTTCAGACCCAACGCGAAACGTTACCCATTCCTTCTCTCCAGAGATGCTACATGTCCCACTGAGACGCTGAGACGCGTTTTGTGTCTACCTTCGATTTAAACCAGCAACTGCAGCTATTTCCTACACATTCCATTATCATGGATGGTCCGTAAAATGAGAGTCATAATTGGTCCTTGATCAAAATAAATTAAAGAGGGGGTGAAATATTGTGGGGTGGGACTGCGAAGATTTCATTAGAAATCTTAACATAAGCTTCTTAACACATATTGTGAATTCCACATCTGGTTTTGAATTATTAGAGGTTGGCTGAGTGCCAAAGTAGTGTTAAAAAAGAAAATGTAAATAATGAAGCCAGTTACACCATCATTAATATTGAACTATTGGGAAACTTTGTGTCAGCTGAAAAATGGTGACAAGTGAAATAAACAGAAATCTAATTCAATGCATCTACATTGTACTCAAGGCATCTGATACAAAAACCTACCTAAAAATGTTTGCCTTTTATTTTATAGAGAAAACATGACAATTCGTATTATTGCATTTCCTATTGACAGGCCTTAAGGGCTGTGAACACAATATATGGAAGCCTCAAGCAATACAAATATAAAATAAATGCGGCAAAGCGAAACAAGGAAGGTTAATCAATGAAACCAGTTACTCTTAACAAGGTATAGAGAAGACAGATTAATTCTGCCTATATGTAACAATGCCTCCCTATTTAATTGAACTTTAAAAACTCATTGATCTCTGTTATATTAATAACAAAAATGTGTTGGAACTTAACATTCAATTATAGGAATATGAAATGTAAAACATTAAATGGTAACACCTATTAACTATCTCCAGTAAGTAATATCAGGTAAATCTATTAGTAATTCCAGTTCAACTCCACTGGAGTTTCAATATTACTGTGGGTTATGTTTTTTTTCTTGATGTACTATGTTTGTATTTATTATTAGAGCATATTATTAAACAAATACCACTTGCATGGCACTGATTAAGTATGATGTAATGGAGCTAATTCAATTAACAGGAAAAAGAGAAAAGGAAAAAATCAAAAAACAAACTCCTATGTTGATTCCTACTTTATGTTGTGCACTATCTGAAATGCAAAGAGGACTCCCGCGATTAATTGCAAAATGGAGCTTAGAACATTTGTGTTTCAACAAAGCAAATTGTTTACATGCATCTTTACAGGCAATTCATATTAAACATCTCAATGATCTTGATGTGGACATCTGCCAAAATCAGCCACAGTAATTTATTCAGTTTGCCAATGGTTTAAAATACAACAAACGACAGTGAAAATACTGGTAATACTCAATGAGTGTCTACTCAATGTACAGGAGACACCTGTGCAAAGGTTGAAAGCAATCGTATAATGTATATCCAGTATGAATAAAACAAACCACCCTCTAATAAATTAATAACTGATATGTTTTAATACAGATATCATGAGAAAATGGATCAGAACAAGTGAGACACAGCGTCTTTTATAAGGAAAACCTAAGTAAACCCTATCCCGAAAGTAATAGACAATAGGCAATAGACAATAGATGCAGGTGTAGGCCATTCAGTCCTTCGAGCCAGCACCGCCATTCAATGTGATCATGGCTGATCATCCCCAATCAGTACCTCGTTCCTGCCTTCTCCCCATATCCCCCGACTCTAATTTTTAAGAGCCCTATCTAGCTCTCTCATGAAAGTTTCTAGAGAACCCGCCTCCACTGCCCTCTGAGGCAGAGAATTCCACAAACTCACCACTATCTATGAGAAAAAGTGTTTCCTCATCTCCGTTCTAAATGGCTTACTCCTTATTCTTAAAATGTGGCCCCTGGTTCTGGACTCCCCCAACATCGGAAACATGTTTCCTGTCTGTAACGTAACTGAAACCCTTAACAATCTTATATGTTTCAATGAGATCCCCTCTCATCCTTCTAAACTGCAGAGTACAAGCCCAGCTGCTCCATTCTCTCAGCATATGACAGTCCCGCCATCCCGGGAATTAACCTTGTAAACCTATGCTGCACTCCCTCAATAGCCAGAATGTCCTTCCTCAAATTAGGGGACCAAAACTGTACACAATGCTCCAGGTGTGGTCTCACTAGGGCTCTGTACAACTGCAGAAGGACCTCTTTGCTCCTATATTCGATTCCTCTTGTTATAAAGGCCAACATGCCATTCGCTTTCTTCACTGCCTGCTGTACCTGCATACTTACTTTCACAGACTGATGTACAAGGACCCCAGATCCCATTGTACATTCCCTTTTCCCAACTTGACGCCATTTAGATAGTAATCTGCCTTCCTGTTTTTGCTACCAAAGTGGATAACCTCACATGTATCCGTATTAAACTTCATCTGCCATGCATCTGCCCACTCCCCTAACCTGTCCAAGTCACCCTGCACTCTCATAGCAGTTCACACTGCCACCCAGCTTTGTGTCATCTGCAAATGTTCTAATGTTACTTTGAATAGAAACGAAACAATGATTACTGCACAAAAAAGCACCACCAGAGAAAAAATGACGATTCCTTCATAAACTCAGCGGGTGACGTAGCATCTATGGAGCTAAGGAATAGGTGACATTTTGGATCGAGACCCTTCTTCAGATGGATCTCGACCCGAAACGCCACCTATTCCTTCACCATAGATACTGCCTCACCCGCTGAGTTTCTCCAGCATTTTGTCTACCTTCGATTTTTCCAGCTTCTGCAGTTCTTTCTTAAACTACTCCTTCATAAAGTCTCTTGCTTGTGATAAATTTATAACTAGATTCCAACTCTTCATCAAAGAGAATTGGGTACAAATTGGATATCTGTTTTATGTGCTAAATACTTGTTAAGATAACATGAACAGAAATTGCAGAATACACTCATCCAGTCAAGTAGCATCCACACATACATCATGGGTTGTAGGTACTTCATCAATTTACAGCTTATGTTTTTTTGTTTTTTTTTAATTCCTGTCACACAATGTGGCAACAATGGCCCTCATTTCACATGTGGAATTCAGGGCATGTATGTGACCACAGCATATGATAGTTTGTGCACATCTTGTGATATAACCGTGCTATGAACTTTAAATACATTTCATGGACCATCTTCCTGGAATCTTACAGAAACTAATTGGTGTAGCCCAGTCCATCACACAGACCAGAATTCCCATGCATGACTCCTACATTTCAGGTTGCCTCAGGAAAGCAACCAACACAATCAAAGTCTTGTCACCAGAAGATACAAAAGCTTGAAAGTGTGCATCACCAAACTCAGGAAAAGCTTCTTCCCTTCTGTTATCGAGCTTCTGAATGATCCTTCCATTAGCTAAGATACTAGCCCTTTCACCACTCTCTCATTGCGTACACTGGACTTTGTTTCTGTAACTGGGCAGCACACTGGCACATCGGTAGAGTTGCTGTTTTACAGCGCCAGAGGCCTTGGTTCGATGCTGACTATGGGTGCTGTCTGTATGGAGATTGTAAGTTCTCCCTGTGACCGCGTGTGTTTTCTCCGAGTGCTCTGGTTTCCTCCAACACTACACAGACGTATAGGTTTGTAGGTTAATTGGCTTAGGTAAAATTGTAAATTGTCCCTAGTGTGTAGGATGGTGCTAGTGTACGGGGATCGCTAGTCAGCGCTGCCTCGGTGGGCCAAAGGGCTTGTTTCCTCACTGTATCTCTAAACTAAACTAAACTAAACTAAACTGGTTTTGCTACAATGCTGAAACCAACCCACACAGACATTTTACTTAAAACCGACCTATTTGGTCATCTTGCTTGATTTCATCTTTTGTAGTTGGATGTCAAATATTCCTGTGAAGATTCCTGAAATGCTTTTCTGTGTTAAATATACTATTTATATTGAATAAAAATTCAGTTTTTTCCCATTTTTACTGATACTTGTATTGCAATAGAGCTATTGAAGGTACAAACAAGATGAATGTCAATGGTGAATCTCTCTGGCTTGATGTTTTATTCATATGATTGCAGGCAAAACAAATACAAAAATATGTAGATTATTAGGTCATCATTTAAAATACTGAAAATTATTACCCCACATTTTAGGATGAACAACAGCAGGTTTAGTTCAGTTCAGTTTAGAGATATAGCATGAAAACAGGCCCTTCGGCCCATCGAGTCCTGGCCAACCAGCAATCACTTGTATACTAGTTCTATCCTACAAACTAGGGATAATTTACAGATGCCAATTAACCTACACACCTGATGAGAGATTCACCATTGACATTCATCTTGTTTCGACCTTCAATAGCTCTATTGCAATACAAGTATCAGTAAAAATGTGAAAAAATTTTATTCAATATAAATTGCATATTTAACACAGAAAAACACGTCTTTGGAATGCGGGAGGAAACCGATGCACGCAGAGAAAGCTCACACACTCACATGGAGAATGTACAAACTCCCTATTGACAGCAACCTTAGTCAGGATCGTACCCAAGTCTCTGGTGCTGTAAGGCAGCAACTCTACCTCTGCGCCATTCTGCCGCCCTTAAATATCGTCACCTTTTAAAAACAATATATGTGGTAATTTTATTCCAGTAGCCTAGCTAATGCTAGTTTCCAGGGAATCTTCATTTATGCGACCAGCACTCCCATCAAATAAGGTGTGTGCCCTATGAATGTATTTAAATTGGTATCCCAAGCTGATCATTCACAGATTCTTCTGATTATTTTTTTTTGTGGGCAGCAAAGGCAAAAGTTTTAAATGGCACATTTGTCTAGGCAGTCAAATTGATAAAATATCTTTCAAAAATTGGCTTCCAGCATGTGTAGAGGATTCCTTCATGTGAAAGTACTCTGGAATGCAAGACTGGTTTTAGGCAAGGCTGATCCTCATTGTAAGCGTATTGCTGAATCTAAGCATGAATCTCATGGACTGGTTTCCAACACCAAGAGCCCGCCGGGGCTCCAACACCAAGACCCCGTGCTTGGCCTTGCATCACCCGGCGTGGCTTTAATGGCTGCGGGACATTTAACATCGCCCGCTGGGGGCTTTGACTCTGTCTTTGACTCTGACATGGGGGGGAGAGGGGAGTGCAGGGGAGAGATATGTTTTTTTTTGCCTTCCTTCACAGCGAGGAGAAGATGCGCTGTGAAGGATGTTTGTGTAAATTGTGTTGTGTCTTGGGTCTTTTTCGTTTTGTATGTATGACTGCAGAAACGACATTTCGTTTGGACCTCAACGGGGTCCAAACGACAAATAAATTGTATTGTATTGTATTGTATTGGTTTTGATTGCAAAAGGAATTGTAAGGGGTTTTACATATTATATTTGCTCTCTAATAGGTTTGCATGTAGACTACTTTTCAGAACACCTCCTTTTGCTCACCAAGGGTGATGTTGATCTTCCAGTTATAGTCATTTCAATTCTCAACCCAACTCTCACTCAGACCTCTCCGTCTTTTATTTCTTACTCTATTCCCATGAAGTGTAATGAAAGCCTAAATACCAGCATTTCATTTTCAATCTGGGCATGTTTCTACGTGAAGGACCCCATATTAACTTCAGTACTTTCAGATAACCAGCCTGTCCTGCATATATTAGAACTGGCTAATCTACAGATAACAGGCTGATAAACCAAAAGTACTGATGTTAATATGTCTAGTTCTATTGCAAAGTCATTTGTCTATAACATTAACTAATTTTCTCGCTCCAAAGATGCTACGTAAATTGTTAGGCATTCCCAATATTCTCTTCTCTTTCTTAGTTCTGGCAGCTGCTGTGTTCTGCATCTAAAGGGCCTGTCCCACTGTACAAGGTAATTCAAGAGTTCTCCCGAGTTTCCCCTGATTTGAACTCGGAGACTTAAGGTAATAGCTGCTCATAGGTACTCGGGGCTCTCGTAGACATTTTTCAACATGTTGAAAAAATTTCACTAGCTTACCGCGTTTCCTGAGTGCCTGCTGTTAGCGATACGAGCCGCTAAGAGATGTCCCGAGCTCCGATGTACCCGCTACGTAAATTCTACGTACTTACCACGAGTTTGATTTTTTTTTAAACTCTGGAGAGCTCTTGGGTAAACTCATATTGTGGGACAGGCCCTTAACTGTTCCAATTCATTCCTCATTACCTCCTCACTCATTACCTCCTCAGGCAGATTAGCTGTGATTAAAAGGCAAGGGGTCACCTTCGCTTCAGTGGCACCAAGAACACTTGTGTCACCTGGACAATCTCCAACTTTCATAGACATTCCATCTGCTTTCTCCATCTGAATCTCTCTTTGCAGATTGGGAGAGGCTTGTTTACTCTGTTCAATTTCCAATTAAAAAAAAGGTCATCAATCTAATATGGCATCTGTGTCTCTTTGTCCACAAACGCTACATGACTGATTGACTAATTGAAAGAGACAACATGGAAACAGGCACTACAGACCACAGTGTCCATGTTGACCATCGATCACCCATTCACATTAGTTCTGTTGTCCCACTTTTGCATAGACAACATACACACACATTTACAAAGGACAATTAACAAGTCTGCACATTTTTAGGGCGTGGGAGGAAACTGGAGTACCCGGAAAAAAGCGATCATGATCACAGAGACAACACGCAAACTCCATACAGAGAGAGCCCAAGGCCAAAATGGAACCCAGGTCTCCGGTGATGTGAGGAAACAGTTCAACCAGCTGTGCCACTGTGATCTACTGAGATTCTGCACCACTGTGATCTACTGAGATTCTGCACCACTGTGATCTACTGAGATTCTGCAACCATTTTCTGTTTTTGCTTCAAATTTCCAGCGTCTACACATTTCATATAATGTTGATTTACTTTCTTGTATCTCACAGATCTATTCTTTCTGGGTCCACTGGCCATGTGTGTATTGTAAATCATAAGACATCACTGCTGTTTGGGAAAGGCTGGATGTATCTGTTGAATTCCTTTCAACTGTCATCAGCAATATGATCATGTTTTAAAATGTTAACCGAGGAAAAAGGGAGAGAGCATTATAGAACAATATTTAATGTTTTCATCAACCTTTGGATTCTGAGGATTTAATGCATGTTTTATTTTACCTGGGCTTGAAACTCTTTTTCAAAAGGCATTGCGCCATTACTTTTCACCACTTTCAGTAAATGAAGTTGCCTTAAACCTCCAGTATACATCAAATGTATTGTATCTATTTTATATTCAAAGCTATCATGCAGAGCTGCATTACAAAAATGCAAATGTGCAATTAAATAGTTCATTTATTGCAGTTTTGTGACTTTCTGTGAAAGTGGAAAAAAAACATATTATGAAATAATTGAGAGTCATGACTCCCAATGGTTACATTTTACACAGACAATTCCAATCGCAGCAATCTAAAATTTGAGGGCTATGGATAATTCATTGTCAGTTGGATGGGGTCTTGAACCTCACTTCATGTGATGCATACCATGCCTTTGTTTTTTTGTTGTAATTAAAATTTGAAAAAGCTGCATATTATTATAATATCTGGATGTGTTATGAAAACAGAACAAAAAAAAATGTATTCAGAGCGATCTTCTATCAAATCTGCATTTATATGAAATTGGCTGGGTGGATTAGACCCGAGTGACAATATGATCACGTCAGTGTGATTGGAGGTTGAAGCTTTCAAATTACGGATCAGTTTAATCTGCTTCTTGCTTCTGTACCTTGGTTATCTTGATGAAGTTTAGTTTAGTTTAGAGATACAGGGCGGAAACAGGCCCTTTGGCTCAACAAGTCCATGCCGACTTGTGATCCCCACACATTAACACTATCCTACACCCACTAGGGACAATTTACAATGTTACCAAACCAATTAAGCTACAAACCTGTACCTCTATGGAGTGTGATAGGAACCAGAGCTCCAGGGAAAAACCCACACAGGGCATGGGGAGAACGTACAAACGTACAAACTCTGTACAGATAAGCACCCATTGTCAGGATCGAACCGGGGTCTCTGGCGCTGTCAGGCAGTGACTCTACCGCTGCGCCACCATGCCGCTCCTAGTAATATCTTGCAAAGTGTAAGTGAATTCCTTTTGTATTGGTCCAAGGTAGGTGGATTGAAGCACGCAAAATAGTCAACTGTGAGCTTCATTAAAATTGGCTCTGTAATACAGAAATAATACATTCTATCCAGTTAAATGACATCACATCATTGCTGACAGATTCAGGACTTTGATTTCTATCACATTTGAACCAAGATTAAAATTCAAAACTAATCTTTTTCTATGGATGAGGGTCCATTAAGATACAAGCTGTTCAATTCTTTAATTGTCCATTTCAGAATAGTTTTCTTGCATTTCAACATGCAATGCATTCATAAAAACAGAAATGTCAGGATCTCTCAGCAGGTCTGACAGCATCAGCGATAAAGAAACAGAGTTCATATTTTGGGAGATACAAGGAATTGCAAATGCTGGAATCTTGCTAGAACACAAACTGCTGGATTAACTCAGTGGATCAGGCATCATCTCTGGAGGACATGAATAGGTAACGCTTTGGGTCAAGATCCTTCTTTAGCGTCTTGAAGAAGAGTCCCAACCCAAAATATCACCTGTCCATTACCTCCAGAGATGCTGCTTGACCCACCAAGTTACTCCAGTGCTTAATGTTTCAGGACTTCAGACCTATGGGAATTGCATCTGATGACAGGGAGGCAGGCTCTGTAAAGCCCAAATACCAATGGGCATGCACCAGCTCAAAGATCAGTTGGCTAGATATGGCACCTGAAGGTGCTCATCATGATCAGTGGTTCACAGTTCATAGCTGACAAATTTGCAGCTCAATAACTGGTTTCCTCATTGCATTTCAACATCTCAATCCACAGAGTGATGCAAAGGCAGAGAATGCTGTGAAAGAATCGCTGGAGAAGGTTACATGATTATCATCAGGTCCCCAAGATAGACATAAAGTGCTGGAGTAACTCAGACTGGGTTTGAGAAATGTTCCAACCCAAAATATCACCCACCCTTTATCTCCAAAGATGCTGCCTGGCCTGCTGAGGTACTCAAGCACTTTGTGTCTATCTTTGATATTAACCAACATGTGCAGTTCCTTTCTGTACATAATCATCAGGTCCCAACTTGTTGACCTGATGTTTAACAATACCCCACACATGGGATGATGTTGACACCTGTGCAGAGGCATACTAGATGATGAACAAGAACTTGAAACACAACCATAGTTAAGCAAGGTAAGATAGCAACAATACATGCACCCGGCCAGAACAGAGGCAGGAGAGACATGTCAATAATCTGAGTTTGAGGAATTGTTGGGATGAAGCCAATATCAGACCAATATCAGATATGGCAGAAGCCATGGTATAGTCTATACTCCAGATTGTATAAGGTTACTGCCAAAGAAGGTAACCTATATTAGAGGAACAGGCACATTGCAAAAGGGCTACAAGTGAAGATGGCAAGATTACTTGATTATAAATGTAGTTATGAAGACATCATAGGCTGCTCCATCAGATCTGCAGTTTGTGAATACCACCCCTCAGCCACAGGCCCTGGCAAACCTGCAGTCTCTTTGGTCAAGATCTTTAAGGTAATTTTATTGACCTGAATTAGCAGACCATATCAGATTTTCACACACAGTGGCCAGAAGCCATAGCTTTTGGGATGAATGATTGCATCAGACCTAATCCAGACATATGGCAGAAAGGCAGATCATAAGAAAGCAATGACTGAAATACCTGGAAGACATGTTGTGTTGAACAATTATTTAGATGATTGTTTTTTATTTATTTTTGTTTTTCATTATTAAATAGGTTTGCACAATATCTGTGTTTTATTTTAACATTGGTTTGCAGACAATAATCGGCATTTTAATTCTACCTTCCTTTTGAAGAAAGTGTTATATAATGTACACTCTCAGGGCTGCAACAAAGTATGTAGAAGGTTCCAGAGGCACTTTGACACAGTAATTCTGCATGACCCTGCAAGATTTTGCTTTATAAAAACATTGAACTTGTGGGTAGATTAATTCACTAACTATGTCCCAATGCCTTAGAGAGTGGCTGAGTGAGATTCTCCTTTATACCTGGTTTATATCAAGTTTTTGAGCCTATACCATCTATTTGCATGGAAAACAAAAATTATTTGGAGATTTTTCCTGGGATAATGTTATCACCGTGCTGGGGAGTGTGTGTCAAAAGGCATTAGAATGTATTGAATTGACAACTGCAAAAGATTACATCTGATTACATATTTCCTATATAGACAGTTGAATATTTTCTACAATAGTACATAAGTGAACAAAATTATCTCTTAGTTTCCACTATGCCAGATTTTAATTTTAGATTCCATATTGGCACTCACTCTTAAATATACCTTATTCAGCTATTTACTTTTGTACTTTATTATTCCTTTGCCCAACTCAGATTTGGCCTTAAAATATTGGACTATTCTGCTATTTTGCTTTTGTTGTATTATCTTTATTATATGTATACTGTTTACTCTGTGAGCTCAAGTGAACAAGGAATTTCATTGCATGTTGCTGCATTTGACAATAAGCTAATCGTATTTAATGTCATAAACAAGTTTTTACATTTCTTTTGTTTTAGTTTTTAGTTTTAGAGATACAGTGGGGAAACAGGCCCTTCAGCCCACCACGTCTGCACTGATCAGCGATCCCCATACACTAGCACTGTCCTACACACTAGGGACAATTTACAATTTTTACTGAAGCCAAATTAACATGCAAACCTGTACGTCTTCGGAATGTGGGAGGAAACCAGAGACCCGGATAAAATGCATGCGGTCACAGGGAGAACTACGTAAAGACAGTACCCCTAATCAGGATTGATCCTGGGCCTCTGGCGCAGTAAGGCAGCAACACTACCATTGCACCACCATGCTGCCCTGCTGTTTTCTGATTTCAATTCAGATTATGCTTTATTTTAATCACTCACTATTTGAGAAATCCAATGCTCTATCCCCAGCTGTAAGATTTTTGTCCAGAAAATGCTTCCATTTCACTTTTCAACCCAATCAACCTGACTGCAAATGCTTTTGCAGTAGAAATGCTGAATACAGCATCCGGAGAGATGATTACTAGTCACGATAAGCTACTCAGTCAATATATAAAACCACATTTACTCTTGCAACCAGAGCATTTCCAGTATGGGCCCCTCAGGATATTGGTGAAAGATCTGCTTTATTTACTCTGCTACAAACTGTAGATCTTTTCAAACTATAAAGAGAACTGGCCAGCTAGAGAAGAATGGTGATCAGACTACCAATTCAAAGTTGCTCGGCAAGTCTTCGTGCATCCACAAAAACGTGCAATCAGGTGTGTTACTAACCCAGATGAGGGTCCAATAATATTCATTTGAGAATGAAGTCCATTGTAAATTGAATACAGCATCAATTGTTTTGAGTAAATGAGATTTGAGGCTGAATTTCGATGACTTAATGGCGATTAAGTCATTTAAGAAACATAAAGTGAGTGAAACCAGCTGATGAATGCTGATTAACTTGATCCTTGCAAGTTAACAAGATTCACACACTGGGTAAAAGGATTAATTAAAATTTCAATTTAAAGTCAAAAGAAACACACCGACTCAGAAGTCTGAAGAAGAGTCTCGACCCGAAACGGCACCCATTCCTTCTCTCCAGAGACGCTGCCTGTCCCGCTGAGTTACTCCAGCATTTTGTGTCTACCTTCGATTTAAATCTGCATCTGCGGTTCTTTCCTACACAGATTTGAGACACTTGCTATTAAGATTAGACAAGCCCCAAAGTGACCTAAACTGTATGTATTGAATTGTGAACACAGAATAGATTTTCTATTCAACATTATGGCATAAACAATTGCAGCTTCTGCAATTTCTGCATGACTAATTGCAGTTGGCACAACAAAATATTTTGAATGGTATATTTATAGTTTAATATATCAACATAATAGAACATTTTTACAGCACAATTAAGAAATTGTTCGCTTACTGTGCAACTGTGTGGCACGATAATGGTTTTAAAGAAAAGGTATTTGACAGAAAGGTAACTGACATCAATACAAATCCAGAGTAAAAAGAAGCTGGAATCACCTTTCATGTGGGCAGAGTATCTATTAGATTTACTGTAGTTACTAGCTAACTGCTTCATTGCTTTTTTTGTAAGGCATATTTGCTCTGGGAGTAAGTTAAAAGTTTAAATGAAAACAAGGGTTCAATAATATCAGCTAATATGAAGCTAATTGGTAATTCGACTTCTGACCCTTCAAAATACAAATCAGGAACTGTATTAGTAAAGTGTGACAAAGAAGCTGCAATTGTTTAAAAAAATATCAAGAAATAAAGAATTAGGAGGCCTCAGGTAGAAGTGCAATATCCAGCACTGTACTCAGGACCAGAATTATAAACATTATAGCCTATCCATGGAAAGGCTGACAGCTTGAATAGAATCTATTGAAATCTAAACACATTAGGAAGTAAAAACAATCATTAAAGTAGGAAAATTCCACAATTTCATGCAGCGTAGTAAACCGGTGATCTTTTATGAGTTCGTATTTGAAAAAGTCGGTGCCTTATATATTGCTAATAATAGTATTGGCTCTAACTTGCTTGTAGAAATGATGATGTAAAGTGATGTGTGTTTATTTTGCCTTTAAATAGAAATTTTAATTAATCCTTTTACCCATTATGCGGATCTTGTTTACTTGCAAGGATCAAGTTAATCAGCATTCATCTGCTGTTTTACTCACTTTATGTTTCCTAAATGACTTAGTCGTTGCATAATCACCCCTGGAACATTAATCCAACTCCAAACAGTGGGAAACCAATTGTTGGTGTCTATTAGCACATTCTGTGCCATTGCATTAGTGCAGTGCCGACAAATTGTGGAACTTAATGAGGAAGGGGGCATTTGATTTTAACAATTGTTACTTTAATTTTGCTTCATGGTTAGATTTTCATGAAGGCAGTATTTTCAAACAAACAATAGAAGGCGGTAAGTCAGAATCCCACCCGGTAACTAGATTGGTTATTTTAGTTCAGCTCATTCAAAAACTACGGCACCAGGGAATATAAGTTTCTGATTTCTGTCAAAAAGAGCAGAAATGCAAAGATTGTGAAGGCATTTGAACATTTCTATATCAATAATTTGATGAGAAGATCAAGTGTAACCCAAGTTGATTGACAGTACTGGTGCTGATAAGAATGCAGAGAGACATGCTAAATGAATGAACAAATTATGGTAGATGGAATATAATGTGGAAAGGTATGAGTCTGTACAGAACATTGCAGAAAAGTCAAGTACGTTTTTAAATGAAGTTTGAAAGGTCTTGGTGGTCAGGGGGACCTGGTGTTTGCATACATATCACAGGAAGCTAACATATAGGTGCAGCGAGCAATTAAGAAGACAAATCCTTATCTTGCATTTTATTCTAAAAGGATTTGGGCATGAGAGTAACATAATCTGGCTGCAATTATATACGGCTCTTGAGAAAACATAGCTGAAGTATTATGCCCCTGTCCCACTTAGGAAACCTGAACGGAAACCTCTGGAGACTTTGCGCCCCACTCAAGGTTTCCGTGTGGTTCCCTGAGGTTGCAGGTGGTTGCCGGTGGTTGCAGATAGTGGAAGCAGGTCAGGAGACTGACAAAAACCTCCGGGAACCTCGAGGAACTGCACAGAAACCTTGGGTGAGGCGCAAAGTCTCCAGAGGTTTCCGTTTGGGTTTCCTAAGTGGGACAGGGGAATAACATAACAATCTGATCTCTCGATCTCAGCAAGGATACAGTTGTAATAGAGAGAGTGCAACAAATCTTCATGGGATGCTTGGAAGGAGAGATCAAGTAGATTGGGCCCATAGACTCTAGTGTTCAGAAAAAAGAGAAGTGGTATCGTTAAAACATGAAATAATTCTTACAATACTCTTCAGAGAAAGATTTGGGGATAATGTTTTCTTTGGAATATATGAGCTATCTAGACCTTGAATTCACACAATCAAGGTAAGAACTGAAAATGGAAGAAATTTCTTCTCCCTAGAAGCAGTGAATCTTTGCTTTCAAAGGACTGTAGAGACTCACTCACTGAATATATTCCAGACATAATTATTGATTATTGATTGTGGGATAGGAAGATAATCCAGGGAATGAATGCTAGTTTCAAAATATCCATGACCTTATTGAATTTCCTGTTTCTATTTCTTATGTTCTTAATAGAAGGAACATATCACATTAACATTTAATTGACTTTTAACATGGGCAGCCAATGCACATATTTATCATATTGTCTTGACAGAATTACCAACCTAGCCATTTCTTAAGTCTGACTGATTATTTTCCATGTCTTCATCATTTGCACAAATTAATTGTTTCATAATATAAATTGGTTGTTTTTGAGCGATAGTACAAATTGTTTTAACAGTGAAGGACACATAGTGCTGGACACAAAGTGCTGGAACAACTTAGCGGGTCAGAAAGCATCACTAAAGTATAATAATAGGTGACATTTTGCGTCGGGACCTTACTTTAATCTGAAGAAGTATCCTGTAGATAGACACAAAACGCTTGAGTAACTCAGCGGGATAGGCAGCATCTCTGGAGAGAAGGAATGGGTAACGTTCGGGTCGAGACAGTTCCTTCACCCATTCCTTCTCTCCAGAGATGCTGCCTGTCTCGCTGCATTACTCAATCTTTTTGTGTCTATCTTCAGTTTAAACCAGCATCTACAATTCCTTCCTACACATGAAGAAATATCCTGACTGAAACGTCACCTATCCATGTTTTCCAGAGTTGCTGCCTAACCTGTTGAGTTACACCAGCACTTTATGTCCTTTTTTGTAAACCAGCACCTGTTATTCGTTGTATAAATTATGTAACAATGAATTGGTAGCATGTTTTACATCACTCCAATTTCAATTCCAATATAGTCAATAGAAACAAAACTATGACAGATATAAACAGCTATGTTCATTATAAGCTGATTTATATTGTATCATAGGATGTAAATCTATGCCTATTTGTGTAATTGGACTAAGCTTTGAATTTGTAATCAATAAAATTTGTAGGCGCCATCAATATGTGGGATTTGTATTGAAAATGTTATTTAACAATATCTTGATTAACTATAGTCTGCTTTTATAATGATTTATTCATAGCCTGAAATCTTGAGTTTTGTTTCCTAATAGTAGACAACGTAAATTGCTGAACCCTGTAATAGGGCATTTAAATAGTTTAAAGTACCTCTGAGCAGAGTGATCAGCTGTTTAAAGTGTAGTGAGGAACTGCAGATGCTGGCTTACATTGAAGGTGGACATAACATGCTGGAGTAACTCAGTAGGATAGACAGCATCTCTGGATAGAAGGAATGGGTGCCGTTTCGGGTCAAGACTCCTCTTAAAGTGTCAGATTGCATGGTGCAGTAGATAATTTCAAAAACACAATTTAATAAGTAGCAATGGTACTTTGATTTCCATCTTCCATGGGCTTCCTCTAGTGGCTGCTGCTTGGCTGGTGGATGCTGCAGTCTTTTCGTGATAGGGATCGCTGACCAGAGAATTATGACCACTCACTCTGGGGTAACCCTACATCTTTGGAAGGGTGACCGACTGCCTGACAGAAAAATAAGGAAGATTTGTGGATGAATGCTGTCCATCTGAGATAGCACAGATAGTTAATCCCCTTGCAGCCCATTCTTCTTCCTTGACTGGGCACCTCAACTATGTCAGTAATTTGATAGAGTGATACCCTCCAAGTTCCTTTGATCACTGCAATCAGTAAACATGATGGCAGAAGTTGCGCTTTACCTGCAGCTGTGGAAGCCTAGATAGCTACCAGCAAAGTGATGGTTATGACTGCAAGTCAACTATTGGAGTTGACCTCCTTCGCGCACTGGAAGACATTAGCTCTCACATCAGCTCTGTGCAAACAACTCCAGGATGTTAGTTTGTGCCGAATTGTTCATCCATCTTGACATGGTGGGCAGGCTTTCTGGCAACCTGACAATATGCCACAGATTCCATCCATTATAAATCATTCGTAGGCTGCTTCATTAGATAGCCTTGTCACAGAACTGAAGTTCGACCTCTCCCTCGCATGAGAATATTGTCCCCAACCCAATTCTTGAGCATCCATGCCCAATACGTCTGAGGTTCCCACATGCTTTAAAAGGGCATCAATAATACCAGTGCCCAAGAAGAGCAAGGAGACGTGCCTCAATGACTATTGACCAGTGGCACTAACATCTGTGGTGATGAAGTGCTTTGAGAGGTTGATTATGGCGCATATCAACTCTTACCTCGACAAGAACCTCGACCCACTGCAGTTCGCTTACCTCCACGCAGATCAACGGTGGATGCAATCTTACTGGCTCTCCACTCCACTCTGGACCACTTGGACAACAAAAACTCACGTCAGGCTGTTATTCATAGACTACAGCTCGGCGTTTAATACCATCATCCTCTCCAAGCTGGTTACCAAGCACTCAGATCTGGGTCTCCGCGCATCCCTCTGCAATTGGTTCCTCGACTTCCTCATCCACAGACCACAGTCTGTCCGTCTTGGTGGAACTGTGTCATCCTCATTAACAATCAGCACGGGAGCATCACAAGGCTGCGTGCTCAGCCCCCTGCTGTACTCACTCTATACTCATGACTGCATAGCCGGAAATAGTGCAAACTCCATCATCAAGTTCGCCGACGACATCACTGTTGTGGGATGAATCACTGATGGTGATGAGTCAGAGTATAGAAGTGAAATCCACCGATTGACCAAATGCTGCCAGCACAACAACCTGGCTCTCAGCACCAGCAAAACTAAGGAACTGTTTGTGGACTTTGGAAGGGGTAGGATAGGGGCCCACAATTCCATTTATATCAATGGGATGATGGTGGAAAGGGTCAAGAACTTCAAATTGCTAGGTGTGCATATTTCCGAAGATCTTTCCTGGTCCCAGCACACTGATGCAATCATAAGTAAGGCACATCAGCGCCTTTACATCCCAAGAAGATTACGGAGAGTCGGTATGTCAAGGACTCTCTCGAACTTCTACAGGTGCACAGTAGAGAGCATATTGACTGGCTGCATCGTGGCTTGGTTCGGTAACTTGAACGTCCAGGAGTGGAAAAGATTGCAGAAAGTTGTGACCACTGCCCAGTTCATCATCGGCTCTGACCTCCGCACCATCAAAGGGATCTATCGCAGTCACTGCCTCAAAAAGGCTCCCAACATCTTCAAAGACCCACACCATCCTGGCCACACACTCATCTCTCCGTTGCCGTCGGGAAGAAGTTTCAGGAGCTTGAAATCTGGACCATCCAGGTTTAGGAACAACTTCTTCCCCACAGCCATCAGGCTATTAAACTCGCCATTAAACAAACTCTGAACAATAACAGCCTATTGCACTTTGGCTGTTTATTTATTGCGTATATATATGGTCTATGGTACTTTTATCTTCTGTTCCGTATTATGTTTACATATTCTGTTGTGCTGCAGCAAGCAACAATATCATTGTCCTACCTGGGACACATGACAATAAAACACTCTTGACTATTGACATGGCAATATGTGAAAGCTGAATGATCTGAATGTGGAGTTTGAAACAGTGAAGCGTTTGTAAGGGGATGGTAAAACATTTGAATGTTACATTTGACTCAATTGACTGAGTTTCTATCATCTAGCATTGACTTCCTTGGCTGACTATGTCTGCAGGGCCCACATTCTCCACCAATCTTTCCATTCAGATTTTGCAAATTGGGGAGCTTGCCCTTCCCTTGTTGTGCCATCCCTTATGGGCCTGTCCCACGTATGCGACTTTTTAGGCAACTACAGGAGACTATGATGTTGCCACAAGGTCGCCACATGTTGAAAAATTAGCAGCGACCAGAATTTTGAGGCCATGGAGATTAGCGAGAATTCTCGTGACGTAGGTGCAGTGGTAGTGGGTCACCAGGAGGTCGTAGGTTGTTGCTGGTGCTGACAGATGAATAAGATTGGCTCATTGGGGGAAACAAAACTTAAACAGTAGTTTTCAGAACCAAGGATAACTAACCGGTAATGTTACTGTCCGCCGAGCTTCACAGCCGTGTATGTCTGGCTTCTTAAAAGTTGTCTCCACTCCTTCTCTCCAGCCCGTCTCCCCACCCCGTCTCCCCCTTCTGCCCCCTCTCCCCCTCCTTCACTCTCTTTTAAAGGTCTTAAGTGACCCTTCCCGTACACTGTGCTTTCACCGTCTTAATTACAGCGCCAACCTTCCTGTTCATCGTGGAGTGTGTCTGTATCACATTGGCTTTGCACCATGTGAATTTCATTCAGACAGCACTGCCCCCGCTTGCCCTGTCCCCCGCCTGCATAACTGGCTGGTGAAGGAAGCGATGTGTATAGCGTGTGTGTGTGTGTTCCACTCTGACAGTCGCCGTTCCAGTCACCGATTTTTCAGTACGACTTGACAGCCGTCGGCAGTCGCCTGAAAAATCGCCTAAGTGGGACAGGCCTATTGCTGTTTCTCGGATAGTTTCACTTGCTGCATTATTGTTCACATTCATATCCGCATCAACCGCAATGCAATTCACCTTTATTTTGGTTCATTATTTGGTATTGGTTCATTGTCACCCCAAAAATGTGGCACCTAGGCTGGGCGACACAGTTGATCCTGACCTCATCGGGACTTGCTTCCTCGGCACGTTGAATTTGCCACCTGCGGCCGGGGCTCTGGAACTCCAGCCCAGCCAGAGCCAGCAGATCCATTCTCATTGCCGACTTCCACGACCAACTTTGTGGGCCAGTGGCTCCTCCGTCCCCCGCCCCAAAGCCACGACCTCTGGTGGCCCAACAAAATGAATAATACAGCAAGGCTCAGGAACCAAGGGTGTTGTAAAATTAGTGGTGGACCTGTACGTGAATGCAATCAAGTCACACAAATACAATAGGTTGTGTAAAGAGAAAGATAGATGCAGCTAACTTTAATGGGAGCTAATAACTCACAATATTGAATATCTACTAAAATATCTCATCAACAATCAGCACAACTGATAAATCATCATGAAGAAGTGGCATTATCGCAATAATGCTGCTTGTATTGGAATTAATGAATGCAGCTTAATCAGGCCTCATGATCCCATGCCTGTTCTCAAAGCTATTCCATATATGATGAGGGGGACTGCCAGCATTAAAGCCACTAAAAGTAAACCTGATGCCACGCATGGCCTCATTAAATGACAACATTGCAAAAAAACGTCACAAGTTATTGGATATTGTTGAAGGAAGGAAGACTCTTTTTCTAATCTGCTGACTGCAGAACTCCGCCATCCCCTGTAAGTATCAATGTCACTGTAAAAATGTCATTAACCAAAATTTTATGGAACTCTCTGACAGTGAGCTGGGATAGAGAGGACAAACTGAGATTTATATAATCTTTCCATGCCCTCAAGCTATCCCAATGCACTTTATAGTCCATGCAAAGGTCTAAATTTTTTTTTGAAAAATGGCATCAATTTTGGAAACATTTTAGAGGGAATAAGTATTCTATCAGTGTGAAGTGATGAATAGACATGAAGACATATCCGTCAGAGTTATCATAAAAATGAATGCATATAATCACACCTTGCAAATTATCACCAGTTTATAACCTAACTCAACCCAAATTTGGAGATCTCTCCACCTTTGCCATCCTCACACCATCCACTTCCACCATGAAATTTGAACGAAGGAACTACAGATGCTGGTTTAAACCAAAGATAGACACAAAAAGCTGGTAACTCAGTGGGTCAGGCAGCATCTTAGGAGAAAGGGAATAGGTGACCCTTTGGGTCGAGACCTTCCTTCAGACTGAGAGTCAGTGGAAAGGCAGTATCAGTCTGAAGAAGGGTCTCAACCCAAAATGTCACCTATTCCTTTTCTCCAGTGATGCTGCCTGGCCCGCTGAGTTACTCCAGCACTTTGTGTCTATCTGCATCTCAAAATCATTGCTCAGAGAAGTCAGAAATTAGAGGACATTTTGAGTGGCTGCTACACTTGGTGCTTCTTGCCTGAACAACAATGTTTTCATTTCTATGGGGCTATAAAGGACATTTGCTGCTTCGGTTTGGTCATTTCTCAAGGCAGGAATTGCTCAAAGGCAGGAATTGCTCAAAGGAAACATATTTATTTTCAAGTGAAGGTAGGTGGACATGTAAATAGCTCAGCTGAGAATGACTAACATCTCCGCTTAGAGTCAGTCATCACCAAGTGTGTCAAAATTATTTTGCTGGAACATGCAGATCAAAAAAGAGCTGGTGAGGGCATTGAAGCCAAGTAGGAAATAGATGTTCTTGGGAGATCATTAGATTTTTCCAATTGAATTCCATACAAAGCAAAAGATAGAGAAACTCCTTGGCTGTATTCAAAATATTTTTTTGGTTAATTTGTACCAAGATACAGTGAAAAACGTTGTTCGGTATGATATCCAAACAAATCATACGTATGAATTAAATTAAATCATACACATGTACAACTTGAAGCACCACGAGAAAAAGGAATAGAGTGCAGAATAGCGTGACAGCTACAGAGAAAATATGGATTTTTATTTAATGCAAGGACCACATCAAGGTGGATTCAGAGATTGGAATAATGCTCTTAAGGGCCTGTCCCACTTGGGCGGCCTAATCTGAGAGTTTAGAAGAGTGTTGTTGACCTTCAAACTCACAGCATGGTCGACATGTGGTCGTAGGAGGTCCTATGAGGTGGTTGGAACTCTCCTTCATGCTCGAGGGTAGTTCCCAAATACTCGTGGCCTCAGGTAGGTCGCAGAAATTTTTCAGCATGTTGAAACATTTTCCGCAAATAAGATTTGGTCGGCATGGTTCTTTTTAACTCGCAGTGCAGTGGAGTGGGGTTGCTATATAGTTACAGGCAGTCGAGGGCAGCCGTAGGAAACTCCTCCACTTTCCCTGGCCCCCGCTTTCGTGACGTGTTTGTGTTTGTGCGCATGTGCGGTCGGTCGATCCAGCTCACGGTTTCAGCGTGGACGCTCGATCCAGCTCGAGGTTTTCCAGGTGAGGGCCCTCGAGCTGGAAGGTTGAAGACACTCTTTTTAACTCGCCGATTAGGTCACCCAAGTGGGACAGGCCCTTTACCTTATGAGAGGTCTGTTGAATAGTCTCATAACAGCATGGAAGAGGCTATGTCTAAACCTGATGGTAAATGCTTTTACACTTTGGTTTCTTCCATCCCAAAGGAGAGGGGAGAAGGGGGGATGACTTGGGTGTAATTTTGCCTTGAGCAATTTTTCCTGAGGCAGTGTGAAGTGTAGATGAAGTCCATGTAGATGGGAGGGGGGGGGGGGGGGGGGGGGGGGGGGGGGGGGCTAGGATAGGCTGGTGTGCATGATGAAATGGGCTATAGCCACAATTTCTCGTGGTTTGGGGAGAGCAGTTGCCAAACAAAGGTATGATGCATCCTGATTAAACCTGTTGAAATTGATAAGAGTAATTGGAGACCAGTCTAATTTATTTATTCTTCTGAGGACGTGGAAGTGTTGCTGTACCTTTTTGGCCACCTAGTATCAAGGTGGGTGGATCAGTACAAATTATTGGTGATATTTACCCCTAGGAGCTTGAAGAATTTGACCATCTTCATCTCAGCACCATTGATTCTGAATGGAGCATGTACAACACCCCAATATCTGAAGTTGATGACAAGCTCTTTCATTCACCTAACATTGAGGAAGAAGTTGTGGACACCATGTACTAAGCACTCTATTCCCTTCCCGTACATCCTCTCATCATTGTTCAAGATGCAACCCACAATGATGGTGTCATCTGAAAACCTGTTAATGGAGATAGAGCAGATTTCCGCTGCACCGTCATGAGTGTATAGTGAGTATAGTAAGGTGCTGAGAATCCCTCTATCCTTACTAATTGTGGTTTATACTGTAGGTCAGGAAGTCAAGGATCCAGCTGCAGATGGGTTGTGCTGATACCTGGGTCCAGAGGTTTAGACGTTCTATTTACCAGGTCTATATGTCCATGTCCCTTTAAATAAAATAACATTCAGGACTAACTGCAGTCCTTGTGATGGATAGAGTGAAATTAATCTTAAACAATGAAATTGCTTCTGATATACATGTTTACCTGACAATCGGATCTTGATCGTTAAGTGGGAGTGAAGAATAGACAAAGTAACAGATGAAGCATATTGACACAACAGTTTTGACACTTGGCTTGGTTTCCCTTGCAAGCTAATCAAACCTCCTTCTGTTCTGCATGACAATTCTGTGAGCAATATAAAGTGCATAGACTGTTTCTTCTATCTACCTTTGGATGTCTAGGACTACTCTCTATTGCTGCTTCTGTGAGTAAACACAAGACATATTAGACATGTCTAATTAGACATAATTAGACATAAATACCAATCTTTCATATCCGACATGGATGCAGCTTAAAAATCTAGGGATTCCATAGCTTCTGGCTCATCTCTTTGACATTTTCCCCAAAATGTGCTCCAGACCTGTATTCCCTCAACGGAAAATTATGTTGCATCTACTAAATTGTTCTTGATGGAAAATGTGTTTTTTGAGAATAATCGACACCAGTTTATGAAGTACGAATGGACTCGATGGACCAGAGAACCTGTTTCCACGCTGTATCTCTAAACCAAAATAATTTGTGATATTGTATTGACCAGAAACTAGGTCACTCGTGTCTCAGCCATACGAATTCTCCAAGTATATCAGTGAAAATAATATTGTTATACTGACAAATGTGGGAAGCTAATTTGAACACTACAAATCAATTGAAATGCCACTCTGCTTAAAGTGGTTAATTGAGTCATTGAAATATTCATAACATTTTATGATGATGGCATCTCTAGGTTTCCATAAGTTGAATGTGAGATCTGTTTTAATATTAAGTATAAACATCTTACTATATCATTATCATATTTATTCTTTAAAATAAAATAGGTTAATTATCATGTCAAGATACAAGAGACAGCAGATGCTGGAAACTGGAGCAAAAATCCTTGTGTTGGAGGAACTCAGCTAATCAGTTTCTGTTTCAGTTTTGTTTATTGTCACATGTACCAAGGTGCAGTGAAAAGCTTTTGTTGCATGCTATCCAGTCAGCAGAAAGACAATACATGATTACAATTGAGCCATTGACAGTGTATACATAGATACATGATAAGGGAATAACATTCAGTGCAAGGTAAAGCCAGCAAAGTTCAATCAAAGATAGTCTGAGAGTCATCAATGAGGAAGATAGTATTTCAGCACTGCTCTCTGGTTGTGGTACGATAGAAACACAGAAACATAGAGAATAGGTGCAGGAGTAGGCCATTCAGCCCTTCAGGGATGATTCAGTTGCCTGATAACAGCTGAGAAGAAACTGTCCCTGAATATGGAGGTGGGCATTTTTCTATACCATTGCCTGATGGGAGAGAGGAGAACAGGGAGTGGCCAGGGTGCAACATGTCCTTGATTATGCTGCTGGCCTTGCCAAGGCAGCGTGAGGTATAAATGGAGTCAATAGAATGGAGGTTGGTTTGTGTGGTGGTCTGGGTTGTGTCCAGTTTGTGTTTGAATTTCTCAGTTCAAATGCTTGGGAGACATATGAAGTTGTGCTGTGCCATTGGGTTCTATTGGTTCACAAATTTAAAGCATTTGCGCATCACAAAATTCAGGGCAGAAGAAAATCACCATTATAACTGCACATTAGGTTGGACTTGCTCAAATAAGACTCAATAAATAATTTTCATTTCTTTTAATTGGAAATTTCAGAGATGTTGCAATAAAATCCAGGCCATTATAAAATGAATAAAAAAGGTATAAGCATAAAGAAATATTTTTGTCACTCTGGACTGCTATTAATACCAGCAACTGGAGAAGCCCTGCTTACATGATGGCTCATCAATCTGAATCCTGCAGATGCTTCTTTGGTGGCAGGGTATCATTAAATAGTCTTAGTTGAACATTTTAAGTGAACGGTTCTCAACTACATTGAATAAATGAAAGGGTCAGTAAGGGTTGTGTAACTAAGATACTATTCTCTGCCATTTTGTACATTTTTGTCCACCTTCTACAAAACGATGATAAAAGTGAAATAACTAACAATTATATCTAATCATTTGGTGCAAATGCAAAATTGTTAACAAAATGATACACATAAGCAACCTGGTGATGTGCAATATGAATGCAATATAGCAAAGCAGCATCATAAAGTGTGCCAATAATTGAATTGAAGAATTGAAATAGCCATCAGTTGTAATTTTGTAATTAAATGAAGACTTCCTTTCACATTCATTTCTATTTACTCCAATCATGATAAACCTTTCTGACTGCATGAAGATATACTGTGGCTGGTGGCAAAATGACATTAAACAAGTCAAAAAGGCATCTCTAAGCTGCTGTTGGATTGTGTAATCAAAGTAATAGCAGCCGATGGTGACAGGAAAAACAAAGGACAACACAAGCTCTGAATGTGGACTAATTTTATAGAAAGTCTTCAAAACAAATGGATGCAGCATTTTAATTTATAACATGCAAAGAACAATACATTAATTATTAATTGGTTGCTCAAAATACTGACCAAATCATGGTATAACGTATCAAAGATACAAGCCCTTTGGCCCAATTCGTGTATGATGGCCAACATGCCCATCTATGCCAAATCCAGATGCCATGTTTAACCCATATCCTCCTACACCTTTCCTATCCACACACCAGTCCAAATGTCTTTTAAATGTTATTATAGTACCTACCTCAATTACTTCCCCAGCCAGCTCACTCCGTGCGCCTAACATACTCTGCATGAAAAAGTTGCACCACATTTTCCTATTAAATCTTTCCCTTCTCACCATAAACCTACGCCTTCTAATTCTTGACTCCACAACCTCAGGAAATATATTCTGCGCATTCATCCCATCTATGCCCTCGTGATTTTATACAACTCCATTAGATCACCCCTCAATCTTCTATGCTCTAAGGAATAAAGTCCTAGCCTGCCCAATTTCGCCCTATAACTTAGTCCTGGCTACATCCTTGTAAATCTTTATCGCATTCTTTCTAAATTAATAGGTGGGCGAGCAAAACTGAATACAACACTCCAAGTGCAGCCTCATTTATGTTTTATATAATTACAACATAATGACCCAACTCTATACTAAATGCCCTTACTGTTGAAGGCCAATGTGCCAAAAACTTTCTTCATCAATCTGTCGACCTGTGATATCATTTTTTAGGGAATTGTACTCCTAGGTCACCCTGTTCTGAAATACTCCCCAGGGTACACTGTGAAAATCCTGTTCTGGTTTGACTTCTGAAAATGCCACATTCCACACTTATGTGAATGAATTTGCCATTCCTCAGCCCATTTATCCTTCTGATCTGATCAACACAGTGGTGTTGTATAATGCTGCATGCATTCATAACGAAATATGACATATATCAGGCCTGATTCACCCTTCAATTTGACCAATCTTCGACTATATCCAACTATCTTTGTGCTTTTCCTTTAGTATACCAAAAAAAAATACTTCATTGATCTTGTGAATATATTCAATGACTGAGCACCCATAACCTTCTGCATTTCCAAGATTCATTACATCTTAATATGAAGACATTTCTCTTCACTTGTGCCCAAAGTGGCCAACTATTTATTCTGAATTCCCAGCAAGGGGAAACATTTACCCGACAATTTCCCTATCAATGTCCTCAAGAATGGCTGTTACATTCAGTTCAACGAGGCTATCTTTCATTCTTTCAGTAATCGGGATTATGTAAATAGCTACTTAGCCACTCCTCAAAGAACATTTACCCATTTCCAGGAATCAGTTCATCACATTTCCTTCCTTACTTAAGGAGGCCAAAACAATATTTTATGCTCCAGGTATATTTGTAGTTATAATTCATTACTCTTTGACCACAGTTCCTTTGAGAAATAAAATGTGTAAGACATTTGTTTTCCTAATTGTTTGTTGTACCAGCTTTCCAGGTTTTTGTGATTTATATACAAGAACACCCGAGGCTCTCTGAATAATTTAGCACTGAATATTTATGGAAATCTATATATATATATAGATATATATCTATATATATATACACATTCACTAACACACATGCATATAATATATATATATGTGTGTGTACCAAAGTAGATAATCACACTGTTGTTGCATTTGCTACATTCTCGCCAATTTGTTGAACAGGCTTCTACCTGTTCTTTGCTGCCTCTTTAAGTCCTCCACCAATTTTTATATCATCAGCTACCCTAGATACACTGCTCTCCATATTTATTTGCCTCTGTACTCCACAATTTGAGATTGTCAGATTTTATTAAAGGCCATTTTTATACATTTTGGTTTCACTATGTAAAAATCACAGCTGTGTTTATACATAGTCCCCCCATTTAAGGGCACCATAATGTTTGGAGCACATGGTTTCACAGGTGTTTGTAATTGCTCAAGTGTGTTTAATTGCCTCCTTAATGCAGGTATAAGAGAGCTATCAGCACCTAGTCTTTCCTCCAGTCTTTCCATCATCTTTGGAAACTTTTATTGCTGTTTATCAACATGAAGGCAGAAGTTGTGCCAATGAAAGTCAAAGAAGCCATTATGAGACTCAGAAACAAGAATAAATATCTTAGAGACATCAGCCAAGCCTTAGGCTTACTAAAATCAACTGTTTGGAACATCATTAAGAAGAAAGCGAGCACTGGTGAGCTTACTAATCACAAAGGGACTGGCAGGCCAAGGACTGAAGAATTCTCTCTTTAATAAAGTAAAATCCCCAAACACCTGTCGGACAGATCAGAAACACTCTTCAGGAGTCAGGTATGGATTTGTCAATGACCACTATCCGCAGAAGACTTCATGAACTGAAATACAGAGGCTACACTGCAAGATGCAAACCACTGGTTAGCCGCAAAAATAGGATGGCCAGGTTACAGTTTGATAAGAAGTACTTAAAAGAGTAACCACAGTTCGGGAAAAAGGTCTTGTGGACAGATGAGATGAAGATTAACATATCAGAGTGACGGCAAGATCAAAGTATGGAGGAGTGAAGGAACTGCCCAAGATCCAAAGCATACCACCTCATCTGTGAAACACGGTGGTGGGGGTGTTATGGCCTGGGCATGTATGGCTGCTGAAGGTACTGACTCATTTATTTCACCAATGCTATCTCTATTTCTTTGAATTCATTGATGATACAAATGCTGATGGTAGTAGCATAATGAATTCTGAAGTGTATAGACACATCCTATCTGCTCAAGTTCAAACAAATACCTCAAAACTCGTTGGCCAGCGGTTCATTCTTCAGCAAGACAATGAACACAAACATACTGCAAAAGCAACAAAGGAGTTTTTCAAAGCTTAAAAATGGTCAATGGACAATTTGAGTGGCAAAGTCAATCACTCGATCTGAACCCAATTGAGCACGCCTTTTATATGGTGGAGAAAACTGAAGGGTACTAGCCCCCCAAAACAAGCATAAGCTAAAGATGGCAGCAATACAGGCCTGGCAGAGCATCACCAGAGAATACACCCAGCGCAGGTGATGTCCATGAATCGCAGACTTCATTGCATGCAAAGGATATGCAACTAAACATGACTACTTTCAGTTACGTGACATTGCTGTGTCCCAAGCATTATGGTGCCCTGAAATAAGAGGGACTATGTACAAACACTGCTGTAATTTCTACATGGTGAAACCAAAATGTATAAAAATAACCTTTACAGGTGCACAACCTTTTATCCGAAAGCCTTGGGACCAGACACTTGTCGGATTTCGGACATTTTCGGATTTCAGAATGGAAGATTTTTAGCGTAGATTAGGTAGGTAGCGCGGGCGGCTTGAAAAGTCTGGAGCTGCTGCCTCCTCCCGGGTGACCGGGAGAATCATTGCATAAATGTTAGTTAGTTTGGAGGGATTTTATGTGGTGGTGGTGGAGTCGGGGTGAAGGGGGAAACTTTAATTCTTAGTCCCCTACCTACCTGGTCGGCGACTCCCAACCTCGCGGAGCTGGGGGCTCCGTCCGGCCGCGGGCGGCGCTGGTTGTAGCTCCGACCCCGGCAACTCTACCCCTGGCTGCGACGGCTCCAAATCCAGCGCGGCCCGCGGCCGGACGTCCCAGCTCCGGGAATGTCGGGAATCGGCGGCATCGCAGCGCTGGGATACCAGCGGGGAGCGGGCAATGCCTTACCGGGTCGCCGTGCGGCAAGCTCCGGAACGCTGTGGCCGCCGACACACAACATTGCGGAGCGTCGCTGGATTTGGAACCGCGGAGCTGGGGGCTCCGTCCGGCCGCGGGAAACGCCGGTTGGAGCTCCAACCCCGGCAACTCTACCCCTGGCTGCGCGGCTCCAAATCCAGCGACGCTCCGCGATGTTGTGTGTCGGCGGCCACAGCGCTCCGGAGCTTGCCGCTGCGACGCCGCCGACTCCCGACATTTGCGGAGCTGGGGCGTCAGGCCGCGGGCGGCGCTGGATTTGGAGCGCCTCGCAGCCAGGGGTAGAGTTGCCGGGGTCGGAGCTACAACCAGCGCCGCCCACAGCCCCACCGGCCACAGCGCTGCGGAGCTGACTGCACGGCGAACCGGTAAGGCACTGACCGCTCCCCGCCCAGGTAGGGGACTAAGAATTAAAGTTTACCCCTTCACCCCCCTTCACATAAAAGCCCTCCAAACTAACTGACTAACATTTAAGCAATGATTTACAGATGTTTAAGCGTCTCCCGGTCTCCAGGGAGGAGGCAGCCGTTACAGTAGTACAGACCTGGGTTGACCGTGGGTCGTTTTGGGTCAAGTTTGGCGCCAAACGCGAGCTTTGGTGCGCAGACGACATCTGGAAAAAATGGCCGGTTTTCGGAGCTTTTCGGTTTCTGGAACACCGGATAAAAGGTTGTGCACCTGTAATAAAATCTGACAATGTGCACTTTAACCACATGTGATTTTTTTCTATTACAAATCTCAAATTGTGGAGTACAGTGGCAAATAAATAAATGATGGGTCTTTGTTCCAAACATTATGGAGGGCACTGTATATTGCTTTGACTCCACTTTTCCAAAGGTTTGATGCAAATTATAGATTGCGCCAATTTAAATATCATTCATGTAGCACCTCTAGCCCTCCAATCTGGAAATGACAATTTATTCTCATTCTGTTTTCTGACCATTAACCAACCCTCAGTCCATGCTAAGATTTTAGCCCAATACCATGAATGCCAAAATTGTGTAATATTGTTTTGTGCAGCATCTTTTTAAACACATTTTAAAAATATGTGTACTAAATTAAACCCCTTCACAGTTCAAATTTAGCCTAGCATGCTCAGGAGATATAATTGTCCATTATTTCACCAATGCTATCTCTATTTCTTTGAATTCATTGTCCTCAGTTGATTTTCTAACATTTCTAAGTTTTCTGTCTTTTATAGGGGAGAGTTACAAAGCATAGATTTAATTTCCTTACTTCTCTTCTTGATTTTATTTGCATCTCTACTCATAAAGGATTTCAAGAGAGAGTTACTTAGGGCTAAAGGAATCAAGGAATATGGGGAAAAAGCAGGAACGGGGTACTGATTTTAGATTATCAGACATGATCATATTGAATGGCGGTGGTGGCTCGAAGGGCCGAATGGCCTGCTCCTGCACCTATATTTCTATGTTTTTATCCGCAATTACTTCTGCCAAACCCTTTATTTACATCAGAAAATAACAGTCTATGTTATGTCTCCTTGCTCCCACTCTCTATTATGTTTCTGACTCTCATTCCAACTTCACTCTTTTTATCAAGTTCTTTAACATCCTGGGCTGAGTTCTGATTTGTTCCCAATCATGCTCGTTATTCATTTTCATAACATTAAAAGCTTCTTACATTAAACGACTCTTGATGGCATTTGCCACTGGCATCAAACAATTTTGAAGGAATATATATTAATTGCTAATCATGAATTATTTCTTTAATTGTTTCCCACTGCCTAAGTTCAGTCATATCATTCCCCCACCAATGTTACTAAATTTCTCAACAAATTTATCTACAATAATTGTATTATTCAATTTAAGACACTAGTTTCAGACTTGAGAACTCAAGTTAAGTCTTATTAACAATTCTGATACTTTGTGTACAGGTTTTAAAGCAGCGAGGCAAATGAACTATGTGTTAAACACATTTGACTTTTATTCGTGCTTGATCAATCTGAAAGTAAAGAAGTGGTCGATAATGGATAAAGTTCAGAACAGGTCCCTTCATGTGAAGAATTGTGGACAATTTTAAGGGAAGTGACTGAGCATTTTCTCAATCTTCCTTGTTCCATTTTAACAGCAGCCAACACCAATCCCTTTGTGATAGGATGGGTTTAGAGGGAAATGGGCCAAACGCCGGCAGGTGGGACTAGTATATATGGAGCACGTTGACGCATGGGCAAGTTGGGGCAAAGGGCCTGCTTCCACGCTGTATGAGCAACAACCAAGTTCTGAGGCTGCCAGGCTGCCAAACAGGAGTTCCTGCATGAGCAGGCTTCAAGCAAAGAGAACCAACAGTCAAGCCTAGACCTGCAAGCCAGCTTCCTTGATATAAGACATATCTGCTTTTCCAGGGCCACAGGCAGCATTGGAAAGTTACTTACCTGATGGATGAGGTCCTGTGTTCAGCTGACAATGTTCTCATTCATTTGGACACTTGACTGGCAACTGATGAAACTGAAAGGCTATTAAAATCTGAAGCACGCAGATTTCAGAGCAGGGCTGCTCTCAACCCTGCCTCAATTAGATCAAAATGAAATTCAAGTTGAGGTTTGGTTTCTGATGTTAATATTTTACAGGGGGATAGATTAACTCCATGGGAACAGAGCTTTCATGCTCTGAGCCCCCTCTACCATTCAATTAGATCACAACTAATCTGACCATCCACCTTAGTTCCTCATTACTAGAGCCAGGATGTTTAGGCACTAAAAAACTCTAAAATAGGCAGGCAAAAAAGCAAAATAAAATCACAAAAAAGGAACGGAAAAGGCATTTGTTGACTAAAAAAGGCATAAAAAGGCATGTATTTCCGCCACCAAAATATGGTTTAAAATGATAATATAAAGGTATACTACATTAAATGACCAAAGTTGCCTTGTTGCACATAATTACCAGCATTTTTTTCAAATTATCTTGTGATATACTATGCTGTCTGTCAGACAGAATATGCTTCAGCTGTGAAAAACTTCTTTCTACCTCAGCTGAGGTCACTGGTGCATACCCAAAACAAGCTACAAACTCTAAATTCATGTCGATATCTTGTGCATTACAACTCCCTTTGAGAACTTTAGCTATGTTTTGTATTTCTTCAAGATCTTTGTTAGCTAAAATCACTCTCACATTTTCCTTTTATGTCTTTACCTACATCGCCAGGAACTTTACGAATATCGTCAGCTATTTTGTGTGAAAACCTGCAACTTATTCACTAATGTTTCGCAATGTTTCTCAAGGGAAGTGATAGCTTGTGGGAAGTTTACAAAATTGGAAGCAATAAACACAAGATCGCGTAGGAGGGATTTTTTCTGCATGATTTCACTGACAATCCATACTGGAGCAGATTCTTCTTCTTCAAAACAGTTGACGATTTATTTTATCTTTTCAAAATTTGCAGCATAGTAGAGTACAGCAGAGAGCCATGTATCCCCACCTAGTCAAAACAGGCTGATGAGGTAGCGGAATCTCGGGTGCCATTTCCTTGAACAACTGCACAACTGCATTGAGGAAGATTTTCTTGACATTGGAAACTAGGCGATCGACATTTGGAAACAAGCTATGTATGTGCTTGGCAATTCTATGAAGTCCTTGAGCTAAGCATGTCAAATGCAACATTTTGGGAATAAAACTTTAAGAGCATGAGCAGCTTTTTTCATGTACGGAGCTGCATCAGTTACAAAGAGAAGAACATTCTCGGGTTTTATACCTTCTGGCAAAAGTACAGCAAGTGAAGATATAAACAACTGAGCAATAGTTGAGCTGTTTGACTTCTCCAATACTTCCAATGCCAACAAATACTCCTTTGATGGTTGACCTGTCTCCAATGTACCAATGACCACATTGGCAACATATCTCCCCTCAGGTGGACAAAAATGCTGGAGAAACCCAGCGAGTGAGGCAGCATCTATGGAGTGAAGGAAATAGGCAACGTTTCAGGTCGAGACCCTTCTTCATAGATGCTGCTTCACCCACTGAGTTTCTCCTGCATTTTTGTCTACCTTCGATTTTCCAGCATCTGCAGTTACTTCTTAAATATCTCCCCACAGCATCAGTTGTCTTGTCTATTGAGAACCATATTTTGTTGCATGGAACTTAATCTATAATTTTCTGCACAACAATGTTGAAGTTGCTGTCAACATAATATTTCCATAATGATGACTCGCTTGGTATTAGTCCCTCTGTGCATTTCTCTAAAAAAACCTCTGAGAGATTTGTTTTCCAATTTCCACAGTGGAATTCCGGCATCAATGAATGCCTTGCACAGATCACTCGAAAACTCAGATTTGCGACTGGAGCCAGCAGTAAATGTAGTGAGGAGACAAGCTTTGGTATTTTGCTTGGGTAGTCTACACCCCAGCGGTATCAACATTGACTTCTCTAATTTTAGATAGCCCTTGTCTTCTCCCTCCTCCCCCTCTTCCTTCCCAGCTCTCCTTCTAGTCCTACTGTCTTCGCCTCTTCCTTTCTTTTTCCCGCCCCACATTCACATCAGTCTGAAGAAAGATCTCGACACGAAATGTCGCCTATTCCTTCTCTCCATAGATGCTGCCTCACCCGCTGAGTTTCTCCAGCATTTTTTGTCTACCTTCGATTTTCCAGCATCTGCAGTTCCTTCTTAAATAGATCTTGGAGAAGAGTTAACCAGCGGGCAGCACCACGAACGAATGAATGACCGATGGTGGCGACCCCGGTTTCACCCCGGTGGTGGAGATTTTCTTGCAACTTATACTATGTTAACACATTAATAATAACTTATTAATATTAACGTGTTAACATAGAAAATGTCATTGTAATCATTGTACAACTAGAGAAAATAGCACGACCTTTTAGCAAAATGGGAAAAAAAGGCTGATTTTGGCACTCGATCAAGAAAAAGGCATTATCCTGATGAAATCATCATAAAAGGCATTAAAAGGCACACATGGCATTGATGGCAAAATCCTGGCTCTACTCATTACCCATTAATAATCATCTCTACTAAACATTTCAACCTCAAAAGCTCCAATTGACCCAAAGGTCATGGGGCTAATGACTGGATGAGAAATTGCTTCCTGATTTTGATTGCAAGCCATTAATTTTACTCCATTTTACCCCAAACCTAGGGATTAGTTTAAACACCTCCATTAGATCAATCATCAGCCTTTCGGGAGCCTTTCACCAATGGGAATATTAGTTTATCAGCGCATAAACTAATGTAACTAATTGCATAACCCAGTGATAATATTTTAGTAAATCTGTGCCATAACTCCTCCAAGTCGAAGATGCCATTTACGGAAATAAATGTTTCCCCTTCTATTGAGTGTTACTGAGGCTTTCTACAAATAAAAATATTTTTTTTGTTTACTGATCTCTTTGAAAACCCAACATTTTATTAATCTTTCCAATTCATCTGTGCAGGCTTACTTACAAAACCAGAACAAAAATCAGGGTCTATTGATTTTGTTGCAGAGCAATTCATTGTGATTAGAAAATGGTTTCACATGAATCACCTGTATTATTCTTTAAAACTTAAGCTTTTGAACTGAAATTACCAATGACTAATGCCTCCACATTTACAATATCCATGTCATATTAAAATAGGAGCAGATGTCGTCCTCTCAAGCCTGCCCATCAATATGATCATCCTGATCTATCCCAGACCTCAACTCCTCTTCTGTGCCCGTTCTGCTCAGTTTCCCATTCTTTAAAGCAAAATCCTCTTTAAATACCCCCAAAAATCTAACCTCCACAAGCCTCTTGGACAAAGAATTCCAGAGAAACACTATCCTGTGTGAGAAGACATTCCTATCCACCTTAGTTTTAAATGATCACCCCCTAGCAACCATGTCCCCTTGTTTGACTCTTACATATTAGTGGTAGTATCTCGACACTTACCAAGTCACACCCCAAAAGGATTTTTTATATGTCACTAAAATCACTCCCTCATTCTTCTGAACTCCAGAGAATGTCAATTTAATTTATTTAACCACTAATTATAGGACAACCTTCTCACCTCAAGAATTAGACCAGCTAATCTGTTTGAACAACCTTATATATTAATTGTAGGAATGAACTGCAGACGGGAGGGTATTGAGATATTATGGCCAGTCGTGATTATGAATGTTGGAGGAGAAATTCCTCTTTGGTCACTCATGTTAAAAATGTGAAATTATGAGCCACATTTTTAAAGTTATTTCATTTTTGAATATCTGGGTGTCACTGGCAGATTCAGCAGTTTCTGCCCATCCCTAATTTCCCCTTGAAATGGCTACACCATTAAAAATCAAACCGCATTGTTGGATTAGGAGTCAAACACAGACCAGACCTCGTAAGTAAGTCAGATTTTCTACTCCGAAGGACATTTGCAAAGCAGATCGATTTTTTAAGACGTTCAGGTATGTCTGTCCTCACCTTCACCATTGGCTAATCCTCAATTAAATCTCAGATTATTAACAATTTAAATTCCACAGCGAGCATGGTGGCATTTGAACTCGGGTTTCTGTATTTTTAGTCTAGAGAGAAGAGAAACACTGCAATTTCACCATATCTGTTGCACCCACCAGTCACACATTTGTTTCCCTTAACTTCAATGTAACAAATGTGTGGGAGGTGAATACCACTGATGACCTCATTTCTCCCATGTGTTTAATATCAGACCAAGAAACCAAGAACCAAGTGTCCAAATCATCCACGCAGAGATAGAACATGGCTATACCAGTAGGCTAATAGAGCACAGATACATTAAGAACAAGGACAATGATATCAGTAGGTAAAGGTGAGCTGGCTGCATCAGTTGTTCTGATCAAACTGTTAGCACTCAGCCTTTCCCAGGTAAGAAGGTCCAGGCCATCCCTCAGTATTCTAAATCTAGGTCTAGGCCATACTAAGTCCATCCATCCATGGACTTTGTGCCAAGACCTATGGTGGAATCTAATTGTGCAATTATTACAAAATCTCTCTTTTTGACCCTAGGCCAGTTAACAGCTTCATCCATTTAACTTCAGCTGGAAATTAAGAACAAAAAAATTCATACATATTTTTAATTATTTTGTTTTACTGTCTTCTTTGTTTAAAAACTGTTTTTTAAACACAATACTTAACTTTTTTTAGCTGTTAGTTTTAATTTTTGAGCTGTCAGGAAGTTCTCAGCGGCCTCCTCATTACCGAAGGTTCGCTATGACTTGCCACTCATCTGTCAGAGGTAGGGACTGAACTCGATCATCCCTCTGAATCCAGCTCGGGTAAGTGCAGGCAGCCAGGATATGTGGCGTGTAGGGCAGACCCAGACTGATTCAGTAACAACCTTTCCATAAACTATGGAATTTGGCACTAGAAGCATAGAACCTTGATGTGTTAAAAGGTGGTAGGTCTTTTCTGGTTGGGAAATGTGAATTGCCTTTAAAGATGATTTGTTTTTGTATGTTCACAGTTAACACGTCCTTGTTTTGAGTTTGAGTTTAGTTTATTGTCACGTGTACCGAGGTACAGTGAAAAGTTGTTGTCAGCGGGAAGATTATACATGTTCACAATCGAGCCATCCACAGTGTACAGATACATGATAAAGGGAATAGCGTGAATAGCGCTTAGTGCAAGACCTTCCCTGTCCTTCAACCCTGCCTTCCTCAAATCACAGCACAATAGGACTGGTTGTTCTTCCACATATGTGACCTTTCTATCACAGTACATGAAGCATTGCTTTTCTATATTCCATCCCTCTTCCTCTCAGTAAAACTTTCCTTGATGATCCTACCAAAGTGCCCAATAACTCTTCCATTGCTAGGTTAGCAGAGCTTAACTGAGTGCATTATCTGTCAAGTCTCTGAATAAAAGTTTCTAGACACAATCAGAAGGTAAAATACCATGGTATCAGCATTTGGGTTATGATGGGCAAACCTCAAAGGTACCACCAAAAGAGCTGGCTTATTGAGAGATGGATGCACAGGCTCAAATTTACAAGGGATTTAGAACTTGGATAAGATGTTAGATGCAGGTAAGATGGCAGTCACATAAAAGACACACTCAATTCCACAAGACCATTTATATACAAAGTAATGAAATCTATATGATAACTGTGATCAACACAGAAAGCCTAGCCATTTATATGAGCCTGACTGGAGAAAAGCTTTTTACAACTACGACTGACAAGGCAAATCATATTAGGTTAAGAGATGTGTGGTTGGATACCATATAGACTTTGAGAATCAAAGTTTTCAAGGATGCTCCTTGGCACCTTTAATAATTCTAAAAATCCATCGCCTGGAGCAATATTTATTTTGTCTGAAACAATCACTCAACCTCTTGAACAAGGATCCCAAATCCCAAATACCCATGGCCAATAAATCAGGAGAAATGAATATAAAACTTCAAACAGGAAGATTTTTGTACTATTTTACATTTTATTTTATAATAATACCAATAGCATTTATTGCATATTTTTACCGTTTTAAATGCTATTTTCCAATACTTTAACCCAAATGATTTGTATGATATTGCAACAAGGACGAATCCGTAGGAATAATTTTGCAATTTTTACATTTGCCATCTGCATCAAGAAATCTTCTCCAGACCCACCTTCGTCAACACCACCTCCCCATCCCCACAAGAAGACATTTGCATTTCCCAGATAAGCCATCCCTGCTGCCTGTAAATGGATAATCAGTGGCAATCACTGCAGCATTGTACCTAGGCTTGTGCAGTTTCACAACCATCTGCATTTGTATTCAACGCATTAAGCAGTCCAAGAGATTTTGCATATTTTCATCCTATCAATGCAAAAGTTTAAATTCAAACCCTGCAGCTTTTGAGCACGTAACTTGACATTATTTTCCCAAAAACTGACATTTTCTGTTCATAAAACATCCAATATAAAAAATATCAAAATTGAAATCGGCATGTTTTTGTTCACGTAAGTATCCTGTTTATCAGCAGAAGGGCTTATATTGGAATTTTTTTTTGCAGACAAAAAAACATTCACATGAAGAAATCTGATTAACACTCATCTAACTTTAAGAGCCATCGGATAATCGTCACAGAGAGATATAAACATAGAAAGTAGGTGCAGGAGTAGGCCATTAGGCCCTTCGAGCCACCACCGCCATTCATTATGATCATGGCTGATCATCCAAAATCAGTACTCCATTCCTGCTTTTTCCCCCATTTCCCTTGATTCCATTAGTCCTAAGAGCTATAACTAACTCTCTTGAAAACATCCAGTGAATTTGCCTCCACAACACAGAAACAACTACTGGGCAGCCATTTACAGTAAACTTACACTAATCCAATTTTATTCTCCCACATTCCCATCAATTCCCCCCAGATTCTACCACCCACTAGGAACAATTTACAGTGACCAATTAACCTACCAACCTACACGTCTTTGGAATGTGAGAGGACACCAGAGCACCTGGCAAAAACCCACATGATCACATTGGGAAATGCAAACACCAGACAGCACCAGGCGATTGAATTGCACCCAAGTCACTAGAGCAGTGAGGCAGCAACTCCATTAATTGCACCACAGTACCTAACATGGGGTATATTTCTGGTGCTCACGCATTCTGTGCTTGATTGTAATATACACTTGATTGTCCATACACTTGAATCTTGTCATAATGAGCTAGAAATATAGGTGCAGGAGTAGGCCTCTGAACAATTGAATTGATGAGCTGTATAATCCTCTGAACAATTGAATTTCCATCCAATTAATGGGCCAGTGTATCTTCCAGGACTGCAACCCTCTGAGAACCCGCATGAATAACACTGGTGGGAGCCTTGAGGACGTTGCAGCCATTTGTTCTCCTAGTGTGTGATTATAGAGGGAGTTAAATGAAAGGGGTGATGAATATCTCGACATTAAGATGAACAAATTGATGGTTCTATTTCAGTTTTCAGGGCACTGGATTTTAGAATAACATTAGTAATTTGACTAATTTCAGCACTACTCTGAAATACATCATTTAGCCACCAGGAAAAGAAAAGTTCTTATAACAAAAGTCAGTATTATTTCTGAACTGTTTTCAATCTACATTTGTTTTGTTCTGCAACAACTTTTCTGAAATCTTTTATGAAGGAGGAGACCCATCCGAACATAGCTTCCGCGTCTCGATCTCGTGGTTCTCCAAATCTGACCTAAAACAGTGACAGAAACAGATCCGAGATTAACGTCAAAAATAGGCGGAAAGCAGAGTCTCCAAATGAATACAAATATTGCAAGTAATATTACCAAGATGGCACTGTAGAGTTTCTTCATTTCATCACATTGTTTACTCAACTGTGACAGTTCGACTTCATGTTTTTCAACAATAGACTAGAAAAAAAAGAATTTGTTTTTATCTCAAAACATTTTTGCTGAAATTTGGATGGACAGGCTACATCCATGTTACTAAATTCATTTTCAAATTTCTCCTTCATCTAATTATTTTCCTGATGCTTTAATTGTTTGATCAAAAGTCCTCACTTGCTCAGATTAATCTACACTGAGGATAGACACTAAATGCTGGAGTAACTCAGCGGGGCAGGCAGCATCTCTGGATAGAAGGAATGGTTGACGCTTAGGGTCGAAACCCTTCTTCAGACTGAGAGTCAGGGGAGAGGGAGACACAGAGATTTGGTAGGGCAAGGTGTGAAAATGAGAGATCAAAGGCGGCGATGTCCAAGGAAAATGTAGAATGGATCATTGTTAGCTGAGGGGAAGGTGACAACAAAGCATACAATCAATAAATCTTAATCAGGAGGACAGTAAAACTAGTTAGAGAACTATGATGTAGAAAGGATGGAGAGAGAGGGAAAACAAGGGTTACTTGAAGTTGGAGAGATCAATATTCATACTATTGGTTGTAAGCAGTCCAAGCAAAATATGAGGTGCTGTTCCTCTAATTTGCAGATTCTGCAGCCAACATTTTGATAGAACCTCAAATCCTAATCTATGTCCACCCCAACTCATTACGAATGTATACATCCCAATTTATTTTCCTTTGCTCATACCACATGCTCCTCCTCTGTGATATATGCAAAATATTTATATAAAAATAATATAAAACTGATGGTGCCCATACTAATAGATAGGAATGCATTTTGCAATACAGATAAATATCATATCCCAAGGCATTAGCCACTAGCACATTGTATATTTTCTTGCATTTCACAAGCTAAGAAACAAACTTCATTAATACTTTATGAGGAAAATGATCGTAAAACAAACTAATAATGGTGATTAATTACATTGCACGCCAGTCCATGAAACTCAGTTTCAGCCACATCATCAAATTTCTCAGTATTGCTCTAAACTGAGGTTATGCTTTAACAATACAAGGGCGGCAAGGTGGTGTAGCGATTGATCAACTGCCTTACAGCACCAGAGACCCAGGTTCGATCCTGACTACGGGTGCTTCTCCGTACAGAGTTTGTACGTTCTTCCCGTGACCTGCATGGGTTTTCTCAGAGATCTTTGGTTTCCTCCCACATTCCAGACATACAGGTTTGTTGGTTAATCGGTTTGGTATAAATGAAGAAATGTAAAATTGTCCCTAATGTGTGTAGGGTAGTGTTAATGTGCTGGGATCGCTGGTCAGTGTGGAGTCAGTGAACGGAAGGGCCTGTGTCTGTGTTGAATCTCTAAATTAAACTAAACTGCACTAAACTAATAAAGAGTTTGGGAAGGCTACGTCTGATGGTACACAATGTCGGATGGCTCTAATGCAATAGTCTCCTTGATTGAGCTCTGTATCAAAGACCAAATGTTGCTTCATGGACTAACAAAATATATAAATGATTAACATTGAGAACTTTAGAGAGATCCGAGTGAGTTTTAATAGGTGAATTATGGACAGTGATCAATGTCCCAATAACAAAAAGATGAACCTGAAAAAACTAATATAGGAGAGAAAGCCTTTAGAAGGTTTGAGATACAAACCTAAGATAACAGAATTTGAATGAAGAAAAAAAAATGGAATTCTATAATACCATTCATGACCTCAGGCCATCCTAAAGCAGTTCACAAACAATGATTCACTCATTGAAATGTGGCCACAGTTACAACATAGAAAACATGGAAGCAAATTACGGTCGGTAAGGTGTCATGAACGGCAAGATGATAATCACCAGGTAATCTGCTATGGTGATATTCGTTGACTGATCAATTTTAGACAGGTAATAGTGACGGACACCCCTGACAAGCACAATGTCTGGTCTAAAGTAGCAGCGCAGACATTTTAAATCAATGCTTTTTCAGTAAACCTTTCACCAGGAATTACCTTCAGTTCTTTGTAGAATTGCACATCTGAGCTGTTCTTGTTCTTTGATTTAAGTATCTCTCTGTTCAGAGTGATTTTTCCCATCTCATTCTTTAAACCTGTCGTTGTAAAAATGCATGAACTTAATTATTCTTATTTGAAAATCACTGAAGAAAACAGGTAAAAACAAATCATCAACAACTAGGCAGTATGGTGGCACAGTGGTAGAGTTCCTGCCTTACAGCGCCAGAGACCCAGGTTCAAGTTCCTGACCACAGGCTCTGTCTGTACGGAGTTTATAAGTTCTCCCCATGGGTTTTCCCTGGGTGCTCCGGTTTCATCCCACACTCCAGACATACAGGTTTGTAGGTTAATTGGCTTTAGTAAAATTTGGCCCTAATGTGCAGGATAGTGTTAGTGTATGGGGATTGCTTGTCGGCATGGACTCGGAGGGCCTGTTTCTGCTATGCATCTCTAAACTGTGAATGTAATTTCAATTTGATTAGTGGGAAATATTCTTTAGTCTGGCTTGCAGGAGTGTTGGTGATGTAATCCCATTCTCGGCTGTAGTGCAGCAAATTTAGTGCTGCAGATAACTCAAGAGCAACTGCACACCCAGCAAAAATATTATCTGAGACTCCAGTAGAGCCATTGAGATAACGCAAATAAAGAACAGTGATGCATACACCACTGCACTTCATCTATTTGAAATGAAATATGAATCAGTCACTACGCTGCCCAAATCAAAATTGCCATCAAGTGCAGTGAACTACTCATAAGATTAATTCTTCAATCACAAAGACTGGATAAGCAGCGTGCCAACTCATTCAGATCAATCAGCTCAATAGTAGTTTTATTTTATTGTCCTTAACAAATGCCTTTATCCCACTGAAACACCAATTTATATGTGATTCTTACACATTTTACTTGATCAGTATATATAGCAACATTTTTGTCATATTTATATTGACATTTACATTATTATTTGGGCAATTGTTCCGGGTCAGTGCTCAGAAACATGTGCCAAATTAAATATTATCTGTGAAATGCAAAGTTTCATTTGGAACAGAGTTTAGGGCGATTACTAGGGTGCAAACCAAATGGTCGACAAATTCTACTGTTTATGGAAAGGTTGGTAGAACAGGCTTTCCACGGCACGTGTTCAACGTCTTCCACCCCATGCTCAACAGCTGGGTGGGCTGAGAAAGGCTACCCTCCTGCAACTTGTTCCCAGTGCTCACAGCATAAGCTCGGTCCTGTGGATCAACAGGTTTCCATTAAGGCTCCACAAAGCAAATTATGCATTTGTTATGCACATGTGTCCCACACTGTCTGCACTGTGGCAGATGAATTTGCGGAGAAGCTCTCCAGACATCTGTCACATGGGAATGGATGCCATTTCGCACCTTCAGGCCTTTCAGTGCATTAGCACATCAGATGCATGATGGCGCAACTGGTACAGCTGCTGCCTCACTGCTGTCCATGCAGAATTGTGACCAGTCTCCTCCTACATCCTAAAGATGTGAGGGTTCGTAGGTTAATTGACCTCTGCAAACTGCCTCTAGAGTATAGGGAGTGGGAAAACATTGAATTAGAGTGAATGGGTGATCGATGGTTGGCATGGACTATGTGGGCCAAAGGGCCTGTTTCCATGCTGTATATCTAAACTAAAACTAAACATGGAAGGCATAGAAGCAAAATAGAAAGCATTAAAAATCATATGAGTACCATGTGATCATCTTTGGAATAAATTTCTATTACGCGGTGCACAGTAATGCTGACTTTACAGGATGGAATCTCTTGCCCATGTACGTTGCTGAGCCAAAATTTCCTCAGAACACCTGCAGATGATGTTGCAGTAATTTGTGCCACATCAGAGAGCACACAGTACATCCTACAAGGTCAAATTTCCCACGATGGAAGCGTTTAGCAAACCATGAATTATTCTGAAAGATAATTACTGTACTTTGAAGACCTGGAGATATCATCACTTGAGAAGCTTATATGTGACACTAGAGAAGAATTTATCAGTTGACAAAGATATTAAAATATTTAAATCCCCAGACACAACTGAGACTCACTATGCAAGTTGAAAATATTTTTAAAGAGGAAGGCAGATCTAAATAAATACATTGCCTCATATCTATTTGCGTTTCAGGATAAAATGTATCAGTAGGATATTTAGTCCAGTTTGTGCTTTTACCAACGTGTATTGATTTACTGCTTTCTCGTTTTTCTCTTTTCTTCGCATATTTCCTTATAAGGAAATATGTGAAATATAAGGAGCCACTCACCCCTTGGATTTACATTGATGCACAGAGCAATCCAATTCCTTGAATAGTTATCCCTGTAACCAATTTGCCCCACATTCCCATCAACTTTCTTCAGATTCTACTATTCACCTACACACTAGGGCAATTTGGAGAGGCCTATTAGCCTACCAACCCACACATCTTTGGGATGTGGGAGGAAACCAAAGCATGTTTGGAGAGTCTAGGACTAGAGATCATAGCCTTCGAATTAAAGAACGTTCCTTTAGGAAGGAGATGAGAAGGAATTTCTTTAGTCAGATGGTGGTGAATCTGTGAAAGTCTTTGCCACAGAAGGCTGTGGAGGCCAAGTCAATAGATATTTTTAAAGCAGAGATAGATAGATTCTTGATTAGTACAGGTGTCAGGAGTTACGGGGAGAATAGAATAGAATACAATAGAATGCCATTTATTGTCATTCAAACAGACATGGTTTTGAATGAAATTTCGTTCCTGCAGTCATAACATCAAAAAAAAACCAAGACACACAATTAACACAATTAACATAAACATCCATCACAGTGAATTTCCAAACACCTCCTCATTGTGATGGAAGGCAAAAGTCTTGTCTCTTTCCTGTTCTTTATTCTTCTCCCGTGTTCTAGCAGTCGAACTGCTGTGTCGAGGCGACCGGGGCTCCTGATGTTAAAGCCCCCGGTGGGTGATCCCGCAGCCGTTAAAGCCGCGCCGGACGATGCAAGGCCCTGCTCCGGGTCTTGATGTTAGAGCCCCCGGCAGGCGATGGTAAGTCCCCCGGCCTTTAAAGCCATGCAGGGCGATGTAAGGCCCTGCTCCGGGTAATTTTACCCCGCGATTCGGGCGGGAGAAGTTACCGTTGCGGGAGCTCCGAAAAGCGGTCTCCCACCAGGGACCTGCAAGCTCCCGATGTTACCGTCCACAGGGCCTGCAGCCGGAGCCTCCAAAGCTCCGAAGTCAGGTCGCAGCCGCGCGCCACGACAGCTCTCCATGCTCCAAAGTCAGCCAGCTCCGCAATGGTGAGTCCGCAGGCTCCACGACTGGAGCTCTCAGATTGGTTCCGGTTGGAGGCCGCCGGCTCTACGATGTTAGGTCCAACGACAATGGAGACCCGACAGGGAAAAGGTCGGGTCCCCGTACAGGGAAGAGATTAAAAAGTTTCCCCCACCCTCCCACATATCTGAAAAATAAAAACAAAAACATACATCTAACGGGACAAAAAGAAAGAAAAAATGGACGGACAGCAGTCGAGCCGCTGCCGCAAGGCGCCGCCACACAGAGAAGGCAGGAGAATGGGGTTAGGAGGGAGAGATACAACAGCCATGATTGAATGTTCCTTGGTTTGTTTTATGTGGGGGGTGGGGTTGGGGGAAACTTTTTTGGAATCGCTTACCTCGACGGAGATGCGATTCTTTTCCATATCATATCTCTGTCCCCACTGCGGCCTAACATTGTGGAATTGGCACCTTTCCTGGAGACCAAGCTGCAGGAGACTTTAACACTGCAGAACTTGAGATCCCTTTGCCAGGGATTCCAACCACGGGGCTTGTGGACTGAAAGCCCGCGGTCTCTGGTAAGAAGAGGCCGACTCGGGAGTTCGATGCCGCGGAGAGTTTCAACCACCCCGACGCGGGAGTTTCGTCCACCCCAATGGGCGCTCTGATCGTCGGCTGCGTGGGCTTTGATCGCCCCGACTGCAGATGGTTTGACTGCCCGACCACGGGAGAACATGAGGAAGAAGATTGAACTTTATTGCCTTCAACAACAGTGAGGAATGTGGGATCCACTGTGGTGGATATTTATGTGGTCGTGTGTCTTGTTGCGTTTCACTTAGTATGGCTGTATGGTAACTCAAATTTCACTGTATGTTATGGTACATGTAACGATAAACTGACCTTGACCTTGAAACCTTAATGGGCTGAATGGGCCTAATTATGACCTTATGGTCTGGAGGAAACGTGCAAATTCCACAAAGTCAGCACCAGAGACCAGACTTGATCTCAGGATTGAAAGTTGATGGGAATGCAGGGAACATTGGTTGCAGAGAGAAATATTTAAGGAAGCAAATTGTGTTGGACCTGTGGGGTATATGTTCCATCCAATGTTAATTATATTTCCTTTCATACACAATCATTTTCAATCAGAAACAATGAGTACAATTTTTAAAATTAACAAGTACCGATATCTTCAAAATATCAATCAAATGGTGAAGCATCTAATCAAACACAGGAAAAGAACCATTCTATGCAATCTTCTGTTTTCATGCAGGCAACCTAGAATGGATTACCATACGTACTCCTTGGTTGACCATAAAATAATAATTGAAAACATTGCAGAAGCAACAATCGAACTTCCAAGAAGCAAGAATTCTTCAGCTTGGATTTGGCATGGGAGTTTCCACTTTAAGGACAAACGACAATTCAAGCAAACATTTTGGGAAATGTTTCCTTTAAAACTCAAATTGTAACCCAATGAGTGCAGAATCTAACATTATCCAGCATGATCGGGCAGTGTGGAAAAAAAATCACTTGCCTCGATTATGGTTGTCAATGTCAAAGATATCATAAGATGATGTCAACATATTACACTCTAAAATTCAAAGTTGAAGGGAAAAATTGCTTTAAAAAGATTTCAATGTTTCTAAATTCTGATTTGGAAAAAAATGTTTAATGCAGCTGAATTTTTTTTTAATGTAAAGTAAACATAAAAGCAGTCCTCCAAGTACCCTATTCTATAGTACTGAAAACAAGCTTTTAATAATGATCACTTGTATTGGCTAGTTTTCCTTGAGACAATTTACCTAGTCATGGAGTCCTTCTGTATCTCATTGTTTCTCAGTAAAAATGATATCGTAAAAAAGGAAACAGTGTTATCATTAGATGGAACAGATGCCTCACAGGTCCAACAGATTGTAATGGAGATGGAAAGAGGTCCTTTGACCCAACCTGTCCAGGCCGACAAAGATGCCCACCTAAGCATTAGCCCATGTTTGACCCATGTCCCACAAACCTTTTTCTATCCATGTACCTGTCTAATTGTCTTTTAAATAAATGTCTTTATTATACCCACCTAAACCACTTCCTCTGGCAGCTTGTTTTGCATACATACCACAGTGTGAAAAAGTTGCCATTCTGGTTCCTATAAAATCTTTCCCTCTCACCTTATATCTATGCCCCTTGATTCCCCAACCATGGGAAAAAGACTGCGTGTTCATCCTATTTTGGTACAAAATGCTGGAGAAACTCAGCGGGACAGGCAGCATCTCTGGAGAGAAGGAATGGGTGACGTTTCGCGTTGAGACCCTTCTTCAGACCAGTCAGGGGAAAGGGAAACAAGAGATATAGAAAGTGATGTAGAGATATATGGAACAAATGAATGAAAGATATGCAAAAAGGTAATGACAATAAAGGAAACAGGCCAGACCGGGTCTTGACCCGAAACGTCACCCTTTCCTTCTCTCCAGAGATGCTGCCTGCTGCGTTACTCCATTATTTTGTGTCTATCTTCGGTTTAAACCAACATCTGCAGTTCCTTCCTACACACTGTGTTCATCCTACTGATGCCATTTAAAAAATCATGACATAATTCATGGCAAAAACTCATACTTAGATCCTTAGTAAATTATATCATTTAAAATGTTTCTTCTGTTATGTATACACCTAGCTTAACCTTTAGCATCTTCCTGTAGATCTGCAATTAACACCAATAACATCGATGGTGATTAACACATCCTGGTAATATGAACCATTTTGGGATCAAGCAGGCTTCCACCTTGGTATTCTCAATGCACGAGTAAAAAAGAGAAAAAAAAATCATATTCCAATTGCAGCAAATGCAATTTATATTAAAAAATCCCAAATCTTTTAAAATATAATAATCTAATACAATTGAATGGAAATTCCAGGCGATTATTCAGCATAGTTTCTCAGTTTCATAGAATTAATGCACATTAATACTTCCTATAATATTCATAAGATCAACCACAACACTTGATAACAGAGTGTTACAAAATATCTTCATATATTAAAATGGAGCCTTTACTTACCATCTACCTCTGCAATCAAACCCTTAATGGAATCTATGAAGGGGAATAAATAGATCAGCATCAGGAATGCACGTTGTTGTACAATATTGTAGCTTTTGGATGCAATGTACTGGAGTAACTGAAGAAGGATCGCAACCCTAAACATCACCCGTCTATCTTCTTGAGAAATGCTGCCTGATCTACTGAGTTACTCCAGCACTTTGTGTCCTTTTGTGTATTAACCAGCATCTGCAGTTCTTTGTTTCTACTTTGTAGTTTTTGGTTTGCACTTCGGACTTCAGCCTTTTTTTGAACGCATTGGGTCACTACTAATTTATTGATTTTTTTTGTTTACTATAAATTATCTATGTATATTGTTATACAAGTCTGTTATGTAGCAGGCAAACAAGAATTCCATTGTTCCGTTGTCGCTACATTAAACACTCTTGAACCTTGATTCTTTTCCACAGTGCTGCTAGTTTCGGAGATTTCCACTTACCTCCAGGAACCTCTTCAAATTCTGTCAGCTCATGGGGAAAGTTTGTCAAGTCTGGTTCTAGCAACATGATCTGGTCCACAAGAGCATGAAGTAAGGTGAATGTCCTGTCCTTCCCTCTCAAGTCGACCACCTACAGACAATCATCAATGAGACTGGTCAAGATTAGAGGATTGCTAAATACCTATCTTAATTTAATTTAATACAATTTAAATCTTTACAATGTTGGATTTTACTTTCATTCCCACACTAAGCTAATGTTTGAACATCAGTATACAGATCTTTATAAAATAGTGGGTTGGCAGACAAACTATTTAAAATCTGCAATAAATTCCCTGCAAAATGGTTTCCATTTGCATTAAATCATTAGGGGGGGTGGGGGGGTTCTCTTTGCTGTAGATGGTAACATCATGAACATCTTCAGAGAGATTTTGTTTGCCAAATTTCCAGCAAAATTATATATCAGCTGTTTTAAACCCATTCATGGTTTTACTTGAGGTAGTGTCCGGGCAAGTCATCATAAACACATGAATTTGTTGCACATTGCGGTAAAATAATTCCTACTTATGGATAGTGACAGTTGATTAAAGTTACAAAGTATCCATAAATAAGAAATAGTGGCATAATAAATTGCATCCATAATTGAAACTGTTTGGCTGACTACCTGCAATAAGTCCCTTAAATGGTTTAAATATTTGTAATCATGTCCAACTAATACATTACTTTACAAGCTATGACATTTATCAGCTTCTTCCTGCATGCTGGTTATGGGACATTAAAGACTTAAGTATTCCTGTGAAACCCATATTTCAACCTGCCGGCAGAATGATGTGCACTCGAAAAGATCAATGCTCTCCTCTTCAATCATTCTTCGTTTGTTTTAATGGGTGGGTCTTCTGCACAGTAAGTAAATATGAGACCTTTTATAAGATGATAGTAAAATAAACGGACAGAGTGAATGGATAAACCAGATCTGAAAGGACTGAACTTGCCTACGAAGGTGCAATGATTCTGAACGTTGCAAAGCTATTTCTAGGTATCGAGCAGTGATGGAATGACGAAGGTCAGCAAGAACCATGCAATGGAGAGTGAGCCAAGTGCCCTTGTAGATGAATTGGGATATGCAGCAAATAAACGTAATACTGTAGAGGCGTCTGCTATCGCACGCAGATATCGAACCTGGCGTTTGGAAGCCGTGGTCACGTGACTCAGGAGGGGCTGTTGTTTTCGCACGTTTTTTCCCCTGCGCGCGTTAGTTCAGTGCTGACCACCGATGTGGCCAGACTTGTCTGTTAAACCTGTATGCTGCAACTTGAACTTTCGAATAAAGTATTGTTGAAAACTCCAGGAGTCGTTTGTCAGACCACTAAAATACTTCATTTTAATTAGCTATTTTCCAACAAAACCTGCAAACGTGACAATATTATATTTTTAATTATCTAAAGAAATCCTTATTCAGTTCAGAAATAAATCACTTATGGTAATGTTAAACTGAGCACTGACAATGGTTTGCAACTGGAACCCAGTTGACTCTGCACAGCTCTGAGTCCAACAATGAGCTGAATGTCATTTCTGATTAAGATCTATAGAGGTCTGTGGAAAAGTGCTTATGGTTGTGCTTACATCTCCATTCACAGCATCTAAAACCCAAACAAATCCAAAATGTTGCAGAGAACTGATGCTGTCATCATTTGCTTTATGCCAACAATAAAATGAGACAAGTTTGTGATTTTTTTAAAATCTACAGCAATTCTCTAAACAGTAAGAAGGTTGCGGAATATTAGTCCAACACACATCATTATTTCCCCAAATTCAACTTGGTGTGAGACTGTGTTCACTCCCAAGTTAGGCTAGTGATGTTTCACACTAAAACATCCCAGGGCAGAGAGTGTGTGAATCCAACACAATTCCAGTTATTGTTCAGACTTGAATTGCAATTCCCACATGCCTCCGTTTTTGACATGAACATGGAATGGCAAACACAGGCAAATTAAACTAGTTCAGATACATATCTTGGCCAGCGTGGACGAGTTGGATTGAATAGCAAGTTTCTCTACTGGACAGCTGGCCATTGTATCCAACAATACACATCAACAATTGCCATCTGGAAAATGTGGATCACTTTCCATGTCTTAGACAATAGACAATAGGTGCAGGAGTATGCCAATTGGCCCTTCGAGCCAGCACCGCCATTTAATGTGATCATGGCTGATCATCCCCAATCTGTACCCCGTTCCTGCCTTCTTCCCATATCCCCTGACTCCGCTATTTTTAAGATCCTTATCTAGCTCTCTCTTGAAAGCATCCAGAGAACCTGCCTCCACCGCACTCTGAGGCAGAGAATTCCACAGACTCACCACTCTCTGTGAGAAAAAGTGTTTCCTCGTCTCCGTTCTAAATGGCTTACTCCTTATTCTTAAACTGTGTCCCCTGCTTCTGGACTCACTCAACATCGGGAACATGTTTCCTGCCTCTAGCATGTCCAAGCCCTTAACAATCTTATATGTTTTATTGAGATAGAGAAGGGAATGGAGGGTTATGGTACGAGTGCAGGCAGGTGGGACTAATGGGAAAAAATGTGTTCGGCATGGACTTGTAGGGCCGAGATGGCCTGTTTCCGTGCTTATTGTTATATGGTTAAAAAAATGGTTCGGCATGGATTGTAGGGCCGAGATGGCCTCTTTCCGTGCTGTAATTGTTAGATGGTATATGGTTATGCTCCATTCTCTCAGCAGAGTGTATAAGCCCAACTCTCCATTCTCTCAGCAGATGACAGTCCCGCCATCCCGGGAATTAACCTTGTAAACCTACGCTGCACTCCCTCAATAGCAAGAATGTCCTTCCTCAAATTAGGGGACTAAAACTGCACACAATACACCAGGAGTGGTCTCACTAGGACTCTGTACAAATGCAGAAGGACCTCTTTGCTCCTGTATTTGATTCCTCTTGTTATAAAGGCCAACATGCCATTCCCTTTCTTCATTGCCTGCTGTACCTGCATGCTTACTTTAATAGACTGATGTACAAGGACCCCCAGATCCCGTTGTACTTCCCCTTTCCCCAACTTGGCGTCATTTAGATAGTAGTCTTGGCTCATCTCCCTTCCAATGCAATGACACACCACTGACTCTGCTGTGCAAGGGAGGCTTTTGTCAGGCTTAGGAATCTTTGACCACAATGAGCTCCAAGCAAGAACTATGCTACTGGCCTACAATGCCATTATTCGTGATTCAACTCCATGTAGGAGGGTGACTTGGACCACCTACAACAGACACTTCAGAGCCCTCAAATCCTATCACCAGAAGGACCTCCAGAAGATCCTTCAAATCAATTGGGAAGACAGGTGCACTAACATCAGAGTGCTAGAAGAGGCTAATATTGATTAACATCACCACCATCATCATCGAACACCATCTCAGATGGACTGGCCATGTGGTCAAGATGCCCAACTTTTATCTCCCAAAATCAAATCCTCTACTCTCAACTACTCGCAAAAGAGTGAATCCCTGGAAATCAGAAGAAGTACTACAAGGATAACATCAAGATCACCAAAGAGTGTTAGATCAGCCCCACCAACTAGGATCTAGACCAGGATAGAGCAACATAGAGAATCAATGATCACAAAGGAACTGTACTCCATGAAGACCTCTGACAGCCTGCAAAACACAAGCACTAGCAAGTACCACCACCACGAAGGCCCAACCACATCCCACCACCAATACTACTTGTCCATGCCCACACTGAAATAAAGTCTGTGGCTCCATGATTGGCCCCTCCAGCCATCTCAAGTCCCACATAAATTGCTCATTAAGAGGACATTATCATGTAAACATGATCACATCAACCCTACGACTCTATTGTGCATCATTTAAGTAGTGATTAGCTGGTAGTATCAGTTAGCTTACTTTTGGAAGGCATGACAGAGAAAATCCTTTTGCCATTTCCTTGCCAGCATTCTTGTTCAAGAAATTGCCTATTGCGAGAAGATAATCAAGCACAGAAGCAAACATCTTGCTGTTCTGCAACTGCGAACATGCCTTGATCTTCTGCTTTATCAACTGAAACAAAGGAAAATGAAAAGGTTAATGTGACTTTATACCACATAAAGTTCAAATCTACAGCTTGACAAATTGGCGCTCACTATCAATATTTCACCTGGAGATGGAAATGGAGATGGAGCTTGAAGATGGAGTCCAATATTGTGAAAAAAAAGATTAATTGAACCATAAAATGTACAATAAGGCAATAGATGGACACGACAGCTTGAAATCATTCCATTACACCCTTGATGAATGATAGATTGGGTCATTCTTTTGGCATAGGATAGAGAGAACATGCCAGTTCACGAGGAAAATCATTAATGTAATTCCAGGAAACACAAGACTGAAAAGGAAAACTGATGCTAGAAATTTCAAATTCCAAATTCAGTTTCAAGTTCACAGAGCATGAATGACCTGATGGGTAATAGATACAAAAATCCTTAATCTTAACTACAACAGAAAATAGCATTAGATACAAACAGGGTCATATTGCTCTATTGTTTTCGTAGAATCATGAATCACGTATTAAGCATACTAAGTTTTTTAAATAACGAAGGGTATAGGCAGATTAAATACCAAGAGCCTGTTCCTATTATAGTACCTCCTCAATTTCCTTTTAGCAAATGTCCATTGGCTTTCCTTAATAAACCCTGCCTTCCCAAATGAATACTTTATTTTCTTTGACAATAGTTTCTATAAACCCCAGATTACAACCAAAGTTGCTTCATAATTTGAATGGCTGGAATTTAGCAATGTCCCCACATGAATACAGGAGCAATGTGGTTCGATGGCATCTACATGTCTGGCCCATTAATCTATGAACATAAGTTTGAATCCAACCATGGGATTATATGAAACTGGAATTAAAGAGCTTGTGGTAAAATCCCATGAAACTTGTGGATAGTGAAAAAAAACGAATGTTTTCACTAATGTTAAATCTACCATTCTTGCTGGCCCGGCTTATATGTGACTCCAGACCCACTAATGTGGGTGATTCTAAACGGTTTCTTCATTTCAGAGGAAGTTAAATGTGTACAATAAATGATGTGCGAGGCATCCGCATCTCTTAAACTAACAATTACATTTTTTTAAATCAATTAATTGGAATTAAAGTCATACATTTGTCACTGTTTGTGGGAAGTTTGGAAGTAAATTTTCTAACTGTGCCTGTACTAGGTTCTGAAAGATGATCTGCAAATATGTATTTTTATCGTTATTGTTTGTGAACAGTGTTGACTGTTTATTAACTTTCAATTTTGCTTCCAAATAGTAGATTCAGTATTTACTAAATAGCACCCCTGGTTCTGCCCAATATGCGTTTGTTCCTGATTTCAGAATAGTGAGCTCTGCATGACAAAGCAACATTTTTCCCTTTCTCACATGATATATTCTGTGAGCAAGACTGGCAATGAATTTCAAATCAGCATATAATTAATTACAAGAGCCTGATTCTGCCAAGACCTCAAGAAATTTAGCTGGAATTATCCAAACTATTTCATTCAGAGTTCTTATAATGAGCAGGCAGAGATTTGAAATATAGTCTCAGAGGTAAAACATATTAACTCACTGGCTATCCAGTTTACTAAAATAATCTTCTATGCAAGTCACTCTAATACTTGAATGTAAATTGCTCAACTCTCTAAGGGTAATGACCATTGGCACAGCATTTATCTATATATTTAATCACCAGTCATGAAGTGGCTCATATGTAAGTTTCCATGCTGCACTTATTATCCTTTTTCATTCCAAAGGACTTCCAAACCTGTATGTGGACAATTAGCTCCACATCAATTAGACCTTCTGTTAGATGTGACTCCGTGGTGGCACCCTTGCCTCTAGTTAGGCATACTGCAGAGACTTGCGCAAAATATCCTGCTGGCATTTTGCTGCAGCACTGCAGGAATTCCATATTTTAGTTTAGTTTAGTTTAGGGATACAGTGAGGAAACAAGCCTTTGGCCCAACGGGCCCGCGCCGACCAGCGATCTCCACACTTACGCTATCCTACACATAATAGGGACAATTATACCAAGCCAATTAACCTACAAACTTGTAGTCTCTGGAGTGTGGGAGGAAACTGGATATCGGAAGAAAATCCACAAAGGTCACAGGGAGGACGTACAAATTCCATACAGACAAGCACCCATAGTCAGGATCAAACCCGGGTCTCTGGTGCTCTAAGGCAGCTGTGCCCATATTGAACTGTAGAAAAACTAGGGACATTTGGGGGAAATGTTTGAGCACCACATAAGTGCAAATCTTTCTTTCTCGTAGTCTCAATGGAAGATATCAGTTCCTCACACACAAGTACATTTTGGCAATAGAATATACATTGTTTATCCCAAGATCCCATTTTGTCTGGTGTAGGAACAATGGCATGTAGAGCTACTAAAGTATTGCTCTTATTCCAAATCTGATAGGAATCAACAGATATGATGCAGTGTACTTTTCATGTGTACAGACAGTGATTATGCTTTTACATTCTCATGTAAATTATACACCATGGAAATTCAATGATAAGCTGCAAGAATAGTATGATAAAGGAATGAATGTACTTTCTTCACAGATCTTCCTTGAGTCCGTATGATGCAGAGAGCTGGTTCTAAAAGAAGCCACTGTGCATTTGATTTTATTCATTTAGATATCTTTAGTTACGGCAGCTGGATTCTAAAGTTTAATATCACACTACACACAGATTTGTGAAAGGTTGAGAGCACAGACGGAATTATGTTCCAATTTCAACTGCTTTGTCAAAGGAATAAGCAAAATGTTATCCTTCATCATAACAATACTGCCTTTGACTGTATGTAACCAAGTAATCAATTTAGAACAGACCCGAGACATAGACAGAGACGCAGAGAGAGAGAGAGACAGAGAGAGACAGAGAGAGACAGAGAGAGACAGAGACAGAGAGACTAATTCAACATTATTACAAGGTAACAACATTTCAAACTCAACAAAGTTTTTGCTCAGCAACTTTTCGCAACCATAAGCATCTTGCTCTAAGTTCAACCTCGAAATATGAGACACACAGCATCAACACATATCATAAAAACACAGAAATTCTAAAGAGTGGAAGTCATTTGCCCAATGGTGCAAGTACAGATTCTTTAAATGAACGATCATATTTGACAAACTCTTAACCCAGAGCCCTTCATCTTTCTTTCTTTAATTATATACTCTACTTTAACCTGTTAATAGATTTTGTGCAGTTGTGCAGCTAGTCCACCTACTGCCTTATAACTCCAGTGAGGTTCAGTCCGGACTTCAATGCTGTCTGTGAGGAGTTTGCATGTTCTCCCTGTAACCAAGTGGATTTCCTTCCAGTGCTCTGGTTTCTTCTCACATGCCAAAGATATGCATGTTGGGTGTTTAATTGACCAAAGCAAATTGTCCATAGTGTGTAAGAGTGATTGAATGGAGGGAGATACTGAGAACACCAATGGCCAAGCTGGCCAATTTCTCCTGTTTTTACCACAAAGAAAGACATGAAGAATAGGGAACTTAGGAAAGTTAATGGAGATATCTTGAGGGCATTTTGTATTGCAATCAAGGAGAAGTTGGACATCCAGAGACATATGAAGATAGATATAACTACTGGGCCTGATCAGATATCTCCATAGAAATGGGCGAGCTGCCGGAAGGCTGGAGGGTGGCTAGTAGTGTGCCTTAAGATGGGCTGCAAACAAAAACATGGGAATTTAACATCTGTTGTAGGAAAGGTTACTGGAGAGGAATCTGAGGTATAAGATACACATGTTTTTGGAAAGACGGGTTAATTAGTGATAACCAATATGGATTTGTGTGTGGGAGATCATCTCTCGAATTTGATTTCGATTTTTGAAATAGCCAAGAATGTTGATGAGTGTTGGGCTATAATGTTGTCTATGTGGACTTCAGCAAGGCCTTTGATAAGGTTCAGCATGATAGGCTGCTCTGGAAGAACGTGTGGTATCCAGGGAGAGCTGGTTAACATGCCCCATCTACACTAGTCCCACCTGCCCACTTTTGGCCCATATCCCTCCAAACCTATCATATCCATGTGCCCGCCTAAATGTTTCTTAAACATTGTGATAGTGCCTGTCCCAACTATCTCTTCTGGCAGCTCGTTCCATGCAACCATCACCTTTTGTATAAAGTTCATGTCAAGTCAAGTTTATTTGTCACATACACATACGAGATGTGCAGTGAAATGAAAGTGGCAATGCTCGCGGACTTTTGTGCAAAAAGACAAACAACCAAACAAACTATAAACACAATCATAACACACATATACCTTTACATAATAAATAATGGAAGGAAAAACGTTCAGTAGAGTTAGTCCCTGGTGAGATAGGCGTTTACAATCCGAATGGCCTCTGGGAAGAAACTCCTTCTCAACCTCTCTGTTCTCACCGCATGGCAACGGAGGCATTTGCCTGACCGTAGCACCTGGAACAGTCCATTGCAGGGGTGGAAGGGGTCTCTCATGATATTGTTGGCTCTGGAGTTGCACCTCCTGATGTATAGTTCCTGCAGGGGGGCAAGTGAAGTTCCCATAGTGCGTTCGGCCGAACGCACTACTCTCTGCAGAGCCTTCTTGTCCTTGGCAGAGCAATTCCCAAACCAGATGGTAATGTTCCCGGACAAGATGCTTTCCACCGCCGCTGCGTAGAAGCACTGGAGGATCCTCGGAGACACTCTGAATTTCCCCCTGAGTTACCCTTCAGGTTCCTATTAAGTCTTTTCCCCCTCACCTTAAAGCTATATCCTCTAGTTCTCGATTCCCCCTACTCTGAGCTGTGCATTTACCCAATCTATTCCTCTCATGATTTTTTACACCTCTGTAAGATCATCCCTCATCCTCCTGCGCTACAAGGAATAAAGAATTGTCCTCCTCAACATCTCCCTATAGCTCAGGCCCTCGAGTCCTGGCAGCATCCTCATAAATCTTCTCTGCACCCTTTCCAGCTTGACAACATCTTTCCTATAACATGGTGATCAAAATTGAACACCATAGTCTAAATGTGGCCTCACCAATGTCTTATATAACTGTAACATGACCTTTCAACTGATGAAGGGCAATGTGGCAAAGGTCCCAAATGCCTATGGTCCTTGTTGTGATATGTTATCATCCAGAAAACATATGTTAAGGATCTAGTCAAACTTGAGGCAAGCTTGATTTGGATCCTACTTGCAGAAGCTGCCCATATATATTGGTCATTACTCACTTATAAACCAGAACACCACATCCAATTGATTGATAATCCATGATTTATTCATAAATGTCTTAATCCTCTTGATATGAGAAGTACTATTCAGTTCAAGGAGTTCTCTGGCAAATTATTCCAAATGCCTCTTATTCTTTGTGTAACAAGTTTCTCCTTTCCTCCTTCTAACTTGTTCTTATTTTTCATGTCCCCTGGTATTTGAGCCGGTTGCAGCACTGAGCAGTTTCTCTGGATAGGTTCTGTCAATCATATTTCCAATCAGTCTTCTATTCAAATTTCAAAATATCCTCTTTCCCGTCCCCCACAAAAATGAACATGAGCAACTTCCAAAATCTTTACTCAGACTTAACTTCTTGATACCCAAATAAAGAAAGATCAATTGTTTAATCAGGTTATATAAAGTGGGCTTATTTTAACATCAATTATAAACACTCACTACACATCATAGAAGTCTGGTTGTCTGCTCATTGCTTCCACTGGGAACATAACCTCAGAATACAAAAATGTCATAATATTATCTGTTCCCTTTTTTTAAAGGCGGGCATGACCACGTAAAACAACAAATGTTTTGTCCAAAGGCTGCAGTCAAATTAGTTGATCTGCTGCAAGCTCACATGAAATGATCTGAACCTACAAAATATTCTGTGAAGCAGGCTGGATGGGTTTTTAGTGTGTGCAGACAGTCTCCTTTTGAAGCTGTACCAAGATAGATAATCTATGAGAACACATGGATCTGAAGGTGACCTTTTGGCATGGGTAGCAATTTGGACAGGTGGTAGGAAAGAGAGAAGGGGTAATAGGCAGGTGCTTGAATTGGCAGGAATGACCTTGTGGAGTTCCTCACAGGCCTTTATTAGGGACTGTTTTTCAGTTTGTTTGTTCATAAATGTGTTAGAGACAGAGAGACCCAAAAACACACAATGAGGTCTCTTGGAAATCTGTGAATAGGGAGGAAGAATGGTGCAAAGAAACATTATTAGTTTAATTGAGTGGGTGAAACAGTGTCTGCTTAAGTTCCACATTAGATCTTCCACTGAAGATAGATAATGTTCTGAATGGTAAGAAGCTGGTGATTTTCAGGGCAGGATAGGAATTGAGACCTCCATGTAAATAAAGCAGCAACAGGTAGTGTTTAGCTACAAAACATATTCTGAATGAATTGCATCAAATGGTATCAAACCGGGAAATATTTGGTAAAGTAATTTATTCGGGTCTAGTCACCTCGAGAAGGATATATTGTAAAATGTGCAGCAATGTTTTGTTAGATAGCTATCGTGAACTAAAAAGAACAAGTTACAGGGAGACATGCACATACTGAAGTAATATTTCCTTGAATATAGCACATTAAGGGGATAACCAACTTGAGCTGTGTAAACTAGTTAAAAGAGTTAATAGTGTAAAGACAAACTATTTTCTCTGGTGGGAAGTGTAAGGGGCCATAACACATCAAGAGCTAGGGCAATATTGTGGACAAAGGATTCTGAAAATTTGTAACTCTCTTCCTCAAAATTCAGTCAAGGGGAATTGTTGAACTTCAGACTGCTAAGTTTCTATTTTAATGTATGCGAGTTGGAGATTTGGCAACCAAGATTTTTAATGTACAAATCCCTCATTTACACTCAGGAAACTCAGCAGCATCAGGAGGACCAGGCACTTGACATGGTTCTCCAGCATTGTTTGTACCAGGGCCAGTCAGGAAAGGCTGATTGTCTGCTAATCAGTCCCCTTTCCTTGCAACTGGATGCAGTCAATGTCCTCCATTATTTTCAATCTTTCTCCCCACTCATTTCGTCAACTAGCAGCATGCAATCTTTTCTTCTCCTTCAGACTCTTCAGCTGATATCCTAACTCACAACCACTCTAGTTCTCCAATTGATACCCATCCTTGTTTATCCCACTTCCCACTTGACCCTCAACTGCAGAGCACCAACATGGAGCTGATCAATGATCTCCTTTCTGGTTTCTCCAAATCCTACCACTAGCTGCACTTCTCAATCTCATACACTCTTCCCCATTTACAATTATATTGACCCCCACTTCCCTCCTCCACCTCCAGACCTCTGATCTCACTCTCCTTCCTCCTACAAGGATCTGTAAATTTCAACAAGGATGCCAGTTTCAAGGCAGCAGCTCACAAGCGGAGCTGCTTCTCCTAGTTTTTATGATAGCAAAACATGATCCTACCACTCCCAACAACTTACCCTAAGGTTTGGGGCTCCCTAATGCAAATGTAGCATTGGGTCTTCCTGGAGGTCCTCCTAAGCCATCCATCAGCAAATGATACGATAGTCTATGCAGTAAGAATGAGTGAACAGCGCTTAAAGTGCTCCCAACTCTCCCCCATCCGCTGTAATGCTGGAGACACAAGAGACAGCAAATGCTGGAATCTCAAGCAAAAGGTTGGAGGAACTCAGAGGGGCAGACAGCATCTGGGGGAGAATGGGCAGGCAACATTTTGGCTCAGGGCCCATCCTCAGACTAATTGAAGTGGGGAGGGGGGGGACTAGAAAAGAAAGGTTGGGGCAGGATAAATCAGGTAAAGTAATCGTGGGATATGGCAGGTTGGCAGATGAGAGTGGTTAGTGGTTTGCTCATGAAATTGCTGGATGCTGACTTATTATTGGCAACAATGAACCACGGGTAGTACTTTTTGGTGATGAAAATTCAGGGGCAGATTTGGCAAGGGTAGTTTATGGAGGTTCTGGCCAGAAATATTGCAAGTCCAGAATTCAAGATTTTGTCCTTGCAACGAGCCAATATTTTTCCAACCCGCACTGTAAATCAGATGTCTGGCATATCTTCCTGTCAAGCTAGAAGGATTCCACAGCAGACTAATGTCCTGGTTTAGAGGGTGCAGCAGTTAGTGGAGCCACTACATCAGTTCCCTCCTCTAAATACAACAGGTACATGGATATGAAAGGGTTTGAGGGATATGAGCTAAATGCAGATAAATGTTTAGTTTAGGAATACAGGGTGGAAACAGGCCCTTCGGCTTGTTGAGTCCATGCTGACCAACAATCCCCACACACTAACACTATCCTACACACACACTAGTGACAATGTACAATTTTACCAAAGTCAATTAACTTACAAACCTGTACGTCTGTGGAGTGTGTGAGGAGACCGGAGCACCTGGAGAAAAACCTACGCAGGTCACGGGGAGAACTTACAAATTCCGTACAGACAGCACTTGTAATCAGGATCAAACCCGGGTCTCTGGCGCTGTAAGGCAGAAATTCTATTGCTGTGTCACTATGCCACACATGAGACAAACTTAGATGCGACATCTTCATCGGCATGGACAAGTTAGGCCGAAGGGCCCGTTTCCTGTATGTATGACTTTAACTCTAAGACCTTGAACGCCAGAGCTCTTGTTCGCTGGGGAGGAGGGACTTGCGACAGCCCTAGAGAGTCGGTTTGAGGGACCACATATGCATGCATTGCTGTGAAGGCACTTATTTTCTCCCTGAAGCTATCCTTCAGCTGGCAAGTTTCCTGAAGCCTGGGAGACCCAGCCAGCCACTGTCAAGCTTGCAAATCAAGTGGAATCAAACACTGACAACCTCATTAAAAGTTTGTAATGGCTAAACTGCCTCCTGGCAGTTTAGCCATTACCTCACCTCCATTGGATCTAGAAGTGGATAGATAGATATTTTAACACAACTCGCACAAACCCATTTTCTTGAGGTTTGAAGCTTACAGTTCTTTCAGCACTCACCACTTTCAGTAACTTTAATGTTCCCTTGATTTTATCTCACCATGTCACATTTGCTAAGTACTAAGGCTATTAGTACCCTGCCTCTTTTTTTTCCCCAAAGTAGAATGAAAAGTGCCTAGTGAAGCAGAATTTTTTATCAGGAGCTCGATGATCTGCCCAAGGGTAAAAGCCATACTGCCTATCTATCAAAGAATCTAAGACCATAAAACATTATGCTGAGTCTTGAGAGAAATTAACTAATGCAAAGGTACATTCCATTACATTATACAAAATGAGAACAAATGGACAAGTTAATAGCAATGTAGCAGATATTGGGATTATTTTAAGCAAATCAACCCTTAAGAGTGCATGGAGAATATCGCATAAAGGTTGCCGAGTAATGTTAATATGCACTTGTCGACAAAAGCCTTGTCAGTTAGGCATTTAAATCTTGAAAAAGTTGATGCAGTATGGTTATAGGTATTTCAAATGCCTCTCTCCATAGCAACCAGAATGACAGTGCCTGGACTTTAGTTGCATGAAATGAATCCTCCTGTTACAATTCTAGTAGACTGGGGAGGTTAAATTTGAACTTCGTAAATAAATCAGATCCTCTATTCATATTCTTATTGCCGACAAAAACTGCAGATATTGTACCAAATTCAGTTTGTCATTAAAAATAAATAAATCAGCATGCTATAATTACTCTCTTACTACTGAAGCATGCATTAAATACACAGAGGAGGGGAGAGAACTAGTTTAGCATTGGATCCTTGGAGACTTTCTGAATTTGGAGGGGAATGAATGGTTCTTCTGCAGACTGAACCTTGAACTCTTTCTACTGTCTGATTGAGTGGTATTCCAACAGGAGAATAAGATCTAAAGCAGTGAGGCAGTACACTGTACATTTAACCACCACGGGGATTGTTTAATGTTATCAGGATGAAAGACATCACATAACTCTGCCAACACGCATCCTCCAGCACAAAGCTTTCTGAATAAACTTGGCTGCCTTATTGAAATTTGATTGTAAATGTAGCCCCCTAATCTAATCTTTTTTGCTTATTCATCACATTTTTTTAATCACTTTGGACAGATAAGAACCAAATGTTAAAGATGGCCAGGTGAGGAGAGCGATGATGATTCGCAGTACGACCGGATGGGGGCAGTAGCTACAACGGGGTTGGCCAGTTGCAACTAAGACTTTGAAAAAGGTGCCAAAACCTGGTGACTATTGCAGATGGACTCAGTGAGTTGTTTCCATGCATCTGTACTGAACCAGGGATTGAACTTATGTAGACAATAGATAATAGGCAATAGGTGTAGGAGTAGGCCATTTGTCCCTTCGAGCCAGCACCGCCAATGAATGGCTGATCATCCCCAATCGGTACCACATTCCTGCCTTCTCCCCATATCCCCTGACTCTCCTATCTTTAAGAGCCCTATCTAGCTCTCTCTTGAAAGTATCCAGAGAACTGGCCTCCACCACCCTCTGAGGCAGAGAATTCCACAGACTCACAACTCTCTGTGAGAAAAAAGTGTCTGTTCTAAATGGCTTACCCCTTATTCTTAAACTGTGGCCCCTGATTCTGGACTCCCCCAACATCGGGAATATGTTTCCTGCCTCCAGCGTGTCCACACCCTTAATAATCTTATATGTTTCAATAAGATATCCTCTCATCCTTCTAAACTCCAGGGCATACAAGCCCAGCTGCTCCATTCTCTCAGCATATGACAGTCCCGCCATCCCTGGAATTAACCTTGTAAACCTATGTTGCACTCCCTCAATAGCAGGAATGCCCTTCCTCAAATTAGGGGACCAAAACTGCACGCAATACTCCAGGTGTGGTCTGACTAGGGCCCAATACAACTGCAGAAGGACATCTTTGCTCCTATACTCAACTCCTGTTGTTATAAAGGCCAACATGCCATTCGCTTTCTTCACTGCCTGCTGTACCTGCATGTTTAATTTCATTGATTGATGAACAAGGACCCCCAGATCCCGTGGTACTTCCCCTTTTCCCAACTTGACACCATATAGATAGTAATCTGCATTCCTGTTTTTGCTACCAAAGTGGATAACATCTCACTTGTCCACATTAAACTGCATCTGCCATGCATCTGCCCACTCGCCCAACCTGTCCAAGTCACCCTGCATTCTCATAGCCTCCTCCGCACTGTTCATACTGCCACTCAGCTTTGTGTCATCTGCAAATTTGTTAATGTTACTTTGAATCCCTTCAACTAAATCATTGATTTTTATTGTGTATATATATACACAATATATATGTACATACATACACTAATCACTGCCTGCCATTCTGAAAGGGACCCGTTAATCCCTAATCTTTATTTCCAACCAATTTTTTATCCATGTCTGCACTCTACCCACAATACCCATGTGCCCTAATTTTTCCCACTAATCTATGTGGGACCTTATCAAATGCTTTCTGAAAGTCCAGGTACACTACATCCACTGGCTCTCCCTTGTCCATTTTCCTAGTTACATCCTCAAGAAATTCCAGAAGATTAGTGAAGCATGATTTCCCCTTCGTAAATCCATGCTGACTCAGACCGATCCTGTTACTGCTATCCAAATGTGTCGCTATTTCATCTTTGATAATTGACTCCAGCATCTTCCCCACCACTGATGTCAGGCTAACTGGTCTATAATTCCCTGTTTTCTCTCTCTCCCGCCTTTCTTAAAAAGTGAGATAACATTAGCTTCCCTCCAATCCACAGAAACTGATCCTTAATCTATAGAACATTGGAAATTGATCACCAATGCATCCACGATTTTTAGAACCACTTCCTTAAGTACCCTGGGATGCAGACCATCAGGCACTGGGGATTTATCAGCCTTTAGTACCATCAGTCTACCCCACACCATTTCCTGCCAAATGTGGATTTCCTTCAGTTCCTCCGTCACCCCAGATCCTCTGGCTACTAGTATATCAAGAAGATTGTTTGTGTCCTCCTTAGTGAAGACGGATCCTAAGTACCTGTTCAACTCTTCTGCCATTTCCTTGTTCCCCTTGTGTGGCAATAATCTTACAGATCTGCATGCAAAAGAGGAATTTCACGGTACCTTGGTACATGTGATAATAAAGAACCATTCAACCATTGAACCAACACATTTAAACACAGCCTATCGCAGATTACTATTAGGGGATCAAAGCCTGGACAAAGACTGGATCAAAGGAAATTCCACGTGAGAAATGTGAGGAAACTCAAATACAGACAACTTTATGCCAATGTTTCCAGCTAATTCCACATTGACAATTTGCTCAATTTGATGAAACTGCTATTTCCCTGCAGATGGAGTTTGTTTAATGTCAAGGGATTTGACTTGTGATATAATGGAAATTAGGAATAGATTTATCATGGCACCACAAAATATTGCAGTGAAGGTGCTCAGACCTCAATTCTACCTCAGATGAATGGGAAACTAAATTCATCCACATTCATCTGAATCTTGTGGTATGTGTGTCAGTGGCAAAGTCAACATTAGTGTCTGCTCTCAGTTGAACTCGTCAAACCAGTGGTGGGTCACATATAAAGCAACGACAACTAGCACTTACAGTGCCTTGATCATGGTGAAACATTGCATTTCACAGATACTTCAGCTGGCAGAAGTGTAATCATTTAAATCAGAGAAGATATTTCCACCATTTTTAGGAAGGGTGCACCCACATTTTGGCACAATGAAACCGAGTTGAACTGTTCCCAATAAGTATAAGACCTATCATAAATCTGGGATGTGCTTAGTGACAGAATATTGATCACTTCAAACTAACACTGGACTTCAAATGGCATCCTGCAACTGAGCCTAATTGTACTGGGCTTATCCTCAGCATAACACTGGGAATTCACCTCTGCGGTCGAAGTCTGCCAGACAGGTTTAATTTAGAGATGCAGCATAGAAACATGCCCTTCATGCTGACCACCGATCACCCATTCACACTAGTTCTATGTTATCCCACATTCACATCTACTCCCTACACACTAGGCACAATTTACGGAGGCAATTTATCCACAGATTGGATTCCTCATCATAAATAGGATGTCACCACAGAAAATTCAGCCATTTATTCTCTTTTTCTTTACGACTTTTTTATTTTCTTAATTAATTATTCATTTTCCAGTGAGTTTTAAATAACTTTAAACTCGCAGTTAAAAACACTATTTTTTTTAATTTTTGGATTACTCAAAGCATTTTTTTTACATGTAATTGTACACCGGAGGCAATTAAACCTCTTGTAGATACATTTTACATGCAGCAAGGCACCAAGCCTAGCCTTACTTCCTCTCAAGGGCAACCAGGACATTTAGAGGGCAGATGCTCAGCAGCCTCACCATGACTGGCGAGTGGCTCTAGGACCTGGGTGAGGACATGGTTGGGAAGAGTTCCCACACATCCACACCAGGGCAGTGCAATATTGGAGACCTATGAGGAGTGTTTAAATCAGGATGTTGTGTCACTTGGAAATGATCTTAGGGAGTGATATTGTTCTCATGAGCCATTACCTTACACTTCGAAAATACTTTCTTAGCTCTTCCAGATGGTGATTGATGTGAGTTCGGGAGATAGAGTTCCCTCATACTACACAGAAACAGGCCCCTTGGCCCACCAAGTCCATACCAACCATCAAGAACCATTTGCATTAACCATACCCTGTTCCCATTTTTTATTCTTCCCACATTTCCATCAACACCTCACAGATTCTACTGCTTACATACACACTAGCGGCACTGTATTGACACAAATTACCCTACTAAACTCCCACTGCTTCCCACACTGCACCCAGCTTTGACATGTCTGAAAAAATGGGAGGTGGAGAAACCCCACATGGTCACAAAGAGCACAGATGAACAGCACCAGTCCAATTAGTTTAGTTTTGAGATAGAGCATGGAAATAAGCCCTTTGGCACTTCGAGTCCATACCGACCATCGATTACCCATTTATACGTTCTTTGTTATTCGTGTTTTGCATCCACTCCCTACACACTAGGGGCAATGTGCAGAGGCCAATTAGCCTACAAAACTACACGTCTTTGGAATGCGGGAGGAAACAGGAGCACCCGGAGAAAACCTACATGGTTACAGGGAGAACATGCAAGCTCCATACAGACATCACCCGAGGTCAGGATTGAAGCCATGTTGCTGGAGTTGTGAGGAAACAGTTCTACTGGCTGCTTCATCTATGCCACCAGGGATTGATACTGACACAGCTATGGCTAATGGCTGCAGCACCTCTGTACAATCTACAGTATAGAAACCACACACTGAAACACATCTGCCACTGTGTGCGTGTTGTGAGAATGGGGAAAATTAAACTGATGGATTACTTGCTGTGCCGTACCTCCAGTTACCATCTGCTATCACTGTTACTGTATGTCTGTCCAAAATTCAATTCAATGTAGAGATGAACCATACAGTCGATTCCTTGTAGCTAGCACCCATTTTCTAACGCATGGAGCTACCTCTTTAACCTACCTTTTCCCCAGCTCTCCCTAGCCACAGTTGAAGTGCCTGAGTTCCCTAAATTCAAGCAAATATACCAGCCAAGCATACAAGAGTACAGTGAGAAATCTAGGTCATACTATAAATCAGAACTTTATGCTATTATATCATTTCAGACGATGAGATCAGTCAACTGTGATGGATACGGTGACCTAATTTTAAATGATTTATACGAGTTTTGTTTTCCCTTCTTGGTAACCTGAAGATGCTTTTAAATTAAGCAATCTTTTTTTTTTTTTTTGATTTATACCTGTAAGTGATTTCATGCAATTCTGTGCTGATTCTGTTGAAGTCCATACTAAATGTTATAAACTTGTATCGTCTTGTTGTTAAATAGTGTTTACACTGCCCTGGATTCTGCTAATAATGGAGTAGCTATCAATGTTAAAAAAAAAAATAATTGGACAGCAATTTCTGGCACCAGCACGTGCAGTTAATTGCTGAAATCAGAAAGCTATGGTCCAATTTCCCAGCTCCACAGTAAGCGTTGATGCACAGGTACCTTGCTGAGAAATTTAGGTTTAAAAATGTACAGCGGTGTGAAGCTGTGATTTTTAATCAGGAGGCACCTAATAAACACAGTAGAAATGTTAGATTTTGCCCATTCAAATGTGAAGTGAATTTTTAACAATATGCAAAGTCTTCATTACTGCAAAACAAACCCTTAGGCATGGAATATTCTTTTTTACAAGTGTAAAGTCTTATTTTCTCTCATTTTAATTATCATTGGAGACTTTAAATAAAAGTTAAAAGTCAACTTTTTTTTAAGTTTTACTCTTTGTGGTCCTTCATTTAATCCCATTATTCTCAACTGTTACTTTTGTTCTTTTGTTTTACTTTCTGGAAATATGTTAAATTGTATCTTACGACACAGGAGACTATTCAGCCAATCAGGTCCATGGCAGCTCCCAACTGATTAATCCTACTACTTAATTTTGCAGAATCTCTTTATTTGATTTTCTCTCGCACTGCCCTCTGATTATTTAGCTAGTTACTTACGGTAGCCAATTAATGTATTTGCATGCCTATATGATGCAAGGAAAAATAACAAGGAGAAACTCACACATTCCCAAGAAGTGCATGCAAACTCCACAGAGATAGCACCCAAGATCAGGATCAAATACCACACCTATATTTAAATGTTCTAACACATTCTAGAGTAGATTCTGCATATCTCAGTTCAGATTCTTTATTCTAATTAATTTTAGACGCACTTGTTGGTGTGCCCATTGCTTTGGGCTCCAGTTTCCATTGTAGAGGACACCATTATGACTTGATTATGTCTTTAATGGTGCACATTAAAGGGCCTGTCCCACTTGGACGTCATTTGCGCGCCAAGCAGTTGGCGCGCAAAGATTTTGTGAATCACAAAATCCTGGGGGCACCAATCATCACTGCCTACGCCACCATGCCCCACCACGCGCTATGCGTGCGTCACATGCGCTTCACGATGCGCCTGTCGTGCGTCGTGACACGTAAATTATATCGTGTAAATGACACGCAAATGGGACATGCCCTTAACACCTCAATGCAAAATCCTCCACATTTGTGTCTTTCCCATGGGGATCTTGAAATATTGAGAAATTCTAAGAGACTATTGTACCACTGGAAGTCCGGTGACATTTCCCGAAGGAACAGTGATTTTGTCATCTACTAACCTGCATCATCTACATTTCAAAGAACAAGGTCTTGAATGTGTTTGAATTGGGTGCACATAGATGCTGTGCAATAAAAAACAGTGCCCACCTGAAAGATCTGTCAGTACTCTGATTCAAGTCATCCTGTTCAATGAAAGTGCAATACAGACTAGCATGAATGAAGATACCTGACTTTGAAAGGTTCTCTGTCCTTACACTATGGGTTCCTAATTCAAATTACAATCGATCTCTTTGGTATTCGATGCCACTGGGGTCATATTGGTGCATGTTGAGGAAGGAAGCCTGCTCTGCACACGTGACCCCTGCTGGACATAATGGACAGGCATCCAGTGGGATTTGTGGAGCAACTCACCATTAAGGTGTAAGGGGTGAAAGAAAGCTTAATATACCCAGCAGAGACACTTTCAGTTTCTAGCTCTGTGTTTCTGAATTACTTTTTCCCCCGACTGTTTTGTCCCATAAATTAATTGGACATTTCAGGTCCTCTATTCAAGTATAACGTGTGTATGAGTCATTTTTAACAGTGCCTGTTTGCAGAGATCTGTTATTTCCATGACCACTGTCATCATTGCACATCTAGTACTTACGGGCTGAAGGTAGTCAATAGTTTCTGGAAGTTCTCGCAAGGCAAGGATAAGATCCAGTTTTTGGCTCAGACAACTAATGTTGCACATCTGTAAAGGAACCAGAATATGACTGATGAAGTAATTGAACGACCCAATTGAAGAGTTGTATCTTGTTATACAAATATCATTAAAATCTCAATATCACGGTATTATTTTTATTAACCCTAATCTGTACATTCTGATGCATGGAATATAATTTATTCAACATATATTACCTTGTGATGTCCACCCTGCAGCATACACTACTCAGATCAGAAGTACATCAACTATTGCAGCAGAATTAGGCCATTTGGCCCATCCAGTCTACTCCACTTTTCAATCATTGCTGATCTATCTTTCCTTCACAACCCCATTCTCCTGCCTTCCCCCCATAACCCCTTAGACATGTACTAATCAAGAATTTGTTAATCTCCATCTTAAAAATATCCATTGACGTGGCCTCCACAGCCTTCTATGTCAATGGATTCCACAGATTTGCAACACTCTAAAGAAATTCCTTTCTAAAGGTACGTCTTTTTATTCGGAGGCTATGACCTCTGGTCCTAGACTCTCTCACTAATGGAAACATCCTCCCCACATCCACTCTATCCAGGTCCTTTCAGTAACTTTCAATGAAGTTACCCGTCATCCATGTAAACTCCAGCGAGTACAGGCTCAGTGCTGTCAAATGCTCAACATATGTTAACCCAATCATTCTTGGAATCCTTCTTGTAACCTCCTCTGGAACCTCTGCAAACCCAGCACATATTTCCTCAGATATGGGACCCAAAACTGCTCACATTATTCCAGTGCTATATAAAGCCTCACAATTTCATACCTGTTTGAGATGTAAATATGAAAATTAGCAAAATAAAATAGCCTGATGATCCTCTTGCAAATAACTTATTGGCCTTATGCATGAGGAACTGGAACTTTTCTACGGAGCCAACAGCTTACAGGGCAAGAACCACACTCCAACATGGGTGTCATCAGGAGAAATTTGAGAGGAAAATATTGTACACACCATTTTGTGGAAGATGTTATACAGTGAGCCTAGCACTGGTTGGGAGCCAGCAGACTTAATCAATCTCACTCACAAAGAAACACTCGCACTTGGCTTAAAGGTGAAATCTAAAGAGAATAATTTCATTCTAACATCAAGCAACTCCACTACTTCAAATGCTTTTGCAATCCGTCACATTCATGTTGATCACAAATTTCTCTAACGGTGATAACTCTGGCAATAAGCTGGAAAGTTGGCAGTGAAATCATACAATTGCATAAGATCTATAGCTCATAAAAAGATCACATTGCTTGTACTGGTATTTATACTTCAAGTAAGCTCCCCCCCCCCCCCCCCCTTCCCCCCCTTTCTCCCCCCCCCCCCCCCCCCACCCAGAACCAAGTAAAAGGGTGAAGCCCATTTATCCTTTAGCTGACTCTTGTCATTCAATTAAATCAAAGATGTCAGTTGAACACTGTTGATTAATAATAATAATATAATATCTTTTATTGTCATTGCACGTCAGTGCAACGAGATTTAGTATGCAGCTTCCAAACGATGTAAAAGAAAATTAAAATAAATAAATAAGCTGTGTGATGTGACCATCCGAGGGAGACAGTCCAGGGGGGGTGGGGGGCACTAAGCAGGGCCGGTTCAGAGCCGCTATAGCTCTGGGAATAAAGCTGTTTCTGAGTCTGGAGGTTCGGGCGTAGAAGGCCTTGTAACGTCTGCCAGAGGGAAGTAGTTCAAACAGTCCGTTACAGGGGTGTGAGGAGTCTTTATGTTGCTGACGGCCTTCCTGAGGCACCGTGTGCGGTAGATGCCCTCCAAGGCTGGTAGCTGTGTCCCAATAATCCTCTGCGCTCTGTGGACGACGCGCTGAAGAGCTCTCCTCTCCGCCTCCGTGCAGCTGAGATACCACACAGAGATGCCATACGTTAATATGCTCTCTGTGGTGCAGCGGTAGAACGTTGTCAGCAGCTATTGGGGCAGACCAGTCTTTTTTAATGTCCTCAGGAAGAACAGTCGTTGCTGTGCCTTCTTGACCAGCGCAGCGGTGTTGGTGGACGATGTGAGGTCCTCTGAAATGTGAGTGCCCAGAAACTTAAAGCTGGACACTCTCTCCACACTTTCCCCGTAAATGGAGATTGGGGCGTATTCTCCATTATGGGACCTCCTGAAGTCAATAATCAGCTCCTTGGTCTTGGAGGTGTTTAGTGACAAGTTGTTACATGCGCACCAGTCCGCCAGGTTCTGCACTTCCGTTGTGTATTTAGTTTCATCACCGTTGGTGATCAGCCCAATCACTGTTGTGTTGTCTGCAAACGTCACGATGGTGTTGGTGTCGAATGCAGATACACAGTCGTGAGTGAAGAGGGAGTAGAGCATGGGGCTTAGTACATAGCCCTGTGGTGTGCCGGTGCTCAGGGTAATAGTGGAGGACAGGTGCGGGCCCAGTCTCACTGCCTGCGGTCGCTCCTTCAGAAAGTTCAGGATCCAATCGCATATCGGCGAGCTGAGGCCTAGCTGGTGGAGTTTGGTGGTGAGCATGGTGGGGATGACCGTATTGAATGCAGAGCTATAGTCAATGAAGAGCATCCTCACGTACGTGCCCTGTCTGTCCAGGTGAGTCAGGACAGTGTGAAGAGCCAGAGAGATGGCATCCTCTGTTGATCTATTTGCCCTGTATGCAAATTGATGAGAGTCCAGTGAGGCAGGGATGCTGGATTTGATGTGGGAGAGGACCAGCCTTTCGAAGCACTTCATTGGGTTAGAAGATAGACACAAAATGCTGGAATAATCTCAGGTAGCATCTCTGGAGAGAAGGAATGGGTGACATTTCGGGTTGAGACCCTGCTTCAGACTAGAGTCAGGGGAAAGGAAAACGAGAGATATAGACGGTGATGTACTATATCTCACGTTTCCCTTTCCCCTGACTCCAGTCTGAAAAAGGGTCTCGACCCACAACGTTACCTACCCCTTTCCTTCAGAGACACTGCCTGTCCTGCTGAGTTACTCCAGCATTTTTTGTCTATCTTCGGTTTAAACCAGCATTTGCAGATCCTTCCTACACGGCTGATCAGGATATGGATTGCATTTAATTTTGGTGCATTAAGCCATGGTTGTGTCAGCGTTAATACACGGACACATTTAATCTGAAAAATTCATGCACTCACACATAAACACACACTCACATTTACACAAATTGTTAATCACAATCACGACCTCCACACCTGCACACCAGTCTATTCAATATCAATCACAACACTCACCAATCTACCATGAATATTTTATCCCTTCCAACCCACACGCAGGTGCCAGGACTTCAAAGACACTACGAACAAAAAGTGTGGGTCTAAAGGGGCTGTCCCACTTGGGTGATCTAATCGAGGAATCGAGGAAAACATTTTTCACACAGAGAGTGGTGAATCTCTGGAATTCTCTGCCACAGAAGGTAGTTGAGGCCAGTTCATTGGCTATATTTAAGAGGGAGTTAGATGTGGCCCTTGTGGCTAAAGGGATCAGGGGATATGGAGAGAAGGCAGGTACAGGATACTGAGTTGGATGATCAGCCATGATCATATTGAATGGCGGTGCAAGCTCGAAGGGCCGAATGGCCTACTCCTGCACCTATTTTCTATGTTTCTATGTTTCTATCCACGAGTTCTGGCGAGTTTGCCCTCGACTCATACTCGCAGCATGGTCAACACGAGGTCGTAGCAGGTCTTTGTAACTCTCCTTCATGCTCGAGAGTAGTCCCCGTGTATTCGAGGCTTCAGCTAGGTCACGGCGTATTTTTCAACGTTGAAAAATGCCCGCAAGTTAAAAAAGGGTCGCCATGGAAAAAATCGATGGATTTTTTACTCGTAAATTTAGTTGTAGTAGGTCGTAGTAAGTCGGCATGTTAGTTGTAGGTAATCGAGAGTAGTCAAAGGTAGCCGTAGATAGTCTTCATCATAGACGACGGGAGGTCGAAGGAGATCGTCTTCACTATCCAGTATTCGGTGTCCAATTTTCCCGAAGTTAGTCGTAGCTAGTCGTAGCTAGTCGAAGCTGGTCTTCAACATAGTCGAAGGAGGTTGAAGGAGGTCTTCAACATGACATTTTTTCAAACTCTCCTAAACTCTTCTAACCTCACCAATTAGGTTGCCCAAGTGGAACAGTCCCTTAATGGAGATTGGGGGTAGATCTGGGAGTTCATTTGAAATAATGATAATTGACAGGAGACTTTCGGTATAGTTTTGAAACAGAAATTACATCATGCCTGCAAGCTAATTCACGACTAAAAATAACTGAATGAATGGATGGCACATTTTGGTCTGATAATATAGTATCCCGTCTAGATTCACAACTGACATCCACTCTGGATGCAACTGCATAGAGAACAAAAAGCAATGCCACATGAAAACATTGCAGAGAAACCACCCCAGTGTTATGGCTCTCTCCTTGTACTTTAAATCCTCTGCAGGTATTATCGTTACGATAAACCTAAAATAACCAATGGTGTCAATTATTTCAGAATGTGGGAGAAGTTACATAGCCTGTCAAGTCCACTTGTATACCCTGGAAATAATTTAACAAGGAAAGAAAGATTCCAAGGTAAGGAACCTCTTGAAAATGTTATCTCCCTCCTCTCAATTATCAAGAGATAAATAACAACTGAATAAATCCATTGATGACAGCGCTCAGCAGCGGCTGCACTTCCTGAGGGTCCTCAGGAAGCACAACCTGGACTCTAACCTGCTGCTGATCTTCTACCGCTCGTCCATCGAGAGCCTGCTGACATACTGCATTACAGCATGGTATGGCAGCTGCACCATGGCAGACAGGGAGAGGCTTCAGAGGGTAACTAGGACAGCGCAGAGGATCATTGGCTGCCCTCTCCCCTCCCTGATGGACATCTACACCTCCCGCTGCCTTAGCAGGGCAAAGAAGATCATCAAAGACAGCTCCCATCCTGCGTTTGGACTGTTCGACCTGCTGCCCTCTGGAAGGCGCTATAGGTGCATCAAATCCAGGACAAATAGACTCAGGAATAGTTGCTTTCCGAGAATTATAACTACTATTAATTCTAATTCACACATGCACTGATTTCACTGCCCAACACCACGGACTTCCATCTGTATATATGTATATATGTATGTAGCGCCGCAAAAAATTTGGCACCTATTCCCCCCCCCATCCCCCCCCCCCCCCCCTTCTCCCTTCTGTTTTTTGATTTTTTCTGTTTCTTGTTTTTTGTGCTAAATTGTATGTATGCACTGAGTACGAGCAGCTTTCACTTTCACTGAACATGTATAGTGACACTAAATGGCATATCTATCTATAAGGCACACATTGTTCAACACTGTTCCAATAAGACAAGCAATACGTTGGTAGAATTCCCTCTGTCCTCAACATACCAGTATTGCAGTCACAAACAAGATTCTGATTTTTCTTATGATTTACAATCAGTTTTCTAAGTAGATAAGTTGTTAAGAAACTTAGGTTTTGCTGAACACTATAGAGTTAAATAAGATGACTTACCTCCATCATATATTGGTCAACAATATGGAGATCAGATGGAGAGTCTTTGAATGCTTTGTATTTTTCAATATCACTGAGAGTGGGAACATACCTGACAATTTATTTAAAAAGCTTATATTACATTTATGAAAAGTAATTAATCAACCTACATATAAATAAAAAAGTTCAAACATAAAATACACAATAAAATGTTGTGTCCCTTATCTGTGCTCAATGGACAGGTAGATTGTATTCAAGCATAGTCTTTCCTTTGACTGGATAGCGTGCAAACAAAAAGCTTTTCACTGTACCTCAGTACACGTGATAATAATAAACTGAACATTAAAAATACACTGGAATAAATTTATGAACCCGCCCCATTAATTTCAATTTCTAGCGATTTTACACAAATAAAAGACACTAACACAACCAAAGAAATTTGAGTAGGTCATTTTGGTTGGTGTGAAACAATTAATTACAATGTAGAAGTTGAAGGAATGTTAGGTTTGTGTTAATGGAGCATTGTTATTGTGCTTGAACTTGTCATGGCATATATTACATTTTTGAAAAACACTCTAATCCTAAGCATTTAATTGCTAAAAATGAAAAGTGGCCATTGTAAATTATACAGTTTTCTTTCATCTCAGGGTTGATCTGTGTAACAATCACTAACAACCCAACTCCACAATACATAACCAAAAACCAAAGGGTTGTTTGTTATCTTTTCATGCATGTGCTGCGTCCAATACTTGCATTAAGTCCATCCTGGAAGATGAAGGGGCAAATAGATGACCAGCAGAAAGGGACTTTCCCAGTGTTAGAAAGGATATGTAAGAAACGACAATAACATCATAGGTACAAAGTATTTTGTTAATTACTTTGGCTATGACTAACATGAAGCTGTGAAGCATTGGGTTGAGGGTAGATTGTCAAAATTATGGCAGTTTATAGCATTCTGCATTGACTGTAAAGATTGACTGTAAGTTTTATTTTGTATGCTGTTGGAGGACTTAATATTCCACGAAACTAGTTGGTGAAATTGACTCTCATTCTAGTGGCAATCGATACCTTTCCCTGGACGCAAGAACAATGGACAATGGAGGACCTGATGTGGGGGGACTGCCGTGAGGGGGGGGGGGGGGGGAGAACAAAGGGGGGAACTGGCGCCAGTGGGGGGGGGGGGGGGAAGAGATTTTAACTTTGTAAGTTAGGTAAGGAATGCAAGCAAAGAATTTCACTGTCACTTGTCACATGTGACAATAAAGTATTCAATTCAATTCAATGTAAGTGTTTGAAACATTTCTGAATCTATAGGTAAAATTTTACTGTCAGGGCTGAACACCTGTGACCCAAAGACAATCCATTTTCTAACATTATCTAGTTATAGTGGTATCAACCTCCACTTCCATGACTACCTCGTCACTAATAATAAAGGCTTGTGCCTGGGTGGTGGGGGGTTGGGGTGGGGTGCAATGTATAGTGGACAAGCAAGTCCCAAATCACATCCACTTGGCAGCTGAAAAGAATTTCACAGCCGGTTCCGTAATGCCCCCTCTTTATCTGGTGACCTTGGCTGTCAATGCAATGTCAATGCTTCAAAAAAAACTCATTCTTGTAATAGTTACTTGCTACTAAAAAATATTCAAACTTCTTTATGCATTTGTTAAAGTAAATATAGCATCGGGAGAAATGGAAGGGTAAGGTGTGAAAACGAGAGATCAAAGGGGATGTGGAGCAAGGAACATGTAGAATAGATCTTTGTTCGCTAGGGGAAGGTGACAAAGTTTTCTTCCACATGCTGTGGTCTTAAGATGTACAATAAAAATATTAGGATAGGATATGTATCCAATAACATGGTAGATCTGAATACTCATAAGCAAAGTCAAAAAATAATTATATTTTATTTCATAAGTGGGCTATCAATCATATCTCATGTGCTTTCAATGTATTCAGTTTACATCATACATTAAAAATTAATTGGGTAAAAGCTGAAAGAGATGGGTTCAATGGCACTCTCTATTCCTTTGTGGACTGGTGTCAGCCAGTTGAAAGTAGTGAGAGTGCTAATTAATCTTTCATTGTGTGATGCAAGTTCATGATCATTATGCCTCTATCATGTTCTTCAGGTCTCATGGAAAGGAAACGCAGCTGTAAGAATTAGAATGTGATGTTATTGTTGTGAATTATGCGAGTGGGAAAATATGTTGAAAGGATGCCTTTACAAAAACAATTCACGGTTTATTTGAGTGAAGAATAGGATGTCCATAAGTTCATAAGTCTTTGGAGCAGAATTAGGCCATTCGGCCCATTGAGTCTACTCTGCCATTCAATCATCCTTCCCTCTCAACCCCATTCTGCTGCCTTCACCCCATTACCCTTAACATTAAGAGTTGTGACGCTAACTAGTGGCATGCCTTGTTTTTCTTTAATGTTTGAGCAATGTGATTGAAATTCTTGTTCAGACGCAAATTCAGTCTGCCAATGGGATGATCTATTTCCTCAAGATGGAAGTCTACTGCACTTGGTATTCTCGGTTGGTCTCTCAATGCAAGGCTTGAACCAGCTTAATGGGGTATCCATAAAGAGCACTGGTATATTAGGATCAGAAGCTGATCAATCTCTGGAAGCCAGAACATAAATAAATGCCTATTTCAACCAGCAGATGCTGGGCTCCGTACGATTGTTTTTATTTTGACACAATAATTCTGGAATTATTGCGTGTAATGTCTATTTGCTGCTGTTCCTGTTCTGCATATTTTATTGGACATTGGAAAATTACTTGCATTTTTTCAACATCATGAGAATAGAATTAGCAACAAAATTGAATATCCCCCACTCGCCCATGTGTATGCATGAAACTAGGAACTTCCCCGCAGTTGGACTGGCCTTGCTTTGTGCTCATGTGACAGAGGTACATGAATGGTTCTCTTCCATACAATGGAGACCTCCGTCACATGCCAAGTGCAAGATGACAAGCCTCAGTACAGAAGATAGACACAAAATGGTGGAGTAAATCAGCAGGTCAGGCTACATCTCTGGAGAAAATAGATAAGTGACATTTCAGGTCAGGACCCTTCTGCAGACTGATTGTTGGGGAGACTGGGAGCAAAAAAACATAACAAATCAAGCTGGCAACAGGTGTGAGCTCAACAGAAATACATAGTTATGAAGTGTATATATTTTGTTACAAGTTCATTGCAATTATGCTTAGGTGAATCTAATAATGGTTTCTCAATACTGAAATAACTACAGATAGAGGCCTACAGGTTTTCTTCGAAACAAACAAATTTGAAACGCTGATATTTTCTCTGTTAATATTATTCTATAGAGAGCATTGAGGGATATGTTTCACATGCAAGAAGATGAGATTAGTTTATTTTGGCATCATGTTCAGCACAGACACTATGAGTTGAAGTGCCCCTGTTCCTATGCTGTAGTGTTCTAGGTTTAATGTTCTATGGAATTCACAGAATCTGTGTGATCTTTATAATTCACGTAACTTCTGTGCATTTTTATTTAAATTGTCAATCATCTTTTAGAGTTGCCTGGTGCATTGAATGGTTGATACAGAATTTACACTCCAAGTAGCATTTGCTAAAATTGATCCCTCTACTCACATCTGAAATCTCTTCTTTACCTAGTGTCCGATTTCGCACAATAATTACCCAATATCATTTTGTGGTATTAACGTTAAATAATTTCCTGCTATTATTATGCATCCCATCGCTAGAGAGAAAGATCAAATTTATTAGAGGCCAAATGACTCATTAGCAGCTTTGTAAGATTAATAAAACACTTCTGTTTCACGGGTTTGTCATTGTTGCTCATTAATTTGCATTTTTCACATTAGAATACAGCAATGGCATATTTTGCAGCTATTTCACTAGGTCTGTTGAAATTTTTGGAAAATGATGCACAAAACTTTTTTTTTCAAAACAATTCTGAAGCACTGCAAAACACTGGATTCCTTCAAAACCTTGCCATCAAGGAAACATTTTCATTCTTCACCTCAATAGCCCTATAGGGTAAATAAGACATAATTCCTTCACTATGAATTCCATGTCACTTGGAAGGATAATCACGGCTTTAGGATGATTGAATCATCCTTCAGTTTTCAAGTGGTAAACGACCTCTAGATTAGATTTGACTTTCCCTTAACTTTAAAGCCTTCATTAGATATTATGAAGGCATCGGTGTCTTCTGAACTGCCCCACATTCTGTAAATGATCATCTCGTAAACTCCTCACTGAAATTCTGTCGAGCTATTTGAGGTATAGATTATCTTGTCATTTGCTGTAGTGCTTGATTATGTATCCTTGCAATTTTATTCCAGCTATTATAGATGAAAGATCAAGCAGATAATAAAGAGGAGACACAAGAGAAGGCAGACGCTAGACTGTTCAGCAAAAAGAACTGACGAACTGCTGGAGGAACCCGGCAGATCAGGCAACATCTGTGGAGGGAATGGACAGACAATGTTTTGGATGAAAATCCTTCACTGAATTGTCATTGTGGGGATCCACCTTATTACTTTCCAGTCCCTTCCCTTTCCCATCTCTTGCCTTCACCTTTCTACCAGCTACCTGCTCTCATCTCCAGTCTTGTAGACAGGTTCAGACTCAAAATCTCACCCCACCCCCATTTCCCCTTGATCAAAGAATGTGGCTGGATTACGTCATAGGGTCACGCTTTCAGGCCCAGGACCCTTCAACAGAACTGGGAAAGTGAGAACAATTAGTTTGAGTTTGCAGTGAAGGTGGAGGGAGGGATCGATTAGGCAAAAGGAATTTCTTAGATAGTTAGTGGTCAGGATTGCTGGGGTGATGAGTTAATTAACAAGGTGGGTGAGAGGGTAACAAAGAGGTGTGAGATGTCCCAATGTGTGCTAATGGAGAAAGAAAAAAGGAAGGGAATACAAAGAATAGACAACAGTACAAATGGATGGCTTGCTGCAAAAGTGACCAGTTCTGATTATTGACAGAGAATACAAGTTACCAGATTTTGGAGAATTCATAATCAAGTCTGAAAGGTTACAATGTACCCCCACAGAAGATGAGGTATAGTTTTCTATTTGACCGATGCTGTCTGACTTGCAGAGAGATTCCAGAGTGTTCAGTTTTTTTTGTGTCAACCAAGTTGCTGTTGGTCTGGGATTACACCCAGGACCCGATAAAGAAAGGTCACCAGATGTCCTTGGTTGAAAGTCCTTAGTGAAGCAGATGGGCTTCAATAATGATCTGATAACTTTGCAGTCATCATAATTAAAGCCAAGACTATTTACTGCACCCGCACCTCATACCCTGCACACAGCGCCAGCTATTCAGCTGCAGGAGCCATGCCACACAGCGGATTACACAACGTTACACACACAACACGAGCGTCTAGCAGCCGTGGCCCTTGCTTGGCGAAATGCAAGATCCAGCAGACTGCAGGAACAAGCCGCCAAACTGGATGGGGGAGGGTGGTCCCAACAGGTCCCCCGAAGAAGGGAGGAGGGAGCTGGTGACAACGGGCAAGGAGCAAGACCAGTAGGAGAGGAGAGGGAATCAGAGTGTGGTCTACCGTGCCCTTGTCCCGCTGAGTTACTCCAGCATTTTGTGTCAACCTACACACCTGCACATCTTTGGAATGTGGAAGAAAACTAGATCACCCAGAGAAAACCCACACGGTCACAGGGAGAATGGAAAGACAGCACCCAATGTCAGGATCGAGCTAGGGCCTCTGGCACTGTAAGGCAGCAAGTTTGGAGATATAATGAACAATACCGGACAGAATAGACTGCAAAGTAAAATAACACTGCTTTAGGGGTCCATTTGGTGAAGTGGAAGGTGGTAGAGATGTGCTGATAGACTGAAAGATCTTGAACATATTTGGATAGAAATGAAAATCAGTTGCCATGAAAGTCAGTGACTCAAAGATCTGGACACAGTGCCACATAAAGATCTTAGGGTAGAAAGGGACAGGTGACTCACTTCCTGACACCTCAAGTCATTTTCCACATGACACAAATGAGGAGTTGATTTAACAATCTTCATTTGACCACAAACATTTCTCGAGAAACACAACACTGACCAGGACAAAGCAGTCCATTTCATTGAAGCTCACTCCATCACCCTCTGCACTCATTCCCTCCACCACTGGCACACTGTGGCTGTAATATGAGACTTATACAAAATATAGGGCAGGTACTTGCCAATGCTACTCCAACTAAATCTTTCAAATCTGTGATCTCTGCTCCAAGAAGGGCTTGGGATCACTATTATCTGCTGGTTGCCTTCCGGGTTCCTCATTTGCAAATGTATCACCAGTCCATCATCATGGTCCCCTTCATCCCGAATTCACAAGTTATAGGAGTAGAATTAGGCCATTTGGACTATCGAGTCTACTCCGCCATTCAATCATGGCTGATCTCTGCCTTCTAATCCCATTCCCCTACATTCTCCCCATATCCCTGTGACCGTGTGGGTTTTCTCTGGGTGATCTAGTTTTCTTCCACATTCCAAAGATGTGCAGGTTTGTAGGTTGACACAAAATGCTGGAGTAACAAGCAGCATCTCTGGAGAGAAGGAATGGGTGATGTTTTGGGTCAAGACCTAGACCCGAAACGTCACCCATTCCTACTCTCCAGAGATGCTGCTTGCCCTGCTGAGTTACTCCAGCATTTTGCGTCTATCTTCGATTTAAACCCGCCTCTGAAGTTCTTTCCTACACAGGTTTGTAGGTTAATTGGCTTCTGTAAATTGTCCCAAGAGTGCAGTAACCAGTGTGCAGGGTGATTGTTGGCCAGCGCAGTCTCGGTGGGTCAAGGCATGCAAATAGTCGCCCATAAAGAGAGAGCGCCCCATGCTGGGTCCCCGTTGCTCTTCCCTGGATCCTTCCTTGTTCCTTCAAATACCAGCTAGTTGTAAGCACATGGACCAGTTTTAAATATTATTAAGGGTACTGTACCTTTCAACTCCATTGTTGCCAAGTACACAGTTAAAGTGCTGACCTGTTTTGCATGACCCATTAATTGTGCATGGCATTCCCTTGTGCCTGTTTCAAAGGACTGCCAAATTTTGCCTTCATTGCTACAGTTCTTGTGTGATGGACAATGTACGCAACATTTACCAGGATGGTCATATTTCAAGTTAAAATTTAAAATGTATCCAGCGAGACCAAGATGGCTGTAGAACAATTGATGAACAATTAGATAATTCCACACATGGGTATTAAATTGTTAAAAGAAGATTGGGAAAGTCAGCAACAATGGTTTGCAGTTTTGGTAATTAAAGCAATTAGTCTTATCTTTAAACCAGTATGTAGCTGATCCACTTTTCACAATTCCCCGTCTCACGCCATTCCTGAATGGACTCAATTATTAACTCCCCCCAGTCTTACCTCCGCAATGAAGTGATCTGCTCATTTGTTAGTCCGCCATTTTCTTCTTGTAATATGAGTAATTTCATTTTCAATTGGTTCACTTTGACAGGAAAACTTTTCAGAAAAATGTCTTTAAAGAAAAGAAAAATATCATCAATCAATCATTTGTCCATAAATTAGGAAGTTCAAATTGATTAGCTGAAAAATGACAAATCCTGCTTTCCTTTGGGTTTTCGTTTCAAATCTTGTAGTTTATATTTCCACCTCTTTTGCTGGTTCCATTGAAGCAACCAAATTAACCAGTTCTAAATGTTCTTTTTTCAAAGACTTAAAACTCTCATCTTTTTTTTGTGCAACACCAACTACTCCATTCAAACGCAACAGATCTGAGGCAATATTATGTGCAGGTCTGACTAGATGCAAGGATGGCAATTTTCATTCAGATTTAGCCTTTTTTAGATTGTTTAAAGTCTATTAATAAATGCACTATCGAAGCAATGCAGCCTTATTAGGTGCAAATTCTTCCCAAAATTATGAATGGTTTTATTGGAATAATCCCATGAGAGGAAAGCATAAAGAGTGGAGTTACACCGAGTAGTATCCCCCTATTCACATTAATTTACTCCGCAAAACAGAGTAAAAATATAGGATACTGGATCACGGGGCTTAGATGGATAGAAGGAAAACTGTGGATAAACGATTAATAATGGACAGCTTTCTCACTGGAAACAGTTTGGAAATATTTCACTCGTACCCGCAATATTCCAGAATGGAAAAAAATCAAATGGATTTGTACAATTCAAGTATTGCAAACTTCTGCTGGATCATGACAGCAAAGAGCTTTTGTAATTCATCTCTGCAGTGGCACGTTGAAGAAAGATGTAGTCAGTCTACTGCAGGGCCTAGTCAGTTGCACAAGACATCACACACATCCTGGCTGAGGAAACACACTGCAACTCATACAAAGACAAATGACAGAAAATGCATACACTTCATTGCAAGGATATCAGACCCTTCCAAACCTTTTCTGGAGAAAGGCTTCACAAACTAACACTAAAACTTAACAAACTGTTGCTAATGTCAAACATCAGCAAGTAAACGTTTAAATACAATATCGTGGTAGAGACCTGATGCGGCCATAGAAAATAAAAAGGTGACTTTTAACTGTGTGATTTACTGACAGATGAGAGTGGAAGAAATGTAACTGATGTTTTAGTTTAGTTTAATTTAGAGGTACAGCATGGAAACGGGCCCTTCGGCCCACAGTGTCTGCACCGACCAACAATCACCCATTGTTAGTCTGAAGAAGGGACTCAACCGCAACCAGAAATCTCCCTTTTCTCTGGAGATGCTGCCTGACATGCTGAGTTACTCCAGCACTTTGTGTCTTTCTTTGGTGTAAACCGACATCTGCAGTTCCTTGTTTCTGCACAATCACCCTTCCTCCCAGGTTCAGATTCTACACACTCGGGCAATTTACAGAATCCAATTAACCCTCAAAACATACGCATCTTTGGAATGTGAGAGGCAACCACAGCACCCAGAACAATTCCTCGTGAACACAGGGAAAATGTACAAACTTCGTACAGACAGCATCCGTAGTCAGTGTTGAACCCAGGTCACTGGCTCTGTAAGGCAGCAACTCTACCGCTGTACCACCCCATGTGAACAGACTACAAAAAAAAATTGACAACCACTTGCCAATCCAAGACGCAAGATTGTAAATTCATGGACAGGTTTTTACAACAGTAACTGCAAAATCAAATACTGCAGAAAATGCTAGGTGTGAGATTTTAAACTGTTTGTGAATACGTTTGTATTTAATCCAACTTCAAACAAACTAGTCTGGGTACAGACAAGAATCCTAACATAGGTCTTCAACTCTATTGATGTATGAAATATAAAAACAAATGCATATTGCCATCTTTTAATAGCATTTAACCTATCAGAATTAACATCTGAAGCTCCATATATTACAGAGGCTACTAATGGTGTAATATCTTTGGACAAGCCATGAAATAGTCTAGCCATAGTCTTGCAATACTGTTATCTGGAACTGGAACTCAGATTCAAGCAATAAGATACAGCAGGGTGCACCTGACACTGAATCCAATTCAGAAGATTAATCATGAGCAGCACAAGAAACAAAAGCACTGAAAAAAAGTTAGAGACTGGAAAACATGGCACTGATGTGCTGTTATTTTCAGCAGATTTCCTGTACTCATTTCATGCGGTTCAGAGGGAACTTGGAGAACAGTAGACCACAGGAAATGTAATATCATGACTGAGAAACTTCAGCAGCATTGTAGAGAAATTTATTTTGATACATCAACACAAGCAATTATCAGGTGGAGACACAGTGAGTGGCTTGTGAAAAAGTTGCCAAAGCTGTGAACATTATCCGGCGAGGACAAAATGTTTATCGAGAAGCATGCAGATTGATCAACAACTTTGAAGCAGCAGTCCCTGTAAAACAAACAACCATGGTGTGAATTACCAAAAGCTAGCAAGGCGGCACTAAGTGACTTTGCTGAACAGGACAAATGAACATGAAAGAGAGAATGCACGGACAATGCTTGCAATAATAAAGAGCGGAGGCTCGAGATTGGAATGGAATACGGTCAAGGGTTGGCATGGTCGTGCAGCAGTGGAGCTTCTGCCTTACAGCGCCAGAGACCGGGGTTAGATCCTGATCATGTTTGCTTGGCTGTATGGAGATTGTATGTTCTCCCCGTGACCTGTGTGGGTTTTCTCCGACACTCCAAAGACATACAGGTTTGAGGGTTAATTGGCTTGGTATAAATGTTATTGTTCGCAGTGTGTGTAGGATGGTGTTAACATGCGGGAGATCGCTGGTTGATGCGCACTCAGTGGGCCGAAGATCCTGTTTCCGCACTGTGTCTCTAAACTAAACTAAATTTATTAAACTGCTAGAAGGCACACAGATGTTGACCACAAAATGGCAAAGCTTGACATAAGTGTACTCTATATTCCGGTTAGCAGTAGCAACGTAAAGAGGAACGCCAACACCGTCAACTTCCACGATCAACTTTCATGAAAGATCAACTTCTATGGAATTAATCTTAAACTTTCACTATCTTCACATTTTTATTTAATTAGGTCAAATAAGATTTTTTTTTTTCCTATTTTGGATATCTTTTATCCCAGCTTTTTAAAAAAAATTACTGGACAATATTCTGGAGCATTTTAAAAAGAGATTACGTGACTGCAAGATTTCAGAGATAGGCTAAAGGCATAGTCTTAGAATGTTATTTGATGTTAAACAGCTGTTTGAGGAGAGATTATCGCAGCATGTTTATAAAGGATTGTTGTTGAGGGTCAATAAATAGCAATGCAAGAATACTTCTCTGCACATAGTGCTTCTTTTTAATGTGCATTGTAAATGGAAATCAGAAACATGCAATCCATGTTTCAATATCGTGCTTGAGAATGTTGAACTTAAAGTCTTGGTCAAGTGGGTCAAGCAGCATCTCAGGAGAACATGGATAAGTGATGTTTCAGGACACGTTCTCCTGAGATGCTGCCTGATCTGCTGAGCTACTCCAGCACTCAGTTTTTTCACCAGAGAACGTGTTCTGAAATGTCACCTATCCATGTTGGCCCGAGATGCTGCCTGCCCACTGCGCTACTCCAGCAATCTGTGTCTTTAATATTTATCCCTATGCATCGGTTGCCCTGGTGCTCCTTTGTAATAGAAACTAGCTTTTGCGAGGTACAAATAAAGAAGTCAAGGGGCAATGCTCCGGCCATGTACATTATTAAAGGAGGGAGTAAATGTTTAAGATATGTCAATTAAGTAGGCTGTTTTGTTCGGGATGCCATTGAGACTCGAGTCACACTGTAGTTGCACTTGTTCAAGATAAAGATGATTCCACTACTCTTCAGAACAACTTTAGGATGTCAGGAAATTAATTCCTCTTCACAGAATGTCCCATCTCTTGAACTGCCTTGAAGCCAGTGTATCAGTGGCTGATTCAACTGTCAGTAATGATCTTTAGGATGTTGATTGTAGCTATTTTGATGATGGTAATGCCCTTGAATGTCAAGAACAAAATAACATAGTAAATATGGATTTGATGTATAGCTTTGAAGATAGCTATCACTAAGCATTTGTGTTCAACTATTGTGATTTACCATCTAACCGCCTAAATCTGAATGTAACAATATTACAGGGAGAAATTGTTTGATTCATTGCCTGAGGTCCATTAGTTGGTACTGAGCATGATGTAGTCATTATGAACATCTTCCGCATCAGCCTTTATTGAGGCCAAGAGATAAGAGTGTTTGTCCTATATACCACCAATGGAACAATGAAATTCGTACTTGCTGCAGCTTAACAGGTCTGTACATACAATGATAACAACAGCACACAGATAATCATATCGACCTTTGATGGTGGGAAGGTCAGTACTTGTGATGGGACTGGCAGTGTCCACCATTCTCTGTAGTCTCCTTCATTGCTGGCCATTCTAGATGCTGTGGTGCAACCAGTCAGTGTGCTCTCTATCCTACACCTCTAGACGTTTCATAGAGTATTCATCAACATCAATCTTCAATCTTCTTAGGAAGTTGATGTGTTAATGAGCTGTCTTTGTGATTGAATTGATGTACTGGTCCCAGGACAGATGTTGAGAGATATGCAAACGTAGGTAATTGAAGATGTTGACTCTTTCCTTTGCCATCCCATTGATGAAGGTAGGAAAATAGATCACTGGATTTCCCCTCCTGAAGTCAGCACTCATCTCCTTGGTCTTGCTAACGTTGAAAGAATTATTATTGTTTGGGCACTATTCAATCATGTTATCATTCTCCCTCCTGTACTCTGATTCATTGTCACCTGTTATTCATTGGTATCATCGGTGAAATTAAAGATGGTGTTCGAGCTGTCTGGCTACACAGTCGTGGGTATGGAGAGAGTAGAACAGGGCACCGAGTCTTGAGGTGTTCCTGGGTTGATGGTTATCAAGAAGGGAGTGTTGGTGCTAATTTGTATTGATTGTGGTTTGTTGATGAGGATGTCAAGTAACAATTACATAGGAATGAGCAGGGACACAGTTTGAGAAGTTTGGAGAGGATGATGATGACAATGTACAAAAGTGATCCAGTGCAGAGTGGAGAATCAGTGTCCTTGCATCTCCCGTTGATCTATTGTGGCGAAAGGCGATTGAACTGGATCCGGGTCCTTACTAAGGCTGGTGATATGTGTCATAACTGACCTCTCAAAACACCTCATCACAAGGGATGCATGGGAAGAATAAATTATGAATCCTTATGGGCTTGGTAAAATGGATGACATTTATCATGATAAGGGCTCCCAGAATCAGGGATCATGTTGTATAATAGGGGCCTGACATTTGGGACAAAGATCAGGCATGTTTCAACTAATAGTGCTATGGATGCTCAGTTACCAAGTTCAAGAAACAGAACAGTACATTTTTTAGATATTAAAGGGAATTGAGAATTACAGGGTAAAGTGCAGTAAGGTAGCATCAAGTCAATGATCTGCCATGATCTTATTGAGTGATAGAGCTGGCGCAAGATGCCTACTTTCACTCCCACTCATGATGTTCATATAAAAGTGCTCCAACAGCAATATTTGGGGCCATATCAAAGTTGCAACAACTACTGGCATCTTCATTTGCACTGGATATTACTCTGGAGAGTCTTTCAATCAGTTGGTAAAGATTTCATTTCAGTCAGCCCCCTTGGCACTGCACTTGTTTAAACCTTGCAAGAAATCACTCAACTCACCTCTAACCACAAGAGGGCAGCTAAGGGAAAATTACATTCCCAGGCTGCAAGAATAACAGTTTTCCATCTGTAAAGGTAAGCAGTGATGGGATTGTAACAATAGCCTTGTAGCTTTGTGGTCAATGTTATTGATACTGGCATTGTATTCAAGATTCATTTAAATTGCTGAATGTACATTCTCTAACTGCCTTGGTAGGATTGTAATTCATGCTTCAAGGATTCTTTGGATTATCAAAAATAAAAAAAACAGCTAATTCCCCAAATATTCAGCAGATCAGGCAGCAATCGTGGAGAGAAGAGTTAACCTTCCACAGAAAGACTCAGTGTTCTGATGAAAGGTCATCGACCCAAAACGTTAACTCTGTTTCTCGCTCTAATGGAGCTGTCTGATCTGCTGAGGTTTTCCTGCATCTTTCATTTTTTATTTCAGATTTTCCCCAATATCTCATTATTTCACCTTTAGATTACTAATCCGAACACAGTAACATGGTGTGGCAGCCAAGGGCAGAAATAAGTGGAATAAACATACAAATACACAAATATTCTGCATCTTAAACAGAGATCAAGTGCAACTTGTGGATGACAAATATGGCAACGTGACAAGCATATAGATTTAATTCATTAATTATTTTGGTGTGCTTGATCACAACACTAATTTTGACACCTCTTCAGTACTTCAAACCCACACAACCGCCACATACTGCCTGCTCGGCAGCTCTCTACAACTTAATGCTTCTCAATTCCATTCTTTACAAATCATAACAATCACTGGGACAACAATATTATCAAGGTCAACTACTTTGCTCATATGGTCAGTTACAGTATATATTCATTTTTATGTTAGTCCTTTATTTCGAATTGTGGAAGCGAATTTTACATGTCAGGTATTCATAATGTTGAAATGGCTTGCTGTTGCTCAATTACATACTTGTTTGATTTTCTGATTTCAGTTTATTGTCATGTGTACAGTGAAAAGCTTTTGCTGCATGCTAATTAGTCAGCGGTATGCCAATATATGATTAAAATCGAGTAATCCACAGTGTACAGATACATGATAAAGAGAATTAGGTTTAGTGCAAGATAAAGTCCAGTAATGAACTATCAAAGATAGACCAAGAGTCTCCAATGGGGTAGCTCAGGACTGCGCTCTAGTTGTTGGTAGGATGGTTCAGTTACCTGATAACAGTTGGGAAAGAACTGTCCCTGAATCTGGTGGTGTGCATTTTCACACTTCTATACCTCTTGCCTGATGGAAGAGGTTGGGGTGCGAATTGTCCTTGATTATACTGGTGGCTTTGCAGAGGCAGCATGAGGTGTAAATGGAGTCAATGGAAGGGAGGGTCCCCCACTACTATGCCATGTCTCTGAATGAGTCATTCAAAGATCGATGGCATCTGAGGTGGACAACAAATGTTAAATCATTATTAGACAAGGGGTTAACTTATCCACACAATGCATCATCTGAGACATTTAAATTTCTCATTGTTCAATATTGTCAAAGCAAATTCTCAATTCTCACTCTGTTGCACCCTAATTCTTTGCTTAATTCAAAATGTTATTATATGCTGAGATCAGAAAGGCATCCCAAGGCAGTTTACTATTTTTACATTGAGTGAACTTGCACAAATACTACGTTTCCACTATTTGTTCAACCTTTCTCATGAATAGAATGAATCAATCAGTGTGTAATACAATTCTCTGAACAGAAACTATATCACACATTACAAATTTTAAACAAACATTTTTTTTAAATGAGCTATTAACATCGATTTGAAAAGTCTTGGTAGATTAATGCTTTCTCCACAATAAAAATATGATAATGCCATTTTTATTTGCTGTTGTTTTATCATGCAATGTTCATTCCTGCAGCCACATGATTTCTGGTACTCAGATACGTCTTGGTTCATTGCTTGGCCATTGAAAAATCTTTCTCCCACACACATACATCGTCCAATGGCCAACTCGTCTACTCTTAAGTTAATTAATCTTCTTCATTAATAATTCAGTCCAGCACAGATTTTAAATTCAGATTTTCAATTTAGATTGGATAATAAAGAATAAGTTGGTAATTCTTTGCTATTTCGAGAGAGGCAGTCGAGAATGTTATTGGTGAACTCCCCACCATCAAGGTTAAGAGGGTAAAAGTAAAGGAAGAAAATAGTCACAATATTTTAACATTTCATCACCATTTTCTTGCCTTTTTAATCACAACTTCCCCACACACTGCATTCCACCTTCAACAAATTAGCTTTCCCGTTTCTCTTCAAATTATAATAAATCTAGAAAGCATTATTACATCTCAATTTAACAATTAAGACATTATTACTTGTATTGACAACTTTTTTTCCTGACTCGTTATTTTTAGAAATCCACATCCCCATCTTCATCCCTTCCCTTACATCAAACCGCCTTAACAATCTTCTTTGCTTCTACAACCTCTGCCCTAACCAATGCATCCCTTCGCCAATTGCCCCACCACATTGCAAGGTCTTTATAGATTCATAAGACATTGAAGCAGAATTAGGCCATTTGGCCCACTAAGTCTCCTCTGCTATTCAATCATGGTTGTTCTATCTTTTCCTCTCAACCCCATTCTCCAACCTTCACCCCATAACCTTTAATAGCCTTACATATAAGAACCCACAATCTCCGCTTTAAAAATACCAAAAAGGTGACCTATACAGACGTCTGTGTCAATGAATTCCACAGATTCAACACCATCTGGATTAAGACATTTTTATTCTAACACTGTGCCCTTTGATCCTAGACTCTCCCACTAGTGACAACATCCTCACAAAGTCCACTCTATCCAGGGATATCACTATTCAACAAGTTTCAATGGGATTTCCCCTCACTCTTCTATACCGCAGCAAGTACAGTCCCAGAACCGTCAAACACACATCATACATTAACCCAATCATCCCTCGAATCATTCTCGTAAGACTCCTCTGGACCCGTTCTAACGTTCTAATGTTAACACATCCCTCCTCAGATAGGAGGCCCAAAATTGCTCACATTACTCCAAATGCGGTCTGACCAATGCCTTATAAGGCCTCAGCATTAGATCCTTGCTTTTATATTCTAGTCCTTTTGAAATTAATGCTAACATTACATTTGCCTTCCTTACTATCAATTCGATCTGCAAAGTCCTTTTGCACCTTTGATTTCTGAATCCTTTGCCCATGTATTTACCTTTATTCCTACTACCAAAGTGCCTGATTGCACATTTTACTCAGGTGTGGGGGACCCCCGTGAGGGGGGGAGGGGAAGAACAATGGAAGACCCGGCATGTGGGGACCACTGTGAGGGAGGTGGGGGAGAACAAGGGACAATGGGGACCCGACATGGGGGAACCGGCATGTTTTATAACGTTGTTAGCACCATAGGTGGCTGGTATTTGTATATATTGTGTATGCAAGCAACACATTTCACTGTGCCTAGTCACATGTAGACATTAAAGTATTCCTATTCCTTCCCTGCAACTTCTTTGCCCACTCTCCTAACTTCAGCCACCTTGGTCCTATTTGCTGCTAATCCCACTAACCCAGTTATCTCTTCAAAATAGCTTATGACATAAAAGAGTTACATAAAATTACTTGGTAAGACATAAGCAAGATGAAGAAATCTCTAAATAAATCAGCATGGTATTTGGTTCAATGGTCTCATTTGCCTAAAAAGGCTTGCCCCCACCTACAGCAAAAGTCTGCTTACCCACCACACCACCTCCAGGACCCTCAGATTGGCCGACTTGTGGTTACTGAACATCCCGCGGTCTAGGCATAAGTTCAGGGGCGACCGCGCCTTTGCGGTTGCAGCTCCTGGACTGTGGAACAGCATCCCTCTTCCCATCAGAACTGCCCCCTCCATCGACTCTTTTTAGTCGAGACTTAAAACTCATCTTTACTCTCAAACCTTTCTTGACGTCCTCTGAGGGAAGGCTATATGTATTTATGGGCCCATCAGCGACTGCACTTCCTGAGGAAACTAAAACAGGCCTCACTCCCCACCAACATCCTCAGGACTTTCTACAAGGGTACGGTGGAGTCTGTACTCACGTACTGCATAAATACGTGGTACTCCACCTGCAACTGCTCGGACAGGAAGGCTCTGCAGAGGGTAATGAGGGGAGCAGAGAGGATCATTAGCTTCTCCCTACCCTCGGTACAAGAACTGTTCCAGAGCCGCTGTCTGAAAAAAGCTGAGAGAATTGCTAAGGACAAACTGCACCCCCACCACATACACCTGGATCTCCTGCCATCAGGCAAGAGATATCGAAGCATCAAAGCCCGGACTACAAGACTGCTAAACAGCTTGCTACCACAGGCTGTGAGGCTGCTAAACAGTCACTCTGTACTCACAGTCAATTGATTCAGCGGCTGGCACGGACACTTTAATAACTGGCATTGGCCACTCAAATCAACTGCCCCGGACCTTTTTTTGATTGGTTTATTGTATTTTAACGTTGTGTTTTACCAGCTTTTAACTATTTATTTATACTGTTCCATCAGGGACTGGATTGTTTTGAGTGTTATTATGTGTGAAACGCTTTAAATTTCATGTGCGATGCTCCGCTATTCCCTGGGAAACGTCTTTTCATTTTGCACTTTACAACTGTTGCTTTGCAAGATGACAATAAAGGTTGATTGATTGATTTATGTATGTACTTAATCTATGAACCAATGTTGTATAACGTTAGTACCTCCACCAATGTAAAGCACTTTGGTCAACGAGAGTTGTTTTTTAAATGTGCTATAGAAATAAAAGTGACTTGACTTGACTAAAATGCTAAACAGGCAGCCGATAACTTGCACAATACAGACATGGGTCCACTTCACCACCAACTCAAAAAACTAATAGTATGACCAATATTTCATCACAGCAATAATAACAGCTGGGAACTGTTTTACTCACCGTACAATTAAAAAAACATAAACTAGGAATTGTTTAGTTAATTATGCAATACTACACTTACTGAAGTTCTGAGCAACTTTTTGATTCAGAAGAATAACCTGATGAGTGGAAAAATCATTGACTGAATGGATCACCATTTCTTGGGCAGCGAACTGATCTACGAGACTTGGATAATTTAATTGCAATTCTTGTGCAGAACTCTGTCCCCAAATAGATCTTGATATCTGAAATAAAAGGAAAATAATTATCTGAACAGTGATAATAACCAAGTTCCATTTGGTCCACAAAAAAAGCAGAACATCTTCTCTCCGTGGATGCTGCCTATCCAGCTGAACATCTCCTGCTTTCTGTTTTTCACCACTTGGTTACTATCTCCACACTCTTTAGCCATGGTTACTATCTCCAAGCCTTCTCTCTCCCCCACTTGACAAATCTGCCAACCAACCTCTCGACTTGGATCCACTTGCCACTCTTGCCTCAGCCTTACCCCTCATGGCTTTCTACCAGCGATCTCCCTCTACTCCCTCAATCTGACGAAGGGTCCCAACCCAAGACATCATGTCCATTCCCTCCATGGATGCTGCCTGACCTGCTAGATTCCTCCAGCAGTTTTCTTTTCTCCTGTTTTTTTTTTTGTTCATTTCCAACTTTGCTTTTCTGTCACTTTTGCTCATTTTCTGCCATCACCTAAAACACATCTTGTAAATGTCTCTTTGTACATGGTGTGATATACATATCCATGCATCTGTAACAAACAAAGCTGCTATATACATTTCACCAACAATATTAATAGTACATCTTGTATAGAAACAGAATTCTAAAAAGCTGTGATGAAACAGGAAATGCTCTTCTCACATTAGCAAAGTCATGGTACATATCTCAGTACATTGATTCTTTACAAAGTTCAGCCATACGCCTTTACCATTACCTCAAATTTGTGAGTCCCACAGCCAGATTGATATCACTCGGATTAATGCCAATATCTTGTGAAGTTACATCCACCCAACCTACACACCCTGCTATTATATTACAGCTTTCAGGAAAGGCATACCTTCAATAACTGTAGGTCAACAAGAGGAACAAATATTCCCACGTGTAATCTCTCACTAAGTTCATGTACCTTTCTTATATTCACTATTGAAATTAATAAATGAAAGCTCAGATGTTTGAAACATTTGACTGCTGCTGAGGTACAGGTAGGGTTTGATCTGGAAATATCAATGAAGCAAAACAAGTCACGACTTCCTTAAAATACTGCATTATCAATACTGTGATAAACAATGTGTTATAACTTGCAGGCAGTAAACAATGCCTACAACACTCGACACAGAGCATTTACATGTATAACATGTGGGTCATATGGAAATGAAGTTCAGTAAATCTGACGACCTTAAAACTTCTGCTATTTGAAAAATGACAACCGAGTACAATTCTAAATGCAAGCATCCAACTACAAGATTTATTTAAAACTATTTGATTAAAATTCTTCTGTTGCATAATGTCAGCCATCATTAATTATTTCATTCCGGCAATACATGATACATTAGTAAACTTACCTTTGTGATATGCACAATGGCATGGCTTATACAAAATGGATTTCTGATTTTTTTTTTACATCCAGCTTACATATGCAATATCAATTTTTCATTGGTTATTTACTGCACAAGATCAAAAGGATGCTTACATTTATCCATGATTTTGGGAGAAAAAATGGGCATATAAGCCACTAACCAATACGGACAAAAATGTCTGTGTTTGTTCCATGGTGTGGGGAGATCATGGATCTAAGTGGTGTTTATTTGGGTAGCACACTGGCATTGCAGGTGATGTTTCACAGTTCCAACAAGCTGGGTTTAACACTGACTTCCTGAGCCCAGTGTGTGGAGATTGCATCTTTTCTGCCAACATGTGGGTTGCCCTTGTACTCTCCAATTTCCTACCATAACCCAAAGTCATGTTTAGGAAGGAACTGCAGATGCTGGTTTGACCTGAAACGTCACCCATTCCTTCTCCCCAGAGATGCTGCCTGTCCCACTGAGTCACTCCATCTTTTTGTATTTACCCAAGTCGTGTTAGTCCGTAAGTTGGTTGGTTACTGAGTGTGGTGGCGTCTAACGGCAACGTCTCGACTACAGTCGTCTGTCTTTTTCATTTTTGTCTTGATAAATGTATGTCTTGAGCTAGTTTTTTTTTTTTTAGCTATGTATATGTGGGGGGGGGGTGGTGGGGGGGGGGGGGGGGGGGGGTGTCTGTTGGGGAAACCGTTTAATCTCTTCCCTGTACAGGGACCCGAGCTTTTCCCTGTCGGGTCTCTGATGTCGTTGGGCCTAACATCGAGGAGCCGGCGGCGGCCTCCGGCCCGGACTAACCCGAGGATTCCAATCACGGAGCCTGCAGACCTGACATCATGGAGCTGGCCGTCTTCGGAGCGGGAGGAGCTATGGTGGCGCGCGGCTGCAACCCGACTTTGGAGCTTCGGGGGCTCCAGCTGCAGGCCTGGTGGACGGTAACATCGGGAGCTCGCAGTTCCCTGGTGGGAGACCGCTTTTCAGAGCTCCCGCGATGGCAACTTCTCCCGCTGGAATCACGGGGTTTAAAGGACATGGAGCAGGGGCCTTTCATCGCCCCGCGTGGCTTAAATGGCCACAGGACTTACCATCGTCCGCCGGGGGCTTAACATCGGAGCCCCAGTTCGCCTCGATGCTGCAGTTGGACTGCTGGACCACGGGAGAAGAACAAAGGGAAGAGATAAGACTTTGCCTTCCATCACAGTAAGGAGGTGTTGGAGACTCACTGTGATGGATGTGTATGTAAACTGTGTTAAGTGTGGGTCTTGGGTTTTTTGTAATGTAAAAACTGTAGAAAATGCAATTTTGTTCAAACCAAGTTGTTTGAATGACAATAAAAGGCATTCTATTCCTCTGAAAAATTATCTTTGTGGAAGGTACATGCTCAAATTACTTGTATTCAATGCCCCCCAGTAATCAGTTGTTATTTTATACAAAGCCAAAAAAATTTCCGTGTGTGCATTTTTAAAACATTTTCAGAAGTATGATGAGAATCTGGATACATTTATTTTAGCAGTTTATTTTTTTTAAATACAGTTTGATTTCTGCCTCTTACCAGACCTCCCACCTACACCACATCTCCAAAATAACTTTAAAAACATTAAAAAAAAATTAAATTGCTGGAGAAATGTTTCATTTGTGGTGTGGGCTGCACAACGACACAGCTGTTAGTGCAGCTACTTCACAGCTCGAGGTACCTGGTTTTGATCCTGGCCTCGTGTGCCGTCTCTGCACATTGTGTGACTGTGTGAACTGCCTCCCTTCTTCCCACATCCCAAGGAAATGTCAATAGGTTACTGGCTGCTGGCTGCTGGAAATTGCCACCAACATAAGTTAATGGCAAAACAAAAATCTAAGGGAGTTCATGGGTATGTGTGAGGTTAAGTTGCAATGATACAGAGAAATAAAGAGGGAGAGGGCAGGGGGAAGAAAGGATTGCTTAAATTGCTTTCTAGCATGGTATTGATGGGTCAAATGGCCAATTTCTGGGTTGTTACAACATTAACCAGGTTGGAAGAGTTGCAGATGTGATGATATATTTGACTGATAAGTGTGAAGCCTCACTCATACCTCAATTACAATGCTTGGACTCAAAGCTGGGGTTCCAGGATATTAAGTCCTCATATAGGCATTAAATGCTGGAGTAACTCAGCAGGACAGGCAGCATCCCTGGAGAGAAGGAATGGGTGATGTTTTGGGTCGAGATCCTTCTTCAGACTGAGAGTCAGGTGGGAGGATTCCAAGAGATATGGGAGGGTAAAGTATAAACACAAGAGATCAAAGGAGATGAAGCTCAAGAAAAATGTAGAATAGATTATTGTTAGCTAGGGGAAGGTGACAACGAGAAATACAAAGTAAAATCTAATCAGGAGGACAGTCAAATAAGTCGGAGACCAGTGCTGACATTGACTATCAGTCCAAACAACGATAATGGAATAAAAGGTAATACAGTTGCTTAAAGCACTTACCATTTCTGGAGCAACCTTTTCCCAGTGGAATGGTTTTGTCTTCCTCATGATACCACTTGAATTTTGAGCTTGGAGCGGAGGAGGTGTGGGGATGACAGCTCTCTGGTATGGAACAGGAGGTAAAGGTGGCATTGGGATGCGCAGAGGTCTGGGAGAAATAGGCACTGTTTGGAATGGGGATTTCTCAGCGGGGGAAGTGTTTTTTCCTTCTTCTTTTTCTTCTCCTTTATCCCACATCTGGTTTTGAAGCAAGTCCAGTTGTTTTAATGAGAGATGTTCAGCAGGCTCCTTTCTGGATGGTGTAGCTGGCATAACCTCAAACAAGGTATTCTCACCAAAAAACTGTGCTTGAGATAATCTCTTCCAATGCAAACAACACTTATCAATTGCATCTATCCATTCATCCCGGCACAATATTAAATCTTCTGTGCTTTTCAACTGGTCAGTAACTGGTATTCGAAGTCTAAGATTGAAACAATGCCATTGAATTATTATGCACGTCAAAAATTAACCAGAAAAGTACATATCTCCTTCATTAAAGTATATAAGACAACACTAGTTTCACATTTAGCTACACTGTTTTAGAAATGGGAACATCATGGCATTGGTGGAACTACTGTGAATATATATTGAAAGAAATCTATGTCCAAATATATGACCAATGACCATTAGACCTGATGGGGAGAAATTACATTCAAATTTCTGCTTAACTCATAACTAGAGTTTAGACTCCAATTCTGGGTATCAAATATTAAATACATTATGTTGGTCTTGGATGGACTGCAGACTGAATTTAGGGTTAAATTGTGAGCTGTTACCCAAAGCTCTGCTGTTTATCCTAGATAAATAGATAATTTGATGCAAGTTTCCAACACATGATGGGGGACTAACAGAGTCATAAGTTCTTACGTTATAGGTGCAGAATTAGATCATTCGGCCCATCAAATCTGCTCTGCCATTCCCATGGCCGATCTATCCCTCCCTCCCACCATCTCCTGCCTTCTCCCCATAACCCCTGAAACTCGTACTAATCAGTCCCTAGAAATAAACTATTTCCCCTCTTTGGGAGTGCAGGACCAGAGAACAAAGCCTACATTTCAGAGTTAAATCTTTCAAAAATAGATATAATAGATCTGTCCGGTCTATTCCCCCTTGTATGTGCCTGGCTCATATTCATCCATCTGTTTCCTATTTATGCACATTGTTTTTAACTGTCACTATTGTACCCACATCCACCATTGCCTCTGGCAGCCGATTCCCTAGATGCACCACCATCTGTATGAAAAAGCTACCCCTCCGATCCCTTTTAAATCTCTCCCCTTCAATCTACGCCTTCTGGTTTTAGACTCGCCTACCCTGGGAACAAACAGTGACTATTCATCTTATTTATGCCGCTTATGTTATATAAACCTCCTTAAAGGTACACCTGTTATTTCACTGGGATCCTGGGACAACTAAGAGTGTTTTGGTAAGAACAGAATGCATAAATTAGACTGCATAGGTCCTAAAGTGTCTCACACACTCTGCAGCCCCAATACAGAGCATAAAAAGCAATCATTTGTGTGATCACCACAGGCACCTTATAACGGGCCTCTTGCTGTTTTATACTACTGGGAGAGATCTGGATCTATGAAAAAAAGTTTCCAGCCTCTTTCCCACCCATTCAGGATAGCCGGCTGGGATTCATCCCCCTCCTGTGCCAGGCACTTCGACTGTGACCAGATCAGTATGGGCACTACCCAAATCCCAGTTCTCCACACTCAATAAGCTTCTGTCAAAGTACTAGCTGGGTGTCCCCCCATTGAAAAGAATGTGACCAGCCCAAGACTCAATTGTTCAGATCAAATGAAAATCAACCAATGAGACTACAAACACTCATTCCATGTGTTGTCATGTTGCTCCAATTGTTTGCTGAACAAAGAAAGATGCAGATCACAGGCAAGAGGTTCCTGTGGCAACTCCAGTTATTTACTGAGATGCGAATATTAAACTCTTTCCAGGAAAGATAACTTTCAAACTCCTTCTTTTGACTCAAATCCCAATGTGTCCTCAAATTACAGAACTCTTTTGCAATAACTTGTATTCATTGAGCTGACTCACACTCAGAAGAATGGAGAGTTCATGAATTAGCTGCTTATTTATTCCCATAGGAGACAATGACATTTTGAAGGTGGTGCAGTTATCAATCATCTCATTATTACAAAAATAAACAACATTTTGCCCTTTCTTTTGGCTTTGGGTCAATTTGTAAAAATAAGTCTAATAATTTCTTATCTCTTGAAATAGTGCTCTCATTGGGCATCCTACTTTAAAGGCAGTAAGCAGTCTTTAAGCTAGAATAGATTTCAGTGCAAAGATATAGGCGGGGTAAGATTTACACATTCCATTCTATACAGTTTGTTTAAATATGGAAATATATATTTATTGTACAAATAAGTTCTGCAAGTCAAAGTCCAATTTTTAACAAAGACTTGTTCAAAAATAATATCTGAATAAATTCTACAGAATCATTTTGGTGGTTGACTTTGTACGCTCTGAAAGGTAATGATATCCTATAACTGGGTAATCACATCTACAAAATGTTCTTCTAATGGAGCACTGAGCAAGAGCCTAAGTAATTTAGTTTTTGCATTAAGTCGTTCTGCAATGCAACACCATACTTTAGTTGCTTTGTTGCCATGGCGAGCAAGGTTTTCTTTACAAAATAAAACCTGATGGATCACCTTTTTAATGCACGCCAATAAAGAAAGGAAACAGGTAGAGAATAGAGGGGGAAAAAAGGAAAAGGGAGAAGAATGAACCAGAATATACAAGACAGTCACATAGAAAGACAAACAGGCAGAACAGATACAGGTGCATGTTTTACAATCCTCAGATTAACATCAGCTCTGCAAAATGTAATTCCTGACAGTGCAACATGCACTCAGTGCTGAAGAGGTGTGTCCTCCTAGGTTATGCACTTAATTCTCTTAAGTAAGGCTTGAATCTTCTGGCTCGGGAACAAAAGATACTCCATAATCAAGGTTACACATTATTAAAGCTAAAATAAAACTAGATTTGTCAGTTTCAAACGCCACCAGATGGATTATTTAATGTGTGTTCATAAAGTGGCCTTATATTTTTGTCATTGAGTAGAATAAGAATTCTGATTCATGTCAAATTCTATGTGGCATGGCACAACATTTATCTGTCCTTTCTTAAAAAGAAATGGATCTAACTTTCAAGCGCATGTTATTGTACAACAGACTACCTCGTGAGCATTAGAGCTTAAAAATGCAGTGGTACATCAAAGTAGTTTGTTGACATATTAGTGTTTGAAAGTGTGTTTAACATAATTCACCCAGCCCCTGCTTTTTCCACCTTAAATTGGATCTAACCAATTGTTGGCAGGCTTAATGGATGCAAAATATACAAATGTAATGAAATGCCTCTTGGACAAAACAATAAGGAGAAATAGATATGGCTTTAATTGTAAGGTATTGTAATTGAAACAAGATGAACGGTTGTAGTCTTTAACAAGCATTATCAATTCAAGTTGAAAATTCACTGTGGAGTTGGAAGAGGGGAGAAGCACCAGTTAATCCATGTCAGTTGAGAACTGACACTATCCTGTGACAGAAGCATTTAGGAGAGAGGAAGAGATGTATAAGGCTTTAATAAGAGGATTAGATTTCTTGTGATCCAAAATACTAGTATGACGGAAGTCTAATCAAAGTGATATAATATAATCCCCACAGCATTGAATGTTTCTGTCCAAAAACTGACAGATAGAGTCAGTATCATACAGCACAGAAATAGGCCCTTTGGCCTAACTAGATCAAATGCCCCATCTAAGGTAGTCCCATTTGCCTGCGATAAACCCTTAAGAAGCCAATTCTAATTCCTGTAACAAGAGTTAAGAGAGTCAAGAGTGTTTTATTGTCACATGTACCAAAACAAAGCAATGAAATCCTTATTTGCAGCAGTACACAGCGCTCAATAATATAATAAGCAAACAATAAATTAATAAACAAAAAATCCAATATAGAGCAAAACCTAAACAATGCCCAAAGTCCCAAGTGCAAGGCAATTTGTAGTTTTGTTACAGTTGGTGGTGTTCAATAGTCCGATGGTTATTGGGAAGACACGGTTCCTCAACCTGGAAGTTAGTTTTCAGACTCCTATACCTTCTTCCGAATGGCAGGAGAAAATTGAGTGCTTTGCCAGGGTGGTGTGGGTCCTTGATGATGCTGCCTGTCTTTTTAAGACAGCGCATCCTATAGATCACCTTGATGGTCAGGTGATCAGGACCTATGATGGACCGGGCAGTATTCACAGCTTTTTCTAATCTCCTTCATTCTGGGGTGTTTGAGATGCTGAACCAAGTTGTGATGCAACTGGTCAATATGCTCTCTACCATACACATGTAGAAGTTCAAGAGGTCATTCATCAAAATTCTGAATCCTCTCAATCTTCTAAAGAAGCAGTGTTGGGCTTCCGTTATGATTAACAGATTTGCATCTTCTTAACAGTATAGTGCAGAAACCTTTTTCTTTTTCAGAAGGCACTAGTATGTCAGGGACAAGAAAAATGGAGTAAAAATAAGCGATAACAGGTAGGACTAAATCTGTTGTGTCTGTTCTGCAGTAAGTATTTTACAATGTCTGTGCTGTGAGCTTTAGTGGGATCAAACATGGCTCAAAGTAGAATTTTGTCCTTGGGAGTTCACAGCAGAAAATGACAGTCGCCGACATAAGATTCATTCAAATGACATGAAAGCAACTTACAAGTAACAATTTTTCTTTGTGATGATGGTAAAGGATCCATTTTCTGCTTCCTTGTGTACACTTGTGTTACCATCCGACAAGTAAATCAGGTTTGGGGTCAAGCCCAGCGGTTCACCAGCTTCACCAACATTAACACTTTGGAAATGCAGTTCCCCTTTGCGCAGTTGCACATAGCATCTGAAACAAGGATTCAGTAAAGATATGGAAGATGAAGCAAATTTTCTCCTTTAAGACACATATTAAAGTTTTTTATGGTACACTGGAATCTTCATTTGAGTTAATGGCATCTGGGAAGCTTACAATTAATAATTGTAATTCAGTTTTTGCATCACAAATTTGATTAAACAGTTTAAGTCTGCAGCATCGGAATTCAGTGTTTAACTTAAATTAACTTAAACCCCTTCAACTAACCAATTTTGAATTATCAGGAAGATAAATGCTTTGGGGAATGCTCGAGGTAAAAATTAGGTAGTACTGCTAGTTTTTTTTCTTCCCCCAGTTTTTTCATAAATTCTTAAATAAGTTCATCACCAAGTAAAATTATAATCATTCTGCCATGCGAGAGTTATGAATCACTTTCTTTGGGGAACATTAACTCAACCAAATCATCTTCAACAAATCCAAGGAGAACAGAGTCAGGGGTAAACTGTACAATTCTCATGACATTCTGCTATCCATGCCTCAAATCTATTTCCCTGCCTAAACCCATCTCTGTAATACTCTTATCAAATGAAAATCCAGCAATAAAAGCAAAATGTGCCAACAAGACTCAGCAGGCCAGGTAGCATCAATTGGCCTTTCTTTAGCTTGTAAACCATCAGAATTGTGGTTCAGGAGAAAAGGTATACCACTTACAACCACTTGCATGAACAGTTTCATCACCAGAGTGAACACAGTGGAAGTGAATCAACTGGGAGAATGGAGTGAAATTATTACAGGAGAGAGTATGAAATACAGTGTAGTCAGGATGGTATTGGGAGCCTGTGGGCTTGCATTGAATGCTTGTTGTTAACTTGTCCCATAAGAAGGAGATGGAGACATCCAAGAAACAATCATGTGAAGATGAGAGAGGTGAGGACCAGTGAATTAGGAGGAGGATATCAGAGGTAAAATAATTGGAAGCGAGATGGGACAAGACCAGGTGAGATGCTGGATATCATGAAAGAAACAAAAACTGCAGATGCACTGAGCACATCAGATAACATGTGTAAAAAGGAGCAGAAAGGATCTTTGACCCAAAACATGACCTCTATTTCTCTTTCCATTGAGAAAGGATGAAGTCAAAATAGGAAGAAATAAAGAGTAGTAATAGGAAGTTGGGTGGGGCAAGAACTGGCGGAAACAATGGGTCCGCTGCAACAGTCCAGTTTCTGGACCTTGGCCTGAAGCTAGAGTCCGGCTGGGTGACAAAAAGGCTGTGAACGGAAGATATATCTGTGGCTGTCTGGGAAACAACGTCCTGATGTTTGGGTCATACATAGTACAGAACAGGTATGAAGATTATCAGAAAGCTAACATTTGACTGCTGCAATAATTTTTTTCCATTTGCAAGATGTCAGTTTGTCAGAGCACATCTACTGTATCCGTTATTCAAGGTGTTGGTTCTTATTCATTGGCGAGACTAAACGTAGACTGCGCGATTGTTCTGCCGAACACCTTTGCTCAGTCCGCCTGGACCTACCTGATCTCCCAGTTGCCAAACAATGTAATTCCCCTTCCCAATCCCACACTGACCAATCTGTCCTAGACCTCCTCCATTATCAGAGTGAGGCCAAATGCAAATTGGAGGAACCGCATCTCATATTTTGCTTGGGCACCTCTCAACCCAGTGGTTTGAAAATGATTTTTCTAACTTCAAGTAATCCTTGAAACCCTCTCTCTCTATCCCTCCTCCATCCAAATTGTACTAGCTTTAAAGTCATCTTGTTGAGTCTCATTGTCTGTAACTCATCTATAATTCAAATAATGTAATAGCATAACAAACATTGTCTACAATTCACCTAGCACACAGCAAACAATAGCCTATTTCCTTTATCATCATTACTTTTTTGAATATCTTTCATTCATTTGTTCTATATTTCTCTACATCACCATCTATATATCTTGTTTCCATTTCCCCCTGACACTTAGTCTGAAGAAGGGTCTCAACCCGAAACGTTACCTATTCCTCTTTTGTCCAGAGATGCTGTCTGACCCTCTGAGTTACTCCAGCTTTGGGGTCTATCATCACCCTCATCGACAGGTTTGATGTTGGCATTTAAAATGTAATTTTCGCAAATTCGAAACCTTCATCTGTCCAAGTACCCACATGTTTTTTTAGGGAGGGAATTCTGTTTCTATAACCGCTTGGTAAAAAAAAAAATCTTCATTTAATCCTGAACTGCCTAGCTTCAATTTTATGGTTATATCACCTCATACTCGATTGCCTGACCAGAAGAAAACATATCCATTATACTCTTGGCTTAGAAAAATAATCATTTTGGAAACCACTGTAGATCAATCCTCAGTCGTCTGGACTCAAGAGATTAGAAACCAGGTTTCTCTGGTGCATGAACTTCACTCTTCCATTTGACATTTGGTGTTCAGATTTACCTTATGTCCAAGCCAGATACTGATCAGTGACAACACCTACATGTATATTGATTCCAATGGTTCACAGAAGCTTTTTAACCATTCAACACAGGTGAACATTTTTCCAAGGGTGTATTAAGTTAAATATGCCTGTCTGTTACAAACAAATAACATGTAGGGCTAGTAAGGGGACACAATTTATCATAGCAACATGATATTATTTATCTGGTAATGATTTCTTGCAGGAATCTTGCTACACGGGAATTCTTGTGCCCAGCCCAATTAAACTCTAACCATCAAGATCAATTTGCTTAACCCTAAAAGGCACACTGCTGCAAACAAATAGCATTGAATCACCAATGTAATTTCCTCCAAAGCTGTGAAATCATATATTCTACAAGTTTCCCCACAGGTAAAGCAATTTTTCAAAACACTGAAAATATCTTTACTAATTGTTCAAATCACCACCAGTGTTTTAGAAAACGAGCAATATAATCCGTTTAAATATTGTGCAGAAACACTATATTTTTAGATGTAAAATGCTTTGAAGCACACTGCAACAGGGCCATATGTTAGTGCCTTCTTTCTTGTCAATGCAAAATTACAAATGACAGATAACAGAACATTGAGAATTGGTAATGTTCATACTTTGCACACATGCCGTGTTATAGATCATCACGCAAATTTCACCCAACCAATTAACGGATGTTATCAATGACGCTTGGTGAATTCAGATCTAATTAAGTCTCATTTCTCCACATTAAATACAGCACACAAGTGTTCAATTTAGAACAGGAAATGGTGATTGAGTGTCATTTGAAATGGTACAAATTGTCACGGGCAACTTCATATAACATTATTAATCACACTTTAGAGCGCCCTTATGTAATGAATTACCATTTTCTGCCAGGGAAAGTGTGGATACTAAATGAGTGTCTGAAACAAGTCGAAATGATAACATTTCCACCTCATTTGTATTATAATCTAACACTAAATTGGTGTGCTGCATACAGCCACAATTTCATGCATTACATTTAAACTTCCTTAAATAAATTTTAAGAAATGTTTTTTTTAAATTAGTGTTGCAAATACTATCAATAGCAAATGTATCTACAGGCTTATGTTAAGGCTTATAATAATGTTAAAATGTCAGAATTTTACAAATAAAATTCAGTGAGATTATCAGGAAGCAAATTCTACATACAGATATGAAATCTAGGAAACAAATTCCATTTAGTCTAACCATTACTAGCTCTTGCAAGAGCTAATAGAAGCATATTAATTAATCCAGAAATGAGTACAAAAAAAACACTTCAACCTGACATTGTGGAGAATTACTATTAGTAGCAGGAGAACAGTTAATAATTGCCACACAAGGTTATATTTGGCCCAGGGCCAAGGCTGATCTAAGTGGAATAAATGGGCATTTTGCTCAGTAAACTGTCAACTAAAAAAAAATAAAGCAGAAATCATAATGTAAACTCACAAAACAAAGTTTATTCTTCATGGATAGCAAAATTGATTCATGATAAACAATTATTTAATCTGGTTTTCTATACAGATATCAATAGAGATAACTCATGCTGTTATCCAAACCCAATACTGCTCGTACTTGGAGATCACAAAATAAATATCACTGGTTTAAATAAATATCACTCATTTAAAAAACCAGACTATTATTACAGGGTTTATATCATTCTGTACTTGGACATATGTAACTTTAGATACTGAACCAAAAAAAGTGATGGGGAAACTCACCAAGTCAGGCACCATGGAGGGAATAGACCTACTTTGTTCAGGTCAGGACCTTTCTTTAGACTAATGGAGTACAATCAGAAAGCTAGGAAAGAGTTGGAAGCGGTGGGGCAAATCCTGGCCCGTGATAGATGGATATATTGAGGTGGGAGGATGGTATTTGGCAGGTGAGTTGAGATGGTGACAAAGGCTGGAGGTGAAAAGGAGACAAATGAATGAAGGTAGTCAGATAAGGAAGGAAGATGGACCTGTCCCACTTAGGCGATTTTTCGGCGACTTCCGGTGACGGTCATAGTCATAGCAGGTCGCCGAAAAAACGGCGACTAGACCCGCCCTATGACAATGTCTACGACAATGTCTACAACAACCTACCACCTAGTTGACGTCAAGCTACGGCAAGCTATCGACAACCGGTGACCCATTAGGACGTCCACCTACGACCACATCCACGACAACCCATGTCCACCCGCGACAAGCTACGACAAGATAAGACAATTCAGTCGCCAGTACCTGTCGCCGGTTGACGTAGGTAGTCGCCAATGGAATTCACTGAAGTCAGCACTGGCAGAAACCTACGTCATCCTGGCGGCAATCTACGTCAGCACCTACGTCATCGGCATCAAGCCAACTGTCGCCGAAAAGGATTTAAACATTTCAAAATCCAGTGGCAACCAGAAAAACGCTAAGATTCTTTGGGCGACTGAGGAGACCACTCACAACCATACAGGCAACACCACCATGTGGCGACAGTCTAGTCGCCCATAGTCGCCTGAAAAGTTGCGCAAGTGGGACAGGCCCCTTGAAATGTAAATCTGTATGAGGAATATGGGTGAAAATTGGACAGGGAGGAGGGGAGAGAAAGGGGCATAAAAGGGAATATGGGATTCTAGAATGGGAGATGAACATATGGATGATCATGGGAGATGGTGGGAAAAATGTGTGCAGAATAGGAAAGAAAACAGCGCTAGTTATCCACTTGAAATTGGATAATTAAAATGCTCATACTGTTAGATTATATGCTAACAAAGGGGAATAGGCGGTGCTGTATGCCACACTCCCACCTAGTTTTTTCCACTTTTTCTCCCCTACTCCATCAGTCAAAAGGGGGATCCAGGCCCATTATGTAATCTATCCATTCCCTCCACAAACGCTGTCTGACCTGCTGAGTTCCTCCAGTGTTTTTTTTTCCCCACATAGGCGTCCAGCACCTGCAGTTACGCATGACTGTGTTTACTTTACATCCTGGAGAGTCTAGAACTAAAGCCGTGGATCCAAGAATGATTGGCCATTTACGGCTGAGACGAGCAGAATTTTTTTCACTGAAAAGGTTGTGAATCTTTTGAATTGATTTTGTCCTAGAGAGCCGTAGATACTCAGCTATTGTTTACATTGGAGGAATAGGGGAATGAAAATAAGGTGAAGCCACAGATCCAAACATGTTTCTAGTATATGCTGTAATAAGTAAAATTATATGATGAATTGAAGCTTATTCAAAATGTTGAGGACAATTTTTGGCTTTTCATAGAATGCCAAGCAATGAGAAAAGCAGCTGAAATTATTTTAAAAAAAATAGTTTTTACCTGTTCCACCTTACTGAAGTAAGGCCTCCTTTCTGTAATTCTATATGTCCCTCTTTTATGATTCCAGTATTTTTCTGTGCAGTATTATTGGCACTCTGTTGTTTCTGCTCTGCCTCATTAATATTACTCTGAATGCTTTGGTTCACAAGCTGGAGGATCTGTAAGCATTGTTGAAGAAATGTGAAATTAAGTCACTAAATTAACTGAAGTCCATGCATTGGAGGTAATAATCTGGTGTTTGCAAACTTGTCAGATGGCATTCAAAAGAATGAATGTTGGCTCCCGCAGCAGAAAACGAAGCAATTTAATAATGTGTTATCTTTATCTTAATAAATACAAAACTACAAACAGAACTATGTAGAAAGGAACTGCAGTTGATGGTTTCTACTGAAGATAGACACAAAGTGCAGGAGTAACTCAACAGGTCAGGCAGTATCTCTGGTGAAAAAGAATGGGTGACTTCTCAGGTCAGGATTCTGAAGAAGGGTTCACACTCAACCTGAGGAAAGGTTCTGACCCAAAACGTTATCCATCTTTTTTCTCATGAGATGCTGCCTGATCCGTTGAGTTTCTCCAGCACCTTGTGTCTATCTTCGGTACAAAAATAATACATTGTTTGGCTCATCAGGAATTAGTGTAAAGCATTGTAGCCTGCTAGGATTTACCTAATTAGTAATGTGGAAGTTCAGAACTCCCAAGCATAAAGAAGTGCCATCATCGGCTCCATGATCCTGACCATGTTGTCCTCTGCCATTGGACTTCAACAATTTTCAACGGGGGAATACAAACCTCTGAAGATTTTTCAGCACTTAGGCTGGGAAACCTTCCACACAATCTGCACCTGGTTAGCAAATCTTGCAGTTGCTTTCAAACCCAAGGCACTGATCCAAGGAAGACAGTGGGAGGTGACCAGCTAGCCACCTACAAACCAGCCAGTGAGAAATCAACCCCAGTATTCACTGATGTTTGACGGCCAGCTTGTGTCAAATTATCAGCTCCCAATAACAATGAAAATAGAGAAATGGCAACTGGATTCACCCTCTTTGCATTAGGGAGTTAAACACCCAGATTAATAAATGTATGGATGTGTGCTGGCGGCCAGGCTCATAAATGAAAATGATCACGTAGATACAAGGAACTACAGATGCTTATTTACAAAAAAACGAATGCAAAGTGATGGAGTAACTCAGCAGGTCAGGCAGCACTTCTGGAGAACATGGATAGGCAACAGTTCGGATCTGGACCCTTCTTCAGGTTATCCAGATGAAAATGATCACCAGGATAAACTGGCTCTGGGCAGCTGTACAAGAAAGATCCTCTTAAGAGAATCAACAAAAATAATTGACTTGTATTCCATTCATGCATTCCCTAAGTAACAAATGAGAAAAATTAAACTATCCAAATTATCTTTCTACATCAATCCAACAAAGATGTGTTTTAAGATCGTAACTGATATGCAGCTTGGGGACACTGAAGAATTTGACATTACCTTTACTCGATCTTCAGAAGATGTGGCTTCAAGTTCATAATCATGGTGGCCTAAAAATGAAATGCTGAACTTCTGCCCTTCAAGATGTTCACAGGATTGGATGGAATTAAATTTAAACTGTTTTTTAATCATTCCTTTTTCAATATTACACAACATCCTTGAATTGAAATCAATCTGTAAAATAAATGCACAGTTACGGAATGAGAGATGACAATCAAATCCACGTCAAGATCAACGATGGTCAAGGTCAGGAAGATGCTGAAAGGGGGAAGTATCCTGGGGTAGAATTTCGACTGTACCACATAAACTAATGTGTGCACATATTCATTGGCAAGGTGCAGCACTACAATGCACCTTGCATCAAGTACAATAATAAAGCAGGGTTCTAGCCAAGGCTGACTGAAGTATTCTGTTAATAGCCAGGCCTCCCTGCCAGACAAGGCCAAGGGAGAAACTGAAGAAGGTCTTTGGACAGAGGTATCTCCTTTCAAAACTCTTCCTGAACCAAATGCATCCATCTTCTGATATCTGATTTTCAAAGCAATGGTCATCGAAATTTGCAAAGCAATGGTCACAGTTTTGCCGCATTCCAAGGGAAGAATTCCAGCCTTACACATGTTTGGACTGCTCTACCTTTGGAGGTGGAGATCATGGTTAGATACATTTGAACTTCAGGATAGTTCATGACTTAAGCTGGAGGCTGCAGGTAGTGCAATCCTTGTCTTTGGTGATGGAAGCTGTGGGTTTGGGACATGCCATTACCTACTCAGCACAGGCAAGTAGCTGAGGTGCATTTTATAGATAGTATATACTGCAGCCACATATATACTGGTGCAGAGATTGGAGAATGTTTAAGGTCATGGATGGGCTGCAATAAAGTGGGTTACCATGTCTTGTTCTTACATGTATGTTACTGAAAAATCACGGCAATAATATGGTTTAATACAAGTTATGCTATTTTAAGTTTATTGATGGGTTACAAATGTCTGCAAACAATTGTGCAGATATCTTTCCTCTTTGTGCAAGGCAACTTTAATTTAATGACAAAGCAAGTCATTTAACTTACCATCAATATTCTTTTCTGCCATCTGTATCGGTTATATTTGTGGACAACAAAGCTGTAGGGTGTACTTTCAAGCATCTTAAGAAAAAGAGACATCCAAATAAGTATGGTTAGGGATTGCACTCGAGAATCTAGATGCATTGGTTATAAATGGATTGTGAAAGTCTGAAATAGGACTTCATAATAATCCTTAAAGTAGGAGCTCAGATATAAATTGGACTCCTGCCACCTGCAGAAGTTTTCAGATGACTCTGCAATTGTGGGCTGCATCAGTGACTCCCTCCCATCTACCCCTCCCCAATCTTTGCACATCCCAAATCCTTTCCGTCAGTTTAATTTCATGTTTCATGTATTTTGTGTTTTATGACTGTTGGCAGATCAATTTCTCTCCTGAGATAAATAAAGTGTTATCATATTTTGTACACATATGGGTGTTTCCGTAAATACATCACTGAAGGTGAAACTGAAGGTCTCCAAACTTCCAGGTTATTTTCCTGTTTTTTTATGTAATATTTCCACTTTTATATCCTGTATTTTAACTAGTATAGATCATGGTATATATATATTTTGGATATATATATATATATCCAAAATAATTAGATGAAGCAAAAATAAATCAATCTAAAAACATCAGATATATCTCTGTGTTTTCTTGCCTTTTTTTGTGACTTTTTCAAGCAGGATTTCTCAAATCCTTAGGCTAATTTATACCAGAAAGATTATATTAATTTTGCAATTAAATAACTCTATACAAGCTAAATTCTGATTAGATGGTTTCCTGATGTCCCAAGTTTTTGCAGCAGAACGTGCGTAGCGGTGCCCTTTTGTACTTAATATAATTAACATATTTTATGAATTCACAGGATATTGATTATGTAAAAGTAGCTTTGCTTAGTGAGCTTTGGCAAGCTATAATATTATAAATGTGCATTAATTTGTCTGGAAGATTACCTCGTGTTGGCAGAGCTAAATATTCTTTATAGTTTTGCACTGGGTTGTATTTGCCCTCATGTTGATTCCAAGGCCAGGCAGGAACTGCAGTTATGTTATAATGTTTGATGTAATGGAAGTTCCCTTAATCCCTGAGATCATTTAATGGATTAACCCAAGAAGTGCCTTCTCTACTTTGAATTGGAAATGTTGAACATTTACCCATTTCTGATGTCTTACATAAATAAAAACTTTAGGTTGCATCCTAAAATCTAGCATGGATTCAGAATCTCATTCACTTCATCCCCGCCTAAGTTTGAATTGTACACCACTAAAAAAAACCCAACAGAATATTTTATCTTTCTGAAAACATTGGTGATGAAGTTGTTTTATTTGGAATAACATTCTACCACCCAGAAAATGCTGACAACTTGGAATATTCGCTAACAACAATGGCCAAGTATTTGTTCTTGTAACTGTAAGAAAGGAGTTAGTGTGTAGGAAGGAACTGCAGATGCTGGTTTAAACCGTAGATAGACACAAAAAGCTGGAGTAATTCAACAGGACAGGCAGCATCTCTGGAGAGAAGGAATGGGTGATGTTTTGGGGTTGAGACCCTTCTTCAGAAAGGAGTTAGATTTCTTTTCCCCAGTATTAATACTATGAATTCATGATTGCCAATATTTCCACTGATGTGCATATACAAATGTCACTTTAATGAATCCTTTCTAACATTAAATTTCATTTATATAGTATGACCTAATCTGACAAAATTGATTTAAAAAAGGCTGGAGGAATTCAGTGGGTCAGGCAGCATCTGTAGAGGGAAAAGTACAAATGACATTTCAGGTCAGAACCCTTCTTCAAACTCTGATGTCTGTCCCAAATTGTGATCTGTCCATTTCCTCCACAGATTTTGACTGACCCACTGAGTTTACTCCAGCACTTTTTGATTTTTTTGCAGAAGATTTCATTATCTGCAATTTCATGTGGCATCAAAATTAACAACCTGTTTTATCCAAACAAAGCTTAATCTATTTTAAATCAAAGCGATCTTAATGTGAAGAAAGGAGAAAAGAGATTATCGTACCTTATCTGGTTTGCTTGCCTCCTGCACTGTAGACTTGCCACTATGTGCAATTTGCCAGGCCTGATCAACCGTGAGCTCTCGGTTTTTCACTGCATTGAGCAACTTGATCTGCTCATCGTTACTCAGCTGTTGTAAACAATAAGAATATTGGAAGACGTTAGCGGACTCACCATAAAAAAAAAATGAGGCCAAGAAATTTAATTTCAGTTTGGTGGCATTTAAAATGTTAATATTGTCATTTAATCACTTGGTAATTTTAGCATGTTATACCCAGCATCAGAAATCCATTCCATTATCTTCAAATGAATCAACACAAGAGGGCAAATACAACCCATTGCAATACTATACCGAATATTTAGCTCTGCCAACTCAAGGTAATCTTCCAGACAAATTAATGCACACTTCTAATATTATAACTAACCAAAGCTCACTAAGGAAAGATACTTTTACAAGTAATCAATATCCTGTGAATTCGTAAAATATATTAATTACTGGACTAAGTGGGACCCGTTGGGTCCCAACATCACAGGAGGGCTGGTCATCCAACGCAATATTCCACCTCTCCAACAATTCTAATATTGGTGGCCAGTTGGGGGGGGGGGGGGGGGGCTTTCTAGAGCGCTAGTATGGCATTATAATCCACCATTGGCAGTAAGTAGTGCCTTTCAACTGCAAGCCAAAGCAACCAAGCCACCATTTGCAGCAATAGTGCCTTTCAACTTCATGCCATCATTTGCAGTAAGTAGTGCCTTTCAATTTCAAGACACACCCAAGCCAAGCCAACCGTGGGGGGGGGAGGGGGCTTTCTGGAGCACTAGTATGAACCATTTTGGAACCAATAGACATTTTTTGCAAGCTTTAGAACCAATAGAGACACTTTTTGCAAGCTTTAGAACCAATAGACATTTTTTTGCAAGCTTTAGAACCAATAGACATTTTTTTGCAAGCTTTAGAACCAATAGACATTTTTTTGCAAGCTTTAGAAACAATAGACATTTTTTTTAGAACCAATAGACATTTTTTTTGCAAGCTTTAGAAACAATAGACAATTTAGAACAATAGACACTTTTTTTGCAAGCTTTAGAACCAATAGACATTTTTTGCAAGCTTTAGAACCAAATAGAGACACTTTTTGCAAGCTTTAGAACCAATAGACATTTTTTTGCAAGCTTAGAATCAATAGACACATTCTGCAAGCATTTTAGAACCACTAAGGGCATTTACATTTGAGTAAACATGTGTTCAGCTCAGAGAAACGTGACCCTCTGCCTTCCTCCAGCTTGCAGACACTGATTGAGGCACACCACTTCCTGGTTTTATAGTCCCTCCCCCCTGCCGCCAGTGGGGGCAGCAGAGAGAATGGGGAATTTTGTAAAAACATTAATATCTCTGTCATTTTTAATCGACGGGAAAAATCCTCGGCACACATGCGGCGGAGGGGGGTTCTGAGCAAGGAGGCCAAAAATGACAGCCATAGGTGGCGGCGTTCTCTCGGAAATCGTGGCACAGTTGGCCAAAACCGGTCAAGAACAGACTTTTAGTAATATATAGATATTAAGTACAATGATTCAAGGTTAAGCAATTCATTTTCTAAATAGAAACAGAGGGTACAGAAACAATGCTTGTTGAATTAAAGCAAAAATCTGCAGATGCTGGTAATCTGAAACCAAAACAGAAAATCCCAGATACTCTTAGCAAGGCAGGCCACATCTGCCGAGAGAGCAATGGCTTCAGGTCAATGACCCTTCATTTGTCATTGGAAAAAATGTCATGCTAATTGGTTAGTAATCACTTATTAGCACCGAGCTGAATTATTTTGGACATACACTCTTCTGGGCATACACTGTTCTGGGCAAACATTGCAGAGAAGCTTAGACAAAACAGTATCAGGAGAGAGCGATTTCAGTTTGTGGAAAAACCTAGGAATTCTCCTCTTGCAACAGAGATGGTAAAATGGGAAATCTAATCATGATTTTTTAAATTATCATTTTTATTGCACTGATTGGAAGAAACTATCTCAATTGGTAGGAAACCCACAAGACTGCTGAGTGATCTGGAGGGCAGTTTCTGAAAGATTTATTTTGAACAGAATAAGATGCTCTGATCAAGATTTCACTGTCTGAGAACATTGTAACTAGTTCAAGGCTTTTTACATTGTGTTTCACTACATGACAATGGTATCTGAACTCAAATATACTCAGGACATAAAGATTCAGATGTGCAAGAAGGAACAGCAGATGGTGGTTGAAGGGTCTCGACCTGACATGTCACCTATTCCTTTTCTCTAGATATGCTGCCTGACCCATTGAGTTACTCCAGCTATTTGTGTCTATCTTTAGGATTCAGGAATCCCTGCACACAATGCTCCCATGGCTCCCAAATTCCAGTTAGAATGCCGAGCTGAAATTCCCACAACACATTTTTTGAAACTGTTCTTAACCTAAATTGCTTATGCGGGGATTTAACAAACTCACAATGCGTAGATCAATCTCTTCATGGGTTAGTGGTGAACATTTCCGATAAAAGGTTATTAATCTGGACATTACCTTTATTTCTTTCTCCATAGGTAATGCCTGATCAGTTGATATTTCCAACACTTTTTGTTTGTATCCTAGGTATGTAATGGTAACCAAAGTCAACAGGCTCAAAGTTTTGGCAAGATGTCACAACTGCTCTATACTCTGCATGCCTTCATCAGGAGTCAAAGAGTTCTCAACTGGGGCATAGTGCGAACCATATGGAAAATAAGTAGATTAACTGGTCAACAAAACCTTCTAGCATAATTCTAAGCATCTGATGGGGCAGTATAGAAATCCCCCAAAGTATTTAATTCTGTTTCCTTTATCTTGTATCCTCCTGGAAATTACAAGCCTGGTGAATGCCTGATGACAAATGACAAATCACATTCAATAATCTTGAGGCAAACAAGACGCACCAGCTGGGTTTTGCAGTAGCTTTTTGCATGTCCATAACCGCATCAACAATCTAGAAAAGCAAACAAAGGCTGACCAAGGCATTCTAAAAAGCCCAAGAGGGCCGAAACTGCTGAATAGATCCAAAGAAAGCAGAGCACACGCTAGTAATTTGAAAATGCACAGGTTGTGCACTTCTTAAAGAGGATATGAATATTAAATGCTGCAAGATATGTTTATCCAGGGGAGCTTGGAGACAATACTTTTAAAACCGTATTATATTTCCCACATCTTCCAAAACAATTATAATGTGGCGACACATTGGCAGCCTCACCAACAGTCTGTATGTCTTTTCATCCTTTTTAAATTATTTCATAGTGTGTTTTAAAAATATGTGTTCATGTTTTCTGGTTTACGTGGGGGGGGGGGGGGGGGGGGGGGGTGAGGGAGGGGATTAGGGGAACTTTTTTTTCAATCTCTTACCCTGCCGGAGACGTGATTGTTTTCTGGGTCGTATCTCCGGTCGCTCTGCGGCCTAACATCGTGGAGCTGGAGGCCTTGCTCGGGACTGACCGAGCACCACCGCGGAGCGTGAACTTAACATCGGAACCGATTCCTTGCCTGGGATCGATGCTCCAACCGTGGCCTGCGGACTTTAACATCAAGGGCTCGCAGTCTCAGGAGAGACCGAGTTGGGAGCTCCGACGACACAGAAGGTTCGACAAGCCCCGACCCGGAGTCCGATCACTGGTGCAGGAAGCTGACATCCCCCCCCCGCCCGATGCAGGAGCTTGATCGCCCCGATGAGGAGGCCCGCCGCCGGCTACGGGAGTCAAGATCGTCCCGTCAACGGAAGGGTCGAGGCCCCCCGTCCGTGGGAGAACAAAGAATGAAAGAGATTTAATTTTTTTTCGCCTTCCATCACAGTGAGGAATGTGGAGGAGTCACTGTGGTGGATGTTTATGTTAAAATATATTTTGTATGTCTTTATTAGTACGACTGTATGACAAAGCAAATTCCTCACATGTTGCAAAACATACTTGGCTAATAAAGTGTGTTTATGATTATGATTAACTCTGCTTTTCTTGTGCACATCGGATCCACGTATCATGAAATGGGGCTCTTTGTGCCAAAAATTTCCAGTTCATTAATTTGATGAGGCAGGATATGCTGTTCCAATGAAGCTCAGAAGGGGAATTTTAATCTATGCAATAAAGAACAGATCTGAGACTCTTTTCTTACAAATCTTGATAGAAGATTATTTTTTATTGCTCCAGTTTCATAATTATAGGAGTTGAGTATCTTAGTATCTCAGAACAATGACCCAAATCATTCTTGGCACAGTCTGCTTCAAAACATGCTCTTCACCACCACTATAATACACACACTGTTCTGTGGTTGCGTCAGCCTTCTGTGTCTGCACAAAGATTTATTGACTTTGTATTGCCAAAATAAACTTTATACCGAATAAAAAATATATACAACAAAAACTGTGCAAAAACGTGTCAGACATGCTCAGCATCCACACCATAATCCATGTCCATATCCAGTATTGTTCACACGTATATTTAAACAAAACAAACCACTCTTGCACTCGGCAGGTAATGACACGTGGTGCCCATGTGTTTTGGATCTATGCACAGCCTGTTGCAGCCACACAGGAAGATAGCTATCAAGATGAGGCAGATGTTGGACATGCTTTTTCTTCCGTTGTCTGCCAACTTGGGCATCGTGACCAGTTGGACCCGCTCCATCGCTGGGTAATTGATTAGGCAGAGGAGCGGGGAACTGGCCACATCCGCACTAAGTACAGCCTTGAGACCACCTCACACTTGATGACCACAATTTTCTGGGTTATCAAGAGGGAGTGCTGTTTCCACAGACCCAATTTCCACTTGACATTGGCTATCCAACCCAGCCAATTTTTATTGCATGCCTTGGCCCCTCAAAACCAGATCTCCAGCCCCTTCAGGTACTCAGACCATATAACCATATAACCATATAACAATTACAGCACGGAAACAGGCCATCTCGACCCTTCTAGTCCGTGCCGAACACATAATCTCCCCTAGTCCCATATACCTGCGCTCAGACCATAACCCTCCATTCCCTTGACCAGACCAGACCAGAGGATGAAAGGGACAGAAGATTGGTTGGGCCAGTGGCCAAAGAGCATAGTCTCGCTCTTCCTGCAGTTGGCTGGGTCACAATGCCAACTCAAAGCAGTTGTCAATCAATCAGAGCGGGACAAAAATCTGTGCAACTTCCAATGACCTCAAAGGCTTGCTGCTGGGTCTGTCAAAAGGTCTTTTCAGCTGTTTCTAACTATTCTTTAAGATTAGCAATATTGAAAATAGATCTGAACATTTAAAAAACATATAATTATTTAAAAAATGTTAATCTTATGCTGATTAATTCAAAAATTTAACATACAGCCAAGAAAACAAAATATTTAGCTAAATTACCTTTGTTGCTAAAGGTTGATAACCTCTTTCAAGTGAATGGGGTCACACTAGATATGCTAGCCTTAGCTGGCATGAGGTTAGAGCTACGTACAAAATGCACCTGGCCATCTCAATAAGGACAATCTGGAACCAAGTGAGCATCATCTAGCTCCATCGGCAAAGGACAAGCACGATTCAAGCCACCAATAACCATTCCAAAGACAGATTCCTCTCATATGAAAGAGCCTCATTTGAAAATAAGATACGAGTATTACCAAGCATAAAATCATTCCATTCAAAATTATAAGCAATTTACAACATGCAACAGTTATGCTAAGACATCCATCAACCACACTAGGGAGATGTAAAATGACTTACTGCACACACAAGTCTTTTACTGTAACTGTTTATTAAACTAACTCTTTTACACTATGCTGTAGCTGTCCGTGGTCACTCTGTATAATACCTGCCATGCTTTTGTTTCTAAGAGGAAGGATGTAGATCAGTGCATGTTCCCTTAACCATAGTGACCTCCCCATTACTAACCACTCCCCATTGTCTCCAGTATAATTGTAGTGTCCCCACCTCTAGCTCGCAGGTCTACCGCTGTGACACCATGTAAAATGACTTACTGCACACACAAGTCTTTTACTGTAACTGTTTATTAAACTAACTCTTTTACACTATGCTGTAGCTGTCCGTGGTCATCACTGGAGCTAGAGAGCGAGCTAGAGGTGGGGACACTACAATTATACTGGAGACAATGGGGAGTGGTTAGTAATGGGGAGGTCACTATGGTTAAGGGAACATGCACTGATCTACAGGAGATATTTTGAGAAGGTTTGGAGTATATGTTCTTATAGACAACTATGATATTTTATACAAAGATGGTCATTTCTAGTGTAACTGGACATGTTGGTCATTATATATCTTGCAGATTGTATAAGAAAAAGACACGAATAGGACATTCTCAGCATTTCACTTACAGTTATTTGAATAAATGACATGTAGACATCTATAAAATATCAAATTTCTAATTGTAATTTAGGTTTTATCCAAGAAAACTGATCTAAAAAACAGGACACTCAAGAGACCTTCCTGCAGCGGGGCACACACTCTGTGACTGGTGCATTATTGGGTTTCATACCCCTAAGTTGCTGGACATAAAAAATTGAGAACAATGCGGTAAGAGGAACATGAAGACATATTCAAGGAATTTGGAATTGAAACAGATATTTGAACAAGGGGTAATATTTTGCAAGAACAATAGGTTATATACCTTAGGTACTAAATTAATGAGCATCTTATTGAACCTATCGGAAATTTAAGCTGTTTTAGGCAGAGCAACACAATCTGCCTATATTGATGTCTATATATTAACTAATTAGTGCCAGTCAGATTTAAATCCAATAATTGCTCAATGGGTAATAAAAAAACCCATCTGCATTCATACTTTATCCAGTTTGGTTGGTTCCTGAAATGTAGACTTGCTAACCCTAACCCTAAACCTGAGCAACTTCCCAGGCCTGATCAATGGTGAGCTCTCAGTTTCTCACTACATTGAGTAACCTGATCTGTTCATTGTTGCTAAGCTGCCAAGAATAACAAGGAAAATGTTAGCAGAGCCACTGTTGACAAAAGATGCAAGTAACGAAAATGCTATACAAGTCATTGATTATGTATAAAATGGTTATGTTATCAACAAAACAATGGTTTAATTCTAAAATATAATGTCATTACTAAATATTCTGCCTCCACCAAAAAAAAACCAGAAATGTGTCTATGATGGCTTTTTTGAAAAATGTGCCATAGGTCTTGCTCATCAATTATATTCACATGTTTGGTCATCGAGGTATCTATGGAATCCATTTGTAGAGGTAAGTACTGGAGGCACTTAAGTATGAGTTAGCATTGGTGATCAAAGATCAATTTCTTTCCCCAATTACATTTTTATTTTAGTTTAAGAAGCCAGTTCAATATAACATTTTAAATCCCAAATGGTCCCTTGCTTTGTTAAATTAGGACCACAGACAAAATAAGTTGGCTTTGTCTTCTCTGAACTTCACAGCTGTGCCCTTGACTCTTGATTTGCACAATTACATAAATGGATGACTCCTTGGCATCAAAAGCTACTTTGATAACCAGATCACCAGCTTCACCCTTGGCTAAATCTCACATTCACAGAATCAGACTTGAAACTTCCACAACCCCCCCCCCCCCACCCACCCACCCCATCAATTCTGCGTAGTACTGCATCACTTACTCTCATAACATGGCATAAAATCAGGATTACTGCACAACAGTGTACGATTGCCAGAATCCCAACTTGCCACACAAATGATTGCTACTAACAGAACTATCAGTCTGATGAAGGGTCTTGACCCGAAACGTCACCCATTCCTTCTCTCCAGAAATGCTGCCTGTCCCGTTGACTTACTCCAGCATTTTGTGTCTAGCTACTAACAGAACACGGCCTTCCAATGATGGACTTCACACACAATCTTTAAGTCAGAACAGCACATCCACTCATTCACATGGGGATGAACAGCTGTGTGGAATGAGGGAAAGCACAAGGAGATTTAGATCTTAGAATTAATTGCTTTATTCAACTTAAAGAATTATGTTCAAATATGTGCTTAATTTTTAATTTGCTTTCCCTAACATTCAATTTTTAACAGCTGGTGAGGCTGGGTGTGTGGTTTAATTGGCCATGAAAATGATACTGTGCACAGGCTGGCCATTTAAAATTAGAAGTAGTATTGCCAATCATAAGGAATGCTTATTGATGCAAGGTCAGTGTGCCTCTGAGAATTCAAGGACCTAATTCAGATAGCATTGGGTTTGGTGGGAGGCAATGTGTGTGTGTGTTGTGTAGGTTATCATGTTCAAAAGGGATGAGTAGAATTAGGCCATTCTGCCCATCAAGTCTATTCTGCCGTTCAATCATGGATCTATCTCTCCCTCCTAACCCCATTCTCCTGCCTTCTCTCTATAACCTCTGACACCTGTATTAATCAAGAATCTATCTATCCCTGCCTTAAAAAGTATCCACTGACGGCCTCCACAGCCTTCTCTGGCAAAGAATTCCACAGATTCACTACCCTTTACAGGTTTACAGAAGGTTTGGCAATAGGAAGTTATGGCTCAGTAGAAGGCCTTTCAGTCCAATCTGTCCACACAAGCCAAAGCAGTTACTTATTCTAACTCTACTCCCCTGCTCCCAGTCTGAACCCTGTTGGTAATGGATATTAAATGTTCAATTAGGTCATTTTCAATTGTGTTGAGCGATTCCAGCCCAACCATCCTTTCAAGTCAGGCTCCAGATTCCACCTCTTCACAGCTGGAAAAATGTCAATATTATTGTACTCTTCACCACTGATTATTCACCACTGTCCCTCTGCTGAGGAAATAGCTCCTACAGGAGACAGCTTAGTCCACAAGCTTGTGTGATTCACGCAAGACTAAGTTTCTTATTGAAATCTCTATGTACTTGAGTGTTATGTCCTTCTCATGTGCCATCTACTTTCTTCTTTGGAATTGCCACAGAATCCAGTGGAGGTCAAGTCAATGGGCATTTGTAAGGTGGAGATTGATAGGTTCTTGATTAATATGGGTCAGGATTTATGGGGAGAAGGCAGGAGACTGGGCTCCAGAGGGAAAGATAGGTCATGATTGAATGGCAGAGTAGACTTGATGGGCTGAATGGCCTAATTCTGCTCCTATAACTTTTGAACCTCTGATTTCCCTGGCATTTTAGGAAGACCTTGGCAAGACCATAGAGAAAATTAATCAGACAATACTAGTGGAGTGCAAACTTGGGTTTAATCTCCTTAATGCAGAGCATAGGGAGATTAGAGATACAACAGCAAAGCATTTTGATAAAGTTAATAGGAAGAAAATATTCCCATCCTTGGGAGGCTTAACACCAGTTACAAATTTAAGATAATTGGCAAAATAAGTATTTCTCTTCCGAAGACTGCTAGATGTCATGATCTAGAATTGATTTCATGAAAGGGCAATGCAAGAGATTTACATTTTCATGGATGCACTCTTGAACAGGAAACACACACAAAACATTAAGGAAAGACCACAAATGATTTGCATGAGAACACGCCCGATTTTTTTACAGCAGTTATTAGACAGGGGGCTTACCAACCCAATCATTCACCTTGTGCCATCTTTACAGGCAGCTTCAAGTATCAGATTTCTGGCACAGATACGGAGAGTATTTTGCCTTAGTTATCAAGAATGTTTGCGTGAATACACAAGTGTCTCCCCAAGTGCGGGACTTTATTTGCATGCACATCAAAACTGTGATCGAACCTTCATAAACTGGTGATGGATGGCCTGAGCTATAAATAAAGAGGGACTTTACAAACACCCAGTGAGCAGTTCAATCTCCTTGGCACACTGCAGAGTGCAGCCCAAAGTCCAATCCTGCACAAGAATCAGGGACTGCATTAACAAACCATGTCAACAGCCTCAAAAGAACCACGAGAAGTAACAACATCCTTGCCTTTTGTATGGCCTGTTCAAACTCTATTTGATTAGGCCACAGAAAGAACACTGATGTTTATAGATTAACTGGACAATTAACTTGTTTTGGTCACTTAAATTAGTAATAAAATTATTTTGCAGCACTATATTCCTTTTTTTTTTGCCACAGCGCTTCGATGTAAAGATTATTTCAAGCATTCCTTGAAACTCCTGGTGGACCTGCTTCTGCGCCAGTTCTCCAGGTTCTGCAGGAGCTGTACAGATCCCACAATAGCCTCATCAATCTACCACATGTGGGGGCAGGAAGTGTTTGATGCGGAAGATGGGTCGATGAATGGATGAGGTGGTTGTGCAATGGTGCCTGTTATTTTCACTGGGCTGCAGTAGGCTTAAAAAAAAAAGCCATAAGGCGTTCACTATCAGAGAACTGTGAATAATCTACAGATCCCACAGGTGGGAGTGGTTGGGATGTTAGACTCTGTACTCTATTTGTAGGATCCTTGAGACCTCTTACACTGATTTTCGTTTTGCAGCAGCAGCAATTCTATTGACAACAAACTCAATTACCAACCTGGTCTTTCCCTTCCTTTTTATTGGCGCACCAAATGACAACTTGGATAATTGTAGTAAAAAAAAATCCAAGCCTTTATTTTAAAAAAGAACACAAAAGACCAGATAACTATGCAATCAATCTGAAAAGGCATTTTAATATGCATTAATATGGCAGTTACACAATTCCTAAAGAGAGCTTGAATCTCAAGAAATTTCAAAGTCTATTTTCTTGCCAAGTTTGATGGAGCTATAAGTTATTATGCTTTATTTAATTTCCTGTATTTGGATGTGAAATATTGCTTCTGCATTTAGCACTGTAAATCAAGAACTTGGCCCTTCCTAGCCCAGTATCCATTCATCTAATGGGATAGGATGCAAATACCAGTACAGAGCAGAATTTATATCTCCACAAAATACAATGCGTATTGGTACCCAATTTTCAAACCTAAAATGGATGGAAATTAGAATAAATTCAAATCTAATCATACTCGCAGCTCACTTCACACTGGTCTCATGACCATATCTGTGTTAACATAAAAAATAGAAAATAGGTGCAGTAGTAGGCCATTCAGCCCTTCGATCCTGCACCGCCATTCAATATGATCATGGCTGATCATCCAACTCAGTATCCTGTACCTGCCTTCTCTCCATACCCCCTGATCCCTTTAGCCACAAGGGCCACATCTAGCTCCCTTTTAAATATAGCCAATGAACCGGCCTCAACTACCTCTGTGGCAGAGAATTCCAGAGATTCACCACTCTCTGTGGGAAAAATGTTTTCTTCATCTCGGTCCTAAAAGATTTCCCCCTTATCTTTAAACTGTGACCCCTTGTTCTGGACTTCCCCAACATCGGGAGTAATTTTCCTGCATCTAGCATGTCATACCGCTTAAGAATTTTGTAAGTTTCTATAAGATCCCCCCTCAATCTTCTAAATTCTAGCGAGTACAAGCCGAGTCTATCCAGTCTTTCTTCATATGAAAGTCCTGACATCCCAGGAATCAGTCTGGTGAACCTTCTCTGTACTCCCTCTATGGCAAGAATGTCTTTCCTCAGATTAGGAGACCAAAACTGTACGCAATACTCCAGGTGTGGTCTCACCAAGACCCTGTACAACTGCAGTAGAACCTCCCTGCTCCTATACTCAAATCCTGTGTTCCAAGATGCACACATGTAAGCAGACTTACCTGCCCTCCATCCTCTGTCATTAATAGAGGTTGATGGTGAACGGCTGAAGAGAATACCAGTCATTATTCCCTTTTTGCAGGTAAGGTTGAGACAGAAAAACAATTTGACTGCAGTACTATTGCCAAATCCAACACCTTCATCTCAAGGGTCCCCACTGACTCACACACCATTCAAGAGAAGGAAGGGGGGAGGAGAGGAAGAGGGGGGAGAGGGAAGGGGGGGGGGAGAGAGGAAGGGGGGGAAGAGGAATGCCAGGGGGAAGAAAGAGAGAAGGGGGGGAGAGGGAGGAAGGGGGGGAGGAGGAGGGGGGGGAGGAGGAAGGCCAGGAAGGGGAGGAAGAAGGGGGGGGGAAGGGAGGGGAGGAAGAAGGGGGGAGGAGGAAGGGGGGGGAGGAAGGGGGGAGGAGGAAGAAGGGGGGGAGGAAGAAGGGGGGGGAGGAAGAAGGGGGGGGAGGAAGAAGGGGGGGAGGAAGAAGGGGGGAGGGGGGGGGAGGAAGAAGGGGGGGAGGAGGAAGGGGGGGGAGGGGGGGGGGGAGGAGGGGGGGGGGGAGGAGGAAGGGGGGGGAGGAAGAAGGGGGGAGGAAGAAGGGGGGGAGGAAGAAGGGGGGGAGGAAGAAGGGGGGGAGGAAGAAGGGGGGGGAGGGAGGAAGGAAGGGGGGGAGGAGGAGGGGGGGAGGAGGAAGGGGGGGAGGAAGGAAGGGGGGAGGAAGAAGGGGGGGAAGAAGAGGAGGGGGGGGGGAGGAGGAGGGGGGGGAGGAGGAGGAGGGGGGGAGGAGGAAGGGGGGGGGAGGAGGGGGGGGGAGGAGGAAGGGGGGGGAGGAGGGGGGGAGGAAGGGGGGGAGGAGGAAGGGGGGAAGAGGAGGAGGAGGGGGAGGAAGGAGGAAGAAGGGGGGAGGAGGAGGGAGGGGAGGGGGAGGAGGAGGAGGGGGGGAGGAGGAGGGGGGGGGGGGAGGAGGAGGGGGGGGGGGGGGGGGGGGGGGAGGAGGAAGGGGGGGAGGAAGGGGGGGAGGAGGAAGGGGGGGGAGGAGGAAGGGGGGGGGGAAGAAGGGGGGGGAGGAGGAAGGGGGGGAGGAAGAGGGGGAGGAAGAAGGGGGAGGAGGAGGAAGGGGGGAGAGGAAGGGGGAGGAAGAGGGGGAGGGGAGGGGAGGAAGAGGGGGGGGGAGGAGGAGGAGGGGGAGGGGAGGAGGAGGAGGGGGGAGGAGGAAGGGGGGGAGGAGGAAGGGGGGGAGGAGGAAGGGGGGGGAGGAGGAAGGAGGGGAGGAAGAAGGAGGGGGAGGGGAGGAAGGGGGGGGGGAGGAAGGGGGGGAGGAGGAGGAAGGGGGGGAGGAGGAAGGGGGGGGGAGGAAGGGGGGGAGGAGGAAGGAAGGGGGGGGGGAGGGGGGAGGAGGAAGGGGGGGGGGGGAGGAGGAAGAGGGGGGGAGGAGGAAGGGGGGGAGGAGGAGAGGAGGAGGAGGAGGGGGGGAGGAGAGGAGGGGGGAGGGAGAGGAGGGAGGAAGGGGGGAGGAGGAAGAGGGGGGGGAGGAGGAAGAGGGGGGAGGAGGAGGGAGGGGAGGAGGGAGGAGGGAGGGGAGAGGAGGAGGAGGAGGGAGGGAGAGAGAGAGAGGGAGGGAGGGGAGGGAGGGAGGGAGGAGGAGAAGGAGGGAGGGAGGGGGCGAGGTGGGAGAGACACTTTTCAGAAGCCGGACAACTTTAGTAAGCCAGAGATACACAGTTGTAAAGTCCCGCGGGCATTTAACATTACCGGTCGGTTCTCCTTGGTTCTGAAAATTCGTGCTTACGATTAGATAAATAGATAGATTTCCAATAAACGGATGTTAGAAGTTTAGAAGGAATGTTCACATTTCAGATGGAGAAGTTGCAAGTTTTTTTATTAACTTGCAAACACCTAAACCACAAATCTTAAACTATGAGTGACATAGTTAAAAGAACAGAGCAAAAATGCAGAACAAGTTATTTATGGAAGGAAAATGGAAATGCCTCAGGCAAAAAATATAAAACAGCTTATGATCTGTAAACATGCAAATTGGGAGATATAGATTGTCCCAAATCCAGAAGATCGCAATGGGTTGGTGGAACTGCATGTGAATGGCAAGAACGTACCAGGAATTGGAACAGTGATCAAAGAAAAACTGTCAATGCTGCAAATCTTAAACAAAACAAGGCACGTTCCTGAAACCTTTTCTTTCTTTCTACAGATGCTGCCTGACTGATGTGTGTTCCCAGTTCTCCGCTTTTGTTTCAGACAGCACTTTCCGTATGTGAGGTCGGTCTAACAAAAAGTAATGGAATCTATCAATTGCTAAATCAAACACCGAGCCAACACAGTCTTTTTTTCCCCTGTCTTTCCAGTTTGCCCGGTATTTCTCCTTGCAGTTGGATGTTGGTAGTTCAAAACCCAAAGGTACGGCGATTAGAGTGGTGGAACTACACATTACCAAAGCGCAACAGGTAAGAAGGATACGCAAGTCTCCGCCCGGCCGGCCGGCGGACCGACCCGTTCCCACCGCACGCCTGTGGGACTCACCTGCGGTGTGGAACAGCCATCGGCGCCCGTCGGCTCCATACTCGCTGCGCTCTCCTGAATGTCCTGGCCAAACGTCAATGTCCCCGACTTCCCGCATGTGGAAGCCACGCCTGCTTCTCGGCGAATGCGTCCTGGTTACACTCAGATTCAACCTTACCTTGCGGGTGGTGGACTTCCGCAATCCAAGACTCCAGGAGAGAACTTGCAATTGACACCACCAGTTATTGCTCCACCCTCTGTCTCTGTATCAAATTTGGGCAAGTTTCTATTCAACCAGAAGCAGTTAGTGCCAGGGGGCTTTCCAACACTAAACAGGCCCTTCAGCCCATTCAACACCCAAACCATTAAAGGGGCAGTCCCACTGCGGCAACCTAATTGGGGAGTTTAGGAGAGTGAAAAAGTGTCATATTGAAGACCTCCTTCAACTATGTTGAAGACCTCCTTTGACCTCCTTCGAAAATGTTGAAGACTAGCTTCGACTAGCTTTGCGAAAATTGGACACGGAATAGTGGAGAGTGAAGATGATTTCCTTCGACTATGTTGCAGACTATGACTACCTTCGATTACCTTCGACTACCCTCGATTACCTACGAATAACACACCGACCTACTATGACCTACTTTGACTAAACCTACGAGTAAATATCGATTGTTTTCCATGGCGACCTTTTGTTACTCGCGGGCATTAAGGGGCTGTCCCACTGCGGTGACCTAATTGGTGAGTTTAGAAGAGTTTACCCTCGCAGCATGGTTGACACTAGGTCCTAGGAGGTCTTTGTAACTTTCCTTCATGCTCAAGAGTAGTCCCCGCGTACTGGAGGCCTCAGCTATTGTTGCGGCGTATTTTTATACATGCTAACAAAGGGGCTGTCCCGCTTGGGCGACCTAATTGGCGAGTTTAGAAGATGTTGTAAAATACGCCGCGACCCAGCTGAGGCCTCGAGTTCGCGGGGACTACTCTCGAGCATGAAGGAAAGCTACAAAGACCTCTCACGACCTCGTGTCGACCATGCTGCGAGTATGAGTTGAGGGCAAACTCACCAGAACTCATGGATTAGGTCGCCGCAGTGGGACAACCCCTTAACTCTCCTTCATGCTCGAGAGGAGTTCCCGCATACTCGCAGCCTCAGTTTGGTCGAGGAAAATGTTTCAACAAGCTGAAAATTTTTCTGTGAGTATAAATTGGTCGGCATGGAGAAAATCGATTATTTTGAACTCGTGGTCCAGTGGCAGTGGGGTCGCCAAGTAGATATACGTAGTCGAGGTAGCCGTACGTAATCTCCTTTGCTGACGGGTATTTTAATTGGCTCATTGGGTGAAAAAAAAATGAAGCACGTGTTTTCAGAACCAAGGAAAACAGTTAAATGTTAAATGCCCGCTAAACTTCACAGCTGTCTATTTCTGGCTTATTAAAAGTTATCTGACTTCTAAAAAGTGTGTGTGTGTGTGTCTGTGGGTGTGTGTGTGTGTGTGTGTGTGTGTGTGTGTGTGTGGCGTTGCACTGTGTGAATGTGTGTGTGTGGCCCCGTGTGTGTGTGTGTGTGTGTGTGTGTGTGTGTGTGTGTGTGTGTGTGTGTGTGTGTGTGTGTGTGTGTGTGTGTGTGTGTGTGTGTGTGTGTGCGCGCGCGCGCGATGATGGTCAATCCAGCTCGCGGTTTTTCAGGCGAGTGCCCCTGAGCTTGAAGGTCGCAGACAGTTGCTGAAAAGTCCCATGTGGGACAGTCTCTTTAACCCGCGTTAAATCCATATTATTCGAGGTCTCTGTGATTGGCTGTCATTGGCTCGCTTGTTTGATGTCATGAGAATAACCGCTTCTTCAGAAGAGCATTTAAATTAAAAAATGTGTGAAAATATTCCATCTCAGGTCCCCGCTTAAACTTTCTACCTCTCTTTAAGTCTCTTGTTTAAGCTGGTTGGCAGACAGGAAGCAAATAACAGGTCCTTTTCAGAATGGGATGCCGCAAAGCTCAGTGCTGGGACCCCAGTTACCTACAATTTAGACAAGGGAATTAAATGAGGACAAGTCAGAGTACAGATGTGAGATCGACCGATTGACCAAATGTTACCAGCACAACAACCTGGCTCTCAACATCAGTAAGACCAAGGAACTGATTGTGGACTTTAGTCGGGGAAGGATGAGGACACACAATCCTGTTTATATCAACGGGACGATGGTGGAGAGGGTCAATAACTTCAAATTCCTGGGCGTGCATATATCAGAAGATCTTTCCTGGACCCAGCACACCTATGTAATTGTAAAGAAGGCACATCAGCGACTCTACTTCCTGAGAAGATTATGGAGATTCGGCATGTCCAAGAGGATTCTCCTAAACCTACACAGGTGCACGGTAGAGAAGATTCTGGCTGGTTTCAAAAAAGACTACAAAAAGTTGTGACCACTGCCCAGTCCATCACCGGCTTTGACTTCTCCACCGTCGAAGAGATCTATCATAGTCACTGCCTCAAAAAGGCAGCCAAAATCATCAAGGACCCACACCATCCTGCCCACACACTTATCTCACCACTGCCATCAGAAAGAAGGTACAGGAGCCTGAAAACTGTAACGTCCAGCTTCAGGAACATCTTCTTCCCCACAGGCATCAGGCTATTGTATTGGTATTGGTATTGTATTGTATTAAACACAACAAATAAGCTATGAGCTCTGAACTGCAAAGGACTATATTATTATTTGCACTATATTTGTTATTTATTTAAAACATTTACATATTCACATATTCTATCATGCTGCAGGAAGTCAGAATTTCATTATCCCGTCCGGGACATATGACAATAAAGCACTCTTGACTTGACTCTTAAATGTGACATCCCCAAGTTTGCGGAATGCACAAAGCTGGGTGGCAGTGTGAGCTGCGATGAGGATGCTATGAGGCTGCAGGGTGACGGATAGGTTAGGTGAGTGGGCAGATGACTGGCAGATGCAGTATAATGTGGATAAATTATCCACTTTAGTGGCAAGAACAGAAAGGCAGATTATTATCTGAATGGTGTCAGAATAGAAAAAGGGGAGGTGCAACGAGACCTGGGGGTGCTTGTACATCAGTCACTGAAAGTAAGCATGCAGATAGAGCAGGCAGTGAAGAAAGCTAATGGCACGTTGGCCTTCATTGCAGGAAGATTTGAGTTTAGGAGCAAGGTGGCCCTACTGCAGATGTACAGGGCCCTGGTGAGACCACACCTGGAGTATTGTGTGCAATGTTGGTCTCCTAACCTGAGGAAGGATGTTATTGCTATTGAGGGAGTGCAGCAAAGGTTCACCAAGTTAATTCCCGGGATGGCGGGACTGACATATGATGAAAGAATGGGTCGACTGGGCTTGTATTCCCTGGAATTTAGAAGGATGAGAGGAATCTTATGGAAACATGTAATTTTTTTAAAGGATTGGACAGCTAGATGCAGGAAACATGTTTCTGATGTTGGGGGAGTCCAGAACCAGGGGTCGCAGTTTAAGAATAAGGGGTAGGTCATTTAGTACTGAGATGAGGAAAATTTTTCTCCCAGAGAATTGTGAATCTGTGGAATTTTCTGCCACAGAATGCAGTAGAGGCCAACTCACTGGATGTTTTCAAGAGGGAGTTTAGCTCTTAGGGCTAAATGAATCAAGGGATATGGGGGGGGAAGCAGAAACGGGGCACTGATTTTAAGTGATCAGCCATGATCATATTGAATGGAGGTGCTGGCTCGAAGGGCCAAATGGCCTACTCCTGCACCTATTTTTCTATGTTCTATGTTTCTATGTTTGTGTTAGACACCCCCACCACAGAGAAAAAAATGTTTATATTGCCTCCAATTCATGATTTGTCTAATGATTTTTAGTATCTCTATCATATACACATTTTTATTCCACCCCTCCCCCTCCCACCTTAAAGCCTCCTCTTCTCCAGGAAAACCTAACCTCTCCAGTGTCCCGTTATGACTGAAATACTTCAATCAAAGCAACAACCACACGAGTCTCCAGCAAAATGCTGGAGGAACTCAAAGGGGATGGGCAGTTGACATTTTGGTCTGCACCCTTCTTGAGACTCACAGTGTTGGAATAAAGTGGAGACACAAGGAATAAGACATTGAATAGGCCACATGTAGAATATTGTACAATATATTGGTGAGGTCACCTTTAGGGTATTGTGTTTGGATTTAGTCAACCTATTATAGGAAGGATGTTGTTATGCTGGAAAGGATGCAGATACGATTTACGAGGGCCTGAGCTACAGGGGAGGTGTTGAGCAGGCTAGGACTTTATTCCTCGGCAAACAGGAGGGTGAGGGTGCATAAGATCCTGAGAGCAAAAGATTGGGTAAATGCACGGAGTATTTCACCTATAGTAGGGGAATCAAGAACCAGAGGACATAGGTGAGGAGGGAGAGAATTAATAGGAATATGAGGGGCAATCTTTTCACACAAAGGGCGGTAGGTATATGGAACGAGCTGTCGAAGAAGGTATTTGAAGCAGGTACTATCGCAACATTTAAAACACATTTGGACAGGTGAATGAATAGGATAGGTTGAGAGGAATATGGATCAAATTCAGGCAGATGGGACTAGTGTAGATGGGGCATGTTGGTTGACATGGGCAAGTTTGATTGAAATATCTGTTTCCATGCTCAACGACTCTATCACTCTAAACTGTTGATATTGAAGTATGAAGAAGGATCCTGGCCGTACATGTAATTTGTCCATTCCCTCCACAGATGCTGCCTGACCCGCCGAGTTCTTCCACCACTTTGTGTTTTGTTCGAGACTCCAGCATTTGCAGTTTCTTGTGCCTCTCTCTGATGAATCTCCTCTGTGCCACCTCAGGGACAATGTACAGATTCTGCTGGTCTGCTAATGCCTTTAATGACCTTTAAATTCATTCTGAGTGGCGGTGTTTGTGGTAGCTGAGTCTTGGTGGTCTTTGCAGACTGAGTAGTTAAGGGTGGCTGCAGGTTTGACCTCAGTGAATGTTGGGAGGAACTGAAATTCCAGATTATTACACAATTGAATAACATTTTGGCACCATTTGTAGAAAGCTTAGGGAGTTTGGATAAATATAATGCTGGCCACAAAAGTACAAATAACAGAGGATCATCTACTGCCGTGGGTTAGTGATTCTTTAATCAAAACAGACACAAATGAGAATTTTCAAAATTGCAATATTAATAACAATTAATCCCTTGAGGTATAATTATGCACAATCTAATTGGATTACTGTTATATGTTAGGAAATCCTTCTTCGACCACCATTTATTAGAACAGGGTTATTGCCATGAAATGTCACAGTAAATTTGTTACCTTTTGCACCTATTATCAAGTGTGCCTTGAGTTTAATTCACTTAATCAGCATGCATAAATTACATGAATGTAAAGTTTTGTTTTGCTTGTCCCTGAAGATTGATTGCAAGGGCCCTTGAATTTGAATATTAATTGATTTTATTCACACAGTGTAGTCCATGTTTTAAAATTGCAAAGTATTATAGTGCAAAGGCAATCGAGACCGATGTATGATTTCTCTCTTTGTAATTGCAGGGTGGGGAAATTTGACAGCTAAATCAGGGAGAGGTCACCCTTTTATACTCATATTCAGGAGACGGACTTTTGTTATGCAAATTAGGCTCATCATAATTCATGAACACAGATTTTCCACGCAGATTTAGTGAATAACTAGACCAAGTGGGACCCATTCCCCAATGCAACATTCCACCACTCACCCATTCCCCAATGCAACCTGTTCCCCCAACGCAATATTCCACCACTCATCCATAGCCCCCAAGTATACAGGCGTAGCTCATTTCCCCACATCCCCAGCACTCCCTCCCCATCCTCTTCACCCGCCCTCTTCTTTCCCCTCTCCTCCTCCCCTCCCCCACTTCCTCCCTCACTTCTCCCTCCCTCTCCTTTCCCCTACCCTCAGTCAGGGCCGGCCTTAGGGAGTGCGGGGCCCAATTGGGAACAATTTTGGTGAACCCCAGATTCCCAGCCAAGGTGTGTCTGCCCAGTTATTTAGTATATATTATGAAATTGTACACTAGGTGCTATGGATTATACACTGTGTGAATCTCTCCTGCTCCCTCCCGTTTGCCTATCAGTAGCTCCGCTGGCTTCCAACATTTACCGTAGCTGCTAATTATGTGATTGGACACAATGCCCTTGGAGACAGCGGCTGATTGGACGGGAGGAGACCTATTGGTTGATTGGACGGGAATTTTAAGGCAAGCTGGTTGGTGATTGGATGCAACCCCCTTAGAGATAGCGGGTACACAAAAATGCTGGAGAAACTCAGCGGGTGCAGCAGCATCTATGGAGCGAAGGAAATAGGCGACGTTTCGGGCCGAAACCCTTCTTCAGACTGATGGGGGCGGGGGGGGGAGAAGGAAGGAAAAAGGAAGGAGGAGGAGCCCGAGGGCGGGGGATGGGAGGAGACAGCTCGAGAGTTAAGGAAGGGGAGGAGACAGCAAGGGCTAGCAAAATTGGGAGAATTCAACGTTCGAATTGAAGGCCTGAGCGGAGGCCTGGACACCCAACACAACTCATTCTATATTTTGTTGTGCTGAAGCAAAGCAAGAATTCCATAACTTAGTTAGTGTGTGTGTGTGGCGGGTTGGTTGGTGTGTGTGTGTGTGTGTGTGTGTGTGTGTGTGACGCTGCAGGCCGCCCCCCCTCCCCTCGCAACCGCGCGTTGAGGGGACAGGACCCAACGGCTCCCACTTGGTCTAGTAGCAATGTTACAAAATTTTGAGATTTTAAAAATCAAGTCTGCAATTTATCCCATCAGATAAAGCATAACAATAAGTTTAATTTGACACCAAATTCACTTTCATATCTCAAGTATTAAAAAAGTGATGGCCATTTTCATACTCGGAAATTAGCATCTTGTTCCCTATTGATTTTCAATGGACATTACAAAAAAGCTGTGATCTTGGATAATCAAAGGCCCATTTCTTAAGGAAAGATTAACATTTTTAAATAGCCTAAGTGTCCAAAGATTATTCACAAATAATTCACAATATAACATGATTTTTATATCTAATTTACATTAATTTATAGGCCAAATGGAAGGAATTTAGTGTTCAATTGCTGTAAATAAATGCCCATTTAAATCGGCTTTCTAGTGGGTTTCTGTGAACGCGCTGGTTTAGAACGTTGACAGCGCGCTGGATTAGTGCCGTCAAATGCCGAGAAAAATACTGCGGGATATAAAAAGCCGAAAATGAACTACTCGCTATAGATAACTTGATATATAGGGTTATATATATGCCCCATTTAATGTAAAAATAAGGTACATACCTTTAATTGTTTGCTTTATAAAACCCTGGGGCTGCGAGATGTTGCGGAATCAGAGAGTAATTTTAAACTATTATAACTATATTATCGAGGCCTATAAAACTAATAATACCTTTTGCGACCGGGTCTTGCAGCGATTTTTCGTTAATGATTTACTAGGCTGAACATCTGCGATTAGTACAGCCTAGTAAAAATCGCGTTTTAAACCCGCCCCCTCCAAACAGCGCCAAAATCGCGGACCTGGCTGTGGGCAGATTCCCAATGGCGATTCAGGTAGGTTTTGTAACATACCTAGGTCTAGTATATTATAAAATGTCAAAATAAACTGGAATCCCAGTGCAAATAATCATTCTGAAGCTATTGGTTTACTTGGACATTAAACTGTCAATTAAGCCTGTCATCAAATATTTTGTGAACAATCAAAGCACAAATTAAATCTTGTAACCTTAGTCAAGCTTTTAATAAAACGTCAGTAAATTAGAAATGCAATGGGAATAATGGTAAGATGTGCATTACAGAGGCTATATGTTCCTTTAAAGCCAAGTACTTCTATGTTGATGGTAGAAAGCGTTCATCAAAAATCCTTTTAATCATTTGTATCATTTGCTTTTGATGCATAGTAAAGTTGAAGGACATTTTTAAAGACCTTTAAGAAAGTAGTTTCCTTTGTAAAGCATTGCACACCTATCAAGCCTGTCATTTTGAAGATGGTTATCTCCTCTGTCTCTGTTGAATAATAATGCATGCATGCTTCCCTCTGATACAAATGAAAAATATTTCCCACACGCATATGAACAAATCGCAAAATTACTTTGAGTAAAATATTTTTTTTTCAACTTTTCCATTATATCGACTGCGTTTTATAATACTCATTGACTAAAATTGTTAAGGGGAGTCTTAACTTACTATTGGATGCACGCTGCAGGAGGAATACAGCTCAATTAACCTACATTCATTTGATTTAGTGCCCACAATGCACAAAGTTCACACTGCCAACTGCTCTGAATTGATTTGACTGCAATCCAAGTGTAAATTGTAATGTTTAATGCCTCAGAAAACATCCAAGGGGTCAAATATAAAGGGATGCTGGGACCCTTTAATATCATGTTCTGCTGGCAGAAGTCATACCTCTAAAGGGAAGATGATCTGTTGCAGCCACCAATGGTTCACAAGTTTGGAAACTTGCAGGAGGCTGTGTGTTATAAAGGCTAAGCATAGGAAGACTAATTTGTAAATGTGGCTATCAATGGAGACTCGAGAGATTGCAGACGCTTGAACCAGGTGCAAAAAACAAGCTGCTGGAGGAACTTGGAGAATTGAGCAGCATCAGGGCTGGGGAGTGGGGAAGGAATTGTCAACATTTCAGGGTGAGATCCTGCATCAAGACAGAGACTAGAGAGGAAAGATAACACTATAAAGAGAAGGCAAGGGCTGAGACAAGCAAGTAGTTGATAGGCGAACCAAAGAGGATGGGAGGCAGATAAGACAAGGGAGGGGAGGGGAGGGGGATTTAGAAATAACTGCTGGAGGATAATAATGTCCCTGTCCCACTTAGGAAACCTTAACGGAAACCTCTGGAGACTTTGCGCCCCACCAAAGTTTCCGTGCGATTCCCGGAGGTTTTGGTCAGTCTCCCTAATGGTCGAAAGTGGTTTCCGCTTCCTCTATGTTCCGGCGATTATTTCATAAAATTCAAAACCGGCCGCGACTAAAAATAGGTTGCCGTTTTAAAAATCGGTAACTTTTTAGTCGAAGCCGATTGTGATGCTAGTTGAAGGTGGTTGCTGGAGGTTGCAGGTAGTGGACAGTGAGACCTTTTTAACACCCAGTTTTATTCCACCAGGGAGGTCTTACATTCCACTTTCGACCATTAGGAAGACTGACTTGCGTTTTGGGTTCACAATGGAGGTTAGGTTGGAAATGAAAGCTGTTTCTGGTAAATCAACAAGCAAGGAGCCTGTCATCCTGCTAAAGGGACAGGATAATTCAGGATCCAAATCACCAGATTATGTTTTCACACAAGTTGTGTTCCTAGAACACTGAGTATTTTGATGGGACAGTCTATTGAAAAAGAATTAACGTCATGTCTGTGGAAAAGTGGAAGTCACCTTTTCCGCCAAGGAAGTGGTGGCCAGTTTCATTTCAATATATGTGAGTCCTACCTTCATGCAACATATGGTGGTGATGTTTCAGTTTCTACCATCAGTTAACCATGGGGAAAAAAGATAGCAGGAGTGGATTGACAGCATTATTCAATTGAATTGTAGTTAATTGCAAATCTCAGCACCACTTCTCTGCACTTACCTCATTTCCCATGACCCCTCAATATTTATCAAGCTCTGAATTCTGGATACTGAGACTCCACAAGAGTTCCATAATGAGAGTTCCCTGTGTGCAGTTCTTGATTCTCACATCAATACTAAATACTAATTTGTTTGCTCCTTATTTTGAATTGGTGATACCCATTTCTAGTCAGGGGAAACATCAGCCTTAGATAGACTCGGTCAAGCCCAGTGAAAAGTATGTATATACCAATTATATTATTTTTGATTCTTCTAAACTCCAGGGAATAAGCGTGGTCTGCTTAATTCCGCCACATTAGGCAACCTTCTTCCATTCTTGGAGCCAATTATCGCACTCCCTCGATTGCAGGTATAGCCTTTTTTACGCTAGGAGACCACTATAGCAGGTAGAATACTTGTTATGTTTATGAAGCGGTGCTGAGATTAGCAATTAACTACAATCCAATTGAATAATGCTGTAAATATGTTTCCCTTCCTAATTGCTTCCTGTATCTATATGCTGACTCAATGATTCATATGGACCCAGGTCCTGGCAAACACCAATCACTCATAATTTATATAAGACTCTAACTGCCTGGTTATTCTTTTAAAGTGAATGACCTTCCATTTTTTTCACTTTATAGTCCACCAGCCATGCTTTTGACAATTCACAACCTATCTATATGCCTAACTCTCCCATTACTATCTTACTTTATAACCATTAATCATTATAACCTGACATTAGTAAGGAGCGTGGAAAGGCATCCTGAGGGCTTCACTAGGCATACCTGTAAATGATGACTTGCCAACCTAGTGGACTATTTGTGTACCAAGGAGCAAAAACAGTGTGCAACAGATGGGGTAACAGTGTGCAGCAGTGTGCAATAGATGGTGGAAAGTGATCATACAACCAGCAGGTCAGATCAAAGCTCTGCCATCATACCAGGTCTAATCATGAATGGCAATGGACAATTAAAAAGTCACTGGGAAGAGGCAGCTTCAGTGATGGTGGGGTACTGATAACAAATGCAAAGTTAACGTTTGAAGTGTTGCAGCTATACTCAGCCAGAGGTGCTGCACTCCAGAATTAGTTGCACCTCGAACTGTTCCAGAACGATAACAACACCACCATCTACCCAGCAGTGTGGAAATCAGAAAACAAATGGCAACTACTTGATAAGACTCAGGTCAGGCAGCATCTGTGGAGGTGGAAAAAGTGATCATACATGTTATCAGGTCAGATCAAAGCTCTGCCATATACCATAATGTAATAGGCAAGGTGAGATGGCAATAGCATTATTATCACAGTCACTAAAGTTTCTTGCTCTAGTGACTATTGTAGGGTCCTGGTAACAAATGCAAAGTTAACCCCCCCCCCCCCCCAGCTATACTTCTGTTTTTTGTTTTTTTGCACTTTCAGAATTTGTGCTAAATTGTACCTTTGAACTAAGTACGAGAACGATAACAGTTTCACCATCTACCCAGCAGTGTGACAATCAGAAAACAAATGGCAACTACTTGATAAGACTCAGGTCAGGCAGCATCTGTGGAGTAGAAAAAGGAAGAGATACATGTTATCAGGCAAAGGAAGAATATATATATTGAAGATAATGTAATAGGGCAAGGTGAGATGATTTAATAGCGAGGGGGATGATCCAAGGAGTGGCCTTTCTTGCTCTATGTACTATGTTGTTTATGGGTAGGGTGGTGGAACCTGTCTTGCAGGCCAGATTTAGGCAACTATAATTAAAACAACTGTGCTGACATCATATAAAAAACAGGAAATCAAAAATGTTAGCTAAACTAAGTAGGTCAAGCTTACAAGCAGGCAAACAATGAATATTTCACTTGAAGGTGCCTTGACAACTTTGTGCAGGTAGCAACAAAGGTAGCGGGACGAGGGGTGGTGATGGAGGAACAAAGGGATTGTCTCCAAAAGGGTGAAATCACGTGGCAAGTGAGGTCAGATTAAGGTTGTTCCAATCTTTATCCAATGCGGGACAGAAGAAGCTACTTGCCCCAAGTGTGTTGATCTAATCCCTGTCCTGTAGTTTAGTGTAGTTTAGTTTAGTGAATAGGCATAGAACAGGCCCTTCGGCCCACCGAGTCGCCCTTGACCAACAATCACCCGTACACTAGTTTTATTCTTGGGTAATTTACAGAAGCCAATTAACCCACACTGGTGAATCTGTAGAATTCATTGCCACAGAAGGCTGTGGAGGCCGTCAGTGGATATTTTTTAAGGCAGAGATAGATAGATTCTTGATTAGTACAAATGTCAGGGGTTATGGGGAGAAGGCAGGAGAATTGGGTTAGGAGGGAGAGATAGATCTGCCATGATTGAAAGGCAGACTTGATGGGCCGACTGGGCTCATTCTACTCCTATGAACTTACAAACCTGCACATCTTTGGAATGCGAGAGGAAACCAGAGCACCCAGAGATAACCCAGACAGTCACAGGGAGAACATACAGACAGGTCCCGTGGTCGGGATTGAACCAGGGTCTCTGGTGCTGAACGGCAGCAACTCTACTGCTGCACCACTGTACCGTCCGTCCACTGTTGGTTGTGGTGTAGTTGGCCATGATTATGTGCAGCACAATTTATCTCATCTTGAGCATTGATGAAACTTATCTCCCCTGATGTTCTACAGCACTTTTCCTGAGCATGGGCACAGTAAGGCATTGCTACAGGTTATCAGGTCTTAGCTAAAGTTAGATCTCTAAATGGGCCACCCTGTCACTGTCCGAACAACAGTAGCATCGATATGCATTACAATATTCTGACCATTCATCTAAATGGTAATGTTAACATGACAACAATTTTCACCTTTGTCATCAGCTGTAAATACCATTCACAAATCTCCATATCTTTATTTACTTTTATTGTATTCAAAATACACCTTCCTGACTTGGCTCTGAATATTTATTGCCCTGCCTGCAAGATATCCACCACTACAAGTTCTGAATACCTGCTACATGGTTGCCAGTTTTGGAAACCAGTGCAGGTTCCATTTTACTGCAAATATAACAAAGTCTATTTTTGAATGAACTAAGACTGGCATGGAAAACAGGGCATCCATCAGGATCTGGACATGGCTGGGAAGGTCAGTGTTTATTACCCAGCCCTAAATGCCTTTGAGATGGTGGTGGTCTTGTACCACTGTGCTCTTGAACCACTGCTGTTCCACAGTGCTATTGGGGAGGGTTCTTGAACCACTGCTTTCCCCTGCCCTTACCTGACTATAATAAAGAAATTGTAATATATTTCCAAATCAGGAGGCTTTTCAAATTGAAGCAGAACGTGCGGATGGTGGAGGTCCTGTACATGTGCTGTTCTTGCTCTTGGAGATAGGGATAGCACATTTGGGAAGTGCTGTTGGAAGTGTTGTGAGTAACAGCAGTGATTTATTTTTAGATGGGGCTCAGGTGGAGCACTGACTCATTTTAGGTTTAGGTGGGGCACTGACTCATTTTCCACCAAAACTAACCTTGATCAAGTTCTAATGAACAATCCACAGTTGATGCTACAGTTACTGCCCAATTGCACAATGCTTTGGTATTTGTATCTGGAGCTGATGGAAACTTGCTCCATGCTATTCAGTTCTATTTTTCTAAATCATAATTGCAATCTTACTCGCATTTTCAAAAGTGAGACCTGGCATATGAAAGAGGTCACACAAGAAACTGCAGATGCAGAAAGACAGAGCAACAAGCAATTTGCTGGAGAGGCCCAGAGGGTCAAGCAGCATCTGATGGGGAAAATGGAATGTTGATGTTACGGAGGTGTTCGGCAAAACGATCGCCCAACCTCCGCTTAGTCTCCCCGATGTAAATCAGCTGACATCTGGAGCAGCGGATGCAGTAGATGAGGTTGGAGGAGATACAGGTGAACCTTTGTCGCACCTGGAACTACTGCTTGGGTCCTTGAATGGAGTCGAGGGAAGGGACAGGTGTTGCATTTCTTGCGGTTGCAACGGAAAGTGCCCGGGGAGGGGGTGGTACGGGAGGGAAGGGAAGAATTGACAAGGGAGTTGCGGAGGGAGCGGTCTTTGCGGAAGGTAGACATAGGGGGAGATGGGAATATGTGGCGAGTGATGGGGTCACGTTAGAGGTGGCGGAAATGGCGGAGGATTATTTGTTGTATATTCAGCATTGAAATACTTAGCAACAAAACATAGTTTCTTAAGGTAATTGTGATTGCACCAACTTTAACTTGATAGATTGTATACACAAGAGCTATAAATCAATATATATAAACTGTCAATTCAGAAGTCATTCACTTCATACTATTCTCCAATAAAAGATTGTGAAGATATGAAACATAAGTCATGGCAAACTCCAGATGGGATCTGCAAGTATATCCATCTAAAATCTTGCAGGTGACTCCATTTGACTCCAGCATTGGCTACCCAGATGTCACACAGCTAGTAGCGCACTTCAAACTAAAACATTTTTTATCATTGCAACAAAACAAACATGTTGGATTCTTTAGATGAAGTTAATGAACATCATCCAAACTGTTGTTTAATGCTTAGTAACCATCCTGTTCACTGAGCAACATTTAGAAAGTTTCCCTTAATTGGGACATCAATCCAAGCAGCAAAAGAATCTGAAGAAGGGTCCTGACCCGAAATGTCACCGATCCATTTTCTCCAGAGACGCTGCCTGACCCATTTAGTTACTCCAGCGTTTTGTGTCTATCTGTAGCAAAATAGTTCATTGCTAATTACATACTGCAGCACTTCTTACAATAAATAATTCTGTAGTAGTGTCACTGTTCCACAAGATGGAGGACCACTGGTCGCAGGCATCATTTGAGGCATCCAAGGTTAAATATCTGCTATGTTTCTTTCATTGGACACAGATTAAGCTAATCCACTGGAATCTATTCAATGTCAATTTTATTTGCTGTTTCTCATTCTATTACCCATGCACATTTTTCTCACAGCTTGTACTTTGCATTGAGATATTTACCAGCTATAACAAATGTTCAACATTCAGGTCACTTGGAGGTACTCCAATGGAACTCATAACTGTTTTGATTATTATCTTGGTTTTGCTGCAGACTTCAGTATGATAAGGATCCTCTTCAAATATTTTCCACAGTGGAGGACATAATGCAGTGCACTGTAGTGAAAATTATTGCTCTGGTTTAAAAAAAAATTGAATTAGGCATTCCTTTTGGGATCAGCGATAGTGGAAAAGTTATTCATTTGCACTTGCAAGCTGAAAGTAAGATGTCAATTTGTATGAAGCTTTTTGAAACAAACTATAATATCACAAGAAGGAATTCTTGGTGAAGCCATCCATGTATTCAAATCCCTAATGATTGTCGAGATGCAAGAAACTGCAGATGCTGGAATCTTGACCAAAAACAGGCATCTTGACCAAAAACATGTGGAGCGAATGGTCAGGTGATATTTTGGGTCGGGATTCTTCTTCAGACTAATTAGAATAAAGGGGGAAAAGCTGGAAAAGACGAGCAGGTCATAGCCCGGCAAATGATTGAAGAAGGGTCTCAACCTGAAATGTCACCTATTAATTTTCTCCAGATATGCTGCCTGACCCGTTGAGTTACTCCAGGCGTTTGTGTCTGTTTTCAGTTTAAACTAGCATTGGCTATTCCTCCCTACACAAGTAATAGGTAGGTGAGGGTGGATTGTTTGGTAGCTAGGAGTTAGTGACAAATGCTAGAGGTGAAAGTAGATAAAAGGGTGTCAGATGAGGAGAGGACGAGTGAATTGTAAAGTCATTGGGAGGGAAACAGGTGAAATGGGACAAGGGGGAGGGGATAGGGCGAGAGGGGGGGGTTAAAAGGGAACTGTGGGATCTGGGGATGGGAATTGAATGTACAAAGGAGGTGACTGTGGTGGTGGGAGGTGATGGGAGAAATGTGTGCCCACTAGAGTTGGGGAATTCTTTGTCCATACGGTTGAGTTCTAAGCTACCCAAGCATAACATGAGATGCTATTCTTTAATTTTGTATGCAGCCTCACATGGCAATGGGTAAGGACAGAAAGGTCGGTATGGGAATGGCCATCCACTTCAACGGGACGGAGGTGGAACGTGTTTCCAGCTTCAGGTTCCTGGGGGTCAACATTTCCGATGACCTCTCTTGGACCCACAATACCTCAACTCTGGTCAAGAAGGCTCACCAGCGTCTCTTCTTCCTGAGGAGACTGAAGAAGGTCCATCTGTCTCCTCAGATTCTGGTGAACTTCTACCGCTGCACCATCGAGAGCATCCTTACCAACTGCATCACAGTATGGTATGGCAACTGCTTTGACTCCGACCGGAAGGCACTGCAGAGGGTGGTGAAAATTGCCCAACGCATCACTGGTTCCTCGCTTCCCCTCCATTGAGTCTGTCCAAAGCAAGCATTGTCTGCGAAGGGCGCTCAGCATCGCCAAGGACTGGTCTCACCCCAACCATGGACTGTTTACCCTCCTGCCATCCGGGAGGCGCTACAGGTCTCTCCGTTGCCGGACCAGCAGGTCCAGGAACAGTTTCTTCCCTGCGGCTGTCACACTACACAACAATGTACCCCGGTGACTGCCAATCACCCCCCCCCCCCCCCCCCCCCCCCCCCCCCCCGACACTCCTCCCACAGGAAAAAACACTATGACTGTATGCATGTAAATAGATTTACTTATTGAAATCATATTCTATGTCGCTCTTCCAGGGAGATGCTAACTGCATTTCGTTGTCTCTGTACTGTACACTGACAATGACAATTAAAGATGAATCTGAATCTGAATCTGAAGAGGACTTACATGGGTAGCACAGGGAGTTTCAACAGGCCTTGATAGAGAGAATATACAGTGGCTTGCAAAAGTATTCATACCCCTTGAAATTTTCCACATTTTGTCACGTTACAACCACAAACGTAAATGTATTTTATTGGGATTTTATGTGATAGACCGACACAAAGTAGTGCATAATTGTGAAGTGGAAGGAAAATGATACATGGTTTTCAATTTTTTTTACAAATAAAAAACTGGTAAGTGTGGAGTGCAAAAGTATTCAGCCCCCCTGAGTTTATATTTTGTAGAACCACCTTTCGTTGCAATTACAGCTGCAAGTCTTTTGGGGTATGTCTCTACCAGCTTTGCACATCTAGAGACTGAAATGTTTGCCCATTCTTCGTTGCAAAATAGCTCAAGTTCATTCAGATTGGATGGAGAGCGTCTGTGAACAGCAATTTTCAAGTCTTGCCAGAGATTCTCAATTGGATTTAGGTCTGGACTTTGACTGGGCCATTCTAACACATGAATATGCTTTGATCTAAACCATTCCATTGTAGCTCTGGCTGTATGTTTAGGGTCGTTGTCCTGCTGGAAGGTGAACCTCCACCCCAGTCTCAAGTCTTTTGCAGACTCTAACAGGTTTTCTTCCAAGATTGCCCTATATTTGGCTCCATCCATCTTCCCATCAACTCTGACCAGCTTCCCTGTCCATGCTGAAGAAAAGCATCCCCACAGCATGAGGCTGCCACCACCGTTTCACAGTGGGGATAGTGTGTTCAGGGTGATGTGCAATGTTAGTTTTCCGCCACACATAGCATTTTGAATTTAGGCCAAAAACTTCAATTTTGGTCTCATCTGACCAGAGCACCTTCCTCCACATGTTTGCTGTGTCCCCCACATGGCTTGTGGCAAACTGCAAACGGGACTTCTTATGGCTTTTTTTCAACAATGGCTTTCTTCTTGCCACTCTTCCATAAAGGCCTAATTTGTGGAGTGCATGACTAATAGTTGTCCTGTGGACAGATTCTCCCACCTGAGTTGTGGATCTCTGCAGCTACTCCAGAGTTACCATGGGCCTCTTGGCTGCTTCTCTGATCAATGCTCTCCTTGCCCGGCCTGTCAGTTTAGGTGGACGGCCATGTCATGGTAGGTTTGCAGTTGTGCCATACTCTTTCCATTTTCGGATGATGGATTGAACAGTGCTCCGTGAGATGTTCAAAGCTTGGGATATTTTTTTATAACCTAACCCTGCTTTAAACTTCTCCACAACTTTATCCCTGACCTGTCTGGTGTGTTCCTTGGGCTTCATGATGCTGTTTGTTCACTAATGTTCTCTAACAAACCTCTGAGGCCTTCACAGAACAGCTGGATTAGATTACACACAAGTGGACTCTATTTACTAATTAGGTGACTTCTGTAGGCAATTGGTTGCACTGGATTTTATTTAAGGGTATCAGAGTAAAGGGGGTTGAATACTTTTGCACACCACACTTTTCAGTTTTTTATTTGTAAAAAGATTTGAAAACCATGTATCATTTTCCTTCCATTTCACAATTATGCGCCACTTTGTGTTGGTCTATCACATAAAATGGCAATAAAATACATTTACGTTTGTGGTTGTAACGTGACAAAATGTGGAAAAGTTCATGGGGTATGAATACTTTTGCAAGCCACTGTAATTGTTCGGTGAAACGGTCACCTAGATTATTGGTGAATTCAGGAAACGTGATAACATCGTTGAGCCATTTTCTCAATCAAATTTAAATTAAAAATCTGAAGGCTTGCCAACCATTTACTAATACTTTATCTAAGTAATGATTGGTGGTGAAATTCACTAAGAATCTCTTAGCAAGCCTGGTCTTTCTTATCCCACATATAATAACAATTAAAGTCCATAAGTAGTTTTGAAGTGGGATCACTGCTGTAAAATTGCACCATTGATTTACATAAGTAAGGATCCCATGAACAGCCATGAGTTATGGAACAGAAAATCTTTTTTTTAAAGTTGGTTGATAGATGAATTCCCTGTTTACCAGAAGAACTCACCTACTTTTCTTCATAACAGTTCATTGGAATCTTTTAAATTCAGTATTAAACTGAGTCCATGAAATCCCTAAACAAAGTGTTCAGTCAGATTGTAAAGCTACGTATTCATTAATAATGAGAACTTTCAATTGACGGAGCAATTTCTTATGTCCTCTGCGTCCAACTTGTTTTTTTCCGTTAAGCTTGAATGTAATGACTTGTGCATATTGCATATTACTTCCAGGTCAGTTGTGGCTTTGAAAAACATTACGACAACTCAAACTCAGTAATAGTGGGCTACTTCTTACAGATGATAAAATGCTTAAGGAGCAACTGATGGAGATCACTCTCAATTAAATATAATTGTCATTGTCATCGTCATCAATCAAGCTTGAAATTGTAATCAATGCACAGTTATCAAACAGAACTGCTCAAATGTCTCCATAAAATATTTTATTGAGAACTGAGAAATTACAACATCTTCCAGCTCTTATTACAGAAAAAAATCATTGAAAATAGTTATCTGTGCTGTGGAGAGCTCATCGTCAGTTAACTCAGTCTAGACCCACACAGCAGTGTTATTCCAATCTCCTGGCTTTATGATGCACTCATTCTCTCAATGAGCAGAATGCTTGTTAAGCTTGCATTCCAGGAGAACACATTTCCAATGAATCAACATTTGCTTCCAGCAGTGAGCTATCCTTGCTTCCCGCTGATGTACATGGTAAATATAGACAAACCTTTTTCAGATACGATGGTGTAGACTTGCAGTTCAAAGCTGCCCTGATCCATAATAACAATAACGTGCATGACAGCAAAGCATTGTGCCATCACATGGAGTAGGTCAGAAGAAGTCCTTAATCATAAATTAAATAAAAACATAGACAACTGGCTTATCCATCCCTCTGTCCGAGAAAACTGAGGATCCCGACAAAGACCACAAAATTGATATTTGTTATGTTAGATTGCACGACTGACAATTCTTGGGTCATAACATTCGGAGTAAGAGATTCACCCTCATAGCTGATGTTTATCTGGAATAATTCACATACCTAATGATATCATGTGTTGCAGGGTGTACATTCTGCATTGCCAGTGGAAGTTGGAGATTTGGGGGTAAAACTATGAAACTGTTCACTCAGAAGAAAGCTAGGAGTGTATTGCATACGAATCAAAACTGACATGGCAATTAAACGATCTGTACTTTCTTTTTTTTTTTTAATTTTATTTTTATTAGAAGTACGGTAAATTACAATACTACACAACACATATATCTTAATACATTTTTTGTACCGCTTCATTTTTTTTTTGAGCTTTAAGAAAAAGATAGAAGTAAGGAAAGTAAAGAAAGTGCGCAAGAGTCGTGAAGTGCAAGAGTGTTGGGAAAAGAAAGCCCTTAGAAAAGAAGTTAGAGAAGGAAGTAAAGTGAGAAAATAGACCCTAGAAAAGAAAGAAAAAGAAAATAGGAACAATCGCTCTATTATAACATTAAACTCCGCAGAAAGAGGACTACCAACCAAGTCTGGTTTTGTTGTTTGTACTTTCTTATCAACATCTTACATGTGTTACATGTGGTGGGCCTGATCTCAAACAATGATGAGAGGGCCTACCGGGAGGAGGTGGCTGATCTAGCACTCTGGTGCCAGGAGAACAGCCTCCTCTTGAACATCAAAAAACGAAGGAGCTGATCATGGACTTTAGGAGGGCACATCATCCGAGGACGTACACTCCATTGAGTATAAATGGGGATCCTGTGGATAGGGTGAACTGTTTTAAATATCTGGGAGTCCACATCTCTGAGGATATGACATGGTCATCACACGCCTCAGCACTGGTGAGTAAGGCAAGGCAGCGCCTTTACCACCTCAGGCAATTGAGGAAATTCAGAGTGTCTCCGAGGATCCTCCAGTGCTTCTACGCAGCGGCGGTGGAAAGCATCTTCTCCGGGAACATTACCATCTGGTTCGGGAATTGCTCTGCCAAGGACAAGAAGGCTCTGCAGAGAGTAGTGCGTTCGGCCGAACGCACTATGGGAACTTCACTCACCCCCCTGCAGGAACTATACAACAGGAGGTGCAACTCCAGAGCAAACAAAATCATGAGAGACCTCTTCCACCCCTGCAACGGACTGTTCCAGCCGCTACGGTCAGGCAAACGCCTCCGTTGCCACGCAGTGAGAACGGAGAGGTTGAGAAGGAGTTTCTTCCCAGAGGCAATTCGGACTGTAAACGCCTTTCTCACCAGGGACTAACTGTACAGAACGTTTTTCCTTCTATTATTTATTATGTAAAATAATATGTGTGTTATGATTGTGTTTATAATTTGTTTGGTTGTTTTGTTGTTCCGCGAGCATTGCCACTTTCATTTCACTGCACATCTCGTATGTGTATGTGACAAATAAACTTGACTTGACTTGACTTGACTTGACTTGACTTGACTTATTTGCAGCTTTGACATGCTGTGCTTTGAATGATGGATATTAAGCAGTCGATCTTCTAACATGGATCACAAACCTTTTACAATGAACTGCAGGCTGCAATCAATGGCCCTTTGCTCAGCTCCACCCCATGGCACACACAGCTCAGGAGTTAGTAAAGTCGGTTCAGCACTTGGGATGGGGAAGGTGGTTGTAAGGGCATGGAGGGCCCGAGTACACTGGCAACGTCAAATACCCTGGACTATTGCCTCTATGTAAAACCTTTCTGCCACAGTAATGCGGTTGCCACAGGGAGAGTTCTCCAAGAATCCAGAGGCTAAGCTGCAATGATGCATGACCAGGAACGGAACAGTGGCGCAGCGGTAGTGCTGCCTTACAGGGCTAGAGATCCGGGTTTGATACGGACTACGGGTCCTCTCTGTATGGAGTTTTACATTCTCCCTTCGACCACGTGGGTTTTCTTCAGGTGCTCCAGTTTCCTCTCACATTCCAAAGTCTTACAGGTTAGTAGGTTAATTGGCTTTGGTAAAATTGTAAGTTAGCTTCAGGAAAATTTGCAAGTTATCCCTGGTGTGCAGGATATTGCTAATGAATGGGATGATCGTTGGACGGCTTGGACTCGATGGGCGAAAGTGTCTAAAATCTAAAAACTGTGAGCTTTAAATGCAGCTTTACACAGGAACTGCACAGGTGCTGCTTTTGGACATTAATCTTAGTGGTAAATACCATACCAATAGTTTTAACCTTTTTGACCAATTTCACAACCATTTTCAGGCAATCTGACTGGACATCAGTATCATGTGCGTGCATATAAAGAGAGGGTGAAATCCAAATTCTCAATACACGATTAGTAATGCTAAATGCAAGAGTGAATATATTCATGCCACAAACTTCATTGGCCTTGAAACATTTTCTGACCATTTGCAAATCAAAAGCCTGAAGCCCACATTTCAAAGAGATAAACTGATTGTTTGTTGACTCTGGTGCCATCTACTGTCCAGAGGGTCAATAGCAGGTCCTAAATATCAGCTCCTCATTTTCCATCAGAATTTGGTTCAACGGTTCTTTATTGTCATGTATACATATATACAGTGAAATTCTTTTGCACAACCCACAAATACACAGTTGCTATGTTTTAGTGCTGTTTACAAAGAAAAATAAAAAGTCACATTTGGTCCACATGCTGGAAGTATTGGAGCACTCGTGATCCAGGTAAGCCTAGATAAACCCCAGGCTGCTGCAGGCCCGTGACCTAATGTCCTTCTCATCACCCAACCACCTCTGCACCACCTGCAGATGACCTTGAAGACGCTGCAGGTAATATCCCGGTCCCTCTCCCACCGGCCCACTCCTCGCGTCTGTCGTCATCAACAGCTCCCTCCTCCGGTCTTCGGGGTTTCCAAGCTTCCTCCTACTGCCAGCGGCCCACTGGGCCTTCTTTGCAGCGGCATATCAGGTCTGTCGCCACTTGGCTGTGGGAAGCTCGTCGATCTTCATTGTCGGCGGCTGCTGGGTCTTTGTTCTCGTTGTCCACCGGGTCCGCTCCTGCACACCCCCGCGCCGGCCACCAGGAGCTTCCATTCTGCCTTGTCTCTGAATTATTTGATTTGTTTCATGTTTTATTATTTGGAACGTGTACTTTGAAATGATGATTTTCCTAAAACTGGAAAACTGGAGCCATGGTTTGACTTGTCCTTGATTATGCTGATTATACCTTGCCAAAGCAGCATGAGGTATAAATGGAGGCAATGGAAAGGAGGTTGGTTGTGTGATGGTCTGGGCTGCGTCCACAAATCTCTGCAATTTCTTGTGGTCTTGGATGGAGTTGTTTCCAAAATATTGTTTTTTGTTCTAGATGATTAATTTGTTGATGCAATATCTGAGCATCTGCCTTTTGCAATGCCGCCACTCCACATTTACCAGATGAAATACAGTCCATTCCTTTTACATAAACACCATGGGTGGAATTTCTGGGACCAACATTTCAAATATAGTCAAGTGAACAATCTGCGTTGTTTAAATGTTCCCGTGTGAGATTATCTGCACTCAGGGGAACATTTGCATTGCTTCAAGATGCTAATTGTCTCTGTGTTGTTATAATGATAGTTTAGAGCTGCATCAATGTGGAATGTGGGATTAGTAACATCAACTGAGCAATTTACTCCACTACTAAATTAACAAATCATATGATGCTATTTCTGATGTAGAAATAAGGAACTGCAGATACCAGTTTACAAAATAAAGACACAAAATGCTGGAGTAATTCAGCAGGTCAGGCAGCATCTACAGAGAATGTGGACATGTGATGTTTCAAGTCAGGTCCAAAGGCTGAAGAAGGATCCCAACCGGAAACATTGCCCATCCATGTTCACCAGAGACACTGCCTGACGTGTTGAGTTACTCCAGCACTTTGTGTGGTTTCTTTCTCCTATTTTTGATTAGGTTTTCTAGGGTCAAAACATATGTGGACAGGGAGTTAAATTTGACAATCCCTGCAAATGAATGTGGAAATTAGTGCAGCAGAACACATGAATTGTGTCAAGCTCAAGTGTATGTTCTCGGAAAGATATTGTCGAGCTGGAAAGGGTCCAGAGAAGATTTATGAGGATGTTGCCAGGACTTGAGGGCCTGTGCTATAGGGAGAGGATGAGCAGGCTCGTGCTTTGTTCTTTGAAATGCAGTAGTATGAGGGGTGATCTTGTAGAGGAGTACAAAATCATGAGAGGTATAGATTGAATAAATGCACGGAGTCTCTTGCCTAGAGAAGGGGAATCGAGAACTAGAAGACATCAGTTTAAGGTGAGGGGGTAAAGATTTAATAGGAGATAGAGGGGTAACCTTTTCACACAAAAGGTGGTAGGTGTATGCAATGACCTACCAGAGGAAGTAGTTGAGATAGCTACCATTGCAATGGTTAAGAAACATTGAGTTAGGTACATGAATAGGACAGGTTTAAAGGGATATGGGCCAAACAGAGGCAGGTGGGACTACTGTAGATGGGACATGTTGGTCAGTGGAAAAAAATAATTTAGATGGAAATTAAAGGAAAATGAAAAGCGAAGATTTTGCAGTTTGGTTTAAAATACTTTATTGCCTGATATCATGGAGAGATGGCGGCAGTTAAACTGCTCACCAGTTTTTTAACTTCACAGTAAAATTAGCCGACAGTTTATACTGTGCAGTAAACAACTTTTGTTTTTTGTTAGATACAACTATACAAAAATAAACTATCTATTATACGTGGGTACCAATTATTTTATTAGTTATAACATACTATTTTGTAATGTCAATCTTATTCAATTACAGATGGTTAATACAAGTCCAACATAATACAAGGCCATCTTGACAATGTTCTATCTTACCTTATAGGTGGACTGTGCCACCATTCCCTCGCCGAGCCAATCATAAGCCCCCCATTTACTGCAACGTATCTACGCTATTAGCGGTAGGGGGCGTGGGTGGTCGACTGTAACACACTGCTGAGGGAAACAAGCTTCCTTATCTCAATCTACTATTTCATGTTTCCATTTACCATCCACCCTTCAACATATTCCTAGACAATGTAATACGTCTAATCTTACTTCCCCGATTCCCACAAAGCCCTTCTACACCTGGTCAACGATAGATGCAAATTGTCACATCCAAACACTCTTTCGTTACCTTGTTCAATTCCAATCAAAATTAAGTAAGGAAGGATATTAATAATTTCTTCCACAGTCAGTGTGGGCAAGTTGGGCCGATGGCCCTGTTTCCACGCTGTATCCTCTAATGCTTGTTCATGGGTGTATCGGGAAGGCAGTATGGAATAATCATGTAGGGAGCTTCCAGGACAATGGCTGATCTGTTGAGACGAGATCCAATTGCATCAAATACATGGAAGTAGACCATCGTTGTGTGAGGAATTGAGGTTGAAGGCCAGCCCAGGATCACACAGGATGTGAGAATTAATCTGTTGATGTTTTGAGTTTGCACATATCAGCAAGCAGCAAAAGGTAATTCTGCTGGCACAGATAAGAATTAAAAACATAGATTAAAGGAGAATGAAACAGCGATAGAGAATGTTGAAAATACACCGGGGTGGTATCAGTAAAGAGGAAAGCTGGGTGTTGTATTTCTTGTGCGCATTATTTTGCCCAGATTTTATTAAACTAGCAACTGATCCAAAGGAGGGTATTGATTCTTTAAAATCACATTCCTTCTGTTGAATGCAAATTCAGTTCCACGAGGTTAAGGGCCAATAACTTTTCAGTGACTGTCTTCGACCTTCAAGCTTGAGGGCACTCGCCTGAAAAACCTCGAGCTGGATCGACCGTCAGCGATTAAACCGTGAGCCGGATCGACCGTCTGCACAGACACACACACAGACACACAGACACACACACACAGACACAGACACAGACACACACACACACACACACACACACACACACACACACACACACACACACACACACACACACACACACACACACACACACACACACAGACACAGCAAAGGCGGGGGCACAGGGAAACACGGGGGAGTGCTGTCACACACACACAGACACACAAACGCAATGACACAGACACAGGAACAGAACAGAAGGCACATACACACACACACAGAGTACAGTCCTTTAGACACACACACACACACACACACACACACACAGAACACACAGACAATTGCAAAGGTGGGGGCCAGAGAAGCGGGGGAGGCTGTCTGAAATTCACACGCGCAATGAACTGGAGAGAAGAAGGGGTAGAGTTACGGGAGAGAGCAGGGGGGAGAAGGGGGGGAGAAGGGGGGGAGAAGGGTGGGGAGAAGGAGTGGAGACACTTTTAAGAAGCCAGACAATTAATAAAGTTTAACAGGCATTTAACATTACTGGTCGGTTTACTTACCAATTTTTCTCAACGTGCTTTACCTTCGATTGCCTTCGATTACCTGCGATAGTATTACGACCTACTACGACAAATTTTTCCATGCCGACCTTTTTTTACTCGCGGGCATTTACAAACAAAGCCGCAACTTAACTGAGGCCTCGAGTACGCGGGGACTACTCTCGAGCATGAAGGAGAGTTACAAAGACTTCCTAGGACCTCGTGTCGACCATGCTACAAGTATGAGTCGAGGGCAAACTCTTCTAAACTCGTGAATTAGGTCGCCTCAGTGGGACAGGCCCTTCAGGAGTGCAGGAATGTGAAGTCAAATCAGGAATGCACATTGATAAAACTACCTACTCTCCAAATTTCTTGATAGCATTTGACTGATGTAGTTAAGCTTTTGCACATATGTGATTTTTGCAATGTGCCCAAATTCATTGTTTTACCGTGAATATTTTAATTGTAATGATTTCGTAATTGTATATTTTTAACTTATTTTGTCAGAAGCCCCACAATCTTAAAATTTAAACATGAGAGTTTCGATTTGCAAGTTCCATTTTTATTAAAGCAAATTTAATTCAACAAAATTCTGCAGCAAATTGAGTTCATCCAGCAAGTAAGTAGAATTGTTTATTTCTGGCAGGTGACATTTTAACCCAGGTCAATTTACTGTTTAGTGATACAGCGCTGAAACAGGCCCTTCGGCCCATCAAGTCCATACCGACCAGTGATCCTCGCACACCTACACTATCCTACACACACTAGAGACAATTTACATTTATACCAAGCCAATTAACCTACAAACCTGTACATCTTTGGAGTATGGGAGGAAACCGAAGATCTCTGAGGAAACTCAGGCAGGTCATGGGGAGAATGTACAAACTCCATAGAGACGGCACCCGTAGTCAGGATCTAACCCGGGTCTCTGGAGCTGTAAGGCATCAACTCTACCACTGCACTGCCTGGTTGAAACAAATGTTGAAAATCCAGTGGCTCCTTGGTGACAAACATCTGTTCACTTGTGAGATCTTCTAATCAACATTGGCTGCCATTTTTGGAGCACTTATTAGTGTCATTGTGAGCACTTACAATGTTGTAGATGGTAAAGCAGATTTTTTAACCTTTAGGCATGCGACAAATTACAATATCAAGGCACTTATATTTTTATTGTTTGGCTCTGACTTCTTAGCATATCTACAGTCCATGAATGTGCCTTTTTGATGTAGGACAAGCTTGATAAACTGATAAAACCATCATTTAGTCCGCCAGCAAAAAGTAAAGCTGCATTTCTGTTCAAAAACCAGAATGTGTTCCAATTAAGTAAAAAGGATTTAGAATTTCCAGTTTTAGGAAAACCATCCTTTCAAAGTACGCAAGTTCCAAATAATAAATCACGAAGACAAATTAAATAGTTCAAAAGATATAGAAGTATGACAACGCACACTTCCAGATTCAGGGACAGTTTCTTCCCGGCTGTTATCAAGCAACTGAACCATCCTACCAACAACTAGAGAGAGTCCTGAGCTACTATCTACCTCATTGCAGACCCTTGGACTATGTTTGATCGGACCTTACTTGTCTTTATCTTGCACTAAACATTATTCACGTTCTGGCAGGTCCAAATGTTCAAATTAAATCTATAAATGTAAGTGTAATTTCTATGCAATTGCAATGAAGTGGCTTCATTGTAGAAATCTAAACACAAAAATAAAATCTGTGGAACAATATGCAGTTTAAAATTATGTAATGGGTGCCTACTGGGAAGGTAATTCTAACCAGCTGTTTCTGTTGCAAATAAGTAGTGGATGCTAAATCTCCCATGGGAAACAGCAAGATGCACAGTACATTTCATGGTGTCAGGGAGCTACCTCGTTGTCAATCAGCTGACAAAGGCCACGTATTTATGGAGAAGGTTTCTTGATGGGGGTGTAAGATTCTTCTTAACTCTTGAACAATGACCTGAAGCTGTCAGGAATGAAATATCCTACAATGCCAGCCGAGTACCTACCAGTACTTAACCAGTTCTAAGTCATGCAATGATGGACAGAATCGGAACACCATCCTGCCTAGAGAAGAACCTCAGCGGGAGAAGGCTTCCAGCAGAGAACTCATAGCCTTTACTCATAGCCTTTGATAGCAAGAACCTCTTAGATATGTTTAACAATCAGTTCCTTTCCCTTTGCTGATATATGAAAAGGATAAAAGATCTGTTAATAAATATAGATTTTTTATAAAGTAAGAATTATTCAGGGCAGAAGTCAGCCTGCCTCAGTTTGTAATCAAAGCAGAAATGTTCTTCATAAGTTCAAACTTCAGTGTTAGTGGGAGGAAATAGGGGACACAAGTCTCTTGTCTTTAAGATTGTCTAAATTGTCAAATGAAACAAAATATAAATGGAGTTATTAATGCAATTTAATGTCCTATAACATACAGTTGGTAACAAGGCAATGTTTGCAGCTAATATTAAACCAAAAGCTTTGTTTGTGTTTTGGTCTGGACATATTTGGCACAATACCCTCTGGATAACATATAACGAGACGCTCAGTAAAATCTTTTTGAAGTGATTATTCTGGGTTTGATTTGAGTTCCAAGATCCATGTCGTTTGCTGTCATTCTCTACTCAGCTATAACCCATTAAATGTGGCCCATATAGGAACAAGATGCAATCCCACAAACTATTTCTACATTTCACAACAAAGCAAATGGAGATTCAGACTATTAAAAGCAGTCTAACCATTGCCGTGATGTTTGGCAGACATGGCACGCCAACTTGTTATGGGCACTGGAGTGTATTGCAGTCAGAGAACAACTCATCACTGTAAAACATATATCTGTGCACTCTGGTCTCTGTCCTCTACACTGTATCACAGAAGCATGGATCATACTGGATGTGCATCTCTGTAAAGGGCCTGTCCCACGAGCATGCGACTGCATGCGGCAAGCGCGACCTAACGTGGTCGCTTGAGCCGTACGGCCTCGCGGGGCCGGTCCCACTTCGATCGCCGGAGCCGTGTAGAGTTGTGCGGAACTGGTTCCAACATCGCGCGGGGCTCCGAAAAACTGACAGTGTTCAAAAATTCCACGCGGCAACGGCCTGCAGCCACCTCAACGCCATACGCAGCGTCTCGCCGCCGGACGCAGCGTCTTGATGGCGTACATCACGCGCGAACATCCCGCGGACTTGGCACGAACTTCACGTCACGCGCTCGCCGCATGCAGTCGCATGCTGGTGGGACCGGCCCTGTACGGAGATCATTCGACCTCCGCGCGACCCCTACACGGCCCCCGCTTCCGTTTTGGTCGTGCTTGCCGCATGCTCGTGGGTCAGGCCCTTAACTGGAGTCAATACTGAGGCAGGTTGGCTTTTGTGACCAGCGTGAGCTGGCCATCATAAATAATAGGCAGGTTTATGTCACTGAGCGCTGGGTATCGAACAGTCACATTCGTTTGAATGGGTCCACTGATCTTCACTCCGAACTAGGTGATTTGAATTTTTTTTTGCATTGTTTTTATTAATTTACATCGTACAGAAATTACATAATTGTTTCATTTTTAAATCATGTTAGCTCTTTTTAAGTGGCTCTGCAATGGCACAGTGATACAGCCGGACAACTCATACCTCCTGTGATCCAGATTCAATCCTGACCTCCAGTGCGGAATTTGCACACTCTCTCTGTGACAGTGTGGGTTTCTCATGTGGATGGGTTTTCTCCTAGATCCCAAAGGCGAGCATGTTAGAAAGTTAATTGGCTACTGGAAATTGCCTATAAGTGTGTAGGTGAATGAAAGGATGTGGGTAGGTTGATGGGAATGTGGGGAGAAGATGATACAAAGATAATTAATTGGGGAAATTGGATTTCTCTGTGAGCCGGGCAAAGACAAGATGGGCTGAATGGTCTCCAGTACCTTAAATAAATATGGGGATATCTGGAAAATATGGCAATCGGAAACTTTAAAATACACTCCGCTGCTCACACAAGTCTGAACATCATCAGGCCCGTCGATGTCACAGTTTGAGTCACCACCCATGGTCGTCTGCAAATGTGGGATGGCTGCAGCCACATGGTCTCCAGCTTATCGCAGCCCAAAACATTAGTGTGGCAGTGGGTAGATGAATGCAATGTCTGGGCTGGGTCTGGCCTGACCATATATGATATTTTCTATAGGAACAGTAACTATCTTGTTAGTACGACCTCTAATTCTATCTGATTAATTAAAACCAGTGCCTCTAGCAGCATGACCTCTCACTATAAATGATTAATGTGGAATGAATATTAAATGTGCAAGAGAAAAACATTTATAACATCAGCTGAATCTACCAAGTTTAGTACCACGACAACATTAAGCTACAAAGATTTTTTTTAAGACATAGGAACGGTCCCAATCCAAAATGTCACCTATCCATTTTCTCCAGAGAAGCTGCCTGACTTGCTGAGTTACTCCAGCATTTTGTGTCTATCCTAAGATTCATACATTCCTTATATCTACAATTACTGCTGATTGAGGCAAACTAGTAGCAACATCTCCACCTGGTGGCTGCAAGAGCAATGGAAGTGTACATTTTGGTTCAGTCACAGAGTCAGAGAGTGATATAGTGTGGAAACAAGGGCTTCAGCCCAACTTGCTCACACCGGCCAATATGTCCCAGCTACACTAGTCCCACCTGCCTGCGCTTGTTCCATATCCCTCCAAACTAGCCCTATCCATGTACCTGCCCAACAGTTTCTTAAACTTTGGGATAGTCCCAGCCTCAACTACCTCCTCTGGCAGCTTGTTCCATCCACCCACCACCTTTTGTGCGAAGAGTTACCCCTCAGATTCCTATTAAATCTTTTCCCCTTCATCTTGAACCTATGTCCTCTAGTCCATGATTCCCCTACCATGGGCAAGAGATTCTGTGCATCTACCAGATTTATTCCTCTCAAGTTTGTTGCACCATTACCTCTTCTGAAGTGATCCAAAGAGAAAGGACCTCGCAGAAGTAGTATCTAGTACTATAGAATAAAACATAGAAAATAGGTACAGGAGGAGGCCATTTGGCCCTTCGAGCCAGCACCGCCAGTCATTGTGATCATGGCTGATCATCCACAATAAGTAACCCGTGCCTGCCTTCTCCCCATACCTCCTTGATTCAGTTAGCCCCAACAGCTCTATCTAACTCTCTTTGAAATGCGTCCAGTGAATTGTCCTCCGCTGCCTTCTGTGGCAAAGAATTCCACAAATTCACAACTCTCTGGGTGAAAACATTTTTTCTCATCTCAGTTTTAAATGGCCACCCCTTTATTCTTAGACTAGTGGCCCCTGGTTCTGGACTCCCCCAAAATGGGAACATTTTTCCTGCATCTAGTTTGTCCAGTCCTTTTATAATTTTATATGTTTCTATAAGATATCCTCTCATCCTTCTAAACTCCAGTGAATACAAGCCCAGTCTTTCCAATCTTTCCTCATATGACAGTCCCACCATCCCAGAGATTCACCTCGTGAACCTACACTGCACTGCCTCAATAGCAAGGATGTTTTTCCTCAAATTAGGAGACCAAAACTGCACACAATACTCCAGATGTGGTGTCACCAGGGTCCTGTAAAACTGCAGAAGGACCTATTTACTCCTATACTCAAATCCTCTCGTTATGGCCAACATGTCATTAGCTTTTTTCATTGCCTGCTGTACCTGCATGTTTACTTTCAGTGACTGGAGTACAAGGACAGCCAGGTCTCATTGCACTTCCCTTTTTCCTAATCAGACACCACTGAGATAATAATCTGCCTCCATGTTCTTGCCGCCAAAGTGGATAACCTCACATTTATCTACATTATACTGCAGCTGCCATGCATTTGCCCACTCACTCAACCTGTCCAAGTCGCCCTGCAACCTCCTAGCATCCTCTTCGCAGTTCACACTGCCACCCAACTTTGTGTCATTTGCAAATTTGCTTGTGTTTCTTTTAATCACATCATCTAAATCATTAATATGTATTGTAAATAGCTGCGGCCCCAGCATTGAGCCTTGCAGCACTCCACTCGCCACTGCCTGCCATTCTGACATGTTTATTCCTATTTGTATCCTGTCTGCCAACCAATTCTCTATCCATGTCAATACCCTACCCCCAATACCATGTGCTCTAATTTTGCCCATTTATATCCTGTGTGGGACCTTATCAAAGGCTTTCTGAAAGTCCAGATACACTACATCCACTGGCTTCTCCTTCATCCATTTTACTTGTCACATCCTCAAGATTCCAGAAGATTAGTCAAGCAGGATTTCCCCTTCATAAATCCATGCTGACTTGGACCAATCCTTTTACTGCTATCCAAATGCAGCGTTATTACTTCTTTAATAATTGACTCCAGCATCTTCCCCACACCAATGTCAGACTAACTGGTCTATAATTCCTCATTTTCTCTCTCGCACCTTTCTTGAAAAATGGGATAACATTTGCTACCCTCCAATCCACAGGAACTGATCCTGAATCTATAGAACATTGGAAAATGATCACCAATGCATCCATGATTTCCAGAGCCACCTCCTTGAGTACCCTTGGATGCAGACCATCAGGCCCTGGGGATTTATCAGCCTTCAGTCCCATCAGTCTACCCAATAATATTTAACGCCTAATGTAAATTTCTGTCAGTTCCTCTGTCTTCCTAGATCCTCTGCCCTATTGTACATCTGGGAGATTGTTTGTGTCTTCCTTAGTGAAGATAAAACCAAAGTACCTGTTCAACTCTTTTGCCATTTCCTTGTTCCCCATAATAATTTCACCTGTTTCTGCCTTCAAGGGACTAACATTTGTCTTTACTAATCTTTTTCTCTTAACATACCTACAGAAGCTTTTACTATCCTTTATATTCTTGGCCTGCATACTCCTGTACTTCATCTTTTCACCACGCATTGGCCTTTTTGTTACCTTCTGTTGTCATTTGAAAGTTTCCTGTCCTCTGGCTTCCCGCTACTTTTTGCTGTGTTATACACTTTTTCTCATAGCTTTATTCCATCCCTAACCTCCGTTGTCAACCACGGTTGCTTCTTACTCACTTTAGAATCGTTCTTCCTCTTTGGAATGAAATGATCCTGCATCTTCTGGATTAAGCCCAGAAATTTCTGCCATTGCTGTTCCACCGTCATTCCTGCTGGGATCCTTTTCCAGTTGACCTTGGCCAGCTCCTCTCTCATACCTTCATAGTTCCCTTTGTTCAACTGCAACACTGACACTTCTGATTTAACCTTCTCCCTCTCAAATTGCAGATTAAAATGTCACATTATGGTCACAACCTCCCAGCGGTTCCTTTACCTTGAGTTCCCTTATTAAATCTGGTTCATTGGACAACACTAAATCCATTCTCTGGCAGGTTCCAGTACAAGCTGCTCTAAGAATCCAGCTCGGAGGCACTCTTGGGGTCCAGAACCAACCTGATTTTCACAGTCTACCTGCATATTGAAATCTCCCATAACCACAGTGGCATTACCTTTGTTACATGCCAATTTTAACTCCTGCTGCAACCTGCACCCTATATCCACGCTACTATTTGGGGGCCTGTAGATAACTCCCATTAGTGTCTTCTTACCTTTACAATTCCTCAATTCTATCCACAGCAATTCTATATCATCAGTCCCTGTGTCACCCCTCGCAAGGGACTGAGTTTCATCCCTCACCAACAGAGCTACCCAACCTCCTCTGCCCACCTGCCCGTCTTTTCTATAGGACATATAACGCTGAATAGTCAGTTCCCAGGCCCGATCCTCCTGCAGCCATGTCTCTGTAATCCCCACAATGTCATATCTACCAATCTCTATCTGAGCCTCAAGCTCATCCGCTTTACTTCTTATACTTTGTGCATTCATATATAATACTTTTAATCCATTACTCCCTCACCTTTCACATCGATTCGTATTTCACTTTTCACTTGGCCATACTCTCCTATCTCTTCGTGAGCTTTCTGTTCCGTTAATTCTGGTGTCTTTCTTAACTTTCCCTAAACTGTCTTTCCCTTTAACTCAATCGTATTACAAATTTGTCCCCCCCCCCCCCCCCCCCCCCCCCCCCCCCCCCCCCGTCCCCCCCCCCCCCCCGTCCCCCCCCCCCCTCCTCCCACTATTTAGTTTAAACCCACCCATGTAGCAGTGGCAAAGCTGCCTGCCAGAATGCTGATCCCCTGCCTGTTAGGATCCCTTTTGTACAGTTCCCCTTTACCCCAAAACAGATCCCAGTGGTCTAAGAATCTAAATCCCTGCCCCCTGCACCAGCTCCTTTGCTACACATTCAAATCCCCAATCTCCCTGTTCCTGCCCTCACCAACACGAGGAACTGGAAGCAAACCAGAGATACTTCCGAGTTCTCTAAAGTCACGCTGCAGAATCTCTGCCTCTTCTTCCCGAACTGAAGAAAAACATTGCCCATTTTCCATGCTAATGATTTTAGAAGTCAAGATGTTATGTTACAGTTGTACAAGATGTTGGTGAGGCCACATTTGGAGTATTGTTTTCCTATCACTCTGTTACAGGAAAGATGCTGGAAAGAGTGCAGAGTGTAGAGAAGATTCAGGAGGATGTTGCCAGGACTCAAGGGCCTTAGCTATAGAAACACATTGAAACAGGCTAGGACTTTATTCATTGGAGCGCAGGAGAATGAGTGGTCATTTTGTAGAGATATAGAAAGATCATGAGGGGAATAGATAGGGTAGATGCAGGGTCTTTTATCCAGAGTAGGGAAATCAAGAACCAGAGGACATAGGTTTAAGATGAGAGGAGGAAAGATTTAATAGGGACCTGAGGGGCAACGTTTTCACAGAGGGTGGTGGGTTGTTGAGGCAAGTACTATCACAACATTTAAAATACATTTGAACAAGTACATGGATAGGAAAGATTTAGAAGGATAGGGGCCAAACGCAGGCAGGTGGGACTAGAGTAGATTGGTCGGCATGGGCAAGTTGGGCCAAGGGTCAGTTTCTTTGCTGTATTGCAATGATCCTATGAAAGAGTCTGTGCCGTGATTATGAGCGCAGCACACTTGATTCATTTTAAAGAAAGATTAATCCACATATTTATAAGAGGGAATAAGGAAGTTGCTGTGTTTTTGCTGCATGTTTATAAGAGGATTAGGAAGTTGCTTGAAAAGGTGAAGCATTAAAGGAGAGTGCAGGTGATTGAAGTGAAAATCAGAGGCTTAGAATAGTTAAACATTAGAATAAACCACAAACGTTAAACATTTAATTGCCATACCTCAAAGCGGCAACGTTTAAAGGAAATGTGTAGGACACGTTTTTTTTTAAACCACAGAGAGTGGTAAGGGGTTGAAATCCAGCCTGAGGAGATTGGTATAACTTGGCAACATATTCACCTTAGGCATTGTGGACCAAAGAGCCTGTTTCATACAAACATAGAAAATAGGTGCAGGAGTAGGCCATTCAGTCCATCGAGCCTGCACCGCCATTCAATATGATCATGGCTGATCATCCAACTCAGTATCCTGTACCTGCCTTCTCTCCATATCCCCTGATCCCTTTAGCCACAAGGGCCACATCTAACTCCCTCTTAAATATAGCAGTGCAGTACTGTTCTGTGTTCTATGTTCATCACACTTTTCAATTCTAATGGACAATCAATAATTCAAATCACTGATCGTGTCCTCTACTTATTAAATGACCTGGTTAGTTTATTATATAATTTAAAAAAAAACACATTTTTTTGAAACACAACAAAAAATTGCAGTCATGCATTTTAAAGATAAATGTTTTCTTTCACTCTAGACATTCTGAGATCAGAGTAAGACTATCGGCTTTATCTATAAACATGTTTTAAATCTCTCACGATTCATGATATTCTGGGGCACATCAATCTGGTTGCCTTTTGTGAAACAGTATTGATATGATTCATATTAAATGTATGCTGTCTTATTGAAGGTGTTGTCTTTCAGATGAGAATGAAATGCATTACATTCGCCCCATGTGTTTTTCTCTCTCTCAATATCTCTCTCTCCTATCTTGTTTCTCTTCCTCTCTCTCTTTTTCTTTCTCTTTCAGTTTCTTTCTCTTTCAGTTTCTCCTCTCTATATTTCTCTCTCTCTCTCTCTCTTTCTCTTTTTACCATCTGTTTCTCAAACACTTAGGAAAATGTTGATACTTTACTAGTGCTTATTAATTAAATTGACAGGCTCTAGCCACTGATGCTAAGAGCAGCATTTATTCCCATTGAACTGATTGGCCTATTTGTCTCTCAGAGAGTACTTATGAGTCAACCATAACCAGTCAACAATATTGATGGGTTTTGAGAAGCACAGAGACCAGACCAGACCAGACCAGACCAGACCAGACCAGACCAGACCAGACCAGACCAGACCAGACCAGACCAGACCAGACCAGCGTCTTCCCATGTAGGGTTTTAATAAAACAGATGGGTTTTTTCCAACCAACCCATTGGCAGAGTGTAGAGGGGGAAGCCAGGATCAGCACCACGTGCACCAAACTATAATGGGCCAATCTGCACAATGCAACATAATGCATTGTGCATGCAGAGCAGTGGATGTGGTGTTGTACAGCTGAACAGATACAATCCCATAGCCACAAGATCAAATTGCCATTATGGATGATGGTAGATAATTAAATAGTTACTTGGGAAGACTCCATCCTCTGCAATGGAGGAGTCCACCATTTAATGCAAAAGACATGACTCCAAAAATCTTCAGACAGCAGTACAAAATAGAAAACTCATTTAATTCGTCCTCTCAGTTTGCCACCATCATAGAATTCAGTCTTTAACCAAATCAATTCACTCCGTGTGCTATCACACACAGGTTGAAATGTTGAAATGAGTATATGAGCTCTGACAAATTTTCAATATAGTGCCGCATGTATTAGCCATGGGTTTGGCAGGGTGTTTGAATACAACTATCATACTGGCATCTACCTAGCGATGTGGAAAATTAACCAGTACCCAATTCAAGGAAAACAGATCAGCAAGGGACAAGATTCTGCACTGAACAACTGAGTTGTGAAAAGAAACAGCCTGTCACCTCAACAAGCACTGCGGTCAGGAAAGGATGTAGACTTCTGCGACAATGACGGAGGGAATGTGTGCTTAGGGTACTGGACATGTGTGTGTCAAATGGGGTGGTTAGTTCTGGGTGGTACCAAGCTTATTTCATGTTGTTGGAGATACAGTTATCCAGAGAAGGCTATTTCAGTGTCGGAGCTGCAGAGAGAGTTTTCAAAAGGCAGCTGTTGAATTGGTTGAGTGAACAAAACGAGCTCATTGAGCAGAGTAAAAAGAAGGAAAGTTGTAGCCGAGAGGTCTATTGGAAGTGATGGGTTGTGTTGAGCAGAAGTGTTGTGTGGGGAGGAAGGTGTGAGGGGGTTTGGATTAAGAAACGGTGTGGAGTGTAAGTGTGAGGCTTTGGCCCAAGAGGATTCAGCGAGGAGACTCAGCTAAGGTCCAGCAGAGGGGATAGGATATAAAGGTTCAGTATGTTCTTTGAAAGTGGTGTCACAGGTAAATAGGGTCATCAAGAAGGCTTTCAGTGGCCTTGGCCTTCATCAGTCAGGGTAGAGGTTGTGATGTTATGTTACAGTTGTACAACACATTGGTGCGGCCACATTTAGAATATTATGTTCACTTTTGGTTACCCTGCTATTGGAAAGATGTTGTTAAACTGGAAAAGTGCAGGGAAGATTCACGAGAATGTTGCCTGGACTAGAGGGCCTGATCTACAGGTTGAGCAGGCTGGGACTTCATTTCTTGGAGCACAGGAGGCTGAGAGGTGATCTTATAAAGGTGTATAAAATCATGAGGGAAATAGACAGGTTGATTGTTTTTTACCCAGAATAGGGAAATCAAGAACCAGCAGATATAGGTTTAACGTGAGAGGGAAATAAGAGTGATAGGAACCTAAGGGGTAACATTTTTGCACAAAGGGTGGTGGGTATATGGATGAGCTGTGCCAGAGGAGGTTTTAGTTTGTTTAGTTATGAGATACCATGTGGGAACAGGCTCTTTGGCCCACCGAGTCTGCGCCGACCAGCGATCCCCATACACTAGAACTATCCTACACACTCGGGACAATTTACAAATTGCCCTGAAGCCAATTAACCTACAAACCTGTACATCTTTGGAGAGTAGGAGGAAACCGAGGACAGGATGGAACCCAGGTCTCTGGTGCTGTACGGCATCAACTCGACCACTGCACCCCCATGTTGCCCTTAGTCGAGGGAGTTGAGACAGGTACTATAGCACATTTTAAAAGACTTTGAGCCAACACAAACTTTCCTCCTATGGGTGGATGATCAGCCCGCCTAACTTAAATAATGTTTCATTAGCAGCAGCATCTTTTTATCGCCCAGCATTGGCAGTTTGCACAATTAGCCAAGTGACGAAGAGCGGGTGTGTTTTACAATCCTTGACACCTGAAGCAATTGGACACAAATAGTCAATCCCTTGTGAAGGAAGGTCAGTCGCTCAGTGCTGCAGTAATTACAAAGTCTCTCTGATCACTTTCACTTGCAAAAGCTCCGTCTTTACCATCAAAGCTTGCTGGTTAGTTTTAGTCGAGTTGCTGGCTGAGTTTTACAATAGTCACGCTTTCTTTTAATAACGACTCAGCTGAGACGGACCCATGACTGCCAAGTTTCTCGGTGAAAGAAGCATTCATGGCTGCACTTTGAAAGTAGACAGTTGGTGAACTGATTTTCAAACAATACTCCTCCAAAGCTGTTTTCAAACCAAACTTGTTTATGCTATGAAGTCACAAGGTACTGCGCATGCTAATTTATCGACTTCAGGAAACATGCCCCAATCAGCAGCATTGGTGCCAAAGTGGACTGGTTGAGAACTTCAAGTGTAGCATAAATATTACCAACAATCGGTTGTGGACCAACCACGTTGATGTGACAGCCAAGAAAGCACACCAACGCCTCTACTTACTGAAAAGACCCAGGAGATTTGTCATGCCTTCAATGACTCTCAATTAAAAACTTCTCCAGATGCATTCTGTTGGATTGCATCATAGCTTGGTTTGGGAACAGCTTTGCCCAAGATCGCACAAAGTTTCAAAGTTGTAGATGAATCCCAGTCCTTGACACAGACCAGGCTTCCCACCATTGACTCCATCAACAGTTCACATTGCATCAGAAAAGCAGCCAACATAATCACAGACTTGCTCCACCCTGGTCATTCCTTCTTCTCCCTGCTCCCTTTTGGCAGAAGATACAGAAGCTTGAACATGTTCACCACCAGACTCGGCAACAGCTTCTTCCCCTCTTTTATCAGACTTCTGAATGGTCTGTCCTTAAGCTAAGGTACTGTCCGACTCACCTCTACCCATTGCATACCCACTTTGTGTATGGAACTGATGCGCTACAATGCTGGGAACTATATTCTGCACTCTTTACCATCCCCTTTGCTCTATCTATTTATTTGAGTTTGACTTGATTTCTGTTTTTGTTTCTGACTCCTGCAGCTATAGTTTAATATATTTTCCATTACTGGTAAATGTGGTCATTTGATGCACAATGCCATAAAACATCCAATCTCTCAGTATAAGTGTTATCTTTACAAAACTTTATTACTGAGGGAGATACAGTATTAACGTTGTTTGCAAGAGCGTATCCCTCTTTTTGTTCAAAACATGAAAACAGGAAACCTATTTGTGAATAATTGATTGAAGCTCCCTTTTATAAAAAGCATAAACAAACTTGAGCTTGTGAGAGTTATCAGAAAAGATAAAGAAGCTCCTTTGTCTGATGCTTCTTTAAAGTTGACAAGCAGAGTCTTCATCATCCTTGTGAGGCAGCAGATCCTTTTAATGGTACTTTAACACTATCACTTGTGGAAGATCCGGCTGTCAACCACCTTCTCCAACTGAGATTAATGTGGTTCACGATTCAAACCTAATTACCTTGTGGTTGTTTACACTTCACTTAAAGGTATAAAACAGACAAAACACCGATAACGGCAACACACTATAATCCATCACTCTTTGGGAAATTGATCCAAATGCAGAGGTACTTCACCATTTTGAACTTACCCAAGATTTAATCCTGCACATTTAAAATAATGGTTGCACAGAACACAGTTTGAGACAGCAGTGTCAAGCTCTCCTTTTTTGACTTTAGATTCCAGCATCTGCAGTCTCTTTTGCCATCATGGAAAGAACCTTGTTCAGCAGCAGTTCGTCAAATTTCTCTGATCGGTTGGGATTATCACATGGCATTACTGATGCTTACTGCTAGCTACTTGACATTCTCACTTCCTGAAGCTTCATAGGAATTAAATTTGCCTGTGTGGAAAAATATGTGTTGAAATGCACAAAAGATAGACACAAAATGCTGGAGTAACTCAGTGGGACAGGCAGTTCAGTTTAGTTTAGAGATACAGTGTAAAAACAGGCCCTTCCGTGCCCAACATGGCCGCACTGAGCAGTGATCACCTGCACACTAGTTCTATCCTACAGATTAAAGACAATTTACAAAAGCCGATTAGCCTACAAATCTGCACGTCTTTAGAAAGAGAGGTATAGACAGTGGGGAAGAAAGGTAGAGTGAGTAAGAGAGGGGGTAAAGTGGGAGAGAGGGTGTGAGTGTGAGAGAGAGAGAGAATGATAATGGGCAAGGGAGAGAGAGGGACAGAGTTGAAGAGGAGGGGAGAAAGAGAGAGAGAATGTGACTGTTGGGTAGTCAGATGAGGGATATATTGTTGTGAACTGTGGAACTGGCTCATTAACCTTTAATGGAGGAAGGGGGAGAAGAGGGAGGGGAGGGGAGAGGGAGATGTACCTAAAATTGTCGTATTCAAATGTTCAAACGGTTGGATTGTAAGCAAACCAAGTGAAATACGAAGTGCTGTTCCTCCAATTTGCATGTGGCCACACTTTGGCAATGGAATGTAGAAATACATACATTGCCTGTTTCAGCTTCACCCAAGGCAGCTGAGTCACACTTGTTTATTTTTATTTGTAAACCAGCATCTGTAGTTCCTTGTTTCTACATTTTCACCCAAGACATGTTGCATCTTAAAGTTAGTATTTCCACCTCATTAAAGTGGCTTTTGCAGCCAGCACTGATTGTGTTATATAACCAGGCCTTTACAACAGGCAAACTCAAGAGTCGTTTACACCAGTGTTATTGAAGCTATGCTGGCATCTGCTCATCAGGAAATGCTCTTGAATTCCACTCACTGTTGGAAGTCATGGCAAACATTTGGTAAAGCGGAGCAAACAATGCCAAAGTCTAAAAGACTGCAGTCCAGCTTTCAAATGGTGTCCTGGGTACTTTATTTATGAGCTAAAGCAGAGGAGAAAGATCATCATCTGCACCTTGGGTTTCAGGGTCTCATTCAGAATGGTCATGAAATGGCACAGGCCATATACCACAGGCCATGTACCTGGGCCATGTACCACAGGCCATGTACCTGGGCCATGTACCACAGGCCATGTACCTGGGCCATGTACTACAGGCCATGTACCTGGGCCATGTACTACAGGCCATGTACCTGGGCCATGTACCTGGGCCATGTACCTGGGCCATGTACCTGGCCAGGTTGATAGCAGGAGTGGAGTACTTTATGGAGTGTGATGGCCAGTAAAATTGAAATGATATTGCATATGTGGTGAAAGTAATGAACGGAACAAATCCTACCTCCCAGCAACTGTATCATGGACACAACGCAGTAAACCCTGCATGGGTTTATACAGTATGACTTCTCCGACACTCAGCTAGGTCCCATCTGACACAGGCTGCAAGTATGATTCCCTGATGGAAGACTGAGCCTCAAGTGGACCCCAAAGGCAGGAACACTGGGATCTGTCCGTCAATGCTAGGCTTATTGTACATGTGCACAAGTCCCAGAGTGACTTAGTGTTGAACATTTAAATTGCTGATTGTTCCAATGAGAAACAGCAACAGGGCCAGTATGATTCAATGTGTTAACTCTGTTTCACTTTTCTCTGATACCGCCTGTCCCACTGAGCGTTGCCAGCTTCTTACTGATTTTATTAAGGTACAGAAAGAGATGTTGAAGGAGGTGTGAAGAATTAAATTGGAATTAGTAACCCAGTCACATCTAAAATGAGTGGCAGTCACTGCAGATCAAATATTCAATATTTGGAGAGTTCTTAAGCCATGTTGTTTGATCAGGATTCTGGAGACAGCAAGTTTATGCAATGTGCCACTGTGCTCAAATCTTCAGCTTTATATGAATACCAGAGACCAACCGATCAGAGACCAACCGCATTGTAAATCATTGCTGCCAACAAAGAGAATAGCTGCATGGGGAGTATAAGTACTGGAGGAATGAGGTGATATTTCAGACAGTATGAGATTGGCAATCATTGTTGATTGCCGACTCAATGATGCACCACTAACTGCTGTGAAAAAAATGGTTCATGATTTCTGGCCTTTATTGACTTGATGCACTTTTCCCAGGTTAGACAGCCAATGATGCTGGCATTCTAATATCACCCTGTTAGCACCTAGGGGGACCTGACTTCTTTCCACAAGCTAGTAGTGTCCAACCCTAAACATCATCTGTCCATTTCCCTTCACAGGTGCTACCTGACCCACTGAGGTCCACCAACACTTTTGCTCAAGATTCAAACATCTGCTATCTTGTGCGGTGGCAAAGCCATCATATTCATAATCATACTTTATTAGCCAAATATATTTTGCGACGTACGAGGAATTTGACGCCAGTTAAACCAATAAATAGCAACAAGACACACAAAATACATTTTAACATAAACATCCACCAGAGTGACTCCTCCACATTCCTCACTGTGATGGAAAGCGAAAAAAAAAGTTCAATCTCTTCTCTTGTTTGTTCTTCCACGGTCAGGGGCTTCGAGCTTTCCATTGATGAGATGATCTTGGCTCCCATAGCTGGTGATCGGGCCCTCCACATTGGGGCAGTCAAGCCCCGCATCGGGGGGGCCTCAGCACCCCCACACAAGGTGGTCAGACCCCGGGTCGGGGCTAGTCGAACCTCTTGCGACTTTGGAGCTTCCCGACATCAGTCTCTACCCGAGACTGAGAGCTCCCCGATGGTGAAACCCGCAGGCCACAGTTGGAGCATTGAGCCCAGGCAAGGAATCGCAGGCTCTGATGGTAAGTCCACGGCCCCACGGTGGGGCTCAAAGTCAGTCTCGAGCAAACCTCCAGCTCCATGATGTTAGGCCGCAGAGGGACCGGAGATACGATCCGGAGAACAATTGCATCTCAGCAAATTAAGGGATTGAAAAAAAGTTTCCCCCGACCCCCTCTACCACCCTCTACCCTCCACATAAAACAAACCAGAGAACATTAACACAAACTTTTTAAAACATACTAAAAATAACAAAAAATAATAACAATAAAAAAAACATTGCTGACTGCGCCACCCGGTGGTAGAGTTGCTGCCTTACAGCATTAGAGACCCGAGTTTGATCTTGACTACGGGTGCTGTCTGTAAGGAGTTTGTACGTTCTCCCCGTGGGTTTTTCTCCGGGATCGGTTTTCTCCCACACCCCGAAAACACACAGGTTTGTAGGTTAATTGGCTTGGTACATTTGTAAATTGTCCCTAGTGTGTGTAGGATTGTGTAAGTGTACAGGGATCGCTCGTCGACGCAGGTGCGGTGGGCCAAAGGACCTGTTTCTGCGCGGGATCTAAACTAAACTGTTTAAGACAAGTACAATAACAATATTTAAAATACATTTAAATCTTTTAGTAAAGGTTTAGAGGGATATGGACAAAATGCAGGCAAATGGGACTAACAGATTTAGGTCAGAATGGACAGGTTTGGCTGAGGGGCCTGTTTCCATGATAGATGATTCTTTGTCTCTCTGATTGCTGTAGGGAACACCTCTATTCATGTAATTCACTCATTTTCTCCTTCTTCCTCTCTTTCTCTCTAAGATCGGAATATAGACATTAAGTCAGCTAGAAACTAAGGTGTAACCTTGTGTAACCTTCGATTCTCCAGCATCTGCAGTTCCTTCTTAAACACTAAGGTACATCTGTCCCAAAAAAACGCAGCATGAATCACCATTTTCATTGTGATTTAATTCCCTTCAGACTGTTGCTCAAGCCTTCTGTACACATTGTTTCAGCGCAAAATACAGTTCATGTCATAACACAATCCTTATAGTGGCAACGGCAACATTTTTTAATCTATAAACCAGTTTCACATACAGTACAAGATAAACGATAAAGAAAACTTCTTATTCCAAGAAAAACGCTGATAATGTAAATAGCTCGTTCTAAGCTTCACCCCCGTCTAGTTTCATTCAAAAATGACTGAGTCAAGCACTTGCACATCTGAACTTTATTTTGGAAAAACACAATTACAGTTCCCACTACTATACCTAACCACTGTGGGTTCGATCCTCGTATCTGCCTGGCCAAGCCCTCCTAGCCTCTTGCAAGCAGAGACACTCCAGAAGGTCACGCAGTCCTAAGCGTTCTCCCAGAAAATTGACGCAGGACCTCGTGGGAGCGGCCTTTTATAGGTCCCCGAACCTTTAACATTGCCTTTAGTGTGGTCAGTAGCAGAATCCGGAAGGTGTTGACGGGGATATGTTGAGAATAAAATAGACTGAATGTAGGAGTAGTGAAAATGAGAATTAGATGTTGAGCATGGATTCAGTGGGCCAAATTGGAATTTTTATAACCTTGTGATTTATTGACTTAACTACAATGAACTAATGTGGTTTGGAAACGCAAATTTATGGCAATTACAAGTAACCAGCAAAGACAGATCATGTCATTATTTTTTTCATTTTGTTTACTTAGTTACTTGTAATTCAAAAAATAGACTGCATCTGTGTACACCAACGAGAAGGACAAGGACAATAAGACAGTGGAGAATACTAATAGCTGGGTAATTTAACATCAAGAAGGAGGTGGTGTTGGGCTGTTGAAGAGCATTAAGGTAAAATAATCCCCAGGGCCTGATGGGAACTATCCCAAGTTATTGAGAGAGGCAAGAGAAGAGATTGCAGGAGCCTTCATGAAGATCCTTGTATCTTCTCTAGCAACAGGTGCCTCCGGAGGGCAGGCGAGTGGCCAGTGTTGTTCATTTGTGTAAGAAGGGAGGTAGAAAAAATCCATAGAATTATAGGCAGGTAAACCTGAAGTAATTAGCTGCATCTTGCATTATGTAAAATTAAATCTAAAATGCCACCTCACTCCAACAATAACAACTGTTTCAGCCCTTTGAACAAATCAATGTAAAATGTAGACACCCATCATCATTATTCCCCATCTGCAATGAAGCAGCTGGAAATCGCCAACATCCAAAGATCAAGTGAAGTTTATAAATACATAGGATAAGATGTTGGGGGTATTTCTTAAGACAATGACAATTTCTTAGCCAAATAGAAATGTGATGCTTTAGAGGTGTAGTTCTTTTGAATGTTAGTTGAACCATTTAGGACAAATGGGCGATGAAACGTGTGATGCAATTGAACCGTAATCACTCCAAGCCACAATACTCATGCCCATTTGCACACTTAGAATTGTTTGCACAACTGAGATAAAGACATGGCAACTCTGAGACTCAGCTGGTACTTCTCATCAGGTCTACAAGTTAGAATCACCAACTGATGCAAACTGCTGAGATTTTTTAGCGAAGTGCACTCTGGTTACATGTGTTTCCTCGTGTAAAAAACAATGGCTCATGGAGCAAATCACTTGTAGGATTATTTCATCTTCTGAAGGAATCATTATAGGGAGATCAAGTATCCAAGTCTATATTGAAGATGAAGAAATTAGAATTTAACAATAATAAATGAAAAAGTGACATTAAAGTCAGGAGGTAAAAAGGCATTTATTTTACCTTGAAAGTGCTTCTTCTCTGCTTCTGATATTGCAAGCGCTCATCCAAAGCAGCAGAAGACAGACAGAAAGAAAGGCCATTGTTGCTCCCAGCCCAGGTGTATGATCTTGGAGCTTGAGTGAAAAATAAAGGACATTAGAACAAACAAGGCAGTGGAAGAGAGAGAGAGCAAGAAATGCTAATATATGCTTGAAGAACGGGTGTACAGGATTACATTTCAATTACTTGTCCCTCGCCCATACACTGAAGAGACAGTTTGGCAGCCACTTTGGTTGGTCTGGAGACAAATACAGGTCAGATCAGATAAGAGTAGGACTTCAATGAATCAGAAGTGTTTTTACAATCATCCAGTATTTTATGGTTACAGCCTTTAATTCCAGATTACTTAATTGTTTGAATTTAAATTTCATGGCTTTTTTTGGATGGATTTGTCTTCAGATCAGAGATGACAGTCTCATAATTTAGTCTCAATCAGACTGCCTGCAAATAGTGGGACATGCTGAGAGTAGCTCATACTGTACGCACAAGGTTTGAGTTTGCTAACATTATTTTGACAGTAAAAGAAAGATAACAGCAAAGGCTACCTGCGGATATATAATAAGGCATGTGAATCTTGAACACACCACATGGTGAGGGTGGAGATTGATTTTCATGATCAATAATATTCTTGAGGAGAAGATGGTGCTGAGAACACATAGGTATAGATTGATGAAGTGAGGGAACTGAAGAAACAAGCGTTGTGTAAATTAGTTGTGAAATGCTTTGGACACCTATTCTCCCCTCAGATAGTCATAGGTACCTCATTTGTAAAAGTAGTTCTGAGTTTGTAAGAGTTTGTAAGAATACTTAAATTCACAGTCATTTAAGATACCAAAGAGCTATGAACTTAGCAAAGACTATCAGAGGTTGTGAATTAATGAAATTCCACTGATAGATTCTTTCAGGCATTGTAACATTAGAGCGTTTTTAGGATCATGTATTCAAAAGTAGGTGTATAATTGCTTGAAATATGAAGGAATTTAGTGCACATGCTTGGCCACCAAAAGCTTATTCTATATCACTCTATATCACCATCTATATCTCTTGTTTCCCTTTCCTCTGACTCTCAGTCTAAAGAATGTTCTCGACCTTAAACATCACCTATTCCTTTTCTCCAGAGATACTGCCTGACCCGCTGAGTTACTCCAGCTTTTTATGTTTATCTTCGGTTTAAGCTAGCATCTGTAGTTCCTTCCTATATAAATCCTTAACATTTAACTTGCTGGGTGTGATTGCTACTTACGTGGAGATGGGGCCAAGAATGCCATGGAATTACATTTTATGTCATTCACTGAGGGAATAGTGATTGCAACCCAAGAACAATTTCCAAAGCTCTGAAAACAAAGACATGTCGCGTGACTGCATGTGGCCAAATCACTATGAATATGTATCAATAATGTCTATGAAACATGTATTGTATTGAATCTAAGTTGTACATCAAGAGAAAGGACATGCAGCAATAAGTTAAATCATGAAGCATGAGACATCAGATAGGGTTTTTTTCATTGGTGGATAGACTGTGAGTTTCTTGTAATAATTCACAAAGATGGAATCTACACTAAACTATGACCACTGCAGTTGATGCCGTTTACTTTGTAAAGCAGCTGTGTTACAAGCAAATATAATGTGAGACATCAGTGCTTTAAAGCCATACATAACATTATCACACACAAATACTTTACACTGCTGTCTCCTTCAGGAAAATGGGTGTAAACACTTCTCACAATTATATACAATCATCACATGTTGACGAACCACCTTCGTCAATTTCACCTCCTTAAATCTGGATAGGTCTCTAATTTTTTTTATTCACCCTTGGAACCTAGGAAATTGCAGTCATTAAATGAGACCCTAGCAGTTCCACCGCTTTAAATGACCTTTCATCCATTGACCCACAGTTTGCACTCTTCAATAAACATGTGTCCTTTGTACTCTAGGCAGTCTGTAAATTTCTGGATTATTATAAAATTCTGGATTATTATAAAACCAGTTTTCCGTAACAATCTGAAATGTCACCCATCCTTTTTCCCCAGCGATGCTATAGTGTCTCCATCATAAGTACATATAGGATTAAAACACAAGATACAGTATTATGATCCCCTTGTTCTTACAATTACCGTACATTAAAAAGGTTACCACGGAGCATCAGAGTGATAGGACCCTAGAGGTTCAACATCAAGAGTCTCTGAGAGAGCTTTGGCTGAAAATTGATTCAGATTATCCAGCCTTGTCACTGTTCAATCAAAGCTTTCACATGATCTGGTTCATCTTACATGTGTGAAATTGGATTTTCCATGCTGCCTGTGGCAAAGACTGTTCCAGAATGGAAGTGAAGACAATCTCAGAGTGTAGGGCCTGTCCCACTTGGCGATTTTATCGGCGACTGCCGGCATAATTGACTGACGTATCAGGTCACTGAAAAAGTCGCGGCATGATGCGACGTGACGCGGCACGATGCGGCATAACGCGGTGGTGGCGCGGCGTGATGACGTATTGACGCACGGTGTTTCCGCAAGTGTCGCAACATTTCTTTTGTCGGCACGTTTGAATTTTGAAATGTTGATATGATTTTGATATGATGTCGGCTGTCGCCAGAAAAAATCACCAAGTGGGACAGGGCCTTGTGAATTTTATAATAATCCGGAAATTTACAGACTGCCTACAGCACAACAGACACATGTTTATTGAAGAGTTCAAACTGTGGGTCAATGGATGAAAGGTCATTTAAAGCGGTGGAACTGCTAGGGTCTCATTTAATGTGTGGGGAGGCAACTAGTACATCTTTACACTTCACGTTTTGCTGAGTTGGTAGCTTTGGAAGGGCAGGAAGGGCACAGGGACAAAAATTAAATTTTAATGTTAAGGGGAGACTCACATGAAACATTTTGAAAAGCACTGAACAGTTGGGTTCAACACACATGCTTGGTTTGTACTTGCTACTCACAGTATTAAATGAAAACATTTCATTTTTCTGATTTTATATATTTTTTATATTTGACATATGGTTTATTAGATATGCAAATAAAAGTTTTAAAACAGATGCCCCATATTTATTTAATTTTTTTATATATATATATATATATATATATATATATATACACATACACACACACACACACACATATATATATATATATATATATATGTGTGTGTGTGTGTGTGTGTGTGTGTGTGTTCTTAGTTAATTTAGATGTTAGGTAGATTAGTGCCATATTAAAATGGCCATTAACGTGACCAGCCATCTTAGCACAGATTTTCTAAATTTCAAGCATGCATGAAGTACTTTGATAAATTGATCAGCAGGATTCTCCATTACAATGATTTTACTGTATATAGACAGTGATTTCACTGAATTACTATGTATTTTAAAATGCAGTAATAGGCTGTATTTGATTAAAGGAAAATATACTAGGATTAGCTTATAAATCAGGTAAGATGCGACAGAACGTGGGGGGGATTCAACATAGCTTTTAGTTGCAATACCTTGTTCACCAAGATACATCATTGCAGAAAGTGATGTTGTTCTGTATTTGAGCAAGGCTGGAAAAAATGCAAATTCGATTGGTATTTCATGTAATATAAATGTACTTAAGATCAGCAAGTATATTTTAATTTTCTCTAAATGGTCATTCTATTTTTGGAAAGTTTTATATAGTTTTAATAGATAATTTCACAAACTACAAAGCTATCAGCAAGGGCAAAATACTGTAGGCACTCGATAAACCAGAAAATGCTGGGCATACTCAGCAAATCAGTCAGCTTGTGCAAGAAAACACAGGAAAATCACACTACTCTTTTTGCTTAATAGTCCATCATCAGAATTGGAAAAACAGTTAGAAATAAAACAAGTTTTAGCTGCATAGTACGTACTTGCATCACCTGGAAACTTCAGATCTCTCACTGGGTTTATTACTCAGGCATAACATTAAGTGTTTCATTTTTCCACTTACTCAGTCTAACCTACATCCCTCTGAACCTGGATCACTTTGGTAGCCAGGGATTTACTCCAATATTGTGATCAGACTTGCTAACAAAACTTGCTAACATTGCTGTTGTTTCGTGAATGATATCCATCTGGCAGAGGCTAAACTGCTAAACTCTCTGACATATCTTCATATCTCTGCAGGACCATGGCTGCACCACTGAACAACAACCCATTGGTTTCCACATAGTAACTGTTTTCCCCATCTCTGGAGATTTTTGCTCTTTCACCTCCAGCCTCACAGACACCAACCATGCTCAGCTCATTTCCGTGATGTTTATAGATAGGCACATAGATATGGAGAAGATGGAGAAGTATGGATCATGTGCAGGCAGGTTACATCAATTTAGCTTGGCATCATGTTCGGCATGAGCATTTAGGTCCAAAGGGCTTGTTCCTGTGCTGCAGCTTTTGTTTCAGCTTGTTCTTGTCCCACAGAATTCATGACTTTCATCTGCTTTGGACTGGTTCTCCTTCCCATTTCCATCTGCAACATTTCTGATGCTCTCCGCCACTTTAAAAGTTTCTAATGTTAGCGTCCGACAGGTCATTTCCACCATTTCCCCAATTTCCTCACACCTTTGTCCTATTTCAGAATAGTGTGATGGTCCTTCACTTATTTCTTGAATGGAGTCCTCCTCCATCACCAGGCATCCTGTCTGCTGATCTTGCCTCACATTTAATAGCTTTGTTCTAAACTTCATTCACCTCCTTCAAAGTAAAAGCATAGCAGTGGGACAAACAAGAGCTCGTTTGGAGATTCAAACCAGGGCAGGACTCACACAGTGATGGGCAGGACTCTGAGGACTGGGGTAGAGCAGAGGGATCTGACAGTACAGATACACAGTACCTTGAAAGTAGCATCAAAGGTAGATAGGGTCCATTTCATGGGATAGAATATTGAATTGTCCACTACTAGTCTGACTCCAATGTTTTCGTAGATAACCTATTCCAATGCTGCTGAGATGGTTTCTTTATGGCTTCCCCTCTGCCATAATTAAATGGACTCTCAACCAAAGAGAGACACAAAAAGCTGGAGTAACTCAGCGGGTGACATTTTGGGTCTTGACCTGAAACATCACTCATTCCTTTTCTCCAGAGATGCTGTCTGGCCCGCTGAGTTACTCCAGCTTTTTGTGTCTATCTTTAGTTTAAACTAGCATCTGCAGTTCCATCCTGCACACATGGACCCTCCACCGTGTCTAATTCATTAACCACCCTTGTGCTTTCAAGCCCATTCCTTCTACACAATTCTGTGCAACCACCTCCTGTGTCATTCATTGTACCTTGCGCCTCATCCTATCACAAAAATTCTCTACTGCTCTACCCACTCCTCCCCCTTTCTCTATAATTTAGAACATTACATTTATAACTTTTTCCAATTCTGATGAAAAGTCATCGATAAGAAACATTAACTCTGCTTCTCTCACTACGTGGCCTGTTGGATATTTCCTCCATTTCCTATTTTTATCTGTCATAGTTTAGTTTAGTTTAGTTAAGTTTAGTTTAGAGATACAGTGTGGAAACAGGCCCTTCGACCCATCGAGTCCGCACCGACCAGCCATCCCCGCACACCAACACTGTCCTACACACACTAGGGACAATTTACACATACGCCGAACCAATTAACCTACATACCTGTATGTCTTTGGAGTGTGGGAGGAAACCGAAGATCTCGGAGAAAACCCAATCAGTCATGGGGAGAACTTATAAACTCCATACAGACAGCACGAGTAGCTGGGATCGATCCGGGGTCTCCGGCGCTGCAAGCCCTGAAAAACAGAAACTCTACCGCTGCGACACCTGCATTTTAAATTTGATTTAGTTTAAAAATAAGGCAACTAATCTAGAAAGATTTTAATTTCCTGAACGGCCTCGGCAATTCTTTTGTTTTTCAACCAAAATTATGGGTGTGGGAGGAAAAATAATCTGAGTAAAGGCCAAAGAACATCTGAACAAAAGTATTTTTAGGAAGTAATTACAGTACTTGATATTTACTGAGTGCTGTAAAATTGCTACAGTTCATTGAATTCTCAAATGTGAGGTGGGTGTAGTTCTGACTACATTTCTGTAGCAATGTCCCAAGTTAGCTGTGGGAGTTATGGTTTGCTCAGGCACTTGTACCCTGAAGACTCAAAGGTCAGTTATGGTTGAACCCGTGCCACCACAAATAGTTGGAAAGTACAAAGCTGTAGGTCCTGCAAGGGTATTAACTGATAATAATGTAGCTAAATTATGAAAATATGCCTTAGCATATATATTTTAAAACAATACTTTTAATAATCTTCAGTTCCAGGGCTTTTTAATCAAACCTGCGATTAATATTTTATGGACACTTATTATCACATCTCAACAGGCAGAACATCCACTCCACCAACCACCGCCCCTCCCCCACCCTACCGCCCCCAATCCAAACTCCCACCCTACCACCCCACCACCCCACCACCCCACCACCCCACCTTCCACCACTCAGAATTGTAACTGTGCCCACAGCCCATCCTGGGAAATGGTAATGGAAGGAGTAATCATTTTAACTATTTTATCTCTCAGCACCAATCAAACTGCTTTTCATTAATTTACTAATTTACTAATTCCAAATTGGGCTGTTGGCAAGATGTCTCTGAAGGCGTGGTTGAAAATATCATTGGCACTGATTTTTTACACATCACTGTGCATCAGCAGACAGTGTACAACATTGGCTACCCAGGTAACCAGAAAAATTGCTCCAGGTCAGCACTGGTGGATTAATTGTTTTTTTAGTTTTCATTTCAGAGGTGGAGCATGGAAACAGGTTCTTCAACCCACCGACTCCGCACCGACCAGCATTCAGTTATATACCAGTTCTATGCTACGCACTATGGACAATTTACAGAAGCTGATTAACCTACAAATTTGAATGTCTTTGGAATGTGGGAGGAAAGCGAGTACATGACTCTAAATGTGTACTCGCTAGAATTTAGAAGATTGAGGGGGGATCTTATAGAAAACTTACAAAATTCTTAAGGGGTTGGACAGGCTAGATGCAGGAAGATTGTTCCCAATGTTGGGGAAGTCCAGAACAAAGGGTCACAGTTTAAGGATAAGGGGGAAATCTTTTAGGACCGAGATGAGGAAAACATTTTTCACACAGAGAATGGTGAATCTCTGGAACTCTCTGCCACAGAAGGTCGTTGAGGCCAGTTCATTGGCTATATTTAAGAGGGAGTTAGATGTGGCCCTTGTGGCTAAAGGGATCAGGGGATATGGAGAGAAGGCAGGTACAGGATACTGAGTTGGATGATCAGCCATGATCATATTGAATGGCGGTGCAGGTTCGAAGGGCCGAATGGCCCAGTCCTGCACCTATTTTCTATGTTTCTATGTTTCTCTAAATTGCTCCAGGTCAGCACTGGTGGATTAGTTGTTTTTATAGTTTTCATTTCAGAGGTGGAGCATGGAAACAGGTCCTTTAATCCACCGACTCCGCACCGACCAGCAATCAGTTATATACCAGTTCTATGCTACGCACTATGGATAATTTACAGAAGCTGATTAACCTACAAACTTGAATGTCTTTGGAATGTGGGAGGAAACCAGAGAACCTGGAGCACATCAGCCATAAGGAGAACGTATACATTTCGTACAGACAGCATCCGGAGTCAGGATTGAACCTGGGTCTCTGGTGCTGGAGGACAGCAACTCTACTGCTCCACCACTGGGCTGCCCAGTTCCTCTGAAACTTCCTTCATAGTGGGTCCTTCTATTGATATAGTCTTGAGAGTGAAGGCGAGCCACATGATGCATAAGATTGATTGCTGCTTTTTTGAGTCAATTACTTTGATTGAGAAGGATAATTTGATTTACAGTAACTATCATATCCTAGATTATCTCTCCCTTTGTTCATTTTTGTTCCCTCCCTCCCCACTAGTACCTAGAATTATTAAACACCCCCCCCCCCACATCTAGGTGCCATAGCCCAGCAACCAAGCACCTATCCACTTGGGCTTCACCCCCCCCCAATTAGGTCCCATCTGCCCATCCCTCCCTTAACTTGGTCATCGATCAGCTTCCAGCCACTACCTTTCAGCCCCTATCTCCACCTTACCTCTCCTCTCATCCTATCTGGCTTCACCCAGAGAGTTGTGAATCTGTGGAATTATTTGCCACAGAAGGCCAATTCACTGGATGTTTATCAAGAGAGACTGAGATTTAGCTTTGAGAGCTAACAAAATCAAGGGATATGAGGAAAAAGCAGGAACGGGGCACTGATTTTGGATGATCAGCCATGATCATAGCCAAATGGCCTACTTCTGCACATTTTCTGGTAATATGTTTCTATGTTTCCTCAGCCATTTTCTTTTTCCTTATTTGTTTCTAATTAACACCTACCACTGCTGCATTTCTTCCTCACCCTTTCTTACTTAGCTCTATTTGCTCATCCACTTTCCACCTGTCTCCTACCAGACCCCTTTCTCCTCCCTCCCTCTCACTTCTTTATACTTGCTATCGTCCTGCTACACTCTCAGTTCTGAAACTGTCTCGACCTACAATATTGATCAGTCTCTTACCAACACAAATGCTTTTGTATTTTACACTAAAAATATCTTCAGTCATTAATATTTTAGATGCTCTGCATATGAATAATTAAAAATATTCAAAACCTTCAATAATCTTTGTTTCCTCTATGCCTTAAGGGTCCACAGAACCAGCAGCAGATCTGAGTTGAGAAGGCAGTGGCAGGCATGCTGGTAATTGTATCAAATATGACAGAGATGGTGGTGATGGTGTTGTTGAAGAACAGGTTACTATGCTGCAGATGTTATGTTCTTTCAGTAATTTGACAATGGTTATTGCTCAGTGATCTGCATTTCCTTAGCGTCATCAACATGCAATCTGTTAGTTATTGCCATGTACATGTATGTGTATATATGTGTATATATATATATATATATATATATATATATATATGTGTGTGTGTGTGTATACTGTATATATCTATGCATACACACATTCACACACACATCCAAACATACACACACACATACCTTCACACACACACACACACAAATATATATATATACTGAATTATTTTTTCTCATTTAGAATTTTGTTTGCAGAGTATGATGATACATAGTTTGTTGTGCTGCTGCAAGTAAGAATTTAATTGGCCTGTCCGGGACATACGATATGACAATAAAACACTCTTGGCTCTTGGCTCTTGATGTGAGACCCTTCAATTTGTTGCAGTACTGCCCACTGCCATTGAACTCGCTGAGTATCCTGTGGCAGAGAGCAATTAGAACATAGCCAGCAGAGCTCAACCAAAATATTTGGGACATCTGTGTTTATGTGTAAGCCCCAAAACGTAATGCTATTTCCAATGAGAAATGAGAGATCAGCTCAAGGACAAAACAAGTAATCTGATTTCAAAAGCTTTACTGTAGATATGCACAGGTAATAACACAAGAGGGCACCAAGCAACAATAATACTGAAGAATATGAAGACCATCCCACTTTTCCAGAACATAGCAGCTGACTGGAGCAGCTATTCTCTGCCAGTCAGCTTTAACCCTGCACTTTAAATGGGCATTTTAATTCTCTAAGGGATAGGGAGGAGCTAGTGTCTGCCAGTGGACTATAAATACAATGAACCATCAGCTTGCACGACTAAGGGCATGGATCAATTCTTTACACATGAAGAGAAAGGAAGAAAAGTTGTGAACTGTCGGTTTTGATACATTTTTTTTAAAACTAGCAGCGATAGGTCTTGATGTGACCTGAAAGGAATCGATAAGTGCGAACTAAAGTTGTGAAGGATGGTATGTCAACTTCAAGCTTCTGCACTATGAAATAATGGAACAAGACTGAAGTGGAAAATTGACTTATTTTAATCTTTGCTTCTAACAGTACTTCTCAACCATTGTCGAGATGAATTCCACTCATTCGATCTTCTTCTTGCAACTGCCGACGATGAACAGCACAGAGGATCTGAATGAAAGCAGTATCCTTAACAACAGGAGCAGCACAGGCTTCTGCGAGCAAGTCCCAATTAAAGCTGAACTGTTTTTCACCTTGGGAATCATCAGCTTCCTGGAAAACGTCTTGGTCATCCTAGCAGTTCTTAAAAACAGAAACCTCCATTCTCCCATGTACTTTTTCCTCTGCAGTTTAGCAGTGGCAGACATGCTGGTAAGTGTATCTAATGCCCTGGAGACAATTGTGTTGGCCTTTTTAAAAAACGGCTACCTGGTGGCAAATGACCAGTTCATTCAGCAAATGGACAATGTGTTTGACTCGATGATCTGCATTTCTTTAGTGGCATCAATGTGCAATCTGTTGGTCATTGCCATCGACAGGTACATCACCATCTTCTATGCCTTACGCTATCACAGCATCATGACAGTAAAGCGGGCTTTAATTTTGATCGTAGCTATCTGGATTGTTTGCATTTTCTGTGGCATAGTCTTCATTATGTATTCCGACAATCAAACAGTCATTATTTGTCTTATCACCATGTTCTTTACTATGCTGTTCCTCATGATTACTCTTTACATCCACATGTTCATGCTCGCTCGGTTGCATGTTAAAAGAATCGCTACACTCCCAGTTACCGGTGTGGTCCGTCAGAAGACATGCATGAAAGGAGCCATTACCATTACAATCCTGCTTGGGATCTTTATCATCTGTTGGGCTCCATTTTTCCTTCACCTCATCATGATTATATCATGCCCCCAAAACCCGTACTGCATTTGTTATGCGTCTCACTTTAACACGTACCTGATCCTCATCATGTGCAATTCAGTCATCGACCCGGTCATTTACGCCTTTCGGAGCCAGGAGATGCGCAAGACATTCAAAGAGATCATTTGCTGCTATTGTACGAACCTCAACTTCCGCTGTAAGTTATAATCTCCATAGCTAAGAAATACTGTGAGGAGCCACACGATGCAAGGCTTGAGCCCACGACCAATAATCTCATAGTTGATCAGTGTGAACAGAAAATGTCAACAGAACATTGGATGATTGAAGCCCGGAATTTAACTCATCATGTGATTCACGTTGCAAATGGTCACTGCATTTTTGGGGAAAATGTAAAAAGCTTACAGGACTTAAACGCTTGTGATTCTTGTTCCAGGCTATGTACTTGTGTAATAAAAGTGCCAAATGATATGTGATTAATATTAATTGTGAATATTTCTAAATGTAGATATATGTAGGAATAACACTTAAGATTTTTAGTAGACAATAGGTTAATGTGTTTGTCATTCCAACTGATAGTGACACTGCAGAACTTAAACTCTTGTGACTACACAGTTAAGTATGTACATAATGAATAACACACAAACAGATTTTTCACTATCTTGCAAATATTTCTGATATAATATTCATTTTTGTCCCATGAATTGGCAAATTGATCATTGCCTCTGCTTTATATTAATATTCAATGCCTGCGCAAGCAGTACAAGACTGCAAATCTCTGAATGATTAGTTGTTTACTTTTCTTTTTACCAAGATCTGTGGTAAAATATACAATTTGTAACAGGGTATGTCTATGGTTGACTGTGAATTGCACTCCAAGAATCAGAATTTCTTGCGGTTTGTACTCATTCAAGTGTGCAGCCAAAGTGATTGTAAAATTTGGGCATGTGAGCCATTCCTGTAAGTACAACATACTTAGTCTTTGATGTTTAACAATTGTCTGTTGATTCCTTAGATGAAACTCATCTCTGTTCTCAGGTTTCTGTGGTTTGTCTGTCTGTTTCCTGCAATCGTGTTGTCTCCCGAAAACACATTTCAAATTACAACCACACTTCTCGACACAATGGGAGGTAAAATCACTTTTCTAATGCTGCATTATACTTTAAAGAGCATTTAAAAATATATATCCATATTATATATATATATGAGTTGCTCTGTTTTGCTTTTACTACATTTTTTTGCCATAGGTATTAACTATATTAGGACCTCAACTCTTTACAATGCATTTTTCTAAATATCTTAAGCATGATTTGCCAGAACACTGATCAAATTGAAATGCTGCCTAACCCACTAGTTACTCAAGCACTTTGTGTCTGTTTTTGAACAAATTGTTGAAACTATTTTTTCATACATTAAGATGAAATATATGGTGTGAAGTCAGCCTCATTGCTGAGTTACGCACATTTTATATGTGAGACGATGTTTGTGAGTTAAGGAAGAATTTTGAACAGTACTCGACATACTGACAGAATGGTTATATTTTTTTGTTTTATTTTGGGTTACGATACAGAGAAACTCTGGGACAGATACTTCTGCCAAATTAGACAGAGATAGTAAAGCAAATTTTTCAGACTTGATTGAACCTATATTTTGTTTCTTGTTGATGCTTCAAATATACAAAATATACATATTAGTAGGATTATTTTTATAAGTAACAAAAAAAGTACGGAAATTTCTATAAGAAAAAAAGTTTACATTCCAAAATAAAATTTAATATGGCACAAATATAGATATTACATTAATCAAAACTGACAGGTTTCTTGGGAAAACTGTATGTGGTCTAAAACAGTGGTTCCCAACCTTCCCAACCTCTTGGCCCCCTTGGGATCTTTTAATTTTTCCGTGACCCCCCCTGACATTATTAGCGGAAAAAAAGTACTTCAATATTATAATACCTTCCATAAAAATATCAGCGTCTATTAATTGCACATATATTCTCTTTTATTCTATTCCACAAACATCACAAATATTTCAACTACATGGATTTAAATTGATTAGAACTGAAATTTAGGAGGCAACAGGGTGGTAGCTCTGTGGCCCCCTTCATTTAACCTGTGGCCCCCTAAATCCCAAAATCTTTCTGTGGCCCCCCTGAAATTTGCCATATGGCCCCAGGCTGGGAATCACTGGTCTAAAACATCCATGGTGTTTAATGATCCAGATGTCACAATGGGTGATGCCATCCCCAGTATTACTGAGTACAGTGTTGTACTGTTGATTTCATATACACATTGTTGACTTGAAAGATGTGGGTGGCCTATGCACTTACAATAATTTACTTATTAAAATACTATATAATTTTAAACAATTTATTAACGTGATAAAATAATACAATTTAACTTTGGATTTTGCATGGAACAAATTACTATTTAAAAGGTCATCAATTAACCAGCCAATATGGGTTGCAGAACACTGTTTTTGCCAGCATTATGCATATGATAGGTTTTTTTTTTCCAGAACGAAAAAGCACTGACATGCAAAAAGCATCATGGAATATGGAGAGAGAGCAGAAAGATGGTATTAAAATAGAGGATCAGCTTTGGTCATATTCAGTGGCAGAGCAGGTTCATAGAGCCAAGGAGCAGGATGGTGTTCCCATTTCCTGGGTTTCTATAATGATTTTGAGGTCAGCTTCTTTCCCCTGGAATTTTGACCAGATATATTGACCATCACCTTATGCTATCAATCCCAAACCCAAAGTAGTACAAAATACTGGACTCCAATGCACACTCCTTCCAACTCACCAGCCAGTGCACAGGCCATGTGGATGTTAACCTTCAAAGCCTGACCTCAATCAAATTTGACTCTGAAATCGTGAGTTCTCTTGGACCTCGAGTCTTGGGTTTTGGGTTAGCAACCAAAATGGTCATTGATGCCCAGTTTGTTCACACTTAAGGCTGTGCTAGAATTTAGGAGCATACAGAAAGATTACTTGGGGAAAAAAGAGCCAGCTGGATTATACAAATTTTACCAAAAGCATTAAACTCTTTGCTAAAAAAAAGCATTTTATGTGTCAAATGCAAATGTTTTGCATCTCGCACCCATATTGGCTGTTTAATTGATGATCTTTTAAATAGTCATTTGTTCCATGCAAAATCCAAAGTTAATTTGTCTTATTTTATCAAGTTAATAAAGATTCTTCAATGGTACTGCATGACCCCTTCCTTCTCAGTTCCATCCAGCTTTCCCTCTTCCTGTGCAGAAGTGATAATTGATCAGAGGTTTTTTAAGGACACAATTAGCACTTCAGTCAAACAACATTTTCCCCAATGATGTTGAAAGTTAAATCATGACAGGTTAATGTTGATTGTGGGAGGAACATTATTGTTAAATGCCTTTCACACCATAAGAAATGTAGGGCCGGAGTAACTCAGCAGATCAGGCAGCATTTCTGGTGACATTTTGGGTCGAGACCCTTCTTCAGACATGACCCGAAACATGGCCTATTCCTTTTCTCCAGAGCTGCTGCCTGACCCGCTGAGATACTCCAGCATTTTGTCTCTATCTTTGGTGCAAAACCAGCATTTGCAGTTCCTTCCTACACAGAGGGAAAGTAGGCATCTTAGCACCAATTGAGCAAATGAAGGAAGAGGACAATGTTTGAGACATTATGGCTCAGTTCTGCATCAAGCAGCTATTCAAAAGCTATTGATATGCTCAGTGCAGAATAAGATGCAAAGAAAACTGTGATGTATGTTATTAATGGAAGGCAGTTTTACTATTAGGCAACATTCCTACTTCTTTTTCATTTATGTGAACAATGATGCCTTTGGGAACCATATGCCCTTGTGCTTTAAGCAACATTCTGCTACTATTCAATTGTTCTGTATGACATGTTTGTAATATGTTCAAATATTTCAGTGTTTTATTGTGAAAGTTGAAACCAAATACGCATTCAGTCTGTGTCTGGATTGTAATTAAACTGCATAGATTTATTTACTTTTATTCTTGGTTAAAATTTGATCAAGATACACAAACTGGACAATAGTCTGTGACTAGGTATTGCAATAGTGCATGTAATTTATATGAAATTTCTTGAAGCTCATGGTCTCTGGAAAGTCTGGGATTCTTGATCAGATTTTATTGACAGTGTATTTTTTTATGTCTGTTTACATATATTGCAAATGTACAGAAATATGGAACAACACAATTCAAAATTCTGGAATTTGTGTTCTAATGTTTTCTTGCTATATTTGTTGTATTTAGACAAAAAAAAAACTTTTAGGTCCAGGTTTACATGTGGAATTGATATGTCCTCAATTAGAGTAAGTGATCAATGCTATCATGTGTAACTCGTTCAATAAGATAATATTCTTAATGTATTTTAGTCAGCCAGAATTCAACCTTTGCAGAAGCGTTTTCTCAACAGGATCGCATGCAGAAATGTAATTACAGTTAATAGCAATTATTTACAATTTATGTTCTTGACTCTGAAGGAATGTCAGAGTGCAAAATACCCATATTATGGCAACACAAAACGTGGGGAAATGGGTTATGAGGAGGATCAAGGAGTTTGCAAAGGAATAAAAGTGGTCAAGATGGTGAGCAAAATAACACAAGAAGATGTCAGATTATTTTCTTAAGTAGGAAGAATAGAATTTATTAAATGACGATAAACATTTAATATTGGTAAAGGGATTTTAGTGCATTGGTTTCTATGATTCAGAAAGTAACACCAAGCAATTTGAAAAACAAATGTTATGTTAGTCTTTTATTTTTGCAAGGGGTTGGATTGTAACATTTTGGAAGTTTTGCGGAGTTTGTACAGGTGTAACCATCTGAAGCACCATTTGCAATCCTGCTTTCCTTAACTGAACGATACACTTGTCTTTGAGTAAATGCACCCTTGATTCAGGTGCTTCATTTCTGGGAAGACGGATTTTGATGATGATATGTTCAAAGGGGCACAGCCTGAATAATCCTTCCACTATTGGCTTTCAAGCAGTTCATGAAATTCGAACTCACACGTAAATAGTGATTATTTGAGTGATGTTCTGGATAGTAAAAAGTCCATGGGATCTTAACCCAGAGGGGAGTCAACACCTTAAGGAATGTAAAAGCATGATTTGAACCCATTATATTTGTTCCCCCCATCCCAACATTCTAATCAGATGAATATGGTCCTTTTAAGAACAAAATATCAAACTGCCTTCTCTTCTTTTCCCAATATTCCCTCATATTGGGAAAAGAAAATATTTCTTTATAAATAGGAGGCAGTCTGAGTCTACTGTGAGTCTACTCAGAGGCAACTTTCAGAGCAATTATAGCATAACCTTGCCCTGTCTGTTCCCTCTCACATGCCTTTCTCATATATAGCTGCTTGATAGTCTGGAAATATAAAATTTCTACAAATGACACTTCTATACCAAACATACAAAGACATTAGAAGACCCATCAGCATCAATAAATCTACAAACTACCACAAACACATATGACATCTTCGGAAGGTTATCTTGAATTGAAAACTGTTTTCCCTCAGTTATCTACATTTCATACACACTCTAGTATTCCCATTACTCTATGGTTCACCAAAAGCAGTATATTTCACTGTAAAAAAAAAATGCATCTGGAACATTTCTCAGGGTTCCACAGTTTATTAGCCGAGTGTTTCAATAGTGAAAACATGGGTAAATGTCATTAAGATAAAGATTAGCTGTGCCAAATCCAAATTCAGAACAGTTTTGAGGATTGTGTGCCCTACAGCTGTCCCTAATTAGCCATTTTCTTTCTGGCTGATTAACTAGGTTCAGATACAGACATATAGAACATATTGCATTATTGACATCAAACCTGTTCGATTCAGATACGTTGTCCAAAGTCTTGAAATTCATGAAGAAATGTATATAAATTGTTTTACTTAAAAAAATAACTGGAACAGATTGTAAAATATTACTTTGATGATATATAGTGATCAGAATTATTACATGGTCACCCGATGTCTTATGCCATCCAATTCCACTATGTAGTATTCAACTGTAATATGTTGTGTAACTGCCAATTTCAGTGCTAATGTCTGAGCACATGGTGTTAAGAATGTATTATTGTCAACTATGTTATGCAATCCTGTCTGTTATATTCTAAACAGCTTTACCGATTCTGAAATATGAACCATATATCAATAAAGAACTTATTCTGAATTACCTACTCGTTCTTTTTCCTTTCAGAGTGACAAAATATATTACACTGGGATCTACTTTTGTAAATTACTAGACCAAGTGCAGACCCATTGGTTCTGCTTTCCGAATGCACCCGTCCCCTACCCATAGCCCCCACGGGAGGCATAGTCCACCAACTCGACCCGTTGCCAAAGGTATGATTCAAGCACTCCTCAGCAAAGATCATAGCTCATGAGCCTCCCCAGCACTGGAGTTAAAATATTAAATCTCAATCCCCAATTGCAATACCAATTGACCCTCCTGTCCTGCCAGGAGGTATGATGGCAACGCTGTTGCAAATGTCTGGTGCATTTGCTGTGAGATGCCATTGAGCTGATAAGTTCAGAGTGTTGCTGCCAGTGTTCCTGTCTTGCAACTTTGTATCAAAGTGTGTTGGAAGCTGTGAGGAATGATTTTTAACAGTAAAAACCATTTGAAATTCAAAGTATTTTTAAACATTTTCAGTAATGTCAAGAAATAAAGCCTGAACTTTTCAGGTAAGTAGATTTCGGACTCCAGGGAAAAAATCTCTACCAGGATATGTAAAAATGTTACTGTTACTGCATTGTTTTTTCGAGAAGATGTGATTACACACGAACAAACACACACACACACACACACACACACACGCACACACACACACACACACACACACACACACACACACACACACACACACACACACACACACACACACACACACACACACACACACACACACACACACACACACACACAAATACACATCCAAGATCAGGCTTTTAATAGTTATATGATATACAATATTGTTTTAACAGGTTTAATTTAAAAAAAAAACAATTTTGTGTCTTATCACTTGTAGAATAGGCGCTAATTTAAATATACCAAACATGGCTGCTAAACTGACAGTGATAAATAGTCACGGACATAGTTTAATAAATATATTCAGATGTTAGCTGAGTAGTGGGTGTTGAAGATAAGTAGAACTGTCATGGAAAGATGTTGGGGACAATCACGGAACAGATATGTAGTAAATCCATGGGCCTGTTTGCACCACATCTTTGTTTACCTTGCAATGATGAAACTAAAATGAAAATTAGGCTGGATGTAAAAAATGCCTATTTATTTGCTATAAAAAAAAGCATGTTTCTTTGCTGCTGCTGAAGATCAGTGTTTCCTTCCTTCAATGTTTGGGTCATAGTATCCTTGCCCAATCTCCCTCAACAGGAATTGGTGCAATCCTCATTCATGGGGAGCACATACCAAACTCACCTCCTCATGCCCCTGGCTGTGCACACCAAACACCTACCACTCAGTGTAAAAACACTTGTGAGATAAATCTTTTAAAATTCCACCCTCTTACTCTCATGCCATGGCCACCCTTGGTAAATGACCCACTCTCTATCATGTCTACACCTCTCATGATTTTATAAAATTCCATCAGTTTGTTACACTCCAGATAAAACAATCCATGTTTGCCCACTCTCTCCTCAATACTCTCTACTCTAGGCAACATCTTGAACCTCTTCTGTCCCCTCCAAAGCTTCCACATCCTTCCTGTAATGCAATGACTAAAATTGCACACAATGCTATAAATGTGCTTTAAAACAAGGAACTGCAGATGCTGGTTTACAACAAAAAAAAGACACTCAGTGGCTCAGACAGCATAATTGAGAACAGACAGTTGAGGTTTTGGGTCAGGACCCTTATTCAGTCTGATTGGTGTGGTGGTGGTGCTGGAAGGGGGGGGGGGGTAGGGGGTGGGAGCTGGGAGAAGATCCAATATGCCGTGGACTGAGCATGTGTTTGGCAAATTGGACACTGAGTTTTTGCTTGGCCTTGGTGATGTACAGGAGGCCACATAGTGAACTCCGGATGCAGTAGATGAGGTAAGAGGAGGTACATATGGACCTCTGTCTCACCTCGAAGGACTACTGGGGTCTCTGGATGCAGCTACAAGGACAGTTGTTGCATCTCTTGCAACTGCAGGGGAATGAAGGGAGTGGTTTCTTTTTGGAGGGAGGGATGGAGTGAACCATGTGAGTTGTGGGTGAGGCAATCTTTGTGGAAAATGGGAAGGGGTGGGAATGGGATGATGGGACAGGAGGTGGGATCACATTGAATGTGTTAAGAAGGGCCTTGACCTGTACATCAATGCTCCTTATGCCCCTGTCCCACTTAGGAAACCTGAACGGAAACCTCTGGAGCCTTTGCGCCCCACCCAAGGTTTCCTTGCGGTTCCCGGAGGTTTTTGTCAGTCTCCCTACCTGCTTCCACTACCTGCAACCTCCAGCAACCACTTGCAACCTCCGGTAACCGCACAGAAACCTTGGGTGGGGCACAAAGTCTCCAGAGGTTTCCGTTCAGGTTTCCTAAGTGGAACAGGGGCATAAGAATCCTGCCATTAACTTTATACTTTCCCTTTACATTTAACCTCCCAAAGTGCAACATGTCACTTGTCCGAAACTCCACCTGCTATTTCTCCACCCATATCTCCAATTTCAGATGGAGGGACGTGGCTGTGACAATATTGAGGTAACATTGCACCTTTTTACACCAAACCAGAAAGGTGCAACCAAGCCAAAGACTCACTATTCATGGTACAGGGTTTTTATTTCATCTACAGAATATGTAAGGCAGAGCCAACATTTCATGCCCTTCTCTAATTGCCCTTGAGGAGGTGACAGTGAGTCAACTTTAGTTTAGTTTATAGATACAACATGGAAGCAAATCCTTCGGATCACCCACTCTGTGCCTAACGTTGATCACCTATGTAATCCTGCTTTTGATGTAATCCTACTTACTCATCCACTTTCTGCACATTAAGGACATTTTACAGAGAGAGATTTCTGCTATCTCACATAATTTTGGAGTGTGGAAAGAACCCGGAGTCCCCAGGGTAATCTCACATGGTCACAGGTAGAAAATGGAAACTCCACCCAGACAGCACCTGAGGTCAGGATCAAACCCGGGTCACTGGCACTGTGCGGCAGCAGCTCTACCAGCTGTGTCACTGTGCCGGTTCAATATCATGAACCATTACAGCTCTTATGATAAAGATACTCCCACAGTACGTATAGGTAGTGTTCAAGGATTGTAACAGTGAAGGAATTGCGGAGGAATAGTATCAATGTCCAAGTTGGTTTAATTTGGAGGGAAACCTGGAGGTGGTGATAGTTCAATCAGTATGATATCCGAACATCCCATTTCATGAGTTTGGAGCAGCTGCTGAAAAAACCCTCAGCTTCTCTGATGTACAGTGGGGGCACAGTACGATGATCATGGAGAAGAGATTCATCCAGCATGGAATTGAGTTCTCCCGTGACACTGGATTTCCAGGTAGTTGGGGATTATTCCGTTACATTCATGACCTGTGATGGTGATAAATATTTAGCATGCTGGAATCTGTATTCTCAAAAAACATCTCTTAATCTTAAGTTGCAATTATATCCCTGAGTGATGGACGTTCTATTCAGAAGAAGACATTGCATATTTTCATTCTAGAGGTTTCATCTATTAAACATACAGAAATTAGACAGTTCAGACAACCTTCTCTTTATGAATGTGTACTGGGATTTAATCTATACCAAGCATAATCCAAACTGCCGTTCGACCACACAAGTTAATGAAACTTGCAACTTAATGTATCTACTCTGTAACTCCAGCTGGAAGCAGAAATGTCTTTGCACGACTCTTATTCATAGATTTTGGATCCAGAAGTTTTATTATTTAATGACAATCCTTAACGCATGATATAATCTGTAGATGAATTTGTTTCACTTTATCCTTGGAATCCAGGGATAAAATGAACCTTTCAAAACTATTTGTGAAGAAATACATTCAGGTTTTGTGGAGATATCCAAATATTGGCCAAAACATTCAAGGTGCTGAATACCATTGTCAGACTAAATTTGGCTGATTTTAAATGTTTTATAAAATAAAATTAATGGTGTGCACAAAGCAATACCCTGTAGTGGAATAAGGTTGCACTTACACTCTTGAGATTGTTTGGAGCTGACCGGGGTATTCGACCATCTCGGGCTTGTGTGGCTTGGTTATGAAGTCAACAATATGAAAAGGCAATATTCATGATATGGGTATCGTGTTCTTGCACATTTTTCATGGAAACAATGTCCAGTAGAGGGAGCGTTGAGTAACCAATAGCAATTAATAAGATAATGAAATACCACAGACGATAGAAGTCTGAAACAAAGTAAGAAAATGTCTTGCAAATGCCCAGGGTTACAGAGACAGTAGTTTAAGAACCTATACTTCAAACAGCAAACACAAAATGCAGTGTGTGGAGATACAGTAAGAGCACTGAAAAGGAGTGGATACTTCACAGCATTGCTGTCTGGAGAATTTTAACATCACCATAGAACATAGAACAGAAAGGCGCAGGAACAGGCTCTTAGGCCCACAATGTCAACATGATGCAAAGTTAAACTAATCTACTCTGCCTGCATGCCAACCATGTTCCTCAAGTACCTGCATATCCATCCAAAAGCCTCTTGAATGCCACTATCATATCTGCCTCCACCACCACCCATGTTCCAGGCACGGTTGGTGCATTCCAGGCACCTACCACACTGCTTAAGAAACTTGCCCCGCATGTCTCCTTTAAAATTTACCCCTCTAACCTTTACACTGTGCCCTCTAATCTTTAACATTTCCACCCTAGGAAAAGGGTTCCGATTATCTCTATTTATATACTTTATCTGTTTGTGTTGCCAATTTCAGGTACTTATAGACATGAACCCCAAGATCGCTCTGAATATCAATGGGGTTAAGTGATCTTGCTGTGAACTATATACTTTCCCCTTAAATTTAACATCCAAAAGTTCAACTCCTCACATTTGCTTGGATTAAACATCATCTGCTATTTCGCCACCAATTTCTGTAGGTGATCTATATTCTGCTGTTTACTCTGCCTCCCTCACTACCCACAACCCCAACCAGAGGAGTTAAATTAATCAAGGAGAAGACTTATTTACACAAAGTGTGAGTTTGAATGCTCATCGTAAACATTCAACCCAAGGTGGATTGATTATATTTGCCCTGTTTCCAGTGTGCTCCAAATAACAAGACCTTGGGAATTCATTTGTCACATCTCTGGAGGCAGCCAGTCTGAGGTAATACTCAGCTCCTACTATCCCATAAACAAATTCAATTCATTTAATTACTTCCTTCCTTTATCATCTCACCTGTCCACAGAAAATAGCAGGTCACAGCTGAGGGGCAAAAGATTCACAACAGTCCTGTCTGGCCAGCAATCAGCATTTTCACCACCTCCAATGGGATCCCAACATGAGCTATATCTTCCAATTTCCACCCTTTCTGCTTTCCCCAGAGACCATTCTCTCTGCAACTCCCTGGCTAACTCATCCCTTCCCTCCCAAACCAGCCCCTCCCCAGGTACTTTTCCCTGCAACCACAGGAGGTGCAAAACATATCCCTACACCGCCTCTCTCCACTCCGTCCAAGGACCCTGACAGTCCTTTCAGATTAGACAAAGGTTCACTTGCACCTCCTTCAACCACATCTACTGAGAGGTGAGGGACAACCCCCCCCCCCATGTATTGTAATCAGGATTTTGAAATTTGGTGAAAGAAAATTGATCTCCGCTTTCCGCGAGACCGTGGGGGTGTCACTGTTAAGCACTTCTTAAATGTCTCCATTAACATCATGTTAGCACGATGTGTCACCAATTGTCCTCTCCAGTCCGAACTCACTGTCTTTAGGGCTGGTTACTTTTATACAGATGGACTTTCGGATTTGTCACAATAATCAATTTTATCAATGTCTGGCCGAAAAGCCTTCCTCTAAAGTGCTGACTTCATCCATTATACAATCCAATACTAAATATGTATTTGACTGTTCCAGAAACCTTTCTGTTCCAGAGACCTTTCTGTCCTATATCCTCCTCAATTTGTTTACATTCATGTTTATGGATTTTTGCTATTATAGCATGATTGGCATTTTGAAGCAGATGGCTTCAATTTACAAAATCAGTTTCTCACAATTACAAATATCACACCCAGCTTTCCATCCTTAGATTGAGTCTTAAATGATGCACCATTCTCCTGCCTTTGACTGGTACTGTCGTTAGAGTAGGTAAGCTGAGGACCAGAGGATACAGGTTTAAGGTGAAGGAGAAAAGATTTAATAGGAATCTGAGCGGTATCTTTTTCATACAAAGGGTGGTGGTGTATGGAACGAGCTGCCAGAGGAGGTAGTTGAGGCAGGTACTTTCGCAATGCTTTAGAGATAGTTACGTACATGGATAGAACAGGTTCAGAGGGATATTGGCACAAACATGGGCAGGTTGGACTAGTGTAGCTGGGACATGTTGGCTGGTGTGGGGAAGTTGGGCTGAAGAGCCTGTTTCCATGCTGTATGACTCTATGACTCGATATACTTTTGACATGAAATTTTGCTGAACAAAACATTAAATGGAGAAATGGCTGTACGTATAAATAATTCTAACAACATAATTTTCAGAAGAAGACGGAAGTTCTGCTACCAGCAGGCATAACATTTATTGCTCAACCAAGAATACTAAAACTGGATGATTGTTTGTTCATGTCAATTCCTTTTGTGGGTTTTAAATGAGAATAAAATGATGGACATCTATGCTTACAATGCACATCAAATTGGCTGTGAAGATAGACAAAAGAGCTGTAGAAACTCAGGAGGTGAGGCATTATCTATGGAGCGAAGGAATAGGTGACGTTTTGGGTCGAGATCCTTCTTCAGACTTTGAAGCACTTTGCAAATTTCTGAGGGTGTGATGGGCATTAAATAAATGTAATGTTATTCTTTCAGAGAAATAGATGAAATATTCCCTGCACAGATCTGAAAAACTGAAGCAAAAACTGAAATAAAACTATGAAAAATCAAACAAAAGGATGAAGGAATATTAGTATTTCCATCAATGGCTCAACAATGATGACATTTTTTCCAGTGAGAGGTGATAATAGTATTGCCAAAGGAAGACATAGCAGAGTTGTAATTAGAGATGGTATTCTCTGAGATTCAAGCTTCAGAGATGATATAGATGATGGAGCGGCTAAGAGTGTGAGCAGAACCTCTCTAATTAAAGGTGAACGAGGAGAGAAATTTGAGAGGAGATATCATGGGAATTACATGACAAATAAATCAAAGTTAGACTGTGGTCAAGGGGCATTTGATTGCAGGAAATTTGAAGGCAGAGTGGACGGGTCTAGTGCATGAATGTAATGCATGGAAGTCATCAGATGGAAAAATAGAAAGAAAAAAAAGGTCAACATTGTTAGGAAAAATAAATAAAAAGAGGTCAACATTTTATACCAGTGAAAATGGGCCAAAGGTTTGCTCGACAAGCAGGAAATCATCTTCACTGCTTCAGAAAAAAACAACAACTGGTGATACAATAAGTGTAAAGACAACATTTAAGGTGGAACATTAATACTGACGATGGAAAATACTTTGAATTTAAAACGATCAGCTTCAACTAATGACGTCACAATGGCTCGGCTAGCAGTGATCAGCTTCACTTACGTTCGGGAACGGCTTGTGTTGGAGGACCACACCTCCCATGGGGGCTACAGGTAGGAAATGGGTGCGTTGGAGGAGCAGTCCCAACGTGTCTGCATTTGGCCCATCTATCTATCTATCTATCTATCTATCTATCTATCTATCTATCTATCTGTCTGTCTGTCTGTCTGTCTGTCTGTCTGTCTGTCTGTCTGTCTGTCTGTCTCTCTATCTATCTATCTATCTATCTATCTGTCTGTCTGTCTGTCTGTCTGTCTGTCTGTCTGTCTGTCTGTCTATCTATCTATCTATCTATCTATCTATCTATCTATCTATCTATCTATCTATCTATCTATACCTACCTACCTATCTACCTACCTATCTATCTATCTATCTATCTATCTATCTATCTATATCTATCTATCTATCTATCTATCTATCTATCTATCTATCTATCTATCTATCTATCTATCTATCTATCTATCTATCTATCTATCTATCTATCTATCTGTATATTGTGAAATCTTGTGTGAATGTTATTAAGACACTTAGGCTATTTAAAAATGTTAACATTTTCTTAAGAAATGGATAGATGTTTAGATCTAGCAATTGAATTTTGTAATTAGCTATAATTAGGTAACTAACTAATTATATTCTTTAATTTCAGGTCATCCAAGTAAGATAGTTTCATATTTGCTTCAGAATTCTTCAGTTCTCTTAATTTTGAAAAAAGTTATGGGCTTTTGACTGTCCTCGATTACAGCTTTTGAGTTAAGTCAATGGAAAATGCTAATTTCAGAGTATGAAAATGGCCATAACTTTTTTAATACTGAAGATATGAAAGTGGGTTAGGTGTCAAATTAAACTTATTTTTATGCTTTATCTGCAGACTTGATTTTTTAAATCGCACAATTTTGTAACATTGCTACCTCTCCCTGCTGCTGGATCCTACCCCTCTCCCACTGGCTCCGACGGCTCCTGCCAGTAGTCATCCAGCTCCCCCGGCTGTATGACACCCCCCCCCCCACTCACCCGACTGACAGCCCACGCCTAAAGCCATCCCTCTCCCCAGTTGCAGATTGCTCGCCCCCCACCTGCCCCTGACAGCACCCGCCAGAAGCCGTCCCCCACCCCAGCTGTAGCACGCTTCCCCCCGGCCACCCCCCACCCCCCGCCTGAAGCTGTCCCCCTCCCCTGGCTGCTGGATGCTTCTCCGTCCCCCCCAACGGCCTCTGACAGCACCCACCTGATGCCATCCCCCTCCCCTGGCTGAAGGACACTACCCCCCCCCCCCCCGACAGCCCCCCCGCCTGAAGCCATCCCTCTCCCCCGCCTGGAGGATGTTCACCCGCCCTCCCAACAGCCCCTGCCCGCTCCCTGCTGCCATTCCCCTATCCGGCCGCAGGACACTTGCCCTCCTCTCCTGGCTTCTGGACACCTCTCCCCGACAGTCCCCACCTCAAGTACAAAGAGCGGAGAACAATGAGTGAACCTAATATCATGATTGATGAGAAACATCATGATCAGGCTCTGTTGTATATTCAAGACAAGCTTGAGAATTACAACAAAACCAAGGAATGTTTTCATTTGCCACGACCAAGAAATGGAAGGATGCACCTTGATGATGAGAATCCAGAATTGCTGCAGGAATTGCAATGCAATTGAACTCGTGGGGGCTACGGGTAGGGAACGGGTGTGATGGGGGAGCAGACCTAATGGGTCTGCACTTGATCTAGTATAAAATAAATGTAATTCATCCTGACCCTTAAAAGAAGTGGAGGAATTTATTTGGACTGACAGGCTCGATACAAATATTGTCTGGTTGAAACTCGTGAAGAATATGATCTAATTTCCATTCTTCTGCTACAGTCCTCTGGGCATACAGTATTAGCAGTAATGCACACTTCAGTCCTTTTACGTTTCCATCCACAGTACATCAATTGGCAAGTTCTTCATTTTTCCCAGCTGGAGGGACTAAAACAAAAGACTTTTCAACTGAATTATTTTTGAGCAAGTCTGATGCTGTAGCATGCCAATTAGCAGCTACAGTGAATGTCAGAACAGACCGCTCACTGCTGTGGACATTGCAGATACTTTCATCTGTTCATTATCTTACTGGACTTTCTCGAATTTAGCTGCCTGTAGATATTCATTTCCACCCTATGTCTGCTAATCAATGCTTGAATCATTGAGACACTGATTAGGATCTGATTTGAAAGGTTCGCATTAGATTCAGAGCACGTGCGTATATTAAGACAAATGTTGGAATAAAACAGGGTGTTTATGGATAGGAGAGTTGAGGGCTGAGGATAGGAGATAATGGTGTTTGCGGTGGTTGCCTATGGCAGGGAAATGTGAAGGGGGAGTGCTCGGGAATTCTTTGTTTCATTTTTGCATTGAGACAATGTGAGTTTCTTTCTCAGCTTAATCTCTTACCGGTATTTATTTGAAAACTAACAAAAGCAAGTGTGTGATTCAGAAATGGTTAATCTCCCATTTCATTCATATTCTAGAAATGCAGTAACAAATGGGGAATATTCCAATTCTGTAATAATTCAGGTATATGGAATGCGAAAGTGTAAATGGCATATCAATAAAACAGGCTGGCAGACCCCTAGACTTTACTTTAGACTAGATATAGTGCAAAAACAGACCCTTTGTCCCACAGAGTCCGTGCCGACTAGTGATTACCCCATACGGTAACACTATCCTACACACAAGGGACAACTTTTACAATGTTACTGAAGCCAATTAACCTGCAAACCTATACGTCTTTGGCGTGTGAGAGGAAACCTGAGCATCTGGAGATAATTCAGAAGGAGGACGTACAAACTCCGCACAGACAGCTCCGATGGACAGGATTGAACCTGGGTCTCTGGCGCTGTAAGACAGCAACTCTAACGCTGCACCACCGTGCCACCCTCATATGAGCTTCCCTGGTGTTGCTGCTACAGATTTTGAAACATGCTGTGATAGTGAGTGACCTTCGTGATATTGTCTGTATCCCCCATCCTATTGTGGAACTCCTAAACATTGGAAGTTTGAAGGTCATCTCTGACAGCAAAATAAAATGTCCGGGGAGCAGTCTGTATTCCCAAAGACAAATCCATGATCACAATATGGGATTCAAGAATTAACAAAGACTTCCTGGACTGCCCGAAATGCAGGAGTGAAGAAGCAATTTGAAGTATTAGTGGGATGACTAAAATGGTCAGCTATTCCCTGGCAATACCATGTGCGCTCACATCACTATTTGTCAACTGTCTCAAATGTATATTGAAATCAGTATAGTCTGATGATCTGAGAGATTATTTTATCAGGGATTTGCCATTGCATTGCATTACCATTGCATTCTTATTTTGATGAACAAGGACACGTTATCCATACACACAAGGAACTGCAGATGCTGGTTTGCAAAAATATATATATAAAGTGCTGAGGTATCTCAATGGGTCTGCCGGTGCAATCTAAAATGCTGCTTATCCATGTTCTCCAGAGATGCTGCCCTGACCCATTGTGTTGTCCCAGTACTTTGCCCATGGAAATAGCCAAGTACGTCTTTAGTAAACAAGACAACTTTTGCTTTTAATCACACTAAAAGATTTGCAAATATATTGTATGATTCTGAATCCTTTTCAGTTAGGATGGTTCTCCTCTGCTCTTCCAGTGTAGACTCAGGGCAGTATTCCTGGCAGTGCCTACACTCACCCCGTTGATCGTCACTGCGCTCACCAATGCTGCCAGCTTTCAAACTGCTTCAGGCAAGTTAACTTGTTTGATGCAAAACCCTTCTTTCTGCTTTATGCAAGGTCCATATTTTATATTTTGTTGTCAATTTGCAATGTGTGTGCAGATGTGCGTATTCTTTACGCCAATCATGGATAGTGCATAGAATGGGGACAAAAAAAACGAGACTTGGGTGGGAGGATGTGGGGGGGGGTGGGGTGGGGGATGGGGGGATGGGGGGGGGATGTGGGGGGGTGGGGTGGGAGGATGTGGGGGGGGGGGGGTGGGGTGGGAGGATGTGGGGGGGGGGGGGGGTGGGAGGATGTGGGGGGGGTGGGGTGGGAGGATGTGGGGGGGTGGGGTTGGAGGGGGGTGTTTGCTGGAATATGTTGCTGCTAATTTATTTTAGCTGTATTTTAGCTATTTAGCTGGAGAATAGGAATAGGTGACGTTTCGGGTCGAGAACCTTCGTAATATCTTCCGCATGGGCAAACAGCACTGTGATTCTTGATTAGTACGGGTGTCAGAGGTTATGGGGATAAGGCAGGAGAATAAAGTTAGGAGGGAGAGATAGATCAGCTATGATTGAATGGTGGAGTAGACTTGATGGGTCAAATGGCCCAATTCTGCTCCTATCTCATGATCTTTTGAACTTTGTTTTATGGATATTTAATGTAAGGTCAATTCTTTAAGCCTTCCAATGTCTGCAAAGAAAATGTCTTCTGTATACTGATTTTTTAGTTTTGACTTCAGTCACATCCTCACTCTAATTTTACAAGAAAATAGAAGAAAGGCAAAGATTAGCAAACGGCACATGTATGTGAGAACTTGGGAAACAGGAGCAAGAGTAGGCCAAGCAGTCACTTAAGTTTGTGTAGGAAGGAACTGCAGATGCTAGTTTAAACTGAAGATAGACACAAAATGCTGGAGTAACTCAGCAGTACAGGCAATATCTCTGGAGAGAAGGAATGAGCGATGTTTTCCAGACTTCACTTCAGCTTATTCTGCCATTCAACAAATTCATTGGCAAGCCAGTCTTGATCACAGCATCATTTTCCTGCTCCCTCCTCCTACTGCTTAACTTGTGGATTAAATATCTGCTAGCCTCTACCTTGAATATTCAGATCTGGGTTAGAGAATTACAAAGGTTCACGGTCATCCTTGTTCTTATTGGGAAGAATATTCAGAACACAATTGAGCTGCGTTCAATTGAAGGGAGAGTGGAAGAAAAGCAGTTGATGCGCAATTATGATTCAGATCATGAAGGGAAACCAAACAACATTGTAGAATGTATGTGGTAACACAGCTTAGAGGTCTGACATTCAAAGTACCCTGAGCTAATTCTGCTCCCACCATCATCTTTTGCAAGAAGTGATGACTCCCACTGATTGTCGCCGGAAGCTTGCATCCTTTTCAGGACGGACTATGACAGCAATGTCAACATTTGAATCATGGAAGATGGACATGAAAGAAGAAGTCATAGACTGTCGGAACGATGGTTGAAATGTGTGGTACAAAATAACATTGTAAAGCACTTAGCCCAAGCAATAAGTATATAAGAACATTAGAAGATGTTATGAAGTTATAAGTTTATTCCAGAGTTTGACCAAGTAGAAACTGTGAAAGTTAAGCCCCTGTCCCACTTAGGAGATATAAACAGCAACCCCTGGTGACATTGCCCGCCACCCAAGGTTTCCATGAGGTCACTGGAGGTTTTGGTCACTCTCCCTAATGGTCGAAAGGGGGGTGGGAGATTACAACCTTCACATGGTCCGCCCTGTTTTTCGACGAATGCAATCAACCCGGCGTGCTCAATCAAATAAGATCAAATAGAACAAGTTGTCATACAACTTTAGGCTGTGCACGTCATACGCAAGAAGAAGAAGAAGATGGTCGAAAGTGGTTTCCGCGTGGTTGAGGCTTCATTTAGCTTGCTGCTAATTTTCATCATGATTAAAACTGGCCTTGACTAAAAATAGGTTGCCGTTTTAAAAATCGATAATTTTATGGTCGCAGGTTTAGTCGAAGCCGGTTTTACTTCATAGTCGAGGAAGGTTTTCAACATAAGCGTGGGAGGTGGTAGGAGATTGCAGGTCACCTCGACCGTGACTTTTTTTTGGGTGGCAGGCAAAGTCACCAGAGGTTGCTGTTTAGGTCTCCTAAGTGGGACAGGGGCTTCAGTGCATTTTTCTGCAGAAATATGTTTCCTCACACATGTCAAGTAATGGATACAATACCAACAGCTCAACTTGATTGAGCACATGAAGGAGTCTCACTAAAACTGAGGACACTTTACCCTCTTGTTTCTCTCAGCATTGTTTTAAGAGTTGTACAGGGTGATCGCTGGTCAGCACAGACTTGGTCGGACGAAGGGCCTGTTTCCATGCTGTATGTCTAAAGTCTAAAAGGTGTGACCTAGATGTTCTTGAAACGTAGAAAATAGGTGCAGGAGGAGGCCATTCGGTCCTTCGAGCCAACATTCAGCCTTTCGAACCATTCATTGTGATCATGGCTTCTCCGTGGATTGTCACCTTGTCGTGGTGGAGAAGCTTGTGTGATCCTGAAATCCTGAGAGCGATGCCATCTGGAGCTATGCTCCTGGTAGGGCCACCCATGGCGGTAAGGTCGAGGGGGAGGTCTCTGAAAAAAGAGCAATCCAACTGAGATCTCAACGGTGGAACAGGCGGATGATGGTTGATCTTAGTGCAGCGTCACAACGGCTGGGAAGGCGGATGAAAGCTGCAGCAGAAAAGGGTCTCCGATCGTCTTGGACTCCATGCAACTGGTTCTTGACCCAGATCTGTCAAGGACAGTCTGTGCACCAGTCTCCCCACATTAAACAAAGTCACGCTAGCATCCTCCACCCTGGAGACACCCATGGTCACCCATGACCGAAGGGGACCTAAGTGGCCTAGATGGACTGCAAATATAAGAAGGAAGTGGACAGGATGGGTTTATTCTCGCTGGCATGTAGGAGGCTGAGTGGGTGACCTTATAGAGATTTATGAAACTATGAGAGGCATAGATAGGAGAGATATAAGTCTTTTCTCCAGTCATTTAGTCGAGAACTATAGGGCATATGTATAAAGTAAACAGGGAGAAATTTAAAGATCTTTTAACACAGATGCTGATGAATATTTGGAAGAAGTTGCCTGAAGGGGTGTTGGAGGAAGATACAAGTACAATGTTTAAAAAGTATTTGGACAGGTACTTGGAAAAGGTTCAGAGGGATACAGGCCTAATGTAGGCAAATGGGATTATGCACCATGGGTGGCGTGGATGAAATGGGATGAAAGGGCTAATTTCTGTAATGTATGATTCCATGATTCTATATGGCCACATGGGTTTCTTCCGGGGTGCTCTAGTTTCTGCTGATTTATTGCGTAATTGGTTCCTGTAAATTGCATCTGCTACAGCTGAGTGGAATCTGCAGGGGAACTGATGGTAATATGTGAATAGTGCAAATGGGTGGTTTGTAGTGGGCTTGGACTCGTGGGCCAAAGGGCCAGTTTCCATGCTGCATCTCTCTGTGAGTTCCCTGAAAGAGTTTACTGGACTGGATTGACTTAATGACAAGTGTGTTGTTACCTGATCAGTATTACTGAGTGCACTACATTAGCCTGAGTTTTAAATTTTAATTTTATAGCTGCTGGATTTGAACTATTATCTCTGGGTTATTAACTCAGATTAACAATGGAGTTACATCACTACTATGTTACTGTAGTTGACCTTAGATAAACATTCATATCTCCATAATACTATCCACAAACATATTAGCAATTTGATGACTAAGAATGTTTCCCTTTCACAAGGTAAGGCTAATATTCCTCAGGCATAGGGATTTTTCGCCTACCCAATAGATACCATTCAAATAACTGAAGCTACATTCAGTGCTCAGATGCCCAATAATTACTTCATTTAGAATGATTATTGAATCCATTAATTTCACACTAACCACAAGTATCCCTATTATTACATTTTCAGCAGATTTATAGATAAAAATAGCAAAATAAATATCTTAATATATGCCGAATTTTCCACGTACTCAAACTACTTTACCGCCTGTTATTTATTTGGCAGACACTGTGGTAATGTCAGGTGATAGTGCAATTAATTTAAAACACCATTCCATAAAGAGCCAATTTATAAATATCAAGATAACCATTTCTGGTAATGCATCTTGAGGCCATAACCAGCTTAGCAGTTCTCCTGCTTGTCCTTAAAGAATACTTGGTGATTGTTTGTAGAGCCTGAATTGTCAGTCAGTGCCTTGTATTCATATATCAAATGAAATTAGCACTGCCAGCAGAATAGGGCTCACTTCGAACTGCATTTGAAAATTACCCTACTTTCTGCATATATCTCTAGAGTGGGATTTAAATATTGATTTTCAGATTTGATAAATGTCAGCTCTGCCAAAGTTGATATTTTAGATCCAATGTTAACTCAGAGACACGACACGAGCTGTCGGGTTGTGAAGAGTGAATTGGAAGTGAGCGGTCCTTTCAATCGACACCTTTAGCGACTGCATCTCCAATGCATGTGAATCCGCAATTTCAACTATGCCATTTAAATGCTCATTGCAGAGGGAGTCGGGAAGACCTGTGTATGGGGTGTTGAAGAGATGGTGCATTGAGTGGAATTGAAGGGCTGCAACGTTTCAGGAATGCCTCACATATAACTAATGCTTCAAGGAGCATAAATCAAATATCATTCTCAACTACAAGAAACAAAAACAATGGTGTCACCAATGCACATAACCTAACCTCCAGGTTCTGTCAAGCACTCCTTCACATCACTTAATACTTAATACTGATCTTAATACTCAGAACTGCATCCCATTGCATCTTTAACTGCAACCCATCCATTTATTCTCCTATTCCATTCCCAACCGATATCCAGACTGATTACTTCAAGGTCAACATATACATCTTGAAAGGTATATCAATAACTTTCATGATACATCTCAAAAATACATCAAATCCACAGCCTCCATTAAAAATTGCATATCCTTTTAGGAATGCCATTCTTTGGAGAGGAAAAGAATCCCAAATAAAAAGGAGAACAGTGGGTGGCAAATTGATAGATTTGCTGCTTTTCGGCGCCAGAGACCCAGATTCGATCCTGACTGCCGGTGCTGTCTATATGGAGTTTGTACATTCTCTCTTTGACCGCGTGGAATTTCTCCAGGTGCTCCGGTTTCATCCCACATTCCAAAAACATACAGGTTTGTAGGTTAGTTGACTTCTGCAAAATTGTAAATTGTCCAAAGTGATTGTAGGATAGTGCAGGTGTATAGGGTGATCGCTGGTCAATGAGAACTCAGTGGACCAAGGCCTGTTTCCACGCTGTATCTCTAAAGTCTAAAGTCTAAATGGGCTATGGATGGCCAAACACAGATTATGCTGATCAGATCTAACAAGGGGCTATATAAATTATGAGATTTTCAAAATAAATTTGACCTTATGCTAGCATGAAATATTTCTGAATCAAAACTCATATAAAATTCAGTAATATTTTCTTTACTTAACCACAGTGATAAATAATGTTCTTAATTACAATGATTTATTTTACAATTATTGACTCGTATGCATTTCCGCTTTCCTCCATGTCATCATGTTAAGGTTAACAATACACGTCTAATCAAAGTAAGTCTGAAGAAGGGTCTCGACCGGAAACATCACCCATTCCTTCCCTCCAGAGATGCTGCCTGTCCCGCTGAGTTAAGGGGTTGTCCCACTGCGGTGACCTAATCTGCAAGTTTAGACGAGTTTGCCCTCGACTCAAACTCACAGCATGGTCGACACAAGATCCTAGGATGTCCTATGAGGTCACTGGAACTCTCTTTCACGCTCAAGGGAAGTTCTCGAATAATAGTGGCCTCAGCTAGGTCGCAGAAAATATTTCAGCATGTTGAAAAAAATTTTGCGAGTAAAATTTGGTCGGCATGGTTCTTTTTGACTAGTAGTGCAGTAGAGTGGGGTCGACATTTAGTTACAGGCAGTCAAGGGCAGCCGTAGGTAATCTCCTTCACTGACTAAGCATTTTGATTGGCTCATTGGAGTTTTCAGGACCTGGGAAAACTACCCACTAAACTTTATGATCTATATTACTAAAAGTCTGATCTTGACCACTTCCTGTTGTTCTGTATATTGATTTTAGAAATAAACGCTGCCACTTACGGCTGTGATTTTTGGCCATCTTACTCAGTCCCCCTCCGCTGCGCAGGCCAAGAGGATTTTTCCCATCGATGAAAAATAACAGAGTTATTAGTGTTTACAAGATGTTGAAATTTTCTCTCCTGAAGGCCACGCCCCTTCCAGAAGGACTATAACACCCGGAAGTGCCTCAGTCAGTCTCTGCAAGATGAGAAAGCGAGAGGGTCACATCTCTCAGACTGAACTGTGAATAAAACTGAACACATGTCTACTAAACTGTGAGTGGTTTTACTGACCAGTCAGTGCCCTTCATGTGATTTGAAAATATAGTTTGGAAATGCTAAAGCTGTGTTGCCTGTGGTTTAGAAATGCTAAAGCTGTGTTGCCTTTAGTTTGTAAATACTAAAGCTGTGTTGCCTTTGGTTTGGAAATGCTAAAGCTGTGTTACCTAATTAAAGTTGCCTTGCCTAATTAAAGTTGCCTTGCCTAATTAAAGTTGCCTTGCCAAATTAAAGTTGCCTTGCCTTCTATATAATTAAAAGTCTAATCTTGACCAGTTCCTGCTTGCGCTTTACATTGATTTTAGAAAAAACGCTACCACGTACGGCTGTGATTTTTGGCCATCTTACTTGGACTGCCCCCCACTCCCCCCCCCCCCCCCCCCCCCCCCCTCATCAGGTGATGAGGATTTTTCCCATCGATGAAAAATAAAAGAGTTATTAGTGTTTAAAAAATGTTGAGATTTGCTGGCAGTGTGGACAGTAAGGAAGGTTGTTGAAGGTTACAACATGAACTAGATCAACTGGGTAAGTGGACAAGGAATTGGCTGAAGGACTATAACTCAGACCAGTGTGAAATGAAACATTTTTGGAAATTAAACTACAGCAGAACATCCATAGTGAATGTTAGGTCCTGAGGAGTGTTATTGAGCAGCGAGACCTTGGGTTACAAGTACATAGTTCTCTGACAGTGACAACACAAATAGAGGTGAAGATCTGTTGAGACATTGAAGATTGGAGTTGGGACATTATGTTACAGTTATACAAATCTTAGGTTAGGCTAAATACAGGCAAATGGGATTAGCTTAGGTGGCATCTTGGTTGGCATGACCGAGTTTCGCCTAAAAGCCAGTTTCTGTGCTGTACAACTCTGAACTTATGTTCAAACTCGGGTTCTTTTAAAGATTACCAAAGTAGAAATGCAGTTGCATGGCTTTTACTGATCATCTTAGACCTCCACTGTTACCAAAAGGACTGCAGCACCTTCCCGCAGAGCTTGAAAGTAATGGCTAGTAATTTAAAATATAACCGTTCAGCAAACTTCACTGAAAATCACTTTCTTTGAAGGTTTTTGTACAGTTCAATCGCAATTCTAAAATAGGTCTCTTCCAAATGTGTCCACATTGCAGCTGCATGAAATAGCACGGCTTCAATCAATAGGCTTGCAAATGAAGAATGTGAGAAATACTTATTCACATTACTTTTTCGTCACTTAAATCAATTTCAGATAGTTCTTTGAAAGCTTCAATTTCAGAGATCTCATGGAGAGTCTCAATCAAGGTCCAACTATCCGCCCCCGCAGAGATTTCCGCTGGTGACATTGGTTAAATGAGTCCTGGAAAAACTCTGCTGTTGTTGAGGTATATGTTTAGAGTAGCTTATGGGGGAAATTCCAGTAACCCCAAGACAACAACATTCATTTGTATTCACAGCTTATTATTTTACTTGCTTTTCTATTTTAAATGGATCAAGCAACTAGAATTATTATTGTTCAGTAATACTTTAATTGTGACACTTGAACTGTGGTTACTTATATACTTGTAGAAACTTACAAAATTCTTAAGGGGCTGGACAGGCTAGATGCAGGAAGATTGTTCCCGATGTTAGGGAAGTCCAGGACAAGGGGTCACAGTTTAAGGATAATGGGCAAATCCTTTAGGACCGAGATGAGAAAAACATTTTTCACACAGAGAGTGGTGAATCTCTGGAACTCTCTGCCACAGAGGGTAGTTGAGGCCAGTTCATTGGCTATATTTAAGAGGGAGCTAGATGTGGCTCTAGTGGATAAAGGGATCATGGGGTATGGAGAGAAGGCAGGTACGGGACACTGAGTTGGATGATCAGCCATGATCATATTGAATGGCGGTGTAGGCTCGAAGGGCCGAATGGCCTACTCCTGCACCTATTTTCTATGTTTCTATGTTTCTAATAGGCAGCAGAACTCAACCTAGAAATTTTATTACAGGTAATAACATAATAACTGCAGCACATAATTATCTCTGATATGACCACATGATTTGTATGTCCGATACCAGAAGCTGGCGTAACTCAGCGAGTCAGACAGCATCTCTGGAGAAAAGGGTTGACGTTTTGGGTCGAGACCCTTCTTCAGGCATTCTACTAGATAATTCAGATATTCTACTCTGAACTTTGTATAGGTTACTGGGTGAACAGGGGAAAAGACTTAAAATGATTTTTTGACTTTGGGAAACTATCTTTGATGAAATGTTCAGGGCTTCAGGAGAGTCCGTTTACTTAGGCTTTTACTCAGTCACTTGCTCACTGATGAAAATTACAGAAGAAGCAGCCGGAACCTTCCACAATATTGGATATCACAGCGTGTTTCCAGGCAACTCCACCAGTTACCACAACAGATGCACAGAGGACATAGAACAAAAGCCAAGGACTTTGTGGACTTTTGTGGACTTTGTTGTTGTGTGCCATTGTGTATCACCGTCAAGGAAAATGCATGGAATAACTCACATGAGCACCATGAAATATGACAGAATTTATTTTCCTGCATTGAGATGAATGAGTCATTGTTGCTCATCAACTTCATGAGCAAGTGTGGCACAATATTGCAGGGGCCGGCACAATGACACAGTGGTAGAGTTACTGCCTTACAGTGTCAGAGACCCGGGTTTGATCCTGACTACGCATGCTGTCTGTACAGAGTTTGTATGTTCTCTCAGTGACCGCGTGGGTTTTCTCCGGGTGTTCCGGTTTCCTCCCACACTACAAAGACGTGCGGTTTGCAGGCTAGTTGGCTTCTGTAACTTGTCCTTAGTGTATAGGATAGAACTAGTCTATGGGTGAGTGTTGGTCGGCCCAAACCTGGTGGGCAGAAGGGTCTGTTTCCACGTTGTAACTCTATACTAAACTCAACTAAAGTGTGTAGAGGACTGTGTACCGAAAAGATGATGCAGTGTTCCCCAACCAGAAACCATGGATCAACCGTGGGGTCTGCTCCCAGGTGAAATCAAAGTCTGCAGTGTTCAGGTCAAACATAACATAGAAACATAGAAACATAGAAATTAGGTGCAGGAGTAGGCCATTCGGCCCTTCGAGCCTGCACCGCCATTCAATATGATCATGGCTGATCATCCAACTCAGTATCCCATACCTGCCTTCTCTCCATACCCCCTGATCCCCTTAGCCACAAGGGCCACATCTAACTCCCTCTTAAATATAGCCAATGAACTGGCCTCCACTACCCTCTGTGGCAGAGAGTTCCAGAGATTCACCACTCTCTGTGTGAAAAAAGTTCTTCTCATCTCGGTTTTAAAGGATTTCCCCCTCATCCTTAAGCTGTGACCCCTTGTCCTGGACTTCCCTAACATCGGGAACAATCTTCCTGCATCTAGCCCGTCCAACCCCTTAAGAATTTTGTAAGTTTCTACAAGTATATAAGTAACCACAGTTCAAGTGTCACAATTAAAGTATTACTGAACAATAATAATTCCAGTTGCTTGATCCATTTAAAATAGAAAAGCAAGTAAAATAATAAGGATCTAATAAAGCTTAAATTAAAAATAAACTGCACTTAATTCAACAAAAATCAATAATCAAAATCATGTTTTGGATGTTTGCAGCAAATAAAATGGGTCAAATATGCTTTGTGATAGCCAGAACCAAACTCGTGGTAGGAACTGGAAATGCAAATGCCGCAAGCCAAATCCAAATGCATATTATACAATTTAATGCCGTTAGGAACCTCTAAAATAAAAGTGTTGTAAATTTACACCATTCTAAATGAATCATATAATGTTGATTATATTCTCCATTATTGATTTCTACATTCATTTTATCCAATCTAGTTCCATAGAATAGAATAAAAGAAAGATGTAAATTTGATTAAGATAGCAAAATTCTAACTTGTAGCAGCATAACCGGTCTGTACTCAATAGATAACATAATAAGAAAAAAATGTTTAAAGTTCAATAAATAATATTATTAAATGTAATATGACACCTAATATGTACCAAAACAAAACAACAAAAACAACGTCCCTAGTGCAACCAAAGCAGTTCATAATTCGGATGGTGGTGGATGGCCTGATGGATTTGGGAAGAAGCTGATCCTTAACCAGGAGGTCACAGTTTTCAGGCTCCTATACCTTCTTCCTGATAGCAGGAATGAAATGGGAGGGTCCTTGATGATGCCGTTTGCCATTTTGAGGCATCACCTCCTGTAGATCCCTTCAATGGTGGGGAGGTTAGTATCCATGATGGACTAGGCAGTGCTCACCACTTTTGTAATCTCCTTCATTCTTGAACGTTCAAGTTGGCGAACTAGACCATAATTCAACTAGTCAATATGCACTCTACCATGGTCTTGTAGATGTTCAAGAGGGTATTCATGGACACACTGAATCTCTCAAACTTTTATGAAAGTAGTGGCATTGATGGATTTCCTTACGATTGCATCAATGTGCTCCATCGACAGATATTCACAGTAACGCACACCGTGAAACTTGAAGTTGGTGACTCTCTCCACCACTGAACTGTCGATGACGACAGGTTTGTGAATCTTCGGCCTTCCCTTTGTCAGCGAATTTAAAATGAATTTGAAATTGTCAGCCACACAGTTATGGGTATAGAGTGAGTAGAACAGTGGGCTGAGCATACAGCCTTGAAGTGCTCCTGTGCTGATAGCAATTGAAAGTTGAGGATCCAGTTGCAAAGGGAATCGCAGTGACCCAGTTCCCTGAGTTTGGGTACAAGTTTGGAGAAGATGATTGTATTGAACACCATGTTGTAGTCTATTAACAACAGTCTGACGTATGTGTTTTCATTTTCCAAGTGGGCCAATGCAAAGTGGAGAGCCAACGAGATCGCAATCTCCGTTGATCTATCTTGTGGTAGGCAAATTGCAGTTGGCCCAGGTTCTTACTGAGATTCCCAGTTGGAAGGGGGGAGCAGTAGGACCGAGGAAAGTTAGTAGGGGAGTCAGTCCAACATGATGTGGTTGGAGCTGGCAATGTTGAGGTCCCTGGCCTGGAACTGGGTCTGGAATGTCAGTCTGAAGAAGGATCCTGCCCTGAAACATCACCTATCCATGTTCTCCAGTGATGCTGCTTGACCTGCTGAGTTGCAGCAGGATTTGGGTCCTTTTTTGGAAAGATATCGGCCAGGCACAGGCAAGTGGAACCAGCTTGGTTAAGCAATTTTGTTGACATGGATAAGTTGAGCTGAAAGGCCTGTTTCCGCGCTTATAGCTCTATGACTCTAGTTAATTTCTGCGAAAACTGGAAATCTGAAATGGAAATTAAAAATGCTGGATATATTCAAATCATCATTCCAGCATCAGTGTTTACAGTATTACCACAGTGCTTTTATCAAAGGAGTCTTGGAACCTTCTTCAGTGACAAGAGCAACAAATATTTCACATTCTTCTTTCATTTATTTTTTCGAAAACACAATTGTAAAACAATTTTAACACTGCCTGCACAAAGTTTCAATAGTTTCTTGCACTCATCTCACCATTGCAATGGATACTGCTAATATATAGGTTGGTCGGCATCATGCTTGGCATAGACTTAGTGGGCAGAAGGACCTGGTCCTGTGATGTATAGATTTATGTTTATTTATGAATCTGCGCCGACCAGCGATCCCCACACATTAACACAATCCTACACTCACTATAGTGGCCATTTGGCTTGTTTGGGGTGTCATTAATGATGGCATGTGTCTTTAAATTTTAGACTGCCTGTTATATTGTGGGTGGAATTTATGATGCATTTTAGGGCGTGTTTGAGGCTAAGTTTCTTGCGCAGAAGCTTCGTTTTCAATTTAGTTTGGGACCAGCATGAGGAAGGCATACCCTTTGATCATGCAAAGTGTAACGGAGACACGAGGAGTTTTCTAACGTTTAAAGCGATATGCTGGTTCAATGAAGATTATAGTGTACAAGTCGGAAGAATTTGGATGTACCTTATTCTTTTTCATCAACAATAAAGAATTTATTAATCAAAAGGACTATGTTTTGAAGATTTATCTGTGAAGAAGCTCTTTAGGTCCCGACGGAGAACTTGCATGTGTACAAGGACATTCCCCTTAACCATGTAGTCCATTTAGCAGCTAAAGGGAGTAATCTCTTGAACGATATAAAAATCTGCCGCTACACTCACTAGGGACAATTTACATTTATACCAAGCCAATTTAACTACATAGATGTACGTCTTTGGAGTGTGGGGGGAAACCGAAAATATCGGAGAAAACCCACACAGGTCATGGGGAGAACGTACAAGCTCCATATAGAAAGCACACGTAGTCGGGATTGAACCCGGGTCTCATGTACTGCAAGCGCTATAAGGCAGCAGCTCTACCACTGTGCTACCATTGCGCCCGTAATGGACTTATATTTAACACTCATCCCACGAGATTCAGGCTCTCACAGACAGAATTGCTTAGGCTACTCATGTGTCCCTTTATTTCCTACAAACTGTCCTATCATAATACCATTGATATACAATGTGAAATTGTTGCTATCAGTTCATGTTGGTAATTCTCAAGTATGTGCTTTGCAATGGAGTGTTGATTCTAAACAAATAGCATTCAGTACATATAATTAAGGATGAAAGTTATTTTTTCATGGAACAACATTCTATTTTACAGTTTTTTATCACTGTCCTTCAACAGGATCACATTAGCCCTAGGACATAATCAATGACATTAACTTGTCCAGCACAGTGAACCAGGCCTGGGGTGCATTGCATTGACAGTGGTATAGTCTCTTGAGGGATATGTTAATGCGATGCTTGTTCAGGTACAGTGGATAAACAAGATCTCTTGGTACATCAGGGGAAAGAGGCTGGAAGCAAATACTCATCCTTCACCATCCTGGTAAAAAATAAATGAAGAGTTCATTCACCTCATTGCTATTTCAAAGAATTTTCCGAAATGTGTTAATACTAGTCATTATTTTTGCAGCTACCTTACGCTATCCAACCCCCTTGTCAACTAACAAAGGAAATGGACAAAGAGAAGAATGGAAAAACTGGATTGCATGTTTAAAATGGAAGCAAAACCTGTGATGGGGACATGTTCTTGAGTTTATAATTAACGGAAAGTTATTATATAAATAACTTATAAATAAGTTATAAATAAATAACGGAAAGTTTCAATTGAGATTCTCGATCTAACTATGACATGGATGGATGACAGATGATCAACATATCAGGTATCAAGTCCACATTGGACTAAATTTCATTGTCTGGTAGAAAGGTGATAAAATCATTCTTAGTGTCAGGTATTTTCTGGCATGTAACAAATAAACCTTGAGATACAAGAAATGGCAGGAGCTGGAATCTTGAGGAAAAAATGGTAATTTAGCTCTTAAGGCTAACGGAATCAAGGGATATGGGGGAAAAGCAGGGACGTACTGATTTTGGACTATTAGCCATGATCATATTGAATGGCGGTGCTGGCTCGAAGGGCCGAATGGCCTACTCCTGTACCTATTTTCTATATCTCTATGTTTCTATGATCTGCAGAGGGAATGGACAAACGGTATATCAGGTGGGGACCCTTCTTAAATTAAACTTTGTTGAGTGTGATCCTTTAGGTTGCTGAGAACAGATTTACAGACGTAAGAAAAGTATTACTTCTAATTCCAATTATTATTTAAGGGTTTGAATGGAAACATTGGAATTCTTAGCAAATTTATTCATGTGGAATGTCAACAATTGATGATGATGATGATGATGATCATTTATTGTCACCTGTTCCTGGCTAAGGATCTTTGTTTTTTCATACAAAGTACACAAAATAGTTGCCACAAAGGCACCAACAAAATATAATATATTTGGTTATAATATATAACAATGTAGGAAGTGTCTCGACCCAAACGTCACCCATTCCTTCTATTACATCCCTTCTGTCCAGAGATGCAGCCTGTCCCACTGAGTTACTCCAGCTTTTTGTGTCTATTTTCAATTTAATGTGTGCTGTTATGTTCTTTTAATATTAATTTGTGTTCCTTATTTATTTATTGTTTTGTACCTGGTAAGTAGCCTAATTCTGTGATGAGCATCGAAATGAAAGCCAAGATGTAGTGTGCTCCAAATCCAACCGTGGCCGACTGAATTCGCCACCTTTTCATTGATTTCAGCAATGTGGCAGATTCTCGGTCTCACCACTTCAACTAATACGTCTTAACAAACACATTTCTACATCTGTGATATTCTTGGAAAAGCAGCTGGGCATTTTATTAAGTGTAAAAAAACAAGTCAAATTGCAACCTCCACAAAATAAATTGAAATTAAAATGGTACATTATGAAATATTGTTTATGGTGCTTGCAAACAATGTTCCGAAAAACACATTGCTTTTGAAACAAAAATCTATTAGATTGTGTCATGTTCTATGTTCATCCCCAGTAAGTAATTAGATTTAGTCCAAATCTCTGCTTTCCCATCACCCCTTCCAATCTCTGATCTGTTACCATGGTTCCCATCGCCCTTCCACTCCAGGTAAACCCTTCCGAGAAGAAGGGCATTCATTTGAGCAGCATTTTGGAAGCAAGCAAGAAACTCTGATCCCTTTAGCCACAAGGGCCACATTTACCTCCCTCTTAAATATAGCCAATGAACTGGCCTCAACTACCCTCTGTGGCAGAGAGTTCCAGAGATTCACCACTCTCTGTGTGCAAAAAGTTTTTCTCATCTCGGTTTTAAAGGATTTCCCCCTTATCCTTAAGCTGTGACCCCTTGTCCTGGACTTTCCCAACATCGGGAACAATCTTCCTGCATCTAGCCTGTCCAACCCCTTAAGAATTTTGTAAGTTTCTATAAGATCCCCTCTCAATCTCCTAAATTCTAGAGAGTATAAACCAAGTCTATCCAGTCTTTCTTCATAAGACAGTCCTGACATCCCAGGAATCAGTCTGGTAAACCTTCTCTACACTCCCTCTATGGCAATAATGTCCTTCGTCAGATATGGAGACCAAAACTGTACGCAATACTCCAGGTGTGGTCTCACCAAGACCCTGTACAACTGCAGTAGAACTTCCCTGCTCCTATACTCAAATCCTTTTGCTATGAAAGCTAACATACCATTCGCTTTCTTCACTGCCTGCTGCACCTGCATGACTACTTTCAATGACTGGTGTACCATGACACCCAGGTCTCGCTGCATCTCCCCTTTTCCTAATCGACCACCATTTAGATAATAGGCTGCCTTCTTGTTTTTGCCGCCAAAATGGATAACCTCACATTTATCCACATTATACTGCATCTGCCAAACATTTGCCCACTCACCCAGCCTATCCAAGTCACCCTGCAGTCTCCTAGCATCCTCCTCACAGCTAACACTGCCCCCCCAGCTTAGTGTCATCCGCAAACTTGGAGATATTGCCTTCAATTCCCTCATCCAGATCATTAATATATATTGTAAATAGCTGGGGTCCCAGCACTGAGCCTTGCGGTACCCCACTAGTCACTGCCCGCCATTGTGAAAAGGACCCGTTTACTCCTACTCTATGCTTCCTGTTTGCCAGCCAGTTCTCTATCCACATCAATACTGAACCCCCAATGCCGTGTGCTTTAAGTTTGTATACTAATCTGTTATGTGGGACCTTGTCGAAAGCCTTCTGGAAGTCCAGATACACCACATCAACTGGTTCTCCCCTATCCACGCTAATAGTTACATCCTCAAAATATTCTACAAGATTCGTCAGACATGATTTACCTTTCATAAATCCATGCTGACTTTGTCCAATGGTGGAGAAGACTCAACTGGCTGAATGGACCACACTTGCTTTCTGACACTTGGACTTGTTTCTATTCCTTATTTTCTGACACAAGTAACGTATTTGACCAGTGGACATAATCCCATATTGCCCAGCATTAGGATAAGGCCTTCATCAATTCTCTTAATCCTGGTGTTATGTTTAAGTGATGAATATTGTCCAAAGAAAACTCTTCCACCCCTCTTTAGAATTGCACTTTAGATCTTCATGTTCCTCAGTGAGGACAGTCCATGCTTTCTTTTATAAAGCACCATCTCCTGCTGTGATGTCCACTGTCAGTAATATTTGCTCTGTTAGCACTCGCTTGCACTCACGTTTCTGAAGTGAAGTTTCAATTGAAAACAGCTGAGGCAAAAACATTACCAGCTGTGCAGTAAGTGAGAATAAAAGTTGACCCTCCTTTACTTCCTATCCTATCCATCTCAACGTATACAAGTGTGGAAGGTTAGTCATTCTCAAAAGCAAAGACATTGGAGGAAGCTAAGGATCTCAGGTTTCTCCAAACATATCATATCATAACTTGGAACCACAACAGCAAATGGATTCACACAGTGTCAAATGCAGAAAATAGTCCAAAGGATCGGGAGAACATTGACAGTTTCCCCAGTTACAATGTCACATGTTCTGCAAAAATGATGACATTTAACCGAGGGTACCAAAGACATTCTCACTCCTCCTCCTGGGACGATGACATTTTAAAATCAAACATAAAAGACCAACACTTATGTCCCTCCCCCCCTCCCAATATACACACACACAAACACACACTCTGAGGGGAGCCTTAAAAATGTTGCTTTCAGCAACTGGTTTGCTGCCTCCTTGTGGAATAACTGGCCTCGTGGGTCTAAGGATTAGTTTAATTTCCAGGCTGTTTACACTATGTGACAGCTAATCGATGGTTACTGAGGCAGTCAAAATCCAATAATTTTACTTCCTACTGTTTGATGGATTGGTTTAATGTTATCAGCAAACATGCTTTAATGCATATGACAAGCCATAAACTAGAGGTGGACAAAATAAAAAGAGCCTGAAAATACAGACTAGGATTGCAAAGTGCAACTAACTTCTCATTTAATTTAATGCAGGTTGCACATATTCTCACTTACATCTCATTATCTTAATTACAGTGTGTTAACTACATATCCATGCTGTTTATTGGACTAGTCTCTATCTACAGGATCCAATTTTATTTAGGGCCAACATCAGCGGAAACTAACGCTGACAAAACTGCGTCTGCATCTCTTAAGGAGGGCCCTCATTTTCTAAAGTCTATGATTTAGTTTAGTTTAGAGATATAGCAGTCCGTACTGACCAGCAATCACCCATACACAAGTTCTACTCTATATTCTAGAGATGGTTATACGAAAGCCAATTAACCCACAAACCTGCACAACTTTTGAATGTGGGAGGAAACCGGAGCACCTGGAATAAACCCACATGGTCACAGAGTGAAAGTACAAACTCCATACAGACAGCACCCGATGTCAAGATCCGACTTGGGTCGTTGAAGCAACTCTACCACTGCATCACTGTGTCACCCATTGAGCTATCTTCTAGGTTTGGGAAGGTTAGTTGAAACCTTGAAGAAGTTTGGGCGAAGTTGGGGGTGCTGGGGAGTATTCAACTAATGCAGTCCCTCAAGCTTGCATTGGGCCTCAGGCAAATATGCAAGGGTGGGAGAGGGCTGTCAAATTAAAGAGGTGGTAAAACAGAAAGCTCAGGGTCAACCCTGAAGTTTGATGGCAGGTACTCTGCAAAATGATCATCCAATCTATATTTGGTATCTCCATTGCAGAGGAAGAAAAACCAAATGCAATATGCCAGATTTGAAAGACTGTTTAGGTCCCTGGATGGTGGGAGCTGAAGAGTTGAAATTGGATTGCATCTCCTTCAGTTGTACGGGAAAAAGCTGTAGGATGGAGAGTAACATCAGACTAGAATCTCAAAGGGTTCGGTCCCTATGTGAGGCTGAAAGGGGAAGGGTAAGATGTATCAGGTGACAGAATCTTGGTTGTAGTTGAACAAAATTATAAAGCGTGATCTATTGAATCTGAAGACTTTGTGAATAAGAAAGTGTGGATCAGGCGAGAGAGTGCTTCATCTCCCACTGCGACTCTCTCTCTTCCTCTTTCACTGTCTATCTCTCTCACCTCCTCTCTCACTATTCCTATCTTTCTCTCCCACTCACTTTCTTTCCCTCCCACTCTCTTCCTCCCCCACTGCCCCCTCCCTCTCTCTCTCTCTCCCTCCCTCTCTCCCTCACTCTCTCTCTCTCTTCCTCTCTCACTCTCCCTCTCTCTCCCACAGTTCCTCTTCATCCATTATCTCTCCTTCTCTCTCACCATCTCCATTTCTAACACTCCCACTTTACTCTACCGCTCTACCTCTATCTCTCTCTCTCCACATCTCTTTTACTCGCCCACAATCTATCCCTCTCTGTCTCTGCTACCACTATCTGTCTCTCGCTCTGTCCTCTTCACTTTCTCTTTCTCTCATCTCTCGCTCTCTTTCATTACCTTCTTCTCCTCCATCCCACCTTGCGAGCTGTCCCTCTCTTCCCTCATGCCCTCCCTCTCACACCCTTTCTCTCTTTTGAGGCCTCCCTCCCCCCTCTCTCTCGTGCTCTCTCCCCATCTCTCTCTCATGCCTCTCTTCCCCCTCTCATACGCTCTCTCCCCATCCCTCTCTCTCTCACACACACCCTCCCTTCACTCTCTCACTGTCTCTGTCACCCACACTCCACTCCTCTCTCTCTAGCACCCACCCAGTTTGCCTCAATTTATGGATATTATCCATCCTCCCCAGCTTGCATGCGTCCTTACCTTGACTTCATCACTGAGCTTATTGTAACTACGGGAACAGAAAGATGCATTAATCATTTTAGTGGTTTGGAACATCGACCCATTCTGCCAATTAGAGTATGTTAACAGCTACTTGACTCTCTGAAAGATGCTGCACATGAGTAAATAAATGATCCACAAGTGAATTCAATTTTAGAGCTGTTACTGACAAACCATTTTTGTTTCACTCGTGCTTTTCCAAATTAATGCAGTTAAAAAGAGAGTAAGTAGTCTTCTTGTTGAAAGCAAGGTGCAATGCCATGGCATGACATAGAAATAGTCTTATTTACCAATATACAAAGAAGCGTTGAATTTCTACTGATGATTTTGTGCTCTTTGGAAATTTTGTTGAGAAAAAGACACAACTGTAAACTCAGAGTGTTTTTTGTCATTTGGTCTCTTGGTATTTGTTAGCATTTTTCCTTTCCGGAGGCAATGACTGCCGCCCCTGTTCGGGGAGAGGTCTTAAGGTATTGCTCATGTTGGGTCACATGATTTACTGTTTATACCAGTGCTCCAGGCTTTGCTGGAAAAATACAGCTGTGGGAATGACGCACACAATGATAAAAGAGCAAGTTACTCGCAGGCTCGTGGTGAAATTGTGATAGCCTGCACATTGCAAATACTTCACCAATTTATATCACTCTTGCATAAGCTGCAAGATACCACGACTGGCCCTGGTAGCTGAGCACTCTTCAGCAGCTATCTGGATTTGTGCATTAACAGCTCATCGAACTCACCTGAAAACTGAAATGCAATGATTAAAAACAGGTTAAAAGTAATCCCACTTTAATGGTCGAATTGAAATTCATCATCAATCATTCTTTCCAAAAAAGTAAAGTGGCTCACTAAGCTATAATCATTTTTGGGGAATATTAAAAAAAATTTAATTTAATTTGTTCTACTTTTCCTTGCTCTGGGTGTCTGTCTCTTAACGCAAACTTCTTCTCTTTATTTCTCTGCCTTTTTCTGTATCTCCAATAACATTGAATTTGCTCTCTATCTTAAATTGTTTTTCTGTTCACGTCTCTTTCCACTAAGGAGATGCATTGTAGGGAAGAGCATGCATGAACCAGAGTCAGGCCTACCAAAAATATGTGGGAAGGAACTGCAGATACTGGTTTACACCAAAGATAGACACAAAATGCTGGAGTAATTTGGTGCATCAGGCAGTATCTCCGCAGAACGGTCTCGACCTAAAACGTCACCTATTCCTTTTCTCCAGAGATGCTGCCTGACACGCTGAGTTATTCCACCATTTTGTGTCTATCTTCAGACCTACATAAAATGAGTTACCAATGTGCAACGCAGGACTACATGTATGCTTCACAACAAAGATACTGCAGAAGTAGTGCTTGGCACTGCATTACAAGCACATAGACTAAGCGGCACATTCAACATTGTAGGCCAAAGGCCCTGTTCCTGTGCTGTACTGTTTTATGTTCTGTCCTGTTAGTCATTCTGCTCCTTTCTTCCACAGACTAAGTAGATGTTTATTTTTTAAATCCTTAATGTGCCCAGACAAATCTGGATTTGGATGAGAACATACACGTCAAGATTCGCAAGTTTGCAGATGATACAAAAGTGGGCGGTTTTGCAGATAGTGAAGATGTTTGTGAAAAATTGCTGTAGGATCTTAAATGTGGGATAATCCCAGCCTCAACTACCTCTTCGGGCTGAGAAATGGTTGATGGAATGTGAAGTGTTGCATTTTGGGAAGTTTAACATGGGCAGGACCTACACAGTGAATGATAGGGCTCTGGGGAGTGTTGTAGAGCAGGGGGATCTAGGATTGCAGGTGCATGGTTCATTGAAGGTCGAGTCACAGGTAGTCAAAAAGGCTTTTGGTACATTGGCCTTCATCAGTCAGAGTATTAAGTATAGAAGTTGGGACGTCATGTTGCAGTTTTATAAGACGTTGATGAGACCACAGTTAGAGTATTGTGTTCAGTTCTGGGCACCATGTTATAGGAAAAATGGTGTCAAGCTGGAAAGGGTGCTGAGAAGTGTATAGGAAAGAACTGCAGATGCTGGTTTAAATCAAAGGTAGACACAAAATGCTGGAGTAGCCCAGCGGGTCAGGCAGCATCTCTGGAGAGAGGTAATGTGTGGCATTTTGGGTCAAGACCCTTCTTCAAGGTACAGAAAAGATTTATGACGACGTGGCCAGGACTAGAGTGTCTGAGTTATAGCGAGAGGTTGAGTAGGCTGGGACTCTATTCCCTGGAGTACAGGAAAATGAGGTAATTTGTTCTACTTTTCCTTGCTCTGGGTGTCTGTCTCTTAACGCAAACTTCTTCTCTTTATTTCTCTGCCTTTTTCTGTATCTCCAATAACATTGAATTTGCTCTCTATCTTAAATTGTTTTTCTGTTCACGTCTCTTTCCACTAAGGAGATGCATTGTAGGGAAGAGCATGCATGAACCAGAGTCAGGCCTACCAAAAATATGTGGGAAGGAACTGCAGATACTGGTTTACACCAAAGATAGACACAAAATGCTGGAGTAATTCGGTGCGTCAGGCAGTATCTCCGCAGAACGGTCTCGACCTAAAACGTCACCTATTCCTTTTCTCCAGAGATGTTGCCTGACATGCTGAGTTATTCCAACATTTTGTGTCTATCTTCAGACCTACATAAAATGAGTTACCAATGTGCAACGCAGGACTACATGTATGCTTCACAACAAAGACAATGCAGAAGTAGTGCTTGGCACTGCATCACAAGCACATAGACTAAGCGGCACATTCAACATTGTAGGCCAAAGGCCCTGTTCCTGTGCTGTACTGTTTTATGTTCTGTCCTGTTAGTCATTCTGCTCCTTTCTTCCACAGACTAAGTAGATGTTTATTTTTAAAAACCTTAATGTGCCCAGACAAATCTGGATTTGGATGAGAACATACACGTCAAGATTAGCAAGTTTGCAGATGATACAAAAGTGGGTGGTTTTGCTGATAGTGAAGATGTTTGTGAAAAATTGCTGTAGGATCTTAAATGTGGGATAATCCCAGCCTCAACTACCTCTTCGGGCTGAGAAATGGTTGATGGAATGTGAAGTGTTGCATTTTGGGAAGTTTAACATGGGCAGGACCTACACAGTGAATGATAGGGCTCTGGGGAGTGTTGTAGAGCAGGGGGATCTAGGATTGCAGGTGCATGGTTCATTGAAGGTCGAGTCACAGGTAGTCAAAAAGGCTTTTGGTACATTGGCCTTCATCAGTCAGAGTATTAAGTATAGAAGTTGGGACGTCATGTTGCAGTTTTATAAGACGTTGATGAGACCACAGTTAGAGTATTGTGTTCAGTTCTGGGCACCATGTTATAGGAAAAATGGTGTCAAGCTGGAAAGGGTGCTGAGAAGTGTATAGGAAAGAACTGCAGATGCTGGTTTAAATCAAAGGTAGACACAAAATGCTGGAGTAGCCCAGCGGGTCAGGCAGCATCTCTGGAGAGAGGTAATGTGTGGCATTTTGGGTCAAGACCCTTCTTCAAGGTACAGAAAAGATTTATGACGACGTGGCCAGGACTAGAGTGTCTGAGTTATAGCGAGAGGTTGAGTAGGCTGGGACTCTATTCCCTGGAGTACAGGAAAATGAGGTGGTGTTCTTATAATGGTGTATAAAACCATCAGGGCACCACGGTGGTGCAGCGGTAGAGTTGCTGCCTTACAGCGCTTGCAACGCCAGAGTCCCAGGTTCGATCCCGACTACAGGTGCTGTCTGCATGGAGTTTGTTGTCCCCATGACCTGCTTAGGTTTTTCTCCGAGATCTTTGATTTCCTCCCATACTCCGAAGATGTACAGGTATGTAGGTAAATTGGCTTTCTAATGTAAAAATTGTCCCTAGAGTGTGTGGGTTATGGATCACTGGTAGGCGTGGATGCGGTGGGCCAAAGGGCCTGTTTCTGCGCTGTATCTCTAAACTAAACTAATGAGAGTATTAGATCGGGTAAATGCACAGAGTCTTTTGCCCAGAATAGGTGAATCGAGGATCAAAGGTCTTAGGATTAAGGTGAAGGGGAAAAGATTTAATAGGAATCTAAGGGATAACTTTTTCCCACAAAGGATGGTGGGTGTATGGAACAAGCTGCCAGAAGAGGTCGTTGAGGCTGGGATTATCCCACATTTAAGAAGCAGTTAGAGAGGTACATGGATAGGACAGGTTTGGAAAGATATGGACCAAACACAGGCAGGTGAGACGAGTGTAGCTGGGACATGTTGGTCAGTGTGGGCAAGTTGGGCCAAAAGGCCTGTTTGCACACGGTATCACACCATGACTCTATGCTTCTAAATAACATGCCACAGGCCACCAAACCCTAACAACCTCCTGACCACTGTTTGTACAAGGTCACAATAACATCCACACTTTTACCTTATCTCCACATTCATCCTGTTACTATCTCATAAGATCTTATATCTTACAATCATATCCTCTCTCACTATTTTAAACTCCCATTGATGCAAGGCTCACTCTAAGCAACGGTCTTCATAAGGGCAACACCCACCTGCACCGTAGTTTGAGGTGTAAACATTATAAACCTTGTCTGAAGAACCCTCAAAATCTTTTCCTCTTTTCGTAAACAGTACAGTCCAATTTTAAGGCAAACTACATTTAACATCTCATTATGCCTTTCAAACTTCAACTCATCTGTAAGGGAAAAAATGATATTGGCAACTCTGCTAACTTGGGAACATTACATGTACAGGTACCAATGTATTTTTATTAAATTCTTTCAAACTTTATTGAGAAGTAAGCAAAGTCCTTGGAACCTGCAACAAAAGCTTTCCTCCATATTCAGCTGAAAGAGTGTGGCCTTGAAAATCAAGTCGAGTGTATTGTCATATGCATTGAGGTACAAGTACAATGAAAATCCTGCTTGCAGCAGCCTCACGGCACATAAAATCAAACTGCACAAAAAAACATAAATTACATATAAATTATACACACTATACATAAACTCTACCAGACAGTGAAAAGAGAAAGACTGCAAAAGAACAAGGCATTGGTGCAATATTAAACAATTAGAACACAATTCCATAATGGTGCAAAAGGTGGTGCGTTCTGTTCAAGGTAAGATTACGATTCTGCAGGTCAGTTCAGGAAAACAATGGTTGTTGGAAAGAAGCTGTTCCTGAACCTGATGGTGTATGACATCTGGCTCCTGACATTAGCAGTGAAAAGAGGGCATGGCCTGGAAGGTGGGGCTTCTTGAAGATAGACAACAACTTCTTGAGGAGGCATCTCATTGAGATGCTTTGTGCACATGATGGACAAGGATGAGTCCACCATTTCTTGCAGCCTCTTCCTTTCCTGCATGTTGGTATTGCCTTACCAGGCCATTATGCAAGCAGTCAGGATATCTTCTACAGTGCACCTGTGGAAATTTGTTCAAGCATTCATTGAAAAAACAAATCTATTTAAACTTCAAAAGTAGGGCACGAGTGCACCTTCTTCATGATTACATCTGTGTGCTGGCTCAGTATAGGTCACCCAGCCATGGGTCTGTGCTAAGTCTCTCAACCACCAACCAACCGATAAAAATAGACATGTGGTCTCCTGACTTTCTCTTTCCGAAATCAATAATCAGTTCCTTGGTTTTGTTGAAATTTTCAACGGGGGGACCTCATTGAAACATGCAGGCTTGGATAGAGTGGATATGGAGAGAATGTTTCCACCATTGGGAGAGTCTAGGCCTAGAGGTCATAACCTCAGACTTAAATGCCTCAGATTTAAAGGACGTTCTTTTAGGAAGGAGATGAGGAGGAATTTCTTTAGTCAGAGGGTGGTGAATCTGTGGAATTCGTTGCCACATAAGACTATGGATATATTTAAGGCAGCGATAGTTAGATGCTTGATTTGTATGAGTGTCAGAGTTTATGTGGAGATGGCAGGAGAATGGGGTTTGGAGGGAGTGATAGATCAGCCATGATTGAATGGCAGAGTAGACTTGGTGGGCTGAATATCCTAATTCTGCTCCTATCACTTATGATTATGATCTTATGAAACTGAGCGAGTGACTGTTGTTGTGGCACCACTCAACTAGTGTTCTATCTATTTCGTGTCCACTAACACATCACCACCCATGACTTGAACAATAACAATGGTGTCTGTCAATTTACAAATGGCACTGGAGCTGTTTTGAGCCACATGGTCAAGATAGAGCAGGGGACTAAGCATGGAGCCCTAAGGTGCTGATGGTGAGGAGTAGAAGATGTCACCAATCCACTCTGTTTGATTGCTGACGAGGAAGTCAAAGATCCAGTTACAAAGGGAGGTACTGAGGGCTCGGTCTTGAACCTTGGTGATAAGTTTGGAGGGAATAGTAATGCTGCGCTCGAGCTGTTGTCAATGAACTGCAATCTAATGTAATAGGCCAACTAAAGCAGATGAGATCCAGGCCATTTCTGAAGCAGTTGAGTCACGCCTTAACCAACCTCTCAAAGCAGTTGTTAAGGTTCTCAATTAATTTTTAGCTAACTTTTGAAGAGGTTTTGTTGAAAATTCAAAAGGTATAGAGTCATAGAGGAAGATGTATCACAAAAATAGGCCCTTTAGCCCACTGAGTCCACACCAACAATCAAGTACCCGCTTACTCTAATCCTACCATAGACTATTTTATTCTGCCCACATTCCCTCCAGATTCTACCATTGTACACTGTGAGCAATTAATAACAACCAATTAATGACATTTTGGGTCTGTGGGCGGAAGCCCACACAGTCACAGGGAAATAGACACAAAATGCTGGAGTAACTCAGCGGGACGGGCAGCATCTCTGGAGAGAAGGAATGGGGGACGTTTCGGGTTGAGACTCTTCTACGGACTCTTCTCTCCAGAGATGCTGCCTGAACCACTGGGTTGCTCCAACAGTTTAAACCAGCATCTGCAGTTCCTTCCTACACAGTCACAGGGAGAACGCGCAAACCCCACAAAGGGAGCACCGGGGGTTGGGATTGAACCCAGGGCACTGCTACCTCTGCTAGCTGCCCCAATGTACCACCCATGGTGCACAGTTATTTCAGAAAGATTGAACAAAATTAAAATAATATTCTGCAAATACACAGCAACACACAAATATCAGTCCTCTGGTAACACATAAGATTTTATCCAAGAATCAGACCTAAAGCATTTATAATGTAAAGAGTATTTTTAGTATCAGTGAATTGTTTCATTACCTTGGTTGCAGTGGAATTATGTGAGTGTGCAATTTCAGAAACTTGGTCTGTTTCCTCTTAGCTAACCTTATTGCTTTTCACTGTGGCAGCGAAGATGACACAGTGTGATTTATCTTTTCGAAATCAATAACATCATCATCATCGGTCAAGAAGTGAGTGCAAGAACATTGCTTCATGTCAAGTTTTCCATAAATGTAATCAGCATGTTTTCACACACTAAAGAAGCTAAAGGTTTGGAACTATCTCCTGCAAAGAGCAACTGCGGCTCTGTCAATTGCTAATTAAAAATATGAGACTTGTGTTTCTTTAATACACAAAGGAAATGTTCAGATGGGAGGTAATCTGGGTCATTGTGTATGGTTACATGTAATTGTTCTCTAATTCTCTAAGTTCTCTAAAAGGTAGAGTAGGCATGAGAACCATTAGAACAGAAAAATAGGAGCGGGAGTAGGTTATTCAGCCATTCACGCCCACACATTCACTCAGTATGATTATGGTCAATCTTCTGTTTCAAAACCATATTCCTCCTCTGTCCCCAGATGCCATTGTTGCCCTTAAACCATAAATCTATCTCTCTCCAAATCCAACCCATTCAGAGACTCAAGAGCATACTGCGGTAAAGGATTAACAGCCTCACCATGTTCCAAGTGGTGAAGAAAAGTCTCCCTGTTTCAGTACAACATAGCTTGCACCATACCCTAAGACGGTAACTCCTAATCTCACACCCTCCTCCTTGAGAAAACAACCTCCTGGCTTTTAAGAAGGAACTGCAGATGCCGTAAAATCGAAGGTAGACAAAAGTCTACCATCCATCAGTCTGAAGAAAGGTTTCGGCCCGAAACATTGCCTATTTCTTTTGCTCCATAGATGCTGCTGCATCCGCCGAGTTTCTCCAGCACTTTTGTCAACCTCCTAGCTTTGTGTCTGTCAATACGCACGGTAAAGCAGCGGTCGAGTTGCTACCTTACAGTGCTTAAAGTGCAAGAGACCCGGGTTCAATCCCAACTACAGGTGTTGTCTGTACAGAGTTTGCACATTCTCCCCATGACTGTGTGGGTTTTCTCTGCGATTTTCGGTTTTCCCCCCCACACTCCAAAGATGTACAGGTTTGTAGGTTAATTGCCTTGGTATAAATGTAAAATTGTCCCTAGTGTGTGTAGGATAGTGTTAATTTGAGGGGATCACTGGTCGGCACAGACTTGGTGGGATGAAGGGCCTGTTCCCATGCTATATCTCTAATCTAAACAAAATCCCTGTTAAAATGTACTCTTCAGTGAGATCGCCTTTCATTCACCTAAACATCAAGTGAAGGATTTCCTATGGTATGTAAATGGTCTAATATGACTAAGTTACGGTCAATTGCCACTTTCAAAAGACATTTGGATAGGCAGTGTTAGTGATATTTGGGCCAAATGCAATCAAATGGGACTAGCCTAAAATGCCAACTTGGTCAACATGGACAAGTTGGACTGAAGAGCCTGGTTCCATTTACCTCTATGATTCGAGTTTGGATACAATACAACTGTGTGGCTTGCTTAACATTTTTTGATGTCATTTAAGGTGGGGCCTCACATGAAGTGTAGTAATCCATTTTGGTCACTCTATATATTTATTCACTTTTGGGAGCTGATTGTTGTTAAGACCAGCATTTGTTGTCCACTCCTCACTACCTTGAGAAAACAGTGGTGCACTATCTTCTTGCCAACTGCAATTCTCCAGGTGAAGGTTGTTCCCCAGTGTGGCAGGGGAGGGAGATCCAAGATTCAAATCCAGCAATGACAGAGGAATAAACAAATGGGTACATTCAAGGCCAGACCAGGTAACAGACAAAGGAGAAGGAGTCAACATGGAAATGTGGCAGGTTATAATTGTATACCATTGAGTGAATCTGAACCTCTCTACTATGAATTCATAGAGGAGTCAAGAATGGATGTAGGCCAACATGCATGGAGCAAGATTTTTGATTAAACTCTGAGGGAAGACAGATACCCACAACATATGCTATGGTTGCAGAACTAACAACAGGTCACAACATAGTATTTAACAAAGTAGGATGGGTGGGGAGGTGGGGGCGAGAAGGAGAGGTGGAACAGAGGGAGAGTGGATTCCGAAAACATATATTTGGCAGATTCGAACAGCATACAGATTTATAGCTTATTAATTGAGATAACTCATGGCCAGGAGTGTTGGGAAACTGAGTGCAAAGAAGATTTGTTTTTCCTAAAATGTCATGGGACATAATCATGTGTGGACCAAATCTTACTCTGCGCATTCATATTGCTCTATAATATTTCCCAAACATATCATGATGATGTGGGAAATAAATTGAAAAGATTGAGTGAAAGCATGTGAATGATTAGCAAAGCTACAAAAAAAAAGTCGAAGGCAATCTTGTGAAAAATAAAGGAAAAATTGCAGTGTATTCCAGGATCAAAGGTCAACATCCTCACAAAACCCTTGCTTAAAATAAAAAGCAAGGGGGATTTTAACCCTCACTGCTTGCTGGAAACTATATCATTAATAATCCTTTTTATTTATTTAATCCATTATATCACCAAAAAAAACATGAGTGAATTAATTACATGATAGGTTTTCAGGTTGCAGATAATTTGTTAATTCATCTTTATATACTTTTCTGGCATTAGAGGGGGAGGGAGGAGGACTGGGGGGAGGGAGAGAGGGGGGAGGGGAAGAGGAGGGGAGAGAGGGGGGTAAGGGGGGAGAGAGGGGGGAAGGGGGAGATAGGAGGGGAGAGGGGGAGGGAGAGGGTGAGAAGGGGGAAAACCTCTTGGGGTTAAATATAAAAGCAAGGCGAATTTTAACCCTCCTGGGGGGGGGGGGTGGAGAGGGGGTATTATATCACCAAAAGAGGGGGGAGTGATTAAGGGGGAGAAGGTTGTAGCTAGGAGGGGGAGGAGAGGGAGGGGGGTGGGGGGGGGGGAGGAGGAAAGGGGGGGGGGGGGAGGGGGGGGGGTGGGAGAGGGGGGGGGAGAGAGGAGGGGGGGGGGGGGTGGGGGGGAGGGGGGAGGGGAGAGAGGAGGGGGGAGAGAGGGAGGGGACGAGGGAAAAGGGAAAGCCGAGCCGAGGCGCGAGCGTAATGCATGTCGCTCTTTGCGACGTAATCACTCGGGTGCTCCTTGGCATCTCTCGGGTTGGCCGTCGAAGTGTGAGTTATGAAGGGGGGGGGGCACGTAACTTGCAGCTCGTGGATAACAGTGACCAGCAGGCTGCACCTTGAAAAATCTGCGCAGCGCGCCGCGAGGAGCAGAGGCATTGTGACATCAGCAGCCCATTAGCTTCAGCTTCAGTTAGCATTAGCTTCAAATTAGTGAAGAATTTGAAGAAATAACTGAAGGAATAATGAACCAAATTTTCAGATGAGGCAATTTTCGACATCATGAGGTAAATCTCTACTGGAATATGTAAAAATGTCAGCATTAGCACACCTGGTTTTCGAGAAGATGTGATTCACAAGCAAGCAAATATAATAATGATCAGAGTTTTATAAGTATATAGAAGCATAGATAAGGTGGAGAATCAGAGCATTTTTCCCCAATGTGGAAATGTCAAAGATGAGAGGGCGTATATTTAATGTGAGAGGGGAAAAGTTTAAAGGAGATGTATGGGGCAGTTATTATGTATGGAGAGTGGAGGGTGCCTGGAATATGCTGCCGGTGGTGGTGGTGTTTTGGGGCTGATAAGAAGGGGCATTTAAGACATTTTTGGGTAGGCACATGTGTTAAAATTGGCCAAAACAGAGCTATTTGTTTATTTGGTTATTTTCTGTGTAAAGCTACAAGCTGTGAGCCGGTGCTAGAACCGTCTAGGTCCCAGATTGAAATATTAGATAAGGTGAGGTTCAGGTGTCCTCCCTATTGTTAAAATGTATGAGAACTTTGCAAACAAGCTCAGAGGTGCTGCAGATGCATTATCAGGAATGGCCAGCTGCAGAAGGGTTGTAAATACTGCTAATAATATTGAAGTGGTGTTTGTGTTACTGTTTGATGATTGGCTGAAGTGTGAAGCCTTGTTTCAATAGTTTATACACCCTGGGAGAATGTTGCATTACTTCTGTCAACTGACTTCTTTCCAGAAGCTTCTGTAGAAACATTGTAATGGGGCACTTTACAATTGGGTTGGGGAACTGTCAATAACACTTCAATGTAATCGATATCTGTGATTGGTTTGAAGGGGCTGCCACCCCATTGTAGTTCTTACCCCACAGGGTCCGATGACCTATAAAAAGTGATACCCACTAGGATCATTGTCGATCTTCTGGAGGGGCGCTTAAGACAGCGTAACCTATTGGAGGTATCTGCTTGCACGAGGCTGAAGGGCTTGGACAAGCAGAGACAAGGTTCGATCCCACAGTGGTTAGGTATTGTATAGGGAGTTTGTTATTGGTTCATAAAATAAAGTTTAGTGGTCCAGTGCTTGACTCGGTCTTTTACTGAATTAGCCTAAGGGCAGTTTAGCTCCAGGAGCAAAATTACACATGTGTATGCAGGGAATGGAGGGATATGAACCATCTGCAAGCAGTGAAGATTAGTTTGTTTGCATAAATTTTGTTGTAAATGTTGTGGGCTGAAGGGCCTGTTCCTGTGCTGTATTCTTCTATGTTCTAAATTCTAAAGTACTGATGAACAGCTTATCTTCAGCTAAACAGCCACATAAGTATGCTTAGGTCTCATGTGCCTCAGGCTCTCTTTCCCATCGCAAGATACCGCACATATCAGGAGTCAGCAGGTGGCATTTACATATAGGCCGTCATTCCTTGGCATTTCCACATGATGTCAGCTAGCAGACAAGCCAGAGTGACAGGACCACCTTCATTCATGCAAGGCACTGAATCACTGAGAGACACAAGATGCTGGAATATTGACTAAAAAAAGCAACTGGAGGAACTCAGCGGGTCAACTTCGAATCACTTAGGTGCATCAGAACAGATTAACAACGTGGCTGAAACAATGAAAAGTGATGCATTTAAACACATGCCAGATGAAGTACTTTGAAGTACAATTGCCATGAAGATAACCAGAAACCAATTTGTGTACACTATCAGTTAGAACATACCTAGAAAATTAATTTGAGTCATACAAAAGGCAAAACGAGTACCGTCCAGGGCACCAGGCCTATTTCTATATTTGTTTAGAAATAGACATCTGGCATTTTTTAAACTGACCAGTGTCGATAGGTGAGAGCTCAGTTTAAGGAAGTGTTTGAAAATCAGAATTTTCCAATCATGCAACCTTGATGTTTATGCTCATGCAATGTAACGTGAACAACATCGAGGAGAAAAGTCACAGATGAATCCAAATTCCTTTATACTTCAGTTCAGTTTAGTTTATTGTCACATGTACCAAGGTACAGTGTTGCACACAGTTACCAGACTAGATTATTTGCCACCACTCTGGACCGGAGCTTAAATGTCTGATCTGTTAACATCATCCAAATGAACTAAAACCGGTGTTAAAATGAATTTACGCCTTCAGCATAAAAATTGACATTTTGTTTTGTAATGTGTGAGAAAAAAAAATCAGATGACTATGACCTTATTTTTTCAACAGAGAAACCCATTGTGAAGAGCAACACAAGTTGATTTACTAATATCCACTGCAACACTCCTGACCTGAAACATCGCCTGTCCATTTCTTTCCACAGATGCTGCCTGACCCGCTGAGTTCCTCCAGCAGTTTGTTTTTTTAACTGAATTACTGAAGTTCATCAAACCAGAGCAACAACACAGCTGACACAAAGAAAAGTGCCAAATGAAGTAGTTATGATTGGTGGGTTTAGTTTAGTTTAGAGTCGAAGTATGGAAACAGGCCCTTCAGCCCGTCGAGTCTGCACCGACCAGCAATCCCCGCACATTAAAACTATCCTACACACGAGGGACAATTTACACTTATACCAAGCCAATTTACCTGCATAACTGTACGTCTTTGGAGTGTGTGAGGAACCGAAGATCTCGGAAAAAACCACGTGGTCACGGGGAAAACGTACAAACTGAATACAGACAGCACCCGTAGTGGGGATCGAACCCGGGTCTCCGGCGCTGTAAGGCAGCAACTCTACCGTTATGCCATCGTGCCACCCTAGGTAGGTTGGTAGGTCCATCTGCTGTAACCGAAACCCATTATAATGAGGGATTACTGTACCATCATTGTGAGCCCCAAAGTCCACATGCACATTCATCCAAATATTAGATCAAACTTGCAAATCTTAGGCTGGTTCCATACTTGCTGAAGATTCAAATAGAAAAAGAGTTGAACAAACTCAAATGTGGTCAAAATGTTTTGATCAAACCTGCAGAGTTATAGTAAAGTCAAAGTAAATACACCTTTACCAGGATTACATGGTAACCCTCAGCCAAGTCATGAGGTTAAACAATACCCTGCACATTCATCACCAGAGCTAGGTCTTGCAGTGGCAGACCAATGTGTTCAGTGAATTGAACTGGTCAAACAGAAACATGAATTAAAAAGAACAACAATAACTGCAGTATCAGTTCTATCTGAAATGAAAACAGAAATTGTTGGAGACTCTCAGTAGGTTAGGCAGCATCTGTGGAGAGAGAAACAAAAGATTTCACTTTGAAGACCTTTCATTGGAACTGAATTAAGGAAAGTAATGCTATCTAATAATAAACACGCCTAAAGATTTATATTCACATACCAAGCTGTGTGATGTCATAAAGTCATTATGTAAAATACTTCATGGTTGTTGAATGAAGGCGAATATTGTCTATAAAACCAAGATAATGTTTTGATTACAGCTGCCGCAGGGAAGGAAAATCCTCGAATACTTAATAGTACTCAATATGCTTCGTGAGCATAGGGTTACACTGAAGAGGAATGTACCTTTCTGCAGAAAGTACTGCCTTCATTGGGCCAGAAGGTGGACTCAAATTGCCGTAATCGGTCAAAAAACGGTCTAGTCCATTGGTAAGGCTAGAAAACCAGAGAATGTGAACAAACTTTGTTGTTTGCCCCAGCAGTACTAACTTTCCAGCATCATTTTCTTACCTTTTAAAGGGAGAATAAAAATATGTGTCACCTCACTACATGATCTATTTGATCATTACTGTATCATTGTATACGTTCCTTCCCAACAACCAGCAGACTCTTGAACACTACAAACACCAACTAAACTACGAACTGTCTTGGTTGCACTGTAGATTTCAGGATTTTGGTTTGCACTAATATTGTTTTCTTTGATTTATTGAACTTTCTTTTGTTTACGTGTTAACTATGAGTACTCTGTTTAGACCTATTATGCCCCTGCAAGCACAAATTTCTTTGGTTCCTTTTCAATAGGTTTAACAATAAAACACTCTCGATTCTTGACATGAACGCAATCAGAAAGGAACTTTGCATAAAGCAGGCACCTTCTACATATCACGTAATTGTAATTTCAGGACGCATTGGCATGTATTCTGCAGAAATCATAGCATTCCCGTGTACCCACTTCTGTCCTTCTATACATTCAAGGTCTTGGGTGTGGGAGATGATGTGAAAGAAAATCTGATCCTGGCTCCTACACTTTCAGCAGATGGCACGCATTGCAACCATGTATATAGGTGGTGAAAGGTGAGAATATCGAAGGTGGAGGCCAAGATGGCAAGAAACTAGCCAAGTTTGTCCTGGATATTTTTAAATGTTGTGCTGAATGTTTGGCAAGTGGAATCTATTCAACATCATGCTTGACATGCTTTGAGGATGATGGAAAGTTACGAGGTAAATCAGTCACCACAGGATACTTGGTATGGCACCTGTTCTTGTCGCTGGAAAATTTACTTTGTGTGTTCTGTTAAGATTCTGGTAAACAGTGCTGATGGAAAATAATGAAGTAACGCGGTGTGCCCGAATGCCGCCGGCTACGGGAGTCAAGACCATCCCATCAACGGACGGCTGAGGCCCCCGATCGAGGAAGAACAAAAGGAAGGCCTTGAACAACCAGCATGAATCACTTCACTCACTCATGTCTCCTCAATACCACACAGGTTAAACTAATCTGCTTGTACATGATCTGTACCCATCCATTCCCTGTATATCCATGTACCTTTCTAATAGCTTCTTAAACACGTTTATCATTTCTGTTACCAACACCATCCGTGGCAGCATTTTATCAATTCAGCTTCCATTTTGCACAGTTATTAGCCAAATCAAATATAGTTATCTCTCTTTCCATGTACGCATTGGCAAGTTCTCTCCCCAGGGCTCAACAGCCCATACAGCTGGAATTACAGATGTAAGTCAGAGATAGGCAGTTCAGTTCAGGCCATAAACCCAAGGAGGAAGCAAAAAACCTCTTTGGTGCATTTTGAAGACACAATTCATGTATGTGTATTAAATTAGATTTGCCACAAACATCAGTGTCACAAGGAACAGTAGTGCATGACTCAAACTATCCATATACGTGTTTGGCAACAGGAATTCATGCAACCTAATTTTCCGTCAAAATAACTTTTACTTCTGCTCAATTGACACAGGAACTGCAAAGAGACCTAGTTAAATAATGAAATCCAAACTATGCTGTTTAAAGTGGGCCAGTCTGGTTGTTAACTCCCCTGACATGTGCCCTGCACAGAGGTCAATTGCATGGCATTTTTGCTTGCGTACCTGGTAGATGTAAACTAAACACACAGAAATGTATAACTTTGTGTCCATTCATTTCGGTCCAGCTATCGCTCTCAGTTTTAAAAACATGCAGGCCATTCAATTAAAACCTAAATTTTCTGGTGTCCTTACACAATAAGTTGTAGGTTCAGATAGTCACAAAAAGCTGGAGTAGCTCAACAGGTCAGAGACAGCATCCCTGCAGAAAAGGAATAGTTGATGTTTCAGATCGAGACCCTTCTTCAGACTGAAGACATGTATCAACCAGATACCACCAGCCTGATGCCTGTGAAGCTTCATTGTTCTCTTCCCACCAATGCATAAAAATAGTTTTCATTGTTACCATCTATTTCAGGTCATAATATATTGATTATCTGGATTTTCTTTTTTAAAGATTCCTTTGATTCTTCTTACATTGATGGAGAAATTGCCAACCAAATTATGCCTTACAAATTGGTCTTTATACAGAAAGAAATGCATTATTTCTTTCCTATTTCGCTCGATGTTCCAGCATGACAATATATGTCCATGAAATATGAATCACCTAACGCCTACATGCAAGTTGACTCTTAGGTCATCCATTGACAATTCAGAGACAGTAACTTTGATACACAATTGAAAAAATGAACTCATCTTGAAATTAGTTTGAAGACACAAGGAATTGCATATGCAGGTTTACAAAAAAAAAGCACTAGGTGTAGCAATGTTACAACATTTTGAGATTTAAAAAATCAAGTCTGCAATTTATTCCATCAGATAAAGCATGAAAAGAAGTTTAATTTGACACCTAATTCACTTTCATATCTTTCATAAGTTATGTCGGAAATTAGTATCTTGTTCCCTATTGCTTTTCCATTGACTTAACACAAAAGCTGTGATCGAGGAGAGTCAAAAGCCCATAACTTTTTTAAAAATTAAGAGAACTGAATGAAATTTTCAGTTATTATAGATTGAAGCATTCTGAAACAAATATAAAACATCTTACTTGGATGACCTGAAATTAAAGCATATAATTAGTTGGTACATAATTGTAATTCATTACAAAATTGACCATTGTGATGGAAATAGTAATAAACACCCAGACTGCCTTGAAAATTCAAAAATGTGATATTCTCAAGATCAGAACGTTAATATTATTGTATTATATGCAGTAAATCCATAGCAGATAGGTAAATTAATTACAATTTCTATCAATAGACCAAATTTTTATGGAGAAGATCAGTTGCTAGCTGGTACATATAACCATATAACAATTACAGCACGGAAACAGGCCATCTCGGCCCTACAAGTCCGTGCTGAACAACTTTTTCCCCTTAGTCCCACCTGCCTGCACTCATACCATAACCCTCCATTCCCTTCTCATGCATATGCCTATCCAATTTATTTTTAAAATGATACCAACGAACCTGCCTCCACCACTTCCACTGGAAGCTCATTCCACACCGCTACCACTCTCTGAGTAAAGAAGTTCCCCCTCATGTTACCCCTAAACTTCTGTCCCTTAATTCTGAAGTCATGTCCTCTTGTTTGAATCTTCCCTATTGTCAAAGGGAAAAGCTGATCCACATCAAGTCTGTCTATCCCTCTCATCATTTTAAAGACCTCTATAAATTGCCCCTAGTGTGTAGGACAGGGAACTGGTGTACTGGTGATCGATGGACAAAGTAGACTCAGTGGCGACGTTGTACATTGTATCTCTAAAACTCTGTAACTAGAGGGTTTCAGCTAAAGAGAGTGGTTGGATAAACTTTGTTTTTTTTTCTCTGGAACATTGAAAGTTGAGGGAGATTTGATAGAAGTATATAAAATTGTGAGATAGTGTAAAGAGACCAAATTTCTTTCCCCCAGGGTGAAAATGTCCAACACTAGTGGGCATAGCTGTAAGGTTAGAGGGGAAGAGTTTAATGGTGATGTATGGGGCAATTTTATTTTACACAGAGAGTAGTGGGGAACTGGAACACATTGGTGGTAGAGGTAGTTATGACACTGGCGTTGGCTTTTAGATAAGAACGTGGAATTGCACGGAATAGAGGGATATGGATCATGTACAGGCAAATGAGATCAGTTTAACTTGACATCTTGTTCAGCACAAACATTGTGGGCCAAAGGACCCATTCCTACACTGTACTGTTTATTCAATGTTCCATGTTCATTGAAAGCTCGATGACTTAGATCCTACATAAACAATTGTCTGTCAAGGGATTTAGACAACACTGCCATAAGCAAATAGAAACATAGACATAGAAACATAGAAAATAGGTGCAGGAGTAGGCCATTCAGCCCTTCGAGCCTGCACCGCCATTCAATATGATCAAGGCTGATCATCCAACTCAGTATCCTGTACCTGCTTTCTCTCCCCTGATCCCTTTAGCCACAAGGGCCACATCTAACGTCCTCTTAAATATAGCCAATGAACTGGCCTCAACTACCTTCTGTGGCAGAGAATTCCACAGATTCCAAATGATACAGTATGTCATAGGAATTATATTTTCAGGGTTTCCATATCATTAGATGGCCAATCGATGGTCAACTATGGGTGAGAGCAAGAGGTATTTGCATCCGCTGGGGAAGATCTCCAATGATCGATGTTATCAAGAGAGATGGGAAGAGGAGTGCCTGTAATTTTCTACACACTAGGTTGCCTTTTTCAGTCATGTCAATGTGGACAATAGCTGCGAAAAAGCAGGAGGACTTGCAATAAAGGCAGCACAAAAATGTTCACTACATAATTATTTTTAGTAGGACACTTTCATTAAGTATTGTACAGCATAAGAAAAGAGCAAGGGAACAGCATTCTATTGCAGTTTAGTCAACATCACACAGCACAGCAGGTTATAAGTATAGACTCAAAAGAATCAAGTCAAATGTTTGTTGAATGCTAATGATCAAGTGGATGACAGGTGATATATAGTCGACAATCAATGCAAGGTAATTTTCACTGGAAATCAGTAATTACCTAACCGAATAAAGCTGTTTTAATAACATGGCAAGGGAGGCCTTTTGCTCCTGAACGTTCCATCAAAATTATAGATTTTTTAATAAGTCACTGTTAAACTGAGGAACAGGTAACAGCCTATTGCCTTGTGCTGCGTCACACCCTCAGGATATCTCAAGAGTCACAATTTATTTGACTTTGAAAATGTTAACAGTACTATTATGCTGCGGTAACCTTTACTTCTGAAGAGCACCGGCCACTAATTGCATTGCACCTCAGATCACTGGGAAGCAGCTCGTTCAACAATGTGGTGAGCCATCGAATGAAGTGGAAGCCCTTAAGATACAATTCCTCTGATATATTGCTTGTTTGGGGCAGGTCTGTCTAAAGTTCTTGACACAGTCAAGGGCACTGAGGTGGAGGTGGTCGCCAACCACAGGTACCTTGGTGTGCAGCTTGACAGTGAGCTGGACTGGAAGAGTCATATGGAGGCGGTGTACAGGAAGGGACAAAGTAGACTGTATTTTTTAAGAAGGCTAAAGTCATTTAATATCTGTCAACCCCTACTGTGCAGTGTCTACCATTCAGTGGTGGCCAGTGCTCTGTTTTTTGCTGTGGCCTGTTGGGGAGAAGGCGCCCGAATAGCGGACAAAAACAGATTGGATAAGCTGATCAGGAAGGCCGGCTCAGTGGTTGGGGCAGAGCAACTAACGGTCAAGCAGGTGGCAGAGGCAGGAACTCTGAAAAAACTAGGCTCAATAATGACCAACCCCACTCACCCACTCCATGCCCTGAAGGTGATCAAGTGCAGCATCTTCAGTCAGAGACTGATTGCACCAATGTGCAAAACGGAGAGACATAGGAAGTCTTGTATACCAGCTGCTATAAGGTTTTATAATGCACAAAAAATTTAACTTATTATGTATTGAAGATATCTGTTGAAATGTGTGGTGTTATGTCTGTCTTGAAGCTGTTGTGGCACTGTAATTTCCTGTAAAGGATTATTAAAGGTTATTCAATTCAATTCAATTATTCAATTCAGTCGCCTAGCAGTAGAGCTGCCGCCTTACAGCACCAGAGACCCGAGTTTGATCCTGACTATGGGTGCTGTCTGGTCTGCTGCCCTCGTCAACTGCACTGCCCTCAGTCTTCTTGGTTATCTTGTCAAAAGACCCAATCAAATATGGTAATATAAGATTTCCCATGTACCAGCCGAGATAACCGCATCCTCAGCCTCGTCCTTGTCACTTCAATCCTGTCTCTCGAAAACCCCTCCAATAACTTTCTCACCACTCATATGAACACAGCCACTCTGTGGTTCCAAGGCTGTTTCTTGTTGCCTTTTCCTTAATGGAGGTAAGACACCCTTTCCTCTTCTAGCACCTCATCCACGAATTTTGATGATACAAGTTTGTTTGCTAGCGGCTCTGCATTTTTCTTTCCTAGCTTCCCGCAATGTCCGAGGATACACTTGACCTGGTCCCAGGTGTTTATCTATCTTACTATTTTTTACAACCTCTAGCACCTCCTCCTCTGTAATGTGACCTCTCTTCATGACATCTCTAATAACTCCCAAGAATCCCCTAGCATCCATGTCAATCTCCACAGTAAATATAATCCTGACTGACCTGCCCCATGCCAAATCCCTTTCTGTGCCATTTCCATCTAGTTCTCAGTTCCCCAAATCAATCAAAAAATGACCTACCACTTCTTTAAATGCCTCCCCTGATCTAACCTCACAACCCAACAGAGCAGAAAATTCCAGTAATTCACCACCCAGCAAGATACCTCAGAGTTTCAGTTGTTCCAAAACAAAACACAAAGGACCCTCTTTGGGCAGAGGGCAGTTAACCTGTGGAACTCATTGCCACAGAAAGCTGTGGAGGCCAAGTCAGTAGATATTTTTAAGGCAGAGACAGACAAATTCTTGATTAGAACGGATGTCAAGGGTGATGGGGTGAAGGCTGGAAAATGGGATTAGGAGGCAGAGATCAGCCATGATTAAATGGTTGAGTAGACTCGATGGGTCGAATGGCCTAATTTTACTCCTATAACGTAAACGTGAACTTGTGAGGCTAAACGTGCTAAGCATGCAATTACTCTAAAGTACTGAGTGTGCTTGCAAATGGTAGGTTATTGAGGTCAAAAGCAGTTGTTCTAATCTTTCTATTCGTCACACCAGAACAACACTTAACAAGACTTCAGCTGGAAATAGATGTAACATTTTTCAGCTAATCTCTATTGTAATAGTGGTCACTCGGGTTATCTGTTCAAAGGAGGCTAATTAGATTTCATTGAGTCTTGCCATAGGTCAACAGACATATAGAACACACATTAACTGCAAAGCAATTTCCCATACGTCCTCTGACCCACACTTTACTTTCTGCCATTTACTTTCATAACATCCACCTGGCCACATCACCAAAATAAAAGCCTCATGTAAAATAAGCATTCTCACCCTGACTTTTAAATGAGATCATACCACATTATATATGAAACTTAACTAACCAACTATGTTTCTATGTTTCCATGTGTGCATGTCCTTTATGTCCAACTTAGCAGTGCTTTAACTGACATTAGACACTTATATGCTGTTGCCAATGCTGTTGTGCGCCCTGCATCCCATTTGGCACCAGTCGACTAGTTGTGCTCTGTAACACCTGCAGAAACACTAGAAACTGAAACAGCAAGAAACTGAGAACCTCAGGTAAGTGTGTCTTCTGGTAGAAAGCCCTTCTTCCTCTTAAACATAGAAACATAGTAAATAGGTGCAGGAGCAGGCCATTCGGCCCTTCGAGCCTGCACCGCCATTCAATATGATCATGGCTGATCATCCAACTCAGTATCCTGTACCTGCCTTCTCTCCATACCCCCGATCCCTTTAGCCACAAGGGCCACATCTAACTCCCTCTTAAATATAGCCAATGAACTGGCCTCAACTACCTTCTGTGACACAGTATTCCAGAGATTCACCACTCTCTGTGTGAAAAATGTTTTCCTCATCTCGGTCCTAAAAGATTTCCCCCTTATCCTTAAACTGTGACCACTTGTTCTGGACTTCCCCAACATCGGGAACATTCTTCCTGCATCTAGCCTGTCCAACTCTTTAAGAATTTTGTAAGTTTCTATAAGATCCCCCCTCAATCTTCTAAATTCTAGCGAGTACAAGCTGAGTCTATCCAGCCTTTCTTCATATGAAAGTCCTGACATCCCAGGAATCAGCCTGGTGAACCTTCTCTGTACTCCCTCTATGGCAAGAATGTCTTTCCTCAGATTAGGAGACCAAAACTGTACGCAAAACTCCAGGTGTGGTCTCACCAAGACCCCGTACAACTGCAGTAGAACCTCCCTGCTCCTATACTCAAATCCTTTTGCTTAGTTTAGTTTATTAATTACTCACGTACCAAGAAAGAATGGAAAGCTTTGTTTTATGTGTTATCCTGTTAAATCCTACCATGAGTACAATCATGCACTCATGGATTCAAGAGATCTCGAGTGGAGTGATTATAATTGACGATACTAGATCCTCTTCTGGGGATGCACGCAAAGAGTTACCGCACTCCAGTGAAATTTTGCATCTATCATGCTTTAAGTCTCTGAAAAAAATCATGTGTTATCTTGGATTACGGAGATATACATTTCTTCCTTTCTTACTGCAAGGTCCTGATCGCACTGGGTGCATGTGTGTGGATACTGACAATGTAGGGGTCAGTCTGGCCCAGCACGATGCTGTGCTTTGCTTTCGTGGCCACCGCTGCTCCATGTAACTGCTGCGGACAGAGGCTCAATCTACTCTTTTGCACACTGTTATAGAAGTAAGGAGCATATCAAGCCTTCTGCTAGTTCTCCCTCTCTGTTGTACCAATGTCCACTAATTGCCATGTTCGAGTGCAATTGATTCATGTGAAAATGTTGACATCACCACGGCCCTTCAGCATCTGGCACACAACTCCCTCTCGCACTTAGTAACTTTGCAGAGTTTTAGAAAGAACCAACAGCTTAGGAATGACAACTATAGCTATTAAAAATGAGTCATCTCCTAACCTGTAAATAGCTGGTTATCTTCTCAATCTTTTACTGAGGGCTTAGATGGCGAGTTGAAGTCCAATGTGACAGCACTGGCATCAAAACACCATTACATGCTGATTGACATTGTCTTCTTTCTACTCTAACTACTTCAAGTAACATTATCTGTGTACACAGTAATGCCGACACAAACATGACAGCCAATACAACTCACTGGACAAATATGAGATCATATTGTAATAAACTTGGCACAGTTGGCACCCAAAACCCACACTCTATTAAACCATGTTTTGTTCTGTTATTATATTAAGACATATGGGAATTGCAATAAACTTTGTAGATAACAGCAGACAGTATGGGGGAAATTGCTAAACTCAATCTAGGGTACATTGTCCAATTCTGAGTGTTTTTCATTAGAATGTGTGTCAATTCCTGAGAAAGGGCACATTGGTGGAGTTGTTGCCTTACAGGGCCAGACACATGGGGTCAATCCTGACTAAGGGTAGGCATGTTACTAAACTTACCTTCAGCGGCGCTGCAGTTCTGACATTGCCCATGTGAGCGACTTTGGCGCCTTTGAGAGGGGGGCGGGTTTAAAATGCCGTTTTTTCCCAGCCTGTTCAAATCGATTTTTGTCAGGCTGATTAGCTGCTGAAGAATAATCGCTCCGACATTGGTTTTATTACGGTTTTTTTAAACTGCACTGGATATTTTAATAGCAGGAGAAATTTAAAAATCAACTTCTAAAGCTGTCAACACCGAAAACGGGAACGGATTTCACGTACGGGACAGGTAAAGGAAAGCCGTTTATTTTACATATAAACCTGCTTCTTAGGATGCCTTTGATCAAAATTTTACATTGCGAAAAGGTGACTTAGGACCCATACAAACAGACAGTATTTTTCCTGCCGATATGGGGTTTAAATTCACTGCAACCGCAACGTTCCAAACAATCGCATTCCACAAAATCCCACTCGCAAGATGATTAAAATTGCCATTAATTTACGGGAATTAAACACTAAATTCCTTCCATTTTGCCTATAAATTCATGACAATGAGATTTAAAAATCATCTTATATTGTGAATTCTTGTGTGAATGTTATTTGGACAAAGGCTATTTAAAAATGTTAACCTTTTCTTAAGAAATTGATATATGTTTAGACATAGTAATTGAATTTTGTAATTAGCTACAATTAGGTAATTAACTAATTATATGCTTTAATTTTAGGTCATCCAAGTAAGATTGTTTCATATTTGTTTCAAAATTCTTCAATCTATAATAACTGAAAATTTCAACCTCTTAATTTTTAAGAAAGTTAGGGGCTTTTGACTATCCTTGATCACAGCTTTTAAGTTAAGTCAATGGAAAAGCAATAGGGAACAGGATGCTAATTTCCGAGTATGAAAATGATCATAACATTTTTAATACTGAAGATATGAAAGGGAATTAGGTGTCAAATTAAACTTCTTTTCATGCTTTATCTGATGGGATAAATTGCAACTTGATTTTTAAAATCTCAAAATGTTGTAACATTGCTACTAAAGGTGCTGTCCATACGGAGTTCATATGTTCTCCCTGTGACCATGTGGGTTTCCTCCGTGTGCTCCAGTTTCCTCCAACATCCTAAAGACGTGAAGGGTTGTAGGTTAATTGTCTTATATAAAATTGTCCCGAGTGTGCAAGATAGAAGTAATTTATGGATGATCATTGGTTAGCATGCAGTCGGTGAGCCGAAGGGCCTGTTTCCAGGCTGTATCTTTAAAGGAGGCAACCTAAGCTTCCCATTGCCTGCCACTTAAATTCTCCATTACACTCCCATTCTGGCCTATTGTCTCGTGTACTCCTGCACTATTAACATGATGCCTACTGCAAGCTTGAGGTAGGGCACCTCATCTTCTGCCTGGGCATGTTGCAGCTTTCTAATGCTAATATTGTATTCTATACCTTCAGCGAACTTGACTTTTTCTGCATCAGTCATTCATTTGTGATATTGAATCAGTTTGTTAGCTTGTTTTTCCAATTTATTTTCTTTGCCCTCTTGGTGTGGAGGACCTGCCGGCCAAGTGCCACTGCTCTTCATTTCATAACTGCTACATTGTTTTATCTAACTTATTTTGTCTATGTTCTCACTCATTGTCTTTCCGCTGACTGATTAGCACGTAACAAAAGCTTTTCACTGCATCTTAGTACATGTGACAATAAACTAAACACAAACTCAAACTCTTTAAGACACTGGAAAACAATCAGTGAATTAATCTAATAATAAGGGTAAAAGAGGAACTGCTGATGCTAGTTTACAAAAGAAGACACAGAGTATTTGATTAGCTCAGCATGTCGGCAGCATCTTAGGTGTGAACATGGTTGGTGACGTTTTGGGTCAGGACCCTTCTTCGGACTGAGAACTTCAGAACTATCAGTCTGAAGAAAGGTCCCCGACTCTAAATGTCATCCAAGGTCACAGAAATGCTGGAGAAACTCAGCGGGTGCAGCAGCATATATGCAGCGAAGGAAATAGGCAACGTTTCGGGCCGAAACCCTTCTTCAGACTGATGGGGGGTGGGGAGGGGAAGGAAGGAAAAAGGGAGGAGGAGGAGCCCGAGGGCAGGGGGGATGGATGGAGACAGCTCGAGGGTTAAGGAAGGGGAGGAGACAGCAAGGGCTAGCAAAACTGGGAGAATTCAATGTTCATGCCTTCCAGATGCAAGCAACCCATGCGGAATATGAGGTGCTGTTCCTCCAATTTCCGGTGTTGCTCACTCTGGCAATGGAGGAGACCCAGGGCAGAGAGGTCGGATTGGGAATGGGAGGGGGAGTTGAAGTGCTGAGCCACCGGGAGTTCAGGTAGGTTATTGTGGACTGAGCGGAGGTGTTCGGCGAAACGATCGCCCAACCTCCGCTTAGTCTCCCCGATGTAAATCAGCTGACATCTAGAGCAGCGGATGCAGTAGATGAGGTTGGAGGAGATACAGGTGAACATTTGTCGCCTCTGGAACGACTGCTTGGGTCTTTGAATGGAGTCGAGGGGGGAGGTGAAGGGACAGGTGTTGCATTTCTTGCGGTTGCAACGGAAAGTGCCCGGGGAGTGGGTGGTACGGGAGGGAAGGGAAGAATTGACAAGGGAGTTGCGAAAGGAGCGGTCTTTGCAGAAGGCAGACATAGGGGGAGATGGGAAGATGTGGCGAGTGGTGGGGTCACGTTGGAGGTGGCGGAAATGGCGGAGGATTATTTGTTGTATTTGCCGGCTGGTGGAGTGAAAGGTGAGGACTAAATGTCACCCATCCATGTTTTGTGATGCTGCCTGACCCGCCCAGATACTCAGGCAATGTGTCCTCTTCACTGGCAATAAGGGTAGCCTATTAAATAAAAAGAAGGAAAGATTGCAGAAACAGGCCAACACTTTTTTTTTAACTGTGGCTTTCTTCCAAAGATGAATAGCTTTGAACAAGTTCCACACTAAAAAAAAGCTGCAATAGTGAGCATTCATTCACATGATACAAACCCTACAGTTGTGCAGCTATTAAACAGCAAAGCTTGTTCACGATCTGTATAACATAAGATGCATACAAAATGATTTCTATTTCATTGTCCTGTGATGTTATTTATATATTTTTTAAATAATAGATTGTCTATGCAATTGAAAAGAGTCTTGTGTATGCCCACTATTGGGTATTGTAGAGGTTGGTGGGAGCTGGTAAAGGTTTAGTAGCTGCCAATATCAAATAATATTCAAACAACTGAACAAATAGTTTACACTAGGCTTTTCCTCGCAGCCTACCTTTCTTATGCTTGGACAGAAAGTGTGTGGGCGTTGGTGTTGGTGTGTGGGATTTGGTGTTGTAAAGCATTAGTCATCACACCTTCACACTGTCCAAGCAGATGTATATGTTTTCTTTTCTCATTTTGAGCTGCACAAAGGGATGTAAGCCTCTATCTTAAACTATTAATTGAAGTAGAAATTGAAATCCCATTACTACTCCCACGCTTCTATTTTGATTGAAGAAACTGACCTTGCCATTTGAAATGTCACAAATCAAGAACTACAGAGTCAATCATTATTTCAACAGGATGGTAAAATACTTTATTCTCACTGCTTCAGTGGCCATATCTGGTACCATTCCTGTGGGTTTCATAACTATGAGCAAGTCAATAACAAACTGATTAAATGTAGTCTATGATACGTTTTTTAATTTCAATTTATTTTCTTAAAATGTGTTGTTCATATCATAGAAACATAGAAACATAGAAATTAGGTGCAGGAGTAGGCCATTCGGCCCTTCGAGCCTACACCGCCATTCAATATGATCATGGCTGATCATCCAACTCAGTATGCCGTACCTGCCTTCTCTCCATACCCTCTGATCCCCTTGGCCACAAGGGCCACATCTAACTCCCTCTTAAATATAGCCAATGAACTGGCCTCAACTACCCTCTGTGGCAGAGAGTTCCAGAGATTCACCACTCTCTGTGTGAAAAAAGTTCTCCTCATCTCGGTTTTAAAGGATTTCCCCCTTATCCTTAAGCTGTGACCCCTTGTCCTGGACTTCCCCAACATCGGGAACAATCTTCCTGCATCTAGCCTGCAAGCCTCTATAAGATCCCCTCTCAATCTCCCAAACTCTAGAGAGTATAAACCAAGTCTATCCAGTCTTTCCTCATAAGACAGTCCTGACATCCCAGGAATCAGTCTGGTGAACCTTCTCTGCACTCCCTCTATGGCAATAATGTCCCTCCTCAGATTTGGAGACCAAAACTGCACGCAATACTCCAGGTGTGGTCTCACCAAGACCCTGTACAACTGCAATAGAACCTTCCTGCTCCTATACTCAAATCCTCTTGCTATGAAAGCCAACATACCATTCGCTTTCTTTACTGCCTGCTGCACCTGCATGCCTACCTTCAATGACTGGTGTACCATGACACCTAGGTCTCGCTGCATCTCCCCCTTTCCCAATCGGCCACCATTTAGATAATAGTCTGCTTTCCCGTTTTTGCAACCAAAATGGATAACCTCACATTTATCCACATTATACTGCATCTGCCAAACATTTGCCCACTCACCCAGCCTATCCAAGTCACCTTGCAGTCTCCTAGCATCCTCCTCACACCTAACACTGCCCCCCAGCTTAGTGTCATCCGCAAACTTGGAGATATTGCCTTCAATTCCCTCATCCAGATCATTAATATATATTGTAAATAGCTGGGGTCCCAGTACTGAGCCTTGCGGTACCCCACTAGTCACTGCCTGCCATTGTGAAAAGGACCCGTTTACTCCTACTCTTTGCTTCCTGTTTGCCAGCCAGTTCTCTATCCACATCAATACTGAACCCCCAATGCCGTGTGCTTTAAGTTTGTATACTAATCTCTTATGTGGGACCTTGCCGAAAGCCTTCTGGAAGTCCAGATACACCACATCCACTGGTTCTCCCCTATCCACGCTACTAGTTACATCCTCGAAGAATTCTATAAGATTCGTCAGACATCATTTACCTTTCGTAAATCCATGCTGACTTTGTCCAATGATTTCACCACTTTCCAAATGTGCTGCTATCCCATCTTTAATATCCTGTGGAACAACAGTCCCAACGAGTATAGTGTGGCAAACAAATAAGTAAATGTGAGGTCCATATATTGGAGGAAAATTTCAATGAAAATAGATTTCAGCTGAGAAATATTGACATATAGCAGCCTATCTTTTCAATGCCATTCATCTGAAAATCAGAGCATGCGTTTATTTCCAGGTACAATCACAGTACTCTGGAGATTCAGCCTTCACAATTCATCCCTGTGAACCTTAACACAATTTCCAATTCACTCACACAAAATCATAAGAGGAATAAACCGGGTAGATGCGCAGAATCTTTCCCCCAGAGTGGGAGAATCGAGGACCAGAGAACATGGGTTCAAGGTTAAGGGGAGAAGGTTTAATAGAAATCTGAGGGGTAACTTTATCACACAGAGGGTGGTGGGTGTATGGAACAAGCTGCCAGAGGAGGTAGTTGAGGCTGGGTTCAGTTTAAGAAACGGTTAGACAGGTACATGGATAGGACAGGTTTGGAGGGATATGGACCAAAAACACAGGCAGGTGAGACTAGTGTAGCTGGGACATGTCGGCTGGTGTGGGCAAGTTGGGCCGAACGGCCTGGTTTCACACTGTATCACTCTATGATTATGACACAAGGTTAGGCATTATTCCCCATAAACTGTAACCTTCCAAGGTCCTTTCCCCAGGAAATCTGGATAAATTGTTCCAAAAAGCATCCGCCGCTGAACAGTCGGGACAATTATGCTTCGGCTGAACTGCTGTCTCAGTAGCCAAGCATGTCCCAGTGCAGTGCTGGGAATGGACTCAGGAGCGTATTCTCCTTCAATTTTATCCACTCAATTTGACTATTATCCTTAGGCTGGTCACCCAATCAGACACCCCCATCCTGACCCCAGCATCACTTCCATGTGAAAAGCTGAGGTCTCAACGTTGCACGTGCTAGCCCTGCTATACCCCAACATATCCCCACATCCTCTCATTTTCCCTCCTTCCTCAAGGCTCCAGTATACAGTCACACTAGTTTCCCTGCATCCATTCCAATCCACCAACTCTCACCCCCCCCATTCTGCCCCAGATACCCAGGTTCCAATCTCAGCACCCAACTCACAAAACTCCACCTCATTGTCTCCGTTCTGTTTCCTTTCCCCCAAGCCCAGGTGGCCACTCAAATCTGCAGGGGACAGTCTGCATTGGGGGAAGAGTAGTGTGCAATCCACTGAGTCCCAAGACCAAAATGTTTCAGTGGACACACAGCAAAGACTATCACTGTCAGACAGTGCAACAACCTTCCAATCCTACTAGTTTGTACACCTTAAAGCAATTAACAAATTATTGTTGTTTGGGATTCTATCAGACAAATCATATTTACAGGGAGAAAGGGAAAATAGATAAAACTCAAAAACTGAGTATGTTCAATAAAATGTGAATAAACAGTAAAATGCAGAATTAATTGAGGTGCTGAACACTAAAGAGCCTATTGTGCAACTAAACAAGGGTTTAAACAATTAGAATAATGTAATCACTAAATACCTTTCACATACTCTTCCCTGAGATGCTGCCACATACTCTTAACACTATCAGTTCACCCATTATCGTATTTTAATGTTTTAGAAATACTTTGATTGCATTAGAATCTTGCAACCATCTTCTGCTTTGCGTCATTGTTGTTTCATTACTGATGTATACTGTTTACTGTGAGCTAATGTGAACTAAGAATTTCATTGTACCCCAGTTAACATGACAAGCGAATCTGAAACCGGGTAATGTAACGACACACAAATAAGAAACTTTCATTGTGGTAGGTATCTGGTATTAGATGCATGTCCATAAATCCTTTCAGTATGTAGAAAGAAGAAACTGCAGATGCAGGTTTACCAAAGAAAGACTCAAAATGCTGGAGTAACTCAGCAGGTCAGGTAGCATCCCTGGAGAACATGGATAGGTAACATTTTGGGTCAGGGCCTTTCTACAGAAGAAAGGTCCTGACTGGTGTGTCTGAAGGCAAGGACAACATTTGCCATATAAGAGGTAGATCTTCCAGAGCAGAAATGGAGAGGTTTCTTCACATAGAGAGTAGTGAACATTTGAAGCCTGCTTTGGATATATGAATGCGCAAAGTATAAGGAACAAAGTGGACGAGCTTGAGGCTCATTTAGAAACTGGCAAGTATGATGTTGTGGGAATTTACTGAGACATGGCTGCAAGAGGGCCAGGGCTGGGAACTGAATATTCAAGGGTACACCTCATCAAAAAGACAGACAGAGGGGGTGGGGTTGCCCTGTTGGTGAGGAATGAAATTCAGTCCCTTGCAAGGGGTGACATTGAAACATGAGATGTGGAGTCAGTATGGATAGAACTAAAGGTAAAAATACCCTAATGGGACTAATCTACGGGCCCCCAAACAGTAGCCTGGACATAGGGCGCAAGTTGAATCAGGAGTAAAAATTGGCATGTAGCAAAAGTAATGCTGTGGTTGTTATGGGAGATTTCAACATGCAGGTAGATTGGGAAAATCAGGTTGGTACTGGACCCCAAGAAAGGGACTTTGTAGATTGCCTTCTTGATGGATTCTTAGAACAGCTTGTATTGGAGCCTACCAGGGAGAAGGCAATTCTGGATTTAGTGTTATGTAATGAACCGGATTTGATAAAGGACCTCGAGGTTAATGAGCCATTAGGAGGCAGTGACCATAACATGGTCAGGTTTAATAGTAAGATTAAACGAGAACTTACCAGTTCGAAGTTTGATCATTATTTTATGAGGAGTAACGTTGAGGGATTACGTGAGGAACCCGCCATGGCGCATGCGTGTCATTCTTCAAAGCAGTGGTGTGAAATCCCAGATAACAGTAATGACTGAACATAGTAAGATCAGAGAAGGGGATACCAGTTGAACTTTATGATCAAGGGTGGGAGTGGAGGGCACGTAATCCCTCAATGTTACTCCTCATAAAATAATGATCAAACTTCGAACTGATAAGTTTTCGTTTAATCTTACTATTTTACTTCGGAGTCACGTGAGTGACTACGTGAAGATTTCAAAGCTCTGTGATTTCATGCCATGGAAACGAGTCCATGCATCACATCCGCCTTAATTGACTAAGGGAGGAATTGTGTTAACATGTTTAAACATGAATCCGATATTGAAAATCCATGATAAATTTATTAACAACAAATTATGGCCCCTATTTTAGGGGGTGAAATCATATTACAGAACTTAAAATTGATTTTGCAAAAGTTCTAGGTTTAACCACTGGTTTATGGTAGAATTTTTGGAACGTTTTTTCCCTTGACCATCCTGCTGTCTCCAGGATTTGGTCCATCGGTACGTCCAACTCCATAGCTGCCGATGTAGCTGCAGCCCAAGTGGAATGAGATTTGAATATGTTAGTATCCACCCCAGTTGTTGTTTAAACCTGTTTCAGCCATCTGGAAATAGTTTGAACCAACTTTTTTGTGGGGTTTTGTGGCTGGGCCATCTAATTGCTTGTGGCTGATTATAACAATAGTGCAGAGACATCTCAGGGTAAGCCTCTGAGGCCTGATGTTTTTGTTTGACCAATTCGTGCTTATGAAAAGTTATCTTGTTAAGAAGTATATTGTCCACAATAAGATGTCCCTTTGTGCTGTATTAAAGCCATCACAGAGACGATCATAGAGCTGTTGCTGGGAGGGGACAATACTCACACATCCCCTAGGGTAGGACCCAAGACAGGAATGTCCCATTTGCGTTAGGACATACTCACATCCCATATTTTTGAGAGTACCTGGTTCTTGTGGGAATTCTATTTTACCAGGGGGTGAGTCCCAAACCTGATGATATGCGAAAGGGCACTTCTGGCTTAATGTGTCTGTTCATAATGGAGGCCTGCCAGGAATTCCACTATGTTCATCGAGCTGAATGTTGTTTCTGTGACAATTATCTCCCATTTCTGATGTTGATAGAACTGCTTGTGAGCCGCTGTGTTCTATGTTCAATGTGTCGGTCCGTCAGTCCCAGTTCCAGTAGATGCTTTAGACTCTACAAATTAATAAGTTTGTCGTTTTATGACTTATGTAAAGACGGTACCCTTCTGGTGTTTCTGGTGACCAAAGCCATCCGCATGACTGTGGTTCGGGCATACCAAAATACCAGACGCCGAGCTTTTTGCATTTTGCGTACACCCGACTGATGCCAGAAAGGAGGGAATGCTGGAGACCAAAAAGCATCTATCGCTGATGCCCCAGGGTCAACGGTAACTAGTGACAGATGCAAATAGATTGATGTCTGGTGTTCCATACCGTGCTACAATTTCAGCAAATACATATCCCCGATGTTTTCATATTTGCGAGTACCTGGTGTCTGCCACTGGGGGATAGGTATATTAAAAATTCCCCTCCATAATGTTTCGGTTCCACCCATATGGGGTGGTATTGTCCCAACAGAATGACGCTCTGATCCTCGATGTAGGTTAATATATGCATAGATATGCTGAAAGGACACTTCCAGCGCAGTTAATGGCAAGTGTCTGTAACTGAGCCTCCTGTGTATTCATAACCTGGACAGCTGGAGAGGAATTCCAGAACCCAACCAATGCACTGGCATCGTTTGCACTACTGAGGGGTATAATGATGTTGTTGGAACTGTGAATGTATCCCTCCACCATTTTATTCCATAATTGCTTTGATGGTATACCAAATGATATTTGTATTTTTGCCCTTTGTAAATTTTGATAATACAAAGATCCAAATTGTGTGGCTCTACTGCCAATCTGATAGAGCCGCTGTGTTGAGGTTGTTGCATGCCTTCAGCCTTGTCCTTTGGTAAAGTCGCCGACATGTGAACGAGTCAACAGTGACCCCCAAATTCCATTATGGTGGAAGGCGTAGATTTAATCTTTAGACTTTCTCAAAAATTAGGCCATGATCAGCTGTTTTAATTCCAAAGTTTTGCCCACAATAAATGTCATCTAGATAGGCCATGATCATATGTTTTTTGTTTCCGAAGAAACGCTAGGGCTGGTTTCAAGATTTTTGTAAACAGCCTGGGGGCTGATGTTAGTCCATTTGGTAGAGCTCTATACTGCCAGAGTTGCCCCATCCAGTTGAATTTTAAATAACGTCTGTGGTCAGTCCGTATAGGCACTGAATAGTAAGCATCTTTTAAGTCGATGCTAGCCATGAAGTAGTCTTCGGAAATCAATTGTTTGGCAGTAACAAAGGTTTCCATTTTGAAATGAATATATTGCACACATGTATTCAAGTTGGTCAAATCTATGATGATGCGACAAACACCATCTTTTTTGTTTTTGGTAAAGATATTAGACACAAATTCCAGAGAATCGTGTAGGGTTTTTTCAATTACCCCCTTTGCGTGAAGTCTCACCAGTTCAGCATGTGCTTCTAATTTTTCTTTTCGTGAAAGTACGAACGTTCGGTTCGGTACATGCTGAACTGGAGGACTATTTTTGTGCACAAATTCAATGGTATATCCCTGGATACTGTTTAGGATATAAGTGTCTGTAGACAATGCACTCCATGCCTTCCCAAAAGAAGTGTAATCTCCCACCGATATGTGTATTATCCACACCTCCTATAATTTGTAAGGGACCAGACCCACCTACCTACATGGTTACCAGTGGAAAGTTTACTTCTTCCTGTGCGGTCTTTGAGGAGGTTGAGGCGCCGGTGTCCAGGTTTGGGTTTGGGTTTGGGTTTGGGGTTTGCGCATTTTCCACCAAGGCCAGTCTGGGCCATGGCCTAAAAAAGACCGCTGTCCTGTACGCCCGGCCTTTGAGTTTTCACCAGCGTCTCCTGTTCTGCTGGTGGGTGCATAAGGGTGCTGTCTGTGGCTGTGGGAGGTCCTTGCTGTTGTCGCCTTTATGAGCCCCAGGGTTTTTGCCTCCTCATCGAGCTCCTTAACCTGCTTGGAAGGTTTCCACCAAATAATAATATTGGTGGCTTTGTGTCTCCAGGTTTGCACAGGCCTGCAAATTTTGGATTTAAGGCAGGTCGGATGGCACTCTTTCTGACACTTTTGATTTCATACTGCGTATTGCAGAATAGTGCCAGTGCATCCTGTTGTTCTTGCGACATTTCCTTCCCATTCACTGTGCGAGCGAATGCTGTGATCCCTGCTGTTAGTAGTTTTGGTATTCTCTGGAGCTTGACATCCATGCTTCTAACTGATGCTCCGAAGTGTCTCCCGAACAATTCACGACTGGAACATTCAGTGATACGCAATTTCCTGGTGCCAGATATTTGGCAGTGGTGTCCATCACAGCCTGTTCCTGTAGTTGCTTGAATGACAGGACATCAATGCTGGCAGCTAGTTTCTGTTCTAGGTTCCGTCCAGTCTGATCCGGCTGTATGTAGTTGGACACTATGTCCAGTAGATTTTTGCCTTCCTGCACCCCCTGCACACTTGTAGTTTGTTCAGCAAACCCCTCTTCGGGGTCAGCCCAGAATTGACCCCCAGTACTCCCCTCTGACGAGGGAGATGCACTGTGCAGCCCTACGTAAGGTGCTGCTGTGGGTGTTATGTATGACCCATGGTGACTAGACTCCATCTCCCGGAGTCTGTCATGTTGGAGCATTTGCTCCATGAGCCGCTCCATCCGGCTCCAGCGCGCACGGTCACTGGCCGCTCGTGGCTCCTCAAAGTCGGACTCATCAGAGTCAACGGCTCTGTATGTTTTTCTTTTTTCCTTCCCGCCCGGCCGCGGTGTTGATCTGGCCGGTGCGGGGGCTAAGTCGGGGACAGCTGATACCATTACGGGTGATTCCTGTGCCGCCGGCCGCTGCTGGCTGCCCGCAACTCCGCGGTCCTCCCCCGCCAGCTTTGTCGCAGCTCTGGTTGACTTTTTGGATTTGTCCATCGTTTCCCCACCTGTGAAACAGTATGGGAAAAATAAAGACCACAGAGTAATCACTTACCTGTCGGTCCCGGCTTTTAAACTTGCCGCTTCGGGGGAACGTTGTTCCACCCAGCCTGTCATTTCACAATGCGTGTAGCGATATGGCACGGATGCGCCCTGGTGGATTCTTCACGTAGTCACTCACGTGACTCCAACGTAAAATCTACAATTGGAGAGGGAGTAGGGTAGATCGGAGGTGTCAGTGTTGCAGTTGAATACAGGGGATAATGGGGCCATGAGTGAGGAGCTGGCCAAAGTTGACTGGAAAGATACACGAGCTGGGATGACAGTGGAACAAAAATGGCAGGCGTTTCTAGGAATAATACAGAAGGTGCAGGATCAGTTCATTTCTAGGAGGAAGAAAGATTCCATGCGAGAAAGGGTGACAAGGGACTGACTGACCACTCCCTTCTGGCTGACAAGGGACATCAGGGACAGTATAAGAATTAAAGCGAAGAAGTACAATGTAGCAAAGATGAGCGGGAAGCAACAGGATTGGGTAATGTATAAATAACAACAGAAGATAACCAAAAAGACAATACGGGGAGAAGAGATGAGGTACGAAGGTAAGCTAACCAAGAATATAAAGCAGGATAGTAAAAGCTTCTTTAGGTATGTGAAGAGGAAAAAAAACACCAAAGTTGAACCCTTGAAGACCAAAAAAGGTGAATTTATTATGGGGAACAAGGAAATCACAGATGAGTTGAACAGGTACTTTGGATCTGGTTTCACTAAGGAGGACACAAACAATCTTCCTGATATAGTAGTGGCCAGATGATCTGGGGTGACGGAGGAACTGAAGGAAATCCACATTCGGCAGGAAATGGTATTGGATAGACTGAAGGGACTGAAGGCTGATAAATCCCCAGGGCACTTAAGGAAGTGACTCTAGAAATCGTGGGTGCATTGGTGATAATTTTCCAACGTTCTCTAGACTCACGATCAGTTCCTGTGGATTGGAGGTTAGCTAATGTTATCCCACTTTTTAAGAAAGGCGGGAGAGAGAAGACTGGGAATTATAGACTATGACATTGGCGGAGGGGAAATGCTGGAGTCAATTATAGAAACATAGAAACATAGAAATTAGGTGCAGGAGTAGGCCATTCGGCCCTTCGAGCCTGCACCGCCATTCAATATGATCATGGCTGATCATCCAACTCAGTATCCCGTACCTGCCTTCTCTCCATACCCCCTGATCCCCTTAGCCACAAGGGCCACATCTAACTCCCTCTTAAATATAGCCAATGAACTGGCCTCAACTACCCTCTGTGGCAGAGAGTTCCAGAGATTCAGCACTCTCTGTGTGAAAAAAAAAGTTCTTCTTATCTCGGTTTTAAAGGATTTCCCCCTTATCCTTAAGCTGTGACCCCTTGTCCTGGACTTCCCTAACATCGGGAACAATCTTCCTGCATCTAGCCTGTCCAACCCTTAAGAATTTTGTAAGTTTCTGTAAGACCCCCTCTCAATCTCCTAAATTCTAGAGAGTATAAACCAAGCCTATCCAGTCTTTCTTCATAAGATAGTCCTGACATCCCAGGAATCAGTCTGGTGAACCGTCTCTGCACTCCCTCTATGGCAATAATGTCCTTCCTCAGATTTGGAGACCAAAACTGTACGCAATACTCCAGGTGTGGTCTCACCAAGACCCTGTACAACTGCAGTAGAACCTCCCTGCTCCTATACTCAAATCCTTTTGCAATGAAAGCTAACATACCATTCACTTTCTTTACTGCCTGCTGCACCTGCATGCCTACCTTCAATGACTGGTGTACCATGACACCCAGGTCTCGCTGCATCTCCCCCTTTCCCAATCGGCCACCATTTAGATAATAGTCTGCTTTCCCGTTTTTGCCACCAAAATGGATAACCTCACATTTATCCACATTATACTGCATCTGCCAAACATTTGCCCACTCACCCAGCCTATCCAAGTCACCTTGCAGTCTCCTAGCATCCTCCTCACAGCCTAACACTGCCCCCCAGCTTAGTGTCATCCGCAAACTTGGAGATATTGCCTTCAATTCCCTCATCCAGATCATTAATATATATTGTAAATAGCTGGGGGTCCCAGCACTGAGCCTTGCGGTACCCCACTAGTCACTGCCTGCCATTATAAAAGATGAGAAAGCCAAACATTTGGATAGCAGTAACAGGATCAGTCCGAGTCAGCATGGATTTACGAAGGGGAAATCATACTTGACTAATCTTCTGGAAATTTTTGAAGATGTAACTAGGAAAATGGACAAGGGAGAACCAGTGGATGTAGTGTACCTGGACTTTCAGAAAGCATTTGATAAGGTCCCACACAGGAGATTAGTGGGCAAAATTAGGGTACATGGTATTGGGGGTAGAGTGCTGACAGATAGAGAAGTGGTTGGCAGACAGGAAACAAAGAGTAGGGATTAACGGGTCCCTTTCAGAATGGCAAGCAGTGACTGGTGGGGTACCGCAAGGCTATGTGCTGGAACAATATACATCAATGATTTGGATGAAGGGATTCAAAGTAACATTAGCAAATTTGCAGATGACACAAAGCTGGGTGGCAGTGTGAACTGTGAGGAGGATGCAATGAGAATGCAGAGTGACATGGGCAGGTTGGGGGAGTGGGCAGATGCATGGCAGATGAAGTTTAATGCAGATAAATGTGAGGTTATCCACTTTGGTAGCAAAAACAGGAAGGCAGATTACTATCTAAATGGCGTCAAGTTGGGAAAAGGGGAAGTACAACGGGATCTGAGGGTCCTTGTTCATCAGTCTATGAAAGTAAGCATGTAGGTACAGCAGGCAGTGAAGAAAGCGAATGGCATGTTTGCCTTTATAACAAGAGGAATTGAATATAGGAGCAAAGAGGTCCTTCTTCAGTTGTACAGAGCCCTAGTGAGACCACACCTGGAGTATTGTGTACAGTTTTGGTCCCCTAATTTGAGGAGGGACATTCTTGCTATTGTGGAAGTGCAGCGTAGGTTTACAAGGTTAATTCCCGGGATGGCGGGACCATCATATGCTGAGGGAATAGAGCAGCTGGGCTTGTACACTCTGGAGTTTAGAAGATGAGAGGGGATCTCATTGAAACATATAAGATTGTTAAGGTTTTGGACACGCTAGAGGCAGGAAACATGTTCCCGATGTTGCGGACGTCCAGAACCAGGGGCCACAGTTTAAGAATAAGGAGTAAGCCATTTAGAATGGAGACGAGGAAACACTTTTTCTCACAGAGAGTGGTGAGTCTGTGGAATTCTCTGCCTCAGAGGGCGGTGGAGGCGGGTTCTCTGGATGCTTTCAAGAGAGAGTTAGGTAGGGCTCTTAAATATAGCGGAGTCAGGGGATATGGGAAGAAGGCAGGAACGGGGTACTGATTGGGGATGATCAGCCATGATCACATTGAATGGCAGTGCTGGCCCGACGGGCCGAATGGCCTACTCCTGCACCTATCGTCTATTGTCTATTGATATTAATGGAATTGTGGAAAAAGTGATGAGTACAGGAAAACAGGATGGAGGTAATAGATCTACTGCGATCTCCTGCATGGCAGAGTAGGATTGAGGGGTGGAATGGCTATCATGTTCTTATGTTCGGAACTATTGTGCTTTCATGACATTGGCCTAGATTTTCCTGTGCTCCCTGTCAGAAAGCTGACAGAAGGAAAATGGGACAAAGAAACCGCTTGATCAGATCCCAACCTGTTTTCACCACAAATAAATATTGTGGGCTAGTTATGTGATGGTGAGTAGAGGTAAAATTTAAAGCTGCCAGAACACTGTACATTGAACTGCACTGAACTTACTTCCCCATGTTAATTGTGGTGATCCTGTGAGTTGTTTTAATTTATCTTTAAGTGCAGTCAATGTAAATAGAGCTTTTAAATTGAATCTGGCTGTTTAGGCAATGTCTGTTGTCCATATCACTGTGACAGCATCTTGCTTTCAGTCAACGTTCCTTTGGTAAGGTCTCTAATGTTCTTCCATTAAAACAGGGACATGACCTGCACCATAGTCGGGTGAAGAAAAACAACAGAAAGAAGTGTCGAGGTGACCTTTCCCAGACTGTGATTTAATGAACAACGAATGCAAACAATAAGAACGGAATGCAGCACTGACTTTTAATTTTAAAATGTTGAACATATATAATAAAATAATATCCGTAGAATAATACCAGTGAAACCCGAGAACCTTAAAATGATTCTAAACAGTTCATATTCCCAATTTCAGGCTAGATTACTGCCGAGGTATAGTTTATCTTAGTTTTTTAGTTTAGTTAAGTTAAGTTTAGTTTAGTTTATTATGGATGATCAGCCATGATCATATTGAATGGCGGTGCTGGCTTGAAGGGCTGAATGGCCTCCTCCTGCACCTAATTTCTGTTTCTATGCAGTGAAAATCAAGCACATGTAATACCATCAAGTACACAATTGGTACACAATTGAAGGCATGTGTAAAATTCTATCATGCATGCAAGGTTCAAGAAGGGGGAGAGCATCAAACATTGAAGCATGTCTCAGCTGGAACTTACCTGCTACTCTGGATCTCCTGTACCTGGCCTGATGCATCCAAGATCTTGACCTTCCCCATGAAAGTTCATTATTTATGTTATCATCTGTAATGATAACCTCAGCTCTTACCAATTCTCTGCTGGATTTCTCCCAATCCCAGCCACCTATCCTCTGCATGGCATTCATGATCCTTTATCTGACCTACTGATCTCTTTCCTGGCCCTTTACCCAATGTTCACCTCTACTCCATGATCATCATTCATGTTTTGACCTCTACCCTTTGCCCACAGTCAACCATCTTTCTGCTCCATGATCTCCTCACCACCCCCTCGGCCATTAGTTTAATAAACCTTATTTTCTTCTAATCAGTCCGCTCTGACTCTATCCCAACTCCAAACCCTCCTGAAGGGTCTGCAGAAGGGTCTCAACCCAAACGTCACACATTCCTTCTCTCCAGAGATGCTACACATCCAGCTAAGTTACTCCAGCATTTTGAGTCTATCTTTCTCTACCCCTATCCCCCACTCTGGTCTCCAGTGCGAGCAGCTACTTTCTGCCAATCCTGTATTTTATTATGACAGTATATTAATACATCAGCTACCAGTAACCATTGAGTCATTTAGACACAGGATTTAATTAACATAATTACCCTATCTGCTAAATTCCCACACCAAAATCACAAAACTTGCATCTTCACAAACATGACAGCAGGAAATGTGAATTATAATCGTAATTGTTTTCAATTTTCCTTGCACAAAACCTGTTCCATTAGTAAAGACAGAGTTATTACTGCAGTAGACATTCAATATTCTAGAAGAATCTGTGCTTTCTATCTAATAAGCTACATTGGCCATTTGTCTCCCTTCCAGTCTGTTCAAAACAAGTCTCATTATAGCACTGATGTTAATGTTGCACCATTGTAAAACAGCCAGAGTGTCTCGCTGGTTCATACAATTTAGGGACAAAAAATGCGAGTTAATGAAAGCTTTGCAAACGACAAACAGAAGACATAGTAATGTCCGCAATTAAATCAAATTTGACGAATTATTAATATGCCTCATCCTTTATCCCAATAGGACAAAGACTGTATGGATGGTGAGATGAGAGGTGGCAGTATTACAAATCATTAAGTACTTTTAAAGTGCAGATATTATTGTAAGCTAGAATTAGTCGCCTGTACAAGTTGTACCCATGGGTCCAATTTTTTTTTTCCCTCTCTCTCTCTTTTTTTTCCCTCTCTCTCTCTCTCTCTCTCTCTCTCTCTCTCTCTCTCTCTCTCTCTCTCTCTCTCTCATTGCAGCTCCCTTCAAACAAGCCCTTGATATTTCCTTCTCCCAACTAACTATGATCTATTCTACATTTTCGTTCATCTTATTGCCTTGGTCCTGATGTACACCTGACACTCCCTTATCTATACACGTCCTTATCTATGTACCACCCACTCCCCTAACATCAGTATGAAGAAGGGTTTCGACCCAAAACATCACCCATTCCTTCTCTCCAGAGGTGCTGCCTATCCCATTGCACTCCAGCATTTCATGTTTATCCTTGACATTTCCCTTTATGCTCTGACCGATTGGGAGGTCGCATTTTGGGGTCTATAATCTACTCCCACGATGTCTTCCCCCTTCTATTGATGACCTCAACTCAAACCAGTTCAACACCACTAATCTGCAGCCTTTAGAACATGACTCAGCAGTGCCTCCTTGATTAACAGCACTTCCCACCTCCTTTACCCTTCAGTCAGGAACAGTTAATAACCTGGAATATTGAGCCCCCAGTCCTGGTCACCTTGCTATCACATTTCTATGAAAGATATTACTCATATTTGTTCTCAACTCATCTAACTTATTGCAAATACCATGTTCATTCAAATGATGAGCATTAAGCTCTGATGTGTTGACATTGATTTACAACTCTGGATATGTTCCGTATTCAATATTTTCACTTACCCCTTCTATCCTGGCCTACCGCACTATGAAATATGGATTTATAGGATGTATTTAAGATACAATTAAAGATGCTACTTTGGATCTCAATATGTGCAGTATAAAGGGTTAATTAGTAATTTTATTGCCAGGGATATCTTTGGAGAAGAGTGACCATAACATAATATTGCAAAACTATGATCCAAAGTACAAGGAAAGGAAATGACAGTATGATGGAATGAATGGAGATTTGTCTGTGGTTGATTGGGAGAACACATCAAAAGGTATGATGTTTAAGAAGGAACTGCAGATGCTGGAGAATCGAAGGTTACACAAAAAAGCTGGAGAAACTCAGCGGGTGCAGCAGCATCTATTGAAGAAGGGTCTGAAGAAGGGTTTCGGCCCGAAACGTTGCCTATTTCCTTCGCTCCATAGATGCTGCTGCACCCGCTGAGTATCTCCAGCTTTTTTGTGTAACCTTCAAAAGGTATGATGATGGTTTGCATTGAAGATAACAATACATGTCGCAAATAAAAATCTTTGAGACTAATAAAAGGAAAAGTTATTTATCCATGGCTGACAAGAGAGAAACTGAAGTTAGCATTAACTGCAACAAAGAGGTTTATAAAGTGTTAAATTTAGCAGCTGGGCTGAGGATTGAGAGCATTTTAGAATGCAGCAAAGGAGGACCTAGAGATTGAAAAAGAAGGCGAGATAGAAATACGACTCGGTGGGTGAGAATCTTAAAAGCTTATAGAGGATCTTGAAAAGGAAAAGACTATCAAAGGCCCTTACATACACAGGCAGGAGAACTCATATTTTGGAATAAGGAAGGAGCAGCAGAATGAAATATTTACTTTGCATGTGTCTTCACTGAAGAAGACACACAAAATCTGTCAGGTATATATTAAAGATTAAAGGGTCTAGTGAGAATAAAGTATTGGTCCTAAAACATAATACTAAATAAGTTGTTGAACTTGAAAGCTAATGAAACCCAAAGATGATGATTTGCATCCCATAGACAATAGACAATAGACAATAGGTGCAAGAGTAGGCTATTCAGCCCATCGTGCCAGTACCGCCATTCACTGTGATCATGGCTGATCATCCATAATCAGTACCCAGTTCCTGCCTTCTCCCCATATCCCTTGACTCTGCTATCTTTAAGAGCTCTATCTAACTCTGTCTTGAAAGCCTCCAGAGAATTGGCCTCCACTGCCTTCTGAGGCAGAGAATTCCACAGATTCATAACTCTCTGTGTGAAAAGGTTTTTCCTCATCTCTGTTCTAAATGGCTTACCCCTTATTCTTAAGCTGCGGCCCCTGGTTCTGGACTCTCCCAACATCAGGAACATGATTCCTGCCTCTATCGTGTCCAAACCCTTAATAATCTTATATGTTTCAATTAGATCCCCCCTCATCCTTCTAAATTCCAGAGTATACAAGCCCAGCCACTCCATTCTATCAACGAAGGTTTGAAGAAATTGGCTGTAAGGCAGGGAATACTCTGATTAACTTTTTCCCAAATTCCTGTGGATTGGAGACCGCAGATGTGACCCTGCTTCTTAAGCAAGGGGGAAGGGAACCAGCAGGGAACATGAAGAAGAGTCTCGACCTTAAACATCACCCATTCCTTCAATCCAGAGATGCTGCCTGTCCCGCTGAGTTACTCCAGCATTTTGTGTCTATCTTCGGTGTGAACCAGCATCTGCAGTTCCTTCCTACACAGGGAACTACCAAAAATATTAGCCGAACATCAATGGGAAGGTAAAAATCGTGGAATCCATAATATAATATAAAGGCTGTAACAACAGAATGCCTTGAAATGAATTGTAGGTGTGAGCAGACCCAACATGGAAATCATTTAATGATGTGATAAGCAGAGTGAATGAAGGAGATCCAGTGGAGGTGAAATACTTGGATATCAGCTTCTTGTTAAGGTCCCATGTGGGAGGCTAATCAGGAAGGTTGCCACGAGAAATTGGGGTTAATATATGTGGAATGAGAGTTGGTTGCTGTACTGAAAGCAAAGAATGGAGATGACCTGGTCAATCTCAGGCTTGCAGGTACTGGGTACTTGGACACCAGCCTTTTACAATCGGTGGGCCGAGAATAAATGTTCAGCGAAACAGCTGCCAAGTCGTCGTTTGGTCTCGCCAATGTACAGGAGCCCACATCAGGAACACTGGATTCAGTAGATGAAGTTAGAGGAGGTACAAATGAATCTCTTTCTTACCTGAAAGGATTCTCGGGGTTCCTGGATGGGTCCCTACAAGAGCCGGATTGATGTCCATTAAAGTATACAGATGTACTATTGAGTGAAGCAATAAGATACAGTAGCTCAGGAAACTATTAGAATTTTTAAATCAAAGAGAAAACAGCATAAAAGAAAGTCTGAGAGTGAAAGTAATCTTACAACTTAGCAGAAGGGATGGTGCTGCCAATAGACCCCAGCAGGAAAGGAAACCATTTAACAGTCACTCATAGGGTGAGACTGCTTTGTTCCATGGAATAGACTGTGATAATCACTTTGGTTAAATATTGCTTCTTTGTACAGGATGCAAGCATTATACTTATAACCTATAACTTATAACTTATAACCAGTATTCATCACGGTTTGTTGAGGTCACAAATAATTACCTTAAGTTAAATTAAATTAGATGTTTTGAAAATAAGAAAGCCAACAAATCGCAAATCTCACGCAATACTTCGTCATGTCAAATAAGAGAGTGGGAGGCGGATAGCTCTATGGCAATATGGTTTCTTTTGCTGGAATAGTGAGCTGGTGGGGTGGGAGATTGCAACCTTCACATGGCCCGCCACGTTTTGACGAATGCAATCAACCTAGCGTGCACAATCAAATAAGACCAAATAGAACAAGTTGTCCTACAACTTTAGGCTGTGCACGCCATATGCAAGAAGAAAAAGGTGAGCTGGTAAATCCTAGTTTTCTGTATGAATGTTCTTCAACCACCCCTTGCAGCATCTCGTCCAAAACCATAAGTAACCCATCCCTACTTAGATTCCTGCTTCTGCTGTTATATTTCTGATGCAATCCTAACCCACTTGTTATTTGATAATTAAAAATAGTCCAACTTATTCTGTTGTTCCCTCCATGGATGCTGCCCGTGCTGCTGAGCATTTTCCACGTTTTCCTGTCACTTCTGATGCCTAGTAGCTGCAGTGTTTCTTCTTCTTCTTCTTGCGTATGGCGTGAACAGCCTAAAGTCATAGGACAACTTGATCTTATTTGATCTTGCACGGCAGGTTGATTGCATTCATCGAAACAGGGCGGACCACGTGAAGGTTGCAATCTCCCACCCCGCTGCAGTGTTTGACTCTGGTTTATGTTTTGAATCCATTGCTGCTGCTCCTCAAGCGTGTTCAGATGGAGAGGTTTCAGCTCTTCTCTCCAAATGGATTTTCTCAGTTCTAGCGACAATTTACAATTATACCAAGTCAATCAGTCTACACACATGTACATCTTTGGAGTGTGGGAAGAAACCGAAGTTCCCAGAGAAAACCTACGCAGGTCACAAGGAGAAGGTACAAACTCCATACAGACACTACCCATTGTCAGGATCGAACCCTGAGACTCTGGGGCTGTAATGTAGCAACTATACCGCTGCACCACCGTGCTGCACATTGTGTTCAATGTGAAGGAAGTTAACTTCTAGTGGGGTTTTGTTTTAATTTGAAAATTATTGAAGGACAATAAAATAAAGAATGAATGAATAAATAAAAATCTTGAAATGACAAATGACAAATATATTAATGTTGTGTTTAAAACATAGCACACAGAACTGCACAGCACAAGAACAGGCACTTTGGCCCATGATGTCTGTATTGAACATGTTGGCCACTAATCCCTCTGCCTGCATATGCTCCTATTCTACCACTCACTGTATATTTATTTATCTATCTAAGATACATAAAGTACACATACATTCACGATAAATAAAACTAGTGCAAAACAGCTGTATGTAGAGCAAAAACCACATAGTGTAAAATAATATTAAAGTATAATAACAGAGTAGCCAAACGCAGCAAAAGAGAGAAAATGGATTGCCAGGAAAACAGGCATCGTTGTCGATAATAAGCCTTTGATGGGGTGGGCTATGTTCACCCCCTCTGGTGGCTCAGGCAATCAACAGCAGGGCAGTTACCATGCTAGGTTGTCCCGTCAGGATACTTTCTATAGCGTATCCATAAACGTTCAAGAAAATCATCATGGACATGTCGAATCTTCTCAGTTGCCTAAGAAAGTAAACATGCGAGTGCATTTTCTTAATCAGTGCATCAGTGTGAAGGGCTGGGTTAGGTTGCTTGTGATATGGATGCCTCGGAACATGTCACCCATCCATTCCTTCCATAGATGCTGACTGACCTGCTGAGTTTCTCCAGCACGTTGTGGTTTTGCTGACTTTAGTGCTGTGTAATGTTTAAGAGCTTGATGGTTGCTGGGAAGAAGCTATTCTTGAACCTGGCAATGTCCCCTGTCAGTCTCCTTGACATCCCTGGTAACCTTGTGAGATCATACTCGACCTTCTTCTACAGAGAACAATTTTACTTCGGAGTCACGTGAGTGACTACGTGAAAGAAGCCCGCTACGACGCATGCGTGTCATATCGCATACACGCATTCAACGAGTCAGACGTGGGAGACGACGTCTCCCTAGAGAGAAATGCAAAGAAGCAGGTAAGAGACTGCAAAAATTTTTCCACTTACTTTGCAGGTAGGAAATACAAGAAGCTGCAGGAGCTGGAGAAGAGACTGCAGAAATAGTGCAGCCAGAACCAGCAGCAGCAGTTAGCGCGAATCCTCTGGAGGGGATTCCCAAACGGCTATTTTTAGCACAGAACAGCTGTGCCCGACGTCGCTCCCCGCACCGGCAAGATTGACTGCTGCCGGGCGGGAAACAAAGCTACACGGCCCGGGGAGTTTCTAGACCAAGTCGGGTCTATTTTTAGATGCAGTCGCTAGGGGCTCCGCAGCTGATTGAAGCAGCTGCACCACCCGGGAGAGAGAGAGCTGACATCGGGGACAGCAGCCCATGGACCTGCGCTACGGGGTCCGTGGGGCTGCGGGAGGAAGGACGTTCCTCCGAAAACGGCAGGCTGAAAACCAGTACAGGTAAGAACAGATTTCCCTTACCTTTTTGGTGCTTTTTTCCAGACGTGCCTGCTGTATTCTGAAGAGACTGGTGTGTTGCTGAACAGCAGGCAGCCAGCTAAGGACGTCAGGGCACAGCCACAGGTTGTTACTGGTGTGAGGCTGAACAGCAGGCAACCAGCTACTGATGTCAGTATAGAGCTGAAGGGCTGCCAACACAGGGTTTGCTGTTGTTTAATGACAAGCAGCAGGCAACAATAAATGTCGGCACCAGCATCTCCCAGAAGGGAGCGAGTGCCAAACGTCACCCTAAATGGGTAGAGGTGCCCGTGAGTACCAGGACCAGGGGGAATGGTCCAGTGCCCGTAGGCATGGGGACGGGCTGTGGGATATACCGCGTGCGACTAGTGCCCGAGAGCACCAAGGTCGGCAGGAGCGGTCCCATATATTAAGCACCCGCGACGACTAGTGCCCGAGAGCATGTAAGTCGGCTGGAGCGGTTTGCTGGAGTAAATTTCTCCATAGTGGCAGGCTCCGGGATTGGAGGATAGCCACAGTGGGCAAATAATATAAGTCCCACAGCAGTTTCCCATATGGGCTGCATGAAATGTCAGACGCCTCTGAGGAGGGTATCGAAGGTCTGACGGGGTAAAGCCTGAGCAGGTAATGGAGCCACTGTCCCCTATTGAAGGGGGGGGAAAAACAACCTGCTGAACATGATGAGCAGTACTGCCAGCAGAACTCACGGAGAATGATTTCAAGAAGGATGGCTGTGAGTATTGAAGGACTGTGAGTCCACCCATTAACTTCAAGCTAATATTTTGCTGAAGTGTTGGCAAGGGTTCTATACCCCGGGAATATTGTGGTGCTCTCAATGTAGCCATTGTTACAGGTGCATTTGCAGACGTGTTGGGAAGGCTGTAATACTCTGAAAGGTCTCATGGCGGGCATACAGCTTTGGGCCGCATGTTTTTTTTTTTTTTTAAAAGTGTACAAAATTAGTGACCTTAAGGATGCCATTAGCACTATTTTTGAAATGTGTAGTTGAAGGGCCATTCAGCCAGCTCTAGACCCTAGTTCGCTATACTATGTGAGCAAAGGGCTATAGACCCCGTTATTTGGGGGGGGGGGGGGGAGACCTGTCTAAACAGGTAAAGAATTGGCGTGGTGGCTTGACTTTGGGGCTGATTAAAGCATCCAAAGGATTTCTGGGGAAGACATTAACCTTATGTGCATCCTAAGAGAGGTAGTGTGTTTTTGTAATTATACTACAAAGAATTGGGCAGAGGTACCCAGCAGCAGCGTCCTGTTTAGGGTTTGGCCGGGACGACCACTGTGGAGATGCAAACTAACATTAACCTTTAGGCTCTCCACAACCGCATATGAAACCAAGGAAAATAACTTGGTTACCACCAATAACCATGGAGGTAGGTGAATTTGGGGCTCCAGTATTAATAGGGAGCACGGAAGTTGGGGGGATATTGCAACTTCATGTTGATGCTTGGTGTAATATATCCATGGACAGATATATCCTTAGCAGTTTTAAGGGATATCTGATAGAGTTCTACACGAACAAAACCCTCCAGTACATAACCGGATAGATATACATGCTGGTATGAAATAAACTAAACCTGAACAACAGGATTTGTCTCAAACATCTTTATTAGAAATAAGAAAGATGGGGGATGCCGTATTATTATGGATTATCAATACTTTACAATGTTGTGCAATATATTCATTTTAAAAATGGATATGTTTAGCAGTGCTAAGATTTAGTGTGCAGCAGGCTAGTCTATGGGAAGTATTAATTTAAGATCCTTGCTATTCAATATCAAACTGGGGGAAAAATTTTAAACCAGTGTTGGGACTGCTGCAAAACCAAAATCATAGAATTATGGTATAGTTGGATGATATCCTTATTGTGGGAATAACTTAGGAATCGGCATGTTAGGCAGTGGTTGCCACTAATCAATTGTTTGTGCAGCTGGGATGCATTGTCCATCCACTTAAGTCAAAATTGACACCATTAACACATTTAATATGTTAATGACTTACTAATATGGAAAGCCACAGAGGTCAACTCGGCTGTGCTATTACAAACAGATGCCAGTGCAATTGGTTATGGTACAACTGATACCATCTCGAGCTATGGGGGAGATGGAATATATAAGAAGCTAACCTACATAACACTAAGGGTTAGAAATGTTAAGTGCATTTCATGGGCTAAAATCTTATTGCTCAGGAATGAAACTGCAGCATGGTAGATGGTAGATAGATAATACCTCGGTGATGGCATATTTAAGTCATATGGGTGGAAAGATATCACCAGCTTGTGATGAATTGGCAAATTAAACTTGGGAATGGTGTGTCCAAAGGAATATTTGGTTATGGGCTACGTATCTACCAGGGATACTAAATCAGTGGCAGACACCAGGCCACGAAAAATTATTGGAAGTACTAAATGGATGTTGGATAGATGGTATTTGCTAAAATCAGTAAAGTAGGTAAGGCCGGATATTAGAATTGCATCCGGGGTTAAATCACCAGTTACCGAGGTATGTATCATTGATACCAGATCCTGAGGCAGAAGCTACAGATGCTGTTTCACTGCACTAGGGGAGGGTTTTTTCATTTATGTATTACCTTCTTGTCTATTTTATAAATTTGGGGTACGAAGGGACATTCAACAGGAATCGGCATCGGGGATGTCTTAGTACCTGATTGGCTTACCCAACTATGGTTTTCCGGGGTACAGGACATGGTGCTGGAACTATGTATAACGGTAGACGTAGTCCTAAGTTGCTGGTGCATCCAGTAACTGAGGATAGCTATCCATGTCATAGAAAATATTGATTTAGTAGGTTGTAGACTCTAAAACACCGCTACGGGACATGGGGCTATCAAAAGAACTGTGGACATGATCACAGCAGCACGAAGAAGGTCTACTCAATAACAGTATTTAGGTCATATTAAAATGGACTAATTACTGCCATGATAACTTTCTGGACCACAGAAATAAGGATGTTCCGGGGGTGCTACAGTTGCTTACCAGCCTGCAATATGGAGGACTGTGTTTCAGCACGGTGAACAGTGCCGAAAGTGCATTGTCAAGTCATTAATGGCAAGAAACAGTAAGACAGTCTGTGGGATCACATCCTCTGGCAGTTAAAAAATTTTAGAGGATATGTTAACACCAAGCCACCAAAAAATAAGATACAACTATATTTGGAATGTAAGTGTGGCTTTGATCTTGCTAAGGAATTGGTCGCCGGCTACAGCATTAAATCTGGATAACTAACTAGAAATGGTAATGCTGATAGCGCTAGTCACAGTGCATAAGCTCCAGTTATTGCTAAAAGTAAGACTGGATGGCTTCACTATTGCGGCACGAAGATTGGGGGTGTGATCCAGGATTTTATTAAACAAAATAGGCCAGGATTAGCGGGGCAGGTCATAAAATTGATGGCCTACCCGGAGGACAAATGCCTCTGTATAGTAAAGTACGGTTTTGTTATACAGTAAAGGAAAAGGCTATCAGAGGCAAGGAATTGGCGTTTAATCAGCTATAAGATACTGTACCATAGAGTGTAACTCAGACCATTTCGCGGTGGCTGAAATATGGGTTATGATAAGCGGGAGTGGACAATAACATATTTGATTATCACCCCACCAGGGCTGCAGCTACATCTGCAGCAAAACGCCTTGATGTATCCATGGACGCAATCCTCAGGATTGCAGGATGGTTGTCGGAAAAAACGTTTCAGAAATGTTATAACAAACCAGTTAGCAGTATGGGAACGTTTTTCGGGGAACAATTTTAAGTTCTGTATGATAATTTATCCCTGAAGAATACAGGGTTATGATTTGAATTAATTCGATATTATTTATCATTTCCATTAAATAATTGGTATGAATGTTTTGAATATAATTAACAATTTCTCTCTAACTACCAAGGCAGTTGTGAAGCATGGACTTGTTTCCACGGCATGAGGTCACAGAGCTTTGAAATCTTTCACGTAGTCACTCACGTGACTCCGAAGTAAAATAGTAAGATTAAACGAGAATTTACCAGTTTGAAGTTTGATCTTTATTTTATGAGGAGGAACGTTGAGGGAATACGTGCCCTCCGCTCCCACCCTCGAATGGTCATATCTTAAACTGGTATCTCTTTAATAATCTTATTATTTTAGGTTATTATAGTGTATCTGTGACCTCACACCGCTGCTTTGAAGGATGACACGCATGCGTCGTAGCGGGCTTCTTTCACGTATTCCCTCAACGTTCCTCCTCATAAAATAAAGATCAAACTTCAAACTGGTAAGTTCTCGTTTAATCTTACTATTATCCTTCATGAAAACCTTAGATCTAGGCTTTAACTTTCTGATCATTCAGGATCGACCCGATTGTTCCTGTCATAATGTAGTTGTCACGCATTTCTTGATGAAACCTGCGATAAGTGAGGTATCTCAGACTGGTTGAAGTAGTTTTTAACATGTTCCAATGAATAGACTTAAGACAGTCCTGAAGTGAACTCTTGGCCTCCACAGACCACTGCTGCCTTTGTTTCAGGTCGAGACCCTTCTTCAGACTGAATATCAAACTTTTTGTCTGAAGAAGTGTCTTGACCCGAAACATCATCCATTCCTTCTATCCAGAGATGCTGCCTGTCCCACTGAGTTACTCCAGCATTTTGTGACTATCTTCAGCTTAAACCAGCATCTGCAGTTTCTTCCTCAGTTTATCTCAATATGGATTCAGCCCATCTGTGGCTGTCAGGGAGAAGGCTGGGAGACATAATATGGCTCACTGATACTCCTTCCATCACTCTGCCTTCCTACCCTGCCCCCCCCCCCCCCCCCCCCCCCCAAGAGATATAATAGCCACTAACACAGCACTAAATAGACAAGCCCTCATGACCTATTTTTAATGTTCATGGGACCTCAATTTTCAACTCCATGCCTTGGAGAAAATAAGCTAAGACAATAAACTATATTACCACCCAGCAGACACCTGGGTTTAAATCTTTTTGCCACCCCCCACCCTGCATCAGTCTGAAGCACCCGCTGAGTTTCTCCAGCACTTTTTCCTACCTTCGGTTCTCCAGCATCTGCAGTTCCCTCTTGAACACTTTAAATCTTTTACAGCTGAGCTCTAATAAGTGTCCACAGAAAATTAGTATGTTTCGTATAACGTGAATTAATTGGCATGGGTTTAATACTAGGCATGAGGTTGAGGCATATCAAAGGCCTGAACTTTGCAATGTAGATTTTTATTAAAGGTTTCAGTCTTTGAGGCAGCAGCAACGGCGGCTGTCAGGTGAGCTGGTGGTGGAGCTGAAATGATATCAAAAGGTACAGAGCTGATGATAAAATCAAACGACTTGTGATTTGCAAGTCTCTTTTCTCGCTATTCTGTTCTGACAACACAAGCTGAAGCACATTTTTCACCCAGCTTTGAGATTTTGAGTTTGACTCAAAATTTTGAGAATTTCAGTACTAAGTTGTTGAGTATGTTAGTCGTAGTGTTCACCTCCAAGATTCAAACCAAGCCCATGGCAACCAACCTGAAACGCTTTTGATGTTTATTCATAATTATTCATAATGAAGCAAATTATGACAGATACTGGGTATTTAACTAAAAGCAAAATAATGCAGGAGTCATTCTGTTAGACAGGCAATGTCTGTGGTGAGAGAAATACTCAGGGAACATTTCAAACATACAACTATTACATTCTATTGGTCCCTTGTAAGGTTTCTTCTCTCTATCTTATCTTGCAGCACTATGGTTCACATAATATTTGTTTTCAGACACAAGCCATGTGCTGCCAATAGTTTCAATATATGTTTTCAACATGGAATATAACTTAGTGATGCAGTAGAATGCAGTGTGTACCTATAGTAATATAAGTCCCTATTCATTCTTGTAATAACAACAAATAGTAAGATTAAACAAGAACTTACCAGTTTGAAGTTTGATCTTTATTTTATGAGGAGTAACGTTGAGGGATTATGTGAAGAACCGGCCAGGACGCATGCGTGCCAATCTTCAAAGCAGCGGTGTGAAATCACAGATAACAGTAAATGAACTGAACATAGTAAGATTAGAGAAATAGGATACCAGTTGAACTTTATGATCGAGGGTGGGCGTGGAGGGCACGTAATCCCTCACAGATAGGATCATTCTATCCAGTGTAGCAATGACTGGACCCATAGCGCTGTACTCAATGCCATGGCATAACCACTTGTACGTGAGTTTGACCAAGGACAGGGATGTTGCTGGTGCCTATCGGCGAAATGACGTAGCACAATGTTAACAACCCATATCTCTGCGTCCCTAGGTCTACGAGGTTTTTAGTTGACGATATCCTTCATATCTAGACGTCAGAGGGTGAGACGGTTTATATACGAGTGGTTTATATACTCCGCAGCCAAATGATGAGGAGGTACTTCAGGCACAGTAAATGGAATTTTAACTTGATGTTATAATGCCATAAACTGAATTTCAATGTGTCAGTCATCTGTGCCGAGTTAAACGTAAAGAAGAATAAACAATACTTCCCATCTCCTATTCAGTTTGCTGCTATTTGGTGCTATCCCTGCAATCTGCAGTGGACACTCATAATGCTTATGGTTAGACAACCCGAGCCGCAGGAAACGGTCTCTCAGAGTCTGTAAGTCTACGAATTGATTAATCATGCAGAGGATGGTTTCAACATCACAACTGAACCAGCATCTTTTTTATCCGGAAATAACCATGTAAGGTTTTATGCTCATTCCCCACATCAGCAGGAATCATGGGTATATAACCCAGGCAGGGACTATGAAATCCGTAAGCGGGAATCTTGCTGAATTTTGCAAGACCCGTCTATTGAGGCCAAATGGAGGAAGACATAAAGAGCATTCCTCCCTTGTGTAGTGAGAATGCACCCTTCGCCACTAATATGCCTTGTATTTTTTGCAACTGTTGATTGAGCCTGGACGCAAGCATCTCAATTGTTAGTGTTCCATCGTTCCACAATGTTATTAAATGCTTTGTGATCACACATTCATTCTGTGTTGTCATTGATTTTGCATGATAATATTCCAGTGCTAAATGCGGTTAGGTAAAACTATCACCGGATACTTTGATTTGATTGTACCTTTGTGATTAACATATACCACCACCAAAGTGTATCACCTTGGACTTGTGCTTGCAGGTTATGCATATCCACATGCCCTTTAATGCACAGAATGCACCTGGTGTCCATTGGCAGTTGATACCATAACTGAACACTTGATAACTCATGCTAATCCCATCTGCCTCTGTAACTAGAGATGGTATTAGTAGATTTCCCATCTTTGGGCAATAGCATCAGTTTGGAAATGACTGAAGATTTACAAATGAGAGGTTTTTAGTGGAGCTACGCTGAATACTGTTTGTCCATCATTGTGACTTTGTTAGTTTCAGCTGAGAATAGCAAAGGTCTAATCTTTTGTCTCAGAGCTGATCCCAGACAAATAAATGGTTTGATTGTATCCCAATAATCAATAGTTTCAGTTGGTATCAACTTAATTTGAATTTAACTGGACGGGTGAGAACCTCAATTTCTCAAATATAGCAATGTGGCTGATAAGGCTAATTTAGTAAAATACAGTATGTTCAATTACATCCAGATTGGCCATGCCACTTATTTGTTAGCTTTGTGCAGTCGAAGCACTGATTGTAGTGATTTGGTAATAATCTGGAAACTGAAGTTAGCCCATTTTGCAACGCTTCTGAGTGTATCATTGCCTCATCCAGTTAAATTTCAAATATTTTCTGTGAAAGGAAATGATCACATGGAAGTTATTCAGAAATGTCTATACTGCACATGTGGGTTGAGGCTGTTGACATTGATCAGTCCACATCCCATATTGTGAGCCTGCCTTGAAAGGCAAACTCCACCATACCTGTTGTGCAGTATAAACTAATCTTATGTTATCTCAAACCAGTGTAAATATTCAAACCAGTTTAAATATTACCAACTTGTATCCATGACGGAAGACGTCATCGATGTGGCTCCATACCTTTATCCGAATGGGAGGTCTTATGCAACCCGACCCAGGAGCTGCCTCAACCATGTGTGCATGATTTTGCACTTCTGCTCCTGGGAGGTAGAGGAGCTCGAGTACAGGGTTGGCACATCTTCCAGAAAGGCCGTTCTGGGCTATGGCCTAAAAAAGACCTTTGTCCTGGTTGTACAGCCTTCAAGCTTTCACCAGCTTCAGTGCATCGTGGTTTGCTGGTGGGTGCGTATGGGAGCTGCTGCCGGAGATGTGAGGTCTTGTGTGATGATGTGGCCTTCCTGAGCCCAATGGCCCTCATCGAGCTCCTGCTGCTGGTCGTGTTGTTCCTGCACCCCTGCACACTTGTGGTATCTTCAGCCAAAAACCCCTGTCTTCAGAGTCAGCCCAGAAGTGACTCCTAATGCTTCCCTCTGTCGAGGGAGATGCATTATGCAGCCCTCAATAAGGTGCTGCCTTGGGCGTCCTAGGATCCCATGGTGACTAGACTCCATATACCGGGGCATGTCACATTGGAGCATCTGCTCCATCAACTGCTCCATGCGGGATATGCGATCACAGTGCTCCCGCCGGCGGTGAGTCTTCACAGCCCGACTTGTCCGAGTCTTCAGGCCTATCCGACTTTGCTTGGCCCTCCCGTCAGTCTGAGGTGTCGATTCCGACAGTGCAGGTGTCAGGTCGGAGACTGATGATCGATTAGCGATCCAGGTGTAGCCAACCGCTGCTGACTGCCCGCACTCCCGCAGTCCTCCGCAGTCAGTCTCCATTTGGACTTAGTCCATGGTTCCTTTCCTGTAACACATCCTCACATGAATAGAACTTAAACAACCTGAGAGTAAAGAATTTACCTGCAGGTCCTGTTTTAAACCTTCTGCTGCGGGGGCAACGCTCCACCCCCCTTCGAGCTTGGTCTCGAGGTCCTTGTATGCAGCCGGGGTTCCCTAGTAGTCGGGCCTTCCCTCCCCAACCCCCCCCCCCAACCCCAGTATGAAGCCGCTGGCTCCAATGCCAATGGCCGGAGAGACGACTTCTCTGCTGCCCGCTACCCATATTTCGTGGTCTTTCGTATCCCCGCTGTGTTTGTCAGGTGCTGGTAATATGAGGCTGCTGGCTCCAACGCCAGCGGCCCGATAGGTGAATTCACGGCCGCCCACTCCCACATTCCACGGTCTTAAAAGCGGCTATATGTCGCGGGGTATCCCCGATGTTATCTCCCCAGGTGCCACCGGCACTAGGGTGAAGCTGCTGACTCCAATGCCAGCAGCCCGAGAGGCGAATTCACCGCCGCCCGCTCCGCATTCCGCGGTCTTTAATGCAGCTATATGTCGGGTACGACCACACCTGGAGTATTGCATACAGTTTTGGTCTGCTAATCTGAGGAAAGACATTCTTGCCATAGAGGGAGTGCAGAGAAGGTTCACCAGACTGATGCCTGGGATGGCAGGACTTTCATATGAAGAAAGACTGGATCGGCTTGTACTCGGGAGTTAGATGTGGCCCTTGTGGCTAAAGGGATCAGGGGGTAAGGAGAGAAGGCAGGTACAGGATACTGAGTTGGATGATCAGCCATGATCAAATTGAATGGCGGTGCAGGCTCGAAGGGCCGAATGGCCCACTCCTGCACCTATTTTCTATGTTTCCATGTTTCCTTATCTGTCACCCTTTTGTCTCCAATTCACACCTAGCCTTTCTTACCATATCTCCCAATCACCGCTCTTCACCATATCCACCTATCACTTGCCCGCTTTAGCCCCTCCTCTTCCCCTCACCTCTCTTTACCAACTTTCTACCCTCTATTCCATGAATCTGAAGAAGGGTCCCAACCCAAAACTTTGTCCATTTCCCGTCCACAGATGATGGCTGGCCCATAGATTTTCTCCAGCATTTGTTTTTATTTAAGTTATCTCATATCTGCTATTTTATCCTTGTTGAAAGTACCTTTAAGTTCCAGCTTCAAACTATGGCCTACGTTACCTTGTGATAACATTTTCTTAACTATTTTATACTATTTCCAAATTTTGGGTTTGTGGGATTTATAGCCCTAATGCCTTATTTTCTCTGGAAACCTATGTCCATGTATAATCTTTACATTCCTATTAGCTCATATTAAGCACACTCACTTCTGGTTTGGTTCTGATCACACTTTGCACTATGTGAAAAAATAGTTGCGCTGATGCACTTAATTGTAGCACCATTAGCTTCCCTTGAACTAAGTACTGCTTTTAAATTAATCCATGCGTTTGTCCAGCTCAGCACGCACAGCCCTATATACCGTGTTCTTGCACTGATGTAATTGGAATAAAATAGATAGCCCACGATTCAGCCACATTTGTTCCAACAATCCCAGTCAATCATGTTGCAAAGTAGTTCGGAGACAAAGGAACGTTCCTGTTGAGAGTAAGATGATAACATTATATTTGTGACTGAAGGAGACTGAGGCTTGGGAAGAAAATTTAGGGAGGCAACACCACAAAAAAATAAAATTGACGACAACATTTCCACTCACCACTCACTTCTATATTGACTTTTTCCAGACTAAGCTTCCGAAAGATGGTGTCTTCGTTTCACATCATTAATGAGAAAGTCTTTGTTTCTTTCTATTCATAAGAAAACATTGGATGAGAGACCAGAAAAATACTCCAACGCAAATCTTGACAATGGGATTGGAATAATGGAATGCATATATTTCCTCCATTGTATGCTCTAAACCAATGAAACAGTGAGATAAGTTCACTTTCATTGTAATTATGAGAAGCAAGAGAAACAGAGTTCAATTACATGCAGTGCATACAATAGAAGTGAACTTCTACTCCAACTTCTACTCCAACTGGTTTAAAATATATATGGAAGTGAAGTCAGGATGTTTTTCTTCTGACAAATAATGACTGACACTGACCTTCTGGTAAGGGTGAGATTGGGTTGCATGGTTGCTGCAACTGAATCCCTTTTCCTGATTCATTTTGCAATCTAAAATGTGCAAAAAACATGTATTCTTGTTTAAGAAGGAACTGCAGATGCTGGAAAATCGAAGGTAGACAAAAATGCTGGAGAAACTCAGCAGGTGAGGCAGCATCTATGGAGTGAAGGAAATAGGCAATGTTTCAGGTTGAGACCCTTCTTCAGACTGATGTGAGGGGGGAGGGGGGGGAGAAAGGAAGAGGTGGAGACAGTGGGTTGGGGGAGAGCTGAGAAGGGGAGGAGAAAGCATGGACTAACTGAAATTAGAGAAGTCAATGTTCATACCGCTGGGGTGCAAACAGCCCAAGAGAAATAGGAGGTGCTGCTCCTCCAATTTACGGTGGTCCTCACTCTGGCCGTGGAGGAGGCCCAGGGCAGAAAGGTCAGATTTGGAATGGGAGGGGGAGTTGAAGTGCTGAGCCACCAGAAGTTCAGGTAGGTTAATACGAACCGAGCGGAGGTGTTGGGCAAAGCGATCGCCTAGCCTACGCTTGGTCTCACCGATGTAGAGCAGCTGACATCTGGAGCAACGGATGCAATAGATGAGGTTGGAGGAGGTGCAAGTGAACCTCTGTCGCACCTGGAAAGACTACTTAGGTCCATGAATGGAGTCAAGGGGGGGTTCTTGTTAACTGATTTGTAGAATATGGTCTAATGAGAGGTTATCAATCTGTTTCTCTCTCCAGTGATAATTGGCCCCAGCATTTCCTAGTATTTATGTTAAGTATATCAATACGTAGTTTGCTAAGATTGCTAATAAAGATTTTATAACAGAGAGTGATGAAATCTATTGTACAATTATGTATTCCTCTAGCTTGTTTTTTTTTCTACTTCTATCTCTTACCAGAAGATTAAACCAATCAAAGAGCATTCACAATAAGCATGAATCTGCAAGAGATGTCAAGCTGATGACAGTTTGGGAATATATGTCAGAGACTATCGACTACTGATCTGATTTCAAAAACAGAATGTACTGAAAACACACAGCAGGTCAGGCAGCAACTGGAGAAAAAGAAACAAGCTTTCAAGTTAAGTAGCTGACATGCAATCAAAGTCAAAGATGCCCGTGGGAAGACAGTATCAAAGTAAAGACTTGACGTGAAGCAGAATTCAGATGCAAATCCATTATATTTTCATGATAGTGTTTTTATTTAATATTATTATTTGTTAATGGGCAAACCTGTCAGCAATGATGAGAAGTCGACTGTTCACAGTATTGGAACTCCCTGAGGAGATTATCACTGCAAAACAAATTACAGTTTAAGAATTTTGCACAAGAATTTTCCATTTTAAACAAAAGATTGTTCATAGTTAAATTAAACAGTGCCAGAAAATATGACTGGAGGTCATGATGTATGATTAACACATGATACTGTGCAAGCCTGCTCTTTCATAGAAGAGTTGCTTTGTGGCTGGAACCAAGGGCAGCTGTCATTCCAGAAGTGCTTGCAGCTTACTGAATGAGTTTATTTTACTGGACGCAGACTTCAAAATGATGTATGGTTAGGTGGGAATTTAAAGGGGATGGTGTTTCAAAAACCTCCTGCCCTAGTCGTTCTTGGTAATAGATGTCAAGAGGATCGGTCAAAGAATCCTTGCAAGTAACAAACCATGCAATTTAAAGATGCAACCATGGTATCCGAATGGGGAAGGGAATTAAATGGGTCTCATTCAAGACTTCTACTGTGCTGTGGATGCGGTTGAGGTTCTTATTGTTCGTGTCCTTGAAGTACTTTGATCGTACAATGGTTTTACTAAGTTACAATACGCATCAACTTACTGTACAAGTTCTTGTAATCACAGTCTTTAAGTAGCTGATCCAGACAAGATTCTGGTCACTGGTAAAGGGCCTGTCCCACTTACGTATCCTTGGCACGCAAATTACGCGACCTCGTGGTCACGTTGAGCCGAGGCGGTCGAGCGAAGGTCGGGCACGATTACATGCGTACGCACAGCTGTCTGGAGCGTGTGACATCATTTGAAGATGGACACAAAGCTGGAGTTACTCAGCGGGACAGGCAGCATCTCTGGAGAGAAGGAATGGGTGACGTTTCATGTCGAGACTTTTCTTCAGTCTGAAAAGAAGGGTCTTGACCCGAAATGTCACCCATTGCTTCTCTCCAGAGATGCTGCCGGTCCCGCTGAGTTACTCCTGCTTTTTGTGTCTATCTTCAATTTTCTTGGCCCCGCTCTGGGAGTAGCAGTGGGGGCGGATCCGGACCGCAACGGCCGTGAGCCCCAGGCTGAGCTCGGCTATCATTTGCCTGCTTCTGCTGCTGTCGGAGGTGAGACGTTGCGTCATGCCATGTTCTTAGGCCTGTCCCACTTTGGCCGTCAGTTCTGTGACAGGCCATTGGCGCGCAAAGATTTTGTTCACTGCAAGAATTTCGGAGCCCCGCACGATGTCGGGACCGGCCCCACACAACTCCATACCCCTCCGCGCTTCTAAGTGGGACTGGTCCCACTTAGTTTGCGAGCCAAGGACATGTAAGTGGGACACGCCCTTAAGCCTCAGAATTTAAGTGGTGTCGTTTCAACAATGGTAATGCATTTAAATACCAGGAATAAATGATCTTGACCTTGTATTATAGAGGCATAGAGTTCTGTAATGCCTGAGGAGTTGAAAGTAGAATTAGGCATTAAATATAATAAGCAATTGTGCGAGAGGACAGGGACACTGATTGTCTAATGTAGCAGTGCAGATCTTAGTCAACTCAACTGCTGAGAAAGGAAAACAATCCTGTGAATGTATTTAGTCAAGACACCTTCTAGGAACATGCTGATGTGCAAACCGCAACGAGGATAAGTAAAGGCGGTGCAGATAAAAGACAAAAGGATCTAATACACATGGCCAAGGTTAGTAATAGCATGTATGTGATTTGAGTACCAGGTGTGGCAAGAAGATATCAAGGTGCAAGAGAATGTTCTGGATAGGAAGGGTTTAGCAGGATCTGGGCAAATGCAGGCAAGTGGGACTGTAGATGGGGCATCTTGCTCGGCATGGGCAAGTTGGGGTGAAGGGTCTGTTTCCGTGCCTCGTGACTCAATGACTATGGTACTACGACACTGTTTCCTAACTTGCAGATCTATTGTCTGGATCAATATCTCAGTTTCTACAGCAGCTCAAGTAGAGGCCTCTAACCTTCTGAAAACTGAGGCAGTTGGTCTTAGAGCTCTTACCAATCTTTTCTGATAGTGTAAGAGCAATCCTGAAAATTAATCTCCAATTAATTGGTAGAGTTGAACAGTCTCCACTCAGTGAGGTGGGCAAGTGATGAAGGGGAAGGGGAGGCAGTGGTTTCCTGGAGCATGAACCAGCTGTAGAGTCAACGAGTCATAGTGATACAATGTGGAAAATGGCCCTTCGGCCCAACTTGCCCACTCTGGCCAGCAATGTTCCAGCTACACTAGTTCCACTTGCCTGTGCTTGGTCCATATCCATCTTAACCTGTCCTATCCATGTACCTGTCTAACAGTTTCTTAAACAATGGGATAGTCCCAGCCTCAATGACCTCCACTGGCAGCTTGTTCCATACACCCACCACCCTTTGTGTGAAAAAGTTACCCCTTGGATTCCTATTAAATATTTTCCCTTTCACCTTGAACCTATGTCCTCTGGTCCCCAATTCCCCTACTCTGGGCAAGAGACTCTGTGCATCTACCTGATCTATTCCTCTCATGATTTTGCACCCCTCTATAAGATCGTCCCACTTCCTCCTGTGCCCCATGGAATATAGACCCAACCTACTCAACCTCTCCAAATAGCTCACAACCTCTAGTCCTGGCAACATCGTCATAAATATTTTCTGAAACCTTTCAAGCTTGATAATATCTTTCCTATAACATGGTGCCCAGAACTGAACACAATATTCTAGTTGCGGTCTCATCAACATCTTATATGACTGCAACATGACCTCCCAATTTCTATACTCAATATTCTGACTGATGAAGGCCAAAGTGCCAAAACTCTTTTTGACCACATTATCTACCTGCAACTCGACCTTCAAGGAACCATGCACCTGTACTCTGAGATCCCTCTGCTCAACCACACTACCTAGAGACCTACCATTTATTGTGTGTCTGCCCTTGTTCGACGTCCCAAATTGCAACACCTCACACTTCTTTGTATTAAATTTCATCAACCATTCCTCTGCCCACTTGGCCAGTCAATCCAGATCCTGCTACAATCTTTCACAACCATCTTCACTAACTGCAAAACCACTAACTTTTGTATCATCAGCAAACTTGCTAATCTTGCCCGTATGTTCTCATCCAAGTCATTGATGTAGATGACAAAGTAATGGGTCCACCACAAAACCCTGAGGCACACCACTAGTCACAGGCCTCCAGTCCGAGAAGCAACCTTCCACCATCACCCTCTGCTTCCTTCCATGGAGCCAATTTGCTATCCATTCAGCTATCTCTCCTTGGATCCCGTGCAATCCAAACATCCAGAACAGCCTACCTTGTCAAATGCCCTTCTGAAATCCATGTACGCAGCATCTACAGCTCTACCCTCATCGACCTTTTTGGTCACCTTTTTTAAAAAATCAATCAATTGTGAGACGCGATCCAAACTTCCAAAACCATGCCTGACCTAATCGGCCTTGCCCTTCGAAATGCCCTTCTGAATGCTCAACATTTGCCACCCCAGGGTCCCATGCAGTCTTTTTGGCACACCCCTGTAGTCTTCCGGACTCCTCCTGTAGTTAAGGACTCATAAATTTCAAACAGGGCTCCCGCAATTTCCTCTTTACTTCTCTCAATGTCCTCGGATATATCTGATCACGCCCTGGAGATTTGTCTACCTTCATATACGACAGTACCTTCAGTACTTCTTCAGTACTGACTGCTCTCATGCCACTTCCATTGACTGCCCCAAGTTCCTCCGTCCTACTGTCTTTCTCCTCGGTAAATGCAGAGAAGAAATACTTATTGAGAACATTGCCCATCTCCTGTGGCTCTACACGGAGGTGACCGCTTTGATTCCTGAGAGGTCCCACTCTCTCTCTAGTTACCCTTTTCCCCCTTATGTATTTATAAAACCTTTTGGGATTGTCCCTAATGCTACCCGCCAGAACTATCTCCTGGTCCCTTTTTGCCCTTCAGATCTCCTTTTTCAGTTTACTCCTTAGTTCCCAAAAATATGTGATGCATTTGATCCCAGCTCCAATACCTGTCCATGCATCATTCTTGTTTTTGACCAATGCCTCAATTTCCCTCAGCAGCCAAGCTTCCTTACATTTGCCTGCTTTGCTCTTCACTCTAACTGGGATGTACATATCCTAAGCTTTCGTCAGCACACTTTATATGCATCCCACTTGGCCGATGATCCTTTCCCCTCAAATAATCTGCTCCATTCAACTTGAGCGAGACCTTCTCTCCTACCCTCAACGTTTGCCTTATCCCAGTTGAGCATTTTAACCCGTGGACGTCCCTATCCATAACTATCTTCAACCTAATTGAACAGTGGTCACTGGTCCCAAAAGGCTCCTCCAAAAACACTTCATTAACTTATCCTTCACAATTTCTATTGGGAGTGTAAGGGCATCAGAACAAAGGAAGTAGCAGCAGGTTGTTGATATGGCTACCAACTCTGGTCCAACATTTTGTAGGATCACAGTTGATCTGATCTTATCCTCGATTGCATCTTCATGTCTGTTCCCCATGATACTTGACTCTTCTACAGTCCAAGAATCTCTTTATGTGATCCTAGAATATAGTTCATTATTCACCATTTACATTTCTCCGAGGGACAAGAGTTCCAAGGATTCCCAATTCATGGAGATGGAATTCCACCTCCTTCTTGTCATATATGAACAACCCTGTATTAAAAAAAACAGAGGCTCCTGGTTTTAGATTCTCTTAAGAGGGATGCGAAGGGAACAAGTGATGTCTAAGAAATAACTGATGAAGGTCCTCAACCCAAATATCACATATTTCTTTTTTCTCAAGATGCTGCCTGACCCGTTGAGTTACTCCAGCATTTTGTGTCTATCTTTGGAGGCAAGTGATGCTGTGGTGAAGGTGGAAATCTACAGACTTGTTGAAAGATGAGATCTAGGTCCAAAAATCAATGTAGGTTTGAACCACATGTGCTTCAAACAAACCTTAATGTTGATGAACAGCCTAACAACTTGTAAACCTTGGCCTATTGAGAGCTATGCCCTCTTGAGAGGATCGATGAGTCACTGAGTCCCTCATTTCATTCCATTGTTCCATCATCAATGCTTCCCAGGTTGTCTCTGGCTTGCCTTTCTTCTCTGCAGGGAAGTACAGGTAATCAAACTTACCTTGGGGGAAGAAAACCTTTTACTGACAATGAGGATTGTGATCAATATGTGGGATAAATCCACATCCCTGGCCACGTTACAACCATTACAAAGACTGATGCAGAATCAATTGTTTTTTGCTGCCATCTGCTGGTTATTCAAATCTAATTCTGTTGCTTTTCCCTGTATGGAATTAGGATACTTTGCCCTTCGAAGTAATGTACTTTGGCAATTTTTTTGTACAGTGCAATATTTTCAAAACACTCCTGTTCTTCGAATGGTTTCAGCTTGTTGAATTACCTGGTTTTAATCTTGTTGCACCATTTCAAACTGATGGTTTTTTTGCATCCAATTTGCTGACTATAATGTAAAACATTGGAAAACTGACTGCCAGCAAAACGAGGTGGTTCGGAAAACAAACTGTTAGCCAGTTGTAACTAAAGTCCAACGGTCAAGGACACACCTTTGAAATGAATTCAGTTATTGGAAGTTGAGATGTACAATTTAAACAGGTTGCGTACTGGAAACGTTCAAACATGACTTTCAAAGAGAAGTTGGTAATAAATTTGAACATAAAAAAAAGATTGCAGAATTGTGGGGAAAGATCTGAGCTACAGGGAGAGGTTTATATTAACAATATATATTAATGATTTGGACGAGGGAATTGAATGCAACATTGCAACAGTTTGCGGATGACACAAAGCTGGGGGGCAGTGTTAGCTCTGAGGAGGATGCTAGGTGGGTGCAAGGTGACTTGGATAGGCTGGGAGAGTGGGCAAATGCATGGCAGATGCAGTATAATGTGGTAAATGTGAGGTTATCCACTTTGGTGGCAAAAACAGGAAAGTAGACTATTATCTGAATGGTGGCCGATTAGGAAAAGGGGAGATACAACGAGACCTGGGTGTCATGGTACACCAGTCATTGAAAGTAGACATGCAGGTGCAGCAGGCAGTGAAGAAAGTGAATGGTATGTTAGCATTCATAGCAAAAGGATTTGAGTATAGGAGCAGGGAGGTTCTACTGGAGTTGTACAGCGTCTTGGTGAGACCACACCTGGAGTATTGCGTACTCTGAGGAAAGACATTCTTGCCATAGAGGGAGTACAGAGAAGGTGCACCAGACTGATTCCTGGGATGTCAGGACTTTCATATGTAGAAAGACTGGATAGACTCGGCTTTTACCCGCTAGAATTTAGAAGATTGAGGGGGGATCTTATAGAAAGTTCTTAAGGGGTTGGACAGGCTAGATGCAGGAAGATTGTTCCCGATGTCGGGGAAGTCCAGAACAAGGGGTCACAGTTTAAGGATAAGGGGGAAATCGCTTAGGACTGAGATGAGAAAAACATTTTTCACACAGAGAATGGTGAATCTCTGGAATTCTCTGCCACAGAAGGTAGTTGAGGCCAGTTCATTGGCTATATTTAAGAGGGAGTTAGGTGTGGCCCTTGTGGCTAAAGGGATCAGGAGGTATGGAGAGAGGGCAGGTACAGGATACTGAGTTGGATGATCAGCCATGATCATATTGAATGGTGGTGCAGGCGCGAAGGGCCGAATGGCCTACTCCTGCACCTATTTTCTATGTTTCTATGTTTGAGTAGGCTGGATCTCTATTCCTTGGAGCACAGGAGGATGAGGGTGATCTTATTGAGATGTGTAAAATCATGAGAGGAATAGATAGGGTAGATACAAAAAGTCTCTTGCCCAGAGTATGGGAATCGAGGACCAGACAACATAGGTTCAAGGTGAAGGGGAATAGGAATCTGAGGGGTAACTTTTTCACACAAAGGGTGGTGGGTATATGGAACAAGCTGCCAGAGGAGGTAGTTGAGACTGGGACTATCACAACATTTAAGAAACAGTTAGACAGGTACATGGATAGGACAAGTTTGGAGGTATATGGACCAAGTGCAGATAGGTGGGACTAACGTAGCTGGGACATATTGGCCGGTGTGGGCGTTGGACCGAAGGACCTGTTTCCACACTGTATCACTCTATAAGTTTATGACTCTAGGAGTCATTGGAATTATCTTCCAAAGAGGCACCACACCACAATAGGTTTAATACTCTCCTGATGCATTACATAATGAGCATTGGTGTAAGAATTGTTACCACAGTCTGGGAATGGCAGCACTGTTCTACAAGTCGGTCGACATCACCACTGTCATGGCCGAATCAGGGGAGGTGATGAGGCAGTGCAAAGGGAAGAGATAGTTGAGTGGTGCCCCAAAAACAAAAAAAAACACAAAAACACAGCTAACAAACTAATCATTGACTTCAAAGGGGGAAGTCAGGAGACCATGTATGAGTTTAGAATGAAAAAACAAGGAACTGCATATGCTGGTTTACCATGGAAAGACACAAAATGCTGGAGTAACTCAGTAGGTCAGGTAGCATCTCTGGAGAACATGGATGTGTAACGTTTTGGGTCAGGACATTCCTTCAGACTTATTATGGAGGGGGTAGGGTGGGAACTGGGAGAGAGGAGAGACAGGGAGCAGCATGGCAAGCAATAGGTAGACCAGGTGAGGGGGGGGGTTTATGATAGGCAGATGGTTGGAAGAAAGACCAGAGATGAAAACGGAAAGAACAAAGACGTGTTTTAGTGGTTTTTTAAAGTTTTGTACGTTTTGTAAAGTTTTGTAACAAATGATCAGGAGAGCAAATGGCTTCATTATGAAATGATTTAAGTTAAGACTAAAGATGTTGGTACAATTATATGGGGCTCAGAGATTGTGTCTGGAGTTATTCTTGTCACAGGAGGGAGTGCAGCAAAGGTTCATAGTATAGTTTCATGGATAATGGGTTTGCCAGGTGAGGTGAGATTTAATAATGTAGGTCTGTCTTCTCTGGAGTATAGGGGAATCACAGGTGATCTCATTGAAACTTATAGAAGACCTAGAGGCCTGGTGGGTTAGATGAAGGAAGAAGGTAGATGAAGGAAGAATAAACTTAGAATGGGGATGTGGCATGTGGGGTGCAGATGGGTCAAAGTCTCAGAATAGGGGATAGACCACCTAGAACAGATATGAGAAGAAATCCATTCAGAGGATGTTCTGGAGAATCAGTCATGGAGTCCATTCAAAACAAACGTCGATAGAATAAGGAATGATCTGCTTGAAAAACATAAAGTCCTCAGAGGGCATGACAGAGTAACTGTCAATACAACAAACTTCAGAAGCTGTAATCTTGAGTATAATGCAACATTCTGAAGGAACTCTGCGGGTCAGGCAGCATCTGTGGAAGGAATGGACAGATGTTTCGGTTTTGAACCCTTCTTCAGACTGATTGGAGTGGGGAGGGGGAGAAAGCTGGAAAAGAGAGGTTGGGGCAGGACAAAACCTAGCAAGTCTTAGGTGGATATATATGGGGTGAGGTTGGGTGGGGGGAGCAGGTGATTGACAGGGTGGAGAAAGTGACAAAAGCTAAAAGAAAAGATAAAAAGGAGATTAAAAAAGTGCCAGATAAAGGAGGAAAATTAGTAAATAGTTTCCACTGGTGGCAGACGCATGAACAAGGGGTCATAGTTAGTTGAAGTGCTGACTGAGGAGCATAGGAATGTCCTCCTGCTGAAGGTGGCGAATCTCTAAAATCTCTACCCCAGGGGGTTGTATGGACTAGATTATTGGAGGCACTTAAAGAGGATGCAATTACATTTTATTAAAGATTAGGGAATTGTAGGATACGGAGAAATTGACACAAAAGAGTCAAGTGTGTTTAATTCTTATGTACTGACAACTGAAAAATTAAATTCTTACATGTAGCAGCAAAGCAAGCTTGTAAACACAAACACAGTTAATATATAATAAGCAAAAAGTCAATAAATTAATAGCGCTAACCATAGTGCCAAAATAAAACACTAAGTGCTTTGTGCAACCATAGTTCACAGCTGAGATTAGCGTTGTGCTGTGTTCAATAGTTGTTTCGGAAAACACAAGCTATTCTTGAACCTGGATTGCAGGTTTTCAGACTCCTCCTTCACACCGGTGGGTGGGTCTTTGATGATGCTGACTGCCTTTTTGAGACAGCACCTCCTATCGATTCCAACAATGGTGAGAGGTAATGAGGCAAATCAGCCATGATCATATTGAATGGTGTGGGAAGCTTGAGGTGTTGAGAGGCCTATTCCTGCTCCAATTCCATTGTAATCTTATGTTGAAAGAACATGGGGACAATAACGGAAACAAGCATTTGAGTAGATCAGTTTGAAGGGAGTGATGGCCTGTTTCAAAATGAGTTGGTGCCCAACCATAATTGACAGCAGCCAATGCATCTGAAGAATTAGTGTTGCCCCAGATAGATTCTTATTTGTTTTCAATGTTCCTGATTTCCTTCAACTTCTCTTTCTTCTGATGTTCTCACTCCCCAGTAATTTTCCTGATAAACCTCCCTCTCAAGATTTTGTCCGTGACCAACATACCTCTTAAATCCAAGTTACTGACTAGTCACCTCTTGTTCGAGGCGTGCCGAGGACCTATCCCCGAACTCTACCTCCGCAACATTGACAACTATATTGGTGCGACCTCCTGCAGAACACACTGACTTCACCCATTCCACCACTGACTTCCATCCGGCACTCAAATTCACCTAGACCATTTCCGACATCTCCCTACCGTTTCTAGACCTCACTATCTCCCTCGCAGGTAACAGACTAATGACTGACATCTACTACAAACCCACCGACTCCCATGGCTATCTGGACTATACTTCTTCCCACCCAGCTTCCTGTGAATCTATCCCCTACTCCCTATTCCTCCGTCTATGCTGCATCTGCACCAAGGATGAGGTGTTCCAAACCAGGGCATCCGAGATGTCCTCATTCTTTAGGGAACGGGGGTTCCCCTCTTCGAGTATAGATGAGGCTCTCACCAGGGTCTCCTCTATATCCCGTAGCTGCGCTCTCACTCCCATACCCCCTACTTGTAACAAGGACAGAGTCCCCCTTATCCTCACCTTCCACCCACCAGCTGTCACATACAGCAGATAATCCTCCAACATTTTCGCCACCTCCAACGGGTTCCCACCACTGGCCACATCTTCCCATCTCCTCCCCTTTAGGCTTTCCGCAGAGACCGCACCCTCCGTAACTCCATGGTCAATTTGTCCCTTCCCACCCCCTCCCCTGGTACTTTCCCTTGCAACCGCAGGAAATGCTACATTTGTCGCTTTACCTCCCCCTTGACTCCATCCAAGGACCCAAGCAGTGTATCTAGGTGAGGCAGAGGTTCACCTGCACCTCCTCCAACCTTAACTATTGTATCCACTGCTCTAGGTGTCAGCTGCTCTACATCGGTGAGACCAAGCTTGACAATCGCTTCGCCCAACACCTCCGCTCGCTTTGCACTAACCAACCTGATCTCCTGGTGGCCAGCACTCCAACTCTCCCTCCCATTCTGAAACCGACCTTTCTATCCTGGGCCTCCTCCATGGCCAGAGTGAGTCCCACTGTAAATTGGAGGAGCAGCACCTCATATATCGTTTGGGCACTTTACACCCCAGCAGTATGAACACTGACTTCTCCAATTTCAGGTAGTCCTTGCTTTCTCCCTCCTTCCCCTCCCCTCATTGCTCTCCCACAGCCGACTGTCTCCACCTCTTACTTTCTTCTTCCCCCTTCCCCCCACTTCCACATTAGTCTGAAGAAGGGTCTCGAACCGAAACGTCACCTATTCCTTTGCTCCATAGATGCTGCCTCACCCGCTGAGTTTCTCCAACATTTTTGTCCACCTTCGATTTTTCCAGCATCTGCAGTTCTCTCTTAAACAGTCACCTCCTGATTATCTCCCTGATTAATCATTCCCATCTTTGCAACTTTTCAAGCAATAATCTCTCCACCTCACCCCACTTCTAACAACCATCTACCAAACCCCAGCCTTCATCGTTGTAAACCGATGATTGCAATCTACTCTAAACTCCCTTAGAACAATGGAATCACAGATTGTCAGAGGTTATGGGGAGCAGGCAGGAGAATGGGGTTAGGTGGGAGAGATAGATCAGCCATGATTGAATGGCAGAAAAGACTTGATGGCCCAAATAGTCTAATTCTGCTCCTATCACTGATGATCTTATGATCTTTACTGATGATAACGAGATATTGTTCCCCTTAACGCAAGGTTTGTGGAGCAGAGGATGTAGATTTAATATGATTGACAAAAGGGCAAAAGCAGACATTGCGAAGTGAATGACTATAATAGAGAACACACTACATGAAAGTGCATTGGATGCAGAGTAAATTGTGATTTTCTAAAAGGGAAATGGACAACTTACCTGATTTATTGTAAAATGTGTTATAATACAGTATAATGTTAAAGGAAAACATTTAAAAGTGTGTTGGGGTGTTACTAGAAATAGCATCCAATGGTCCAGAATATCTATCACTCCAGTGCAACAGTCCTGAGCATGCCAGATTATTGCTTAATACCATGCCCATATTGCACAAATTATTTTCTAAATGGGGAGAGAATCCAGAAATAAGAGGTGCAAAGGGTCTTGGGAGTGTTGGTACAGGATTCCCAAAATGTTAACCTGCAAGTCGAATCAGTAGTAAAGAAAGCAAACGCAATGCTAGCATATATTTTGAGAGGGCTTGTATACAAAAACAGGGATGTATTGCTGTGGCTCTATAAGACGCTGGTCAGTCCGCATTTGGAATATTGTGAGCATTTCTGGGCACCATAATCTGAGGAAGGATGTGCTGGTTCTGGGGAGAGTCCAGAGGAAGTTTACAAGAATGATCCCAGAAATGAATAGGTGAAAATCTGATGAGCATTTGATGGCACTAGGCCTATACTCGCTGGAGTTTAGAAGAATGAGTGGGGACCTATTTGATATGTACAGAATAGTGAAAGGTTTGGATAGAGCGGATGTGGAGAGGATGTTTCCATTAGTGGGAGAGCCTAGGACGAGAGGTCATAGCCTCAGAATGAAAGGAAGTTCTTTTAGAAAAGAGATGAGGAGGAATTTCTTGAGTCAGAGAGTGGTGAATCTGTGGAATTATTTGTCACAGAAGGCAGTGGTGGCCAAGTGTGTGTATATATTTAAGGCAGAGATAGATAGATTCTTGGTTTGTTCAGGTGTCAGAGGTTATTGGGAGAAGGCAGGAAAATGTGGTTAGGAGGAAGAGATAGATCAGCCATGATTGAATGGCGGAATAGCCTATTTGGGCCGAAGGGCCTAATTCTGCTCCTATCACTTGCAATCTTAACTGATGAAAAATGATATTGTTCCCCTTGATGCAAGGTTCGTGGGACAGAGGATGTAGACTTAACATGATTGTTAGAATAACCAAGGTAGACATTGTGAAGTGAATGTCTATAATAGGGAACAAACTACATGAAAGTGCTTTGGATGCAGCATCAATTGTGATTTTGAAAAGGGGAAAATGGATAAGTACATGAAAAAAACATAATGGTGAGCCACAGGAAAAATGCTGAAGAACAGAACTAATGGCTGAGCTATTTTGAAAAGCCACCTGCCCCACTAGATAATAATTCCATTATGCTTTTCCACGATTCCTCTTGAGGGTGCTCCCTGAAACGTACTTATCTGTCCTTAAATACCAAGCACTCCCGTGATTTTTTTAAGGGTGATTTTACAATAATGATGCGTTAAATAAAGCAGAAAAATATAGGTAAATCTTTTAATCCCTGGTTTAAAAAAAGTTGACACTATAGTCCAATGTATTCATGTTTATAGTGCAGTGCTAGGTTACAAAAAGTAGAAAACATATTCAGTGGGCTTCAATGGCACATGGGTGTCTGAAAAGGTCACAAAATCCAGAGGCTTAAAATGATGTTAAAAATACTACAACAGTATCTTCAGATCTACAGACCCTATACACAATGTGGGAAGTGGATGGGGCTAAAGAAACTTCATCTGGAAATCAAAAAACTACAGACGCGGACATCTGATAAAGGGTCTGTCCCACTTATGGGACTTTTTCGGCGACTGCCGGCACCCGTCATAAGGCGTTGCAGGTCGCCGAAAATTTCAACATGTTGAAAATTCAGCGGCGACCAGAAAGACGCTACGACTCTTTGGGCGACTGAGGAGACTACTCACTGAGGAGACTAGGCAACGCCCTGGCGACATGTCGCGGAGTGAAGCCTGTATGGTCGTGAGTAGTGGCCCAAAGAGTCGTACCTTGTTCTGGTTGCCGCTGGATTTTCAACACGTTGACAATTTTCGGCGACCTGCAACGACCTATGATGGATGCCGGCAGTCGCTGAAAAAGTCACAAAGGTGGAACAGGCCCTTTAATAGCAGAAAAAGTTGGAAATGCGCAAGAGTTCAGGCAACATCTCAGGAAAGTGAGACAGGCTTAATGTTTCAAGTTGAAGACCTTATATCAGAACTATCTATTTCCAGGCAGAAATGCTTACATTGGCTTAGTTTATTAATTAAAGTCCTGTGACATATGGTAATGTTAGGCTGTCACTTTGGTGAAGGTGCTGAAGGTGCCATATTTTAGATGACATTATAATTTTTCTAAGTTACATTTGCAATTTGCACTTATTTCTGGGATGCAGATCTCTAATCAGGACTGATGGAATGTACTTCCTTAATTCAATTGTGAACTTATTTACCCCAGATTCACCTTTTTATTGGACTAATGCTGACTGTTAACTCTTCTTCTGAAAATATCTATAGAAATTATATCTGTTTTTGGATGTCAGCCTATATTTAGATTGCACTCCATTTTTTTCTTCCTTTCAGTCAGGTTTACAAACCTGTTGCAAGTAAGAATTTTGTTGTTCCATTCCAGTATGTATGACAATTATACACTCTTGACTCTTGATTCTTTTCTTTATTTTTTAATATCCACTACATACCTTTGCCCTGTCAGCTGCATTTATGTTAATCAACTGTTTTAACTTGGATTATCTATAACAATTGTAGTTAATTACAGTTGGTGGTTCTTCTACTTAGATTTTTTTTCTTATTGGAATCTATTCTGTGCAACCCCAAAGATGCCTTAAATGTCTGCCACTGCATACCAATCCCTTATTTTCCAGCTGGCCAGGATTTATGACTCCAAAATTGCCCTTTTGCTGTAAGCAGTTATTGCACTTGTAAAGTGCTGATCAAGCATAATTAACTGTATTGTCTTACAGTCACAAATATGCATGCCCCATTATTCCAGATAGCTGAGCATTCGGTCAAATTAGCATACACTGAAATATTTCTTAATAAAGTCAAACTCCAATAATTCCCTATCTGATTGCTTGGAAATCCCAAACATATGGTTTTTGGCTCAGTGAGCTTAATTCCTGCCATCTCTTCAAACCTTCCTAGTCTCTGACACCAGGCTCCCTTTAAACTTGCCGAGTCCTAATTCTCTGACCTCACTTTAAACTCAGGTAAAACTCTTGTTTTACCTAGACTCCTTAAACTGAACAGATTCTATTTCCTGTGCCCTTTTTAAACTCACCAGGATCCTTATCCCACACTCCCTTTAAACCTAGCACAATCACTGGAAAACTCATTATGCTACTGTGTAACTTCTAATGAAAGCAAATTAAAAGTACGTTGGGGTATTAACAGAAGTAATATCCAATAGCCTAGAAAAACTGTTAGTTCAGCACCACCAATGTTGCCAGATGGAGTTTTATTACAGATAGTTACAATAGAAAAGCCAACATGGAGTTATAACCATGGAAACAAGCTCTTCAATTTACTGATCCTGATAGACAGTCAAACATTCATTTGCACTAACCCATTTTTTAAATCGCTGAGAAATCATTTACAGCATCCAATTGACCCACCACCCCACATGTCTTTGGAATGTGTGCAACTCCACACAGACAGCATCTTAGGTCAAGGTTGAATCTGAGTAGCTGGAGCTGTGAGGCACACCACTACTCGTTGCATCACTGTGGTGCTCAATTGAGCAGTTCGTCCCTTCAATGTAATTGCAATATTGTTTTGCTTTTCTTAATAATGCTCACTGCCAAGTTGAATGACATAGAAATATATGAAAACATTATCCTCTTCTATAACTTCTTCTGACAGCTCATTCCAGATACGGACTACCCCATGAGTGAAAACATTTGCCCCTGAGATCCCTCTTAAATCTCTTCCCTCTCACTTTAAGCCTATGGTTTTAGAATGCTCAACTCTTTGAAAAATATTGTGAGTGTTCACTTTAACTATGCCTCTATGTTCTTATACTCCTCAATAAGGTCACCCTTCAACTTCCTACGTTCCAAATAAAAAGTCTCAGGCTATCCAGCCTTTCCCTATTACTCACAAATACACGTAACAACCTAGTGAATCTCTGCTGCACCCTTTCCAACTTAATGACATCCTTCTTTTAGCTGGGTGATCAGAACTGCGCACAGTAGTTCAAGTGTGGTCTCACCAGCAAGTTGCATCATGATGTCCCAACTTCTCTACTCAATACACTTTCCAATGAATGCAAGTATGCTAAACACCTCTTTCTGTTCCTATCCAGCTGAACTACCACTTTTAGGGAATCATGCACCTGTAATCTCAGATCTCCCAGTTCTGCTGACCAAATAATTGTGGATAGGACTCCACCGGCTTCTGCAAGAATTCTGAACCTTGTTAGATGTTGCTTGACCTTGTAACTGGCCCATACAACATTGACCAGTAAAATAAAAATAATGAAAGGGAATACAAATGCTTTCACAATTTATTTATATGTATTTAAACACCAATAAATGTAAATGTTCTTTTACTGTGAATGAGCCTGTCAGTAAAGAGCAATGGAATTCCCTGACACATACAGGGGTTGTTAATGTGATATATACTTTTTGCGGTGAAAGTGATGCATTAATTGTACCATCAGGTTTTTACCCCAATCCTAGATCGGCAATGGAACACAACAGATCACCTCTTGTACTATCTTGGCCTTATTGTTTAATTGTGATTTGCACTAATATATTGTTTTCTTGATTTTCATTTGCAGTGTCACTTTATTACTGTTTTGTAGATTTTAAGCATAATTCATGTTTAATTTATGTGTTTGTGTGTTGTCTGAGTCTATGTGCCTGTATTCTCACTGTATCTGTACCTCTTCATACTTCTGCAAATGACAATAAACTTGCCTACTTGAGTTTCTTGATTAGCCATCTTGAGTGCAAACGTTCTACAACCACTAGGTGGCATTCTAAGCTGGTAATTGAAATCTGGAAGGCAATGAATGAGCTGGGCTGATGATTGTGCTTTGTGCCGAGGGACATCTGCTTGCTGTACTTATGTATGAGCAGTATTGTGCAACAGCATATTCTAAAACACTTTTGTGAAGTTTTGAATTACTTAAAGACCCAAGTTGAATAAAATTGCATAAAAGGTTGTAAACTTGCATAAGGAATATCAATTAGCAGGAAAAGTTTAAAAAAACATCTCAAGGCCCATGAAGCATTGAGTTCTTTCTGCTAGTGTGCTTCGTGATTACTGATGGAATCTCTGTGCACAAAAAGAATAGAAACCTTGAATGATCTCAGGAGTAGGGGAGGTGGGCACCTGTTTTATTCTGTGCCTCATATTGAACTTCAGAAATTTCCTTTGGACTGTGTCTGTTAGTTGGCAGATTGTCAGTGTCTGTTAGTTGGCAATTCTGCCTGCTACATGACTGTGACCAAGTTTTCACTCCCATAGCCCTGACTGACATAGATCAAAACTGCAGTCATGCAGTTTTTGAGCATTCATCATCGACAGCCACTCGAAACAAATATGACTGTCCTCTCCGTGAAGGACGCCTGTGCGTGATTTTGTTTAATGTGGGGAGACTGGTGCACAAACAGTCACCACACGGCCCTTGACAGATCTGGGTCAGGATCCAGTGGCATGGAATCCAAGACGACCGGGGACCCTTTTCGGCTGCAGCCTTCATCCGCCTTCCCAGCCGTTGTGATGCTCCACTAAAGTCAGCCATCATCCTCTGCCTGTTCCACCGTTGAGGTCTAGGTTGGATTGCTCTTTGGCGGAGAAATCCCCTTCGACCTTACTGCCATTGGAGGCCCTACCAAGAGCATAGCTCCAGATGGCATCGCTCTCAGGATCTCAGGACCAAACAAACTTCTCCACCACGACAAGTTGACAATCCACGGAGAAGTTTAGAGTATCAATGCAGTACTATATGTACTGACACTTTCAAAAAGCTCAAGGAAGATCAGGATAGGTCACAGAACAGTTTAAAAATCAGCATTGCTTGGCCCCCTTGTGCATCACCACACAGTTGCTGAAATAGTACATTGACTCTCGTTGATCTTTTTCCCATCCCCACTACACTCTCCTTCCTCTCTGCATGTCTCTGCCTTTCCCCCTCTCTCTCTTTGTGGTTCTCCTTGTCTATCAGTTTCACTGTCTCCTCTCCATGCCTCGCCCCCATCCATGCAGTCCATATCCACTTATTTCTTCGTTTCGAGCTTGCAGCTAACAGTGACGATACAGGACATGTCCCCTGCACATAAAGCCAACACTTCAAACAAAGGACTCTGTCCATTCACATATCTGTTTCCCTCATTATGTCATACACCTCTAAACGATTACCCCTCGGTCTCTACTGTGCTGCAGAGAATGAATTCTGAGCATCTCCTTAGAGCTCAGATCCTCCAGTCCTGGCAACATCCTCATAAATCTTCTCTACACACTTTCCAAATGATGCTTAGGATAGAAGAGCCAAAGGGGAAGAAAACCACAGACATAGGTATGTGGCTCATGGGCAGATGAAACCAGGTGGGGGAGGGTGATGTGTCTAGTTAGTAAGAGGAGGGTGAGGAACATGGAAAAGGTGAACAAAAATAGAAAGAGAGTGAGAGAGAGAGAGAGAGAGAGAGAGAGAGAGAGAGAGAGAGAGACCCTGAATTAACTAATGGGAGTGTGAAAGGAATACAGGGGAAGTGGGTTACCTGAAATTGGAAAATCTTATCTTTCACATCCAGAGAAAGCATGCAGTCCGTAATGCAGAATCGAGGTAGGAAATGCAATTAGATGTCCCTTGATTCAGTGAAGTGTTTGAATTTGCTGGTAAGTTGGGTCTTTGTGGGTTGTGAGCGAGTCAGCTGGTGAGCAACAATCTGGCTACCAGTACAGGTGTAAGAGACTCACACCACTTCGCACTTCGATGATATATTCACCACGGCCTTCAATTCATGGGGAATGAGTGTAAGAATGAATGAGCCAATTGCTAAACCATTGGGACATGAACAATTAGACATCATATTACTATAAGAGTTTTACCATAATCAGAGGCCTATATTAAGATAAAAACAATGAAATAATGAGGCATGGTCATGAGACTACTGGAACCACTTGGAGAATGAAGTCCTTGTATGAAGCCTTAGCGACAATCGATCCCACGCCCCTCTGTGTAGGAAGGAACTGCAGATGCTGGTGTACACTGAAGATAAACACAAAGTGCTGGAGTATCTCAGCGGATCAGGCAGCATCTCGGGAGAAAAGGACGAGATGACGTATTGGGTCGAGACCCTTCTGCTTGAGTGCTGACTCAAGTTCATAAGATCATAAGTGATAGGAGCAGAATTAGGCCATTCAGCCCATCAAGTCTACTCTGCCATTCAATCACAGCTGATCTATCTCTCCCTCCTAACCTCATTCTTCTGCCTTCTCCCCATAACCTCTGATACCCATATCAATCAAGAATCTATCAGTCTCTGCCTTAAATATATCCACTGACTTCACCTCCACAGCCTTCTGTGGTAAAGTATTATACAGATTCACCACCCTGGGTTTGGTGATGAGTTTGGATGGGATGATGGTGTTAAAGGCAGAGCTCTAGTCTGTGAATAGGAATCTGACGAAGGTGTCACTCTTATCCTGGTGTTCCAGGAATGAGTGTCGGGCCAGGGAGATGGCATCATCCGTGGACCTGTTGAGGCGGTTGGGGAACTGCAGTCGGTCAAGGCTGCATGGCAGACTGGATTTAATGTTTTCCATAACTAGCCTCTCAAAGCATTTCATGATGGTGGGTGTCAAGGCCATTGGACCGTTGCACAAACTTGCGTGTTTTCTCTGGAATGCGAGAGGTTGAAGGGAGACCAAATAGAAGTATTTGTTCAAAATATGAGAAACATAGATAGGGTGGGCAGTCAGATCCATTTTCACAGGGTGGAAATATTAAAGACTACAGTGCATAGCGACTTGTGCTGAAATATATTTATTTAGAAAAAATTGCGTGCAATGCATTCTTGGAAAAAATACTGAGAATCAAAACTAAAATTCTGAGCTTGAACTTCCGAAACAAAAGGTCAAGTTTCCAAACACAATTTTTAAAATTAGCGTTTTCAGGTCTGTGTTATTATTAAATTCAGCAGTTTCACTCTAACAGGGCACTCACAACACAGAGGGATGCTTCCTTTATTGGCACTGACTACTTTGAAACAGTTGGGGCTGAGGATGATGTCATGTCTAATAAATCCTTTTCTGAAACTGAGTACTTTCCAGATTTCAATACCATTCTATTCTTAAGAGCTTTGTGATTATCATTAGTTTAACATCCATTTATTAAGGTCGGAAAAGGATGATTCACAATGAATCTCCTGAAGGGAAAATGCTTGAGAGAAAAATAAGTACCAGGTTAGGGACGAAGAGCAGAAATGTGGGATTAAAACTGAGTTGATCTTCAGTCCTGAGTTGGTGAGTTGATAAAACCCCAAATAAAATGGTGTTATGCGGTTTAAAATCAAGGTAATCTTAAAGAGAGCAAATTTGCATGCATTTCTGTGTCTTGCCATCCCTCTCATATTGTTTGTTCAAATTTACCAGAATGAAACTCTCCCAAATAATGTAATAGTTCGTAAAATCTATCTGCAGGAATATTTGGGAACGTTCCATAAAATTACGTTCCTTATTATTGTTCAAAAAAGTCCAATTTTACGAGCCGTCGTTTCCCCCATCCACTGCCAAACCAAGCCCTTAAAAGGGACAACCGACAGCCTGTACACTTTGTACTCACTAAGATTTATGGCATCCTTTGGTCTCATACACAGTCTCACACATATAACCTGGACTGCACTGCTTCGCCCATGGAGATCGAGGTTATGGCCACTCTCAGCTTTATAGCCTCAGGATCATTCCAGGCTGCTGATGTCTCCTACATCTCACACTCTGCTACTATCTGCTACACTGAGCAAGGGGCATTAGTGGCTACAGAGTGTGGTGAGTCTATGGCTAGTGTGAGAGTCTAGGACCAGAGGTCATAGCCTCAGAATTAATAGACATTCTTTTAGGAAGGAGATGACGAGGAATTTCTTTAGTCAGAGGGTGGTGAATCTGTGGAATTATTTGCCGCTGAAGGCTGTGGAGGCCGTCAGTGGATATTTTTAAAGCAGAGATTGATAAATTCTTGATTAGTCTGTGTATCAGAGGTTATGGGGAGAAAGCAGGAGAATTAGGTTAGGGGGGAGAGCCATGATTGAATGGGCCAAATGGTCTAATTCTGCTCCTCTGACATGATCTTATGACCTTATGGTGAGTGTGTGGAGTGGTGAAGGTTCTGCCCATCTCCTTATTCAAGGAGAAGAGATTTAATCTAATGTTTCTTCAGCTGCCAAGGACGAACATGTATCTGCACTGTGCGGGTATAAGCTACATATAGATGTCTCTGGCCCTCAGACACATAAAGCAAGTATGCCTACTGTCCATGTGCCTCTAACTCCCATTTACATACTATTGACCCACCTCCACCCACATCTCCCTTCAACCCACCTTTTCAGCAGCCATTCATTTAGTAGTATGTGTTATAGAATTTATCTTTAATAGCTGACTTCAGAGATCGCACCTGCTGAGGTAAGACATGGCGGACCTTACAGAATCTAGATTCATGGATCCCAAAACCCATCAAAATTTCGAGAATAAATTTCCATCACTAAAATGTGCAAGAGATTGTAAGTAAAACAATACAACTAAGTAGCAACTATTCTTGTTGCTTCTTCAGTGTTTCCTAATTACTATTAGGCATGGACAGAACTGTTAACCATATACTGTAGTAATCCCAATTGCTAACAAGATCTAATAGATTGTAATCCCCAACAAACAGCCTTGCACTGCTCTCACAGTGAGTTGGTGATTCAGCAGTGACTTGTTGTTCATAAGTTCATAAGTTATAGCAGCAGAATTAGACCATTCAGCCCATCGAGTCTACTTCGCCACAAGGAACCGGGCAACTAATTTGGTTCTATCTCCTAACTCACAGCCTAATTGCTGTTTTTGTAACACCTTTAGTGACTTAGGTCCTTATCTTTTTTAGTTTAGTTTAGTTTACTTTAGAGATACAGCGCATAAGCAGGCTCGTCGGACCACCGAGTTCGTGCCGACCAGCGATCAACACATACACAAGCCCTATCCTTCACAATAGGGACAATTTACAATTTCACTGAAGCCAATTAACCTCCAAACATTTATATCGTTTGATTGTGGGAGAAAACCGGAGGACCCAGAGAAAACCCATGTAATCACAGGATGATCGTACAAACTCCGTACTGACAGCACCTGAGGTCAGATGCCCATTGTCTCTGGCACTGTAAAGCAGCAAATCTATCGCTGTGCCACTGTGCTGCCCAATCTAGAGTTTGTTTTCCTTGCAAAGGCAACTATTCCTGGAAATCACGTGACTTGCAGAATTCAGTCAAGCATTCAAAACAAGCTATCCAGGAATCCCAGCGGGCAGCCAGGCATAACACTGTGCTCCATGCGGCAAGCTGTGAGAACAATCCAGGAGGGAACTCAATCTGAAACTAGCAACGTCAGTTTCAGTGGGTGTTACACAGGGAAACCAGTCAAAGATCTTCTTTGAAGCCCAGGCTCACCATGCAACCTTTACAAACAATATCAGGTTGGCCCACAATGTTGTCTAATGGCCAAAAAAAAAATGTGGATCAATTTCTAACCCTTTTCATTTGCATAAAAGCACAATTAAACAATATATCTGCCGGGAATCAGTTCAGATGGTCAAACAATTGACAATTAATTAAGTTTTAAGGAGTGGAATGGCACAGTGATAGAGTTGCTGCGCCAGAGACCTCAGTTTGATCCTGATTATGGGTGCTGTCCTTACAGAATTTCTACGTTCTCCCTGTGACTGTGTGAGTTTTCTTCAGGTGCTCTGGATTCCTCCCACATTCCAGAGACTTACCTGTGTGTAAGTTAATCAGTTGCTGTAAAAATTGTAAATTGTACCTAGAGTACTGGATAGTGCTGGTGTACAGGGTGATCACTGCTCGACGTGGGCTGAAGGGCCTGTTTCTCTAGCTTTTTGTACATATTCATGATATTTTAAGCAGCACATGAACTGAGGCAGGCCTGGCAGCATTGCAGCAACAAAGCATGTACTTTTATTGATGGGACAATCGTGTGATGCAAAGCTTAATGGAGCATTAAGCATTACACAAAGGTCCAGTGAAATCATGATGAATGTTCTAACCTACAGTGGAGACTTTTGACTGGAATGGAGCCCACCTTGTTGGCTACCTACCAAAGTATAAAATCTATCGGTGGCATTTAGAGTGATTGCCTTCCTATAAAATATGCATCTCAGAGTGCTGCTTTTAGAAATTAAAATGAACAAAAACTATTTATGCTGCTGAAAAATAAATTTGTTCAGGACATTCAGCCCATAGCCAATAAAGGAAGAACAGTCAAAACCAAGGAATGTGACCAATATCGAGCCATTCATATGGCATGGAGTATTATTGTATTAAGTTAAATAGATAAAATCCAAAGCAAAGATATGTTGACACATTAGACAATAGGGAAATTAGATGCACAATCGTTTCAACGCCACCATTAAAAGAAAACAATTAAATTATTTAACTTTAGAAATAAACAGTTTCAGGAATAAATTTGCCATCATGGTGGTAGGTGTGGTTTTAAAGGGCATGTACCATGTGTCCATTTTTAATCTTATAATCTGCCTTTTCTCAGGTCAAAATGCACCAGATTGCTGAACAATCAAGCTTGAACATCCTTTCTAAGCAGGGTGAGAAACATACTTCCCATTCTTTCCCATAGCTGAGGTCAAACATTAAAATAAATTACTTCTGCAGTTGTTCCTCATTTCTGTTCTCCTCCTGATTAAAAACCATCAATGAATTCAGGCACAAGAAACATTACTGATCAATAAAGGTAAATTCTGAAGAAGCCTTGATGGATAAGCACTGTGTCCAGCTGCAATTCACATTAACGGATTGAAAGTTCCATCAAACATAGACCTTGGTTCCCAAAATCCTTAAGTATGCTACATCCAGAAAGATCGTTCGTATCAAATTTACTCAGAGGCGGGGACGCTGAATTGAGAAGTTTCGAAAAGAAGAACTTGTTTGCTCCCTCTCCTTCCCTCCCCCAACCTAGTCATCGTACTAGTTTCACTGTCATTTTGCTGAGTTTTTCTGTTTGTATCACACATTATCACCTTCCCCACAGCCAACAATGGACCTTTGTGGGCTCTGCCTTGCCTTGATTATTGTTGTTAGCTTTGATCTGTCTTTTTGCATATCTCCCATTCATTTGTTCCATGTACCTTTTCATATCTCTCGGTTCTCTCTCACCAGACTCTTGGTCTGAAGAAGCATCTCGACCCAAGATGCACTATTATTGCTCTCAAGTTCCTATTCTTTACTTTTATAACCCGGACTGCTGTGCACGGCAGAAGCTCCTGGAGGGCGGTGAGGGGAGGCAGGGGTGGGACATGTCTTTGATTATGTTGGCTGCTTCTCTGAGGCAGCGTGAAGTGTAGATGGAGTCAATAGTAGGGTGGACGAGCTGCCAGAGGAAATGGTTGTGGCAGGTATAACAACAACATTTAAAAGCCATTTGGATAGTTACATAGATAAGAAAGATTTAGAGGGATATGGGTCAAACGTGTGCATATGGGATAGGCGTTGATGGCATTTTAGTCAGCATGGACAAGTTGGGCTGAAGGGACTGTTTACATGCGATACGAAACAATGCAATATGATATGATATGATACGATAGAACTGGAGGGGAGTCAGTCTACCCCATGACTGAAGGGGGAGGAGCTGTACAGTTGTCTGACTCTATGATCTTCTGACTCTATAAAAAAAGGTAGATCTGTAAATAGCTCCTGGTCGAGTTCTTGCTTCCTGCCATTTTATCCTAAAAAGACACTTGTACGTTTCGGACATTTTCGATTTCAGAAAGATTTTTAGCGTGGCCAGTTGTAAATAGCTGCTGCTGATATGTCGAGTGACAGATAAATCTGGGAGGGAATGAAGTGGGGTGAATACGTAATAAGGGATTCCTCAAATGGGCTCCGGTTGTAGTTAGTTTCCGACCCCGGCAACTGAACGGCGCCAAATCCAGCGACGCTCCGCGAACGTTGGGTCGGCGTTCCGGAGTGGAGGCGACTTGGTAGATCAATGATCCCAGCGCTGCGACGCCGCCCACTCCTGCGTTTGCGGAGCTGGGGCGTCAGGCTGGATTTGGAGCGCCTGACTATGAAGTTGCCAGGGTCGGAGCTAAAAATTATTTCTCTGCAATGGCTACGCTCCCCGCCTCTCCGACCACGTAGGGGACTATTACTGATAATTTCATTGTAAGCCATCCAAACTAATGACTATTTAAGCAATGATTTATTTGTTGTGCGGGATTGTGTAGTACAGACCTGGGTTGACCGTGGGTCGTTTTGGGTTTTGGCGCCAAACGCGAGCAAACGACATAAAAAAATTACCGGTTTTCGTTTTTCTGCTGCCAAAGCATATGACAACTAATCACTTGCTTTTGACTCATTAACAGGATCCTTAATAATAAAAATAATTGCATTTGCTGGTTTAGCTTATCAGGAACATTGTGACGAGATGTAAGGGAAAGACAGGTAATTGGAGACCAGAAATGTGGCTGCTGGTGATGGTATTTTTCATTGGTTCACTTGTCAATTTCATTGCAAAACCAGGTTCCATCTATTTCCCATCTATATTTTCAAGGCCTCGTTTATTGCAGAAATACATAAAATGATTCACAGCAGTCAACGCAATTACCAAATGAGGAACTGAACAGTTGGAGAAGAGGAATCAGCTATCAGTCACACAGTTTGTAGTGGTTTTCTCAATGATATGATTATACTGTCACCTGCTCATTGGGTTGAAGAATGGTGGTTTAAAAAAAAAATGAGCATACAGCAGAGTTCATATCTGACCGTCATATCTCAGGTAGGATAGAAAATAAAATCTTATTATTTTTCTTTTTTTTTTAATTGCGTTTCTAGATTTATAACAGCATAATAATAAAAATAAATAAATAAAATAAACTGGTCAGGCACTGTGGAGGATTAAAGAGTTAATGTTTCAAATCTATAACCTATCATTGGAAGGTTAATGACTTGAAACGATAATTCTCCCTCTTTTTCCATAGGTGCTACCTGACCGCTGAAAAGTTCCAGCATTTTATATTATTGGCTCAGGTTTCTATCGTCCACAGTGTGATACTGTCAGTGAGACCAAGCACAGGCTTGGCGATCATTTCACTGAACACCTCTGCTCAGTCCGCCTAAACCTACCAACACTGTAACTTCCCCTCCCATTCCCACACTGACCTTTCTGCCCTGGGACTCCTCCATTGTCAGAGTGAGGCCCATCACAAATTGGAGGAACAACACCTCATATTTAGTTTGGGCAGTTTACACCCCAGCGGTATGAATATTGACTTCTCTAACTTCAAGTAACCCTTGCCTTCCCTCTCTCTCCATCCTTCCCCTTTCCAAGTTCTCAAACTAGTCTGACAGTCCACATTTACATTTTATCTCTGTTTGCTTTTTTGATACCTTCTCCTAGCTAACAACGTCTCATTTTCACGCCTTTCACTTCCTTTCTTATCTCTGTATCTCTCTCTCCCTTGAAATAGTCTGAGGAAGGGTCTCAACCCCAAATGTCACCCATTCCTTCTATCCAGAGATACTGCCTGTCCCGCTGAGTTACTCCAGCATTTAGTGTCGATCTTCGGTTTAAACCAGCATCTGCAGTTCCTTCCTCCAACAATGATACTTCTTAGTCTTGGCTGTTTCTTCCTTTGTAAGTTATACATCCTTCTATTTGAAATAAAGTTTACAATCAAGAAAAGTACCTCGCATTCCAAACATTATAGCCATCTCCATTATGTGATGAAGGTGAGAGGAAGATTCTTCTCAGAGAATTGTAACATTTGGAATTCCCTACCCGAAAGTTCTCCAAAGATACATTAATTGAAAATGTTTGCGGTGTAGGTTCATAGATACTATCAACAAGCAACAAGGGAGTCAAGGATTTTGGGGAATGAACAGGAAAGCGTATTAAGGAACAGCCATGATCTTAATCAATAGTTGAGCATCCTCAATGGGCCAATTTGCCGAAACCTGTTCCTGTTTTCTATGGTTCTTAAGTTCCTCCTTAGTTGGAAACGTCACCGCATTTCATATGTTTTTTCTTAGTATCAAAAATAACAGAAGCTTCGTCACACTTATCAAAATGGGAATATTTCCATAGGCCTACAATCACACTGATATGACTCACTAGTGACTCACAAAGACCCAAAGAAAACAACTCAGTTAAATCCCACTTTAATTATACACGATTCAAAGGTTTCTCTCGGTTTTCTCAGAAACGAAACTTGCAGTGGAGTGGAACAAACATAATAATAGGCATTGATGTCATCCTCTATCAGTAGCTCAAAATGAACACGGAAGTAGAGCTGTGGATTGTGCTCCACTTTCAAGAATAGATTTAATTGAAGTCAATGAAACTGAATTTCAAAACCAGATGGTGTGCTATTATTTTGCCTGTTTAGCTCTTGTGAACAAGGTTAAATTTTTATCCCCAAGTCTTCAAGAAATAAGTGTTTTTGTATTAATGGAAGCCACTGGAAACACAATAAAAAATTCTCAGAATAGCAACTCAGATGTACAATACAGTACATCACTGGTTTCCTACTGACGGCAAGAAACGTTAAGAATGTGTACATGCAGAGCTCATCACCTTGCTGGTTTTAATGATTTTGTGATTTGTCTTTCAATCACCAATTTTTAATATTTCCCCAATCACTTCACTTTGGACTAGAATACACTTCCATTTGAATACTTTGCAGGGAAATGAAAAAAAAATTGTAAGAGTCTTTAGACGTTAATCAATATTTCATCAAATGGAAAGTTTAAATAACTTGAAGAGATTGAATATTTGAAGTGTACACCTTGACAAGAGTGATTGGCCATAGAATATTCGTCAGGCCATGTTGCTAATATTACGCATAATTTGGTGATATTTAGTTACCCACAATCTTAGGATCAGCTTCTGCAAAAGAGTGTTTAAGAAGGAACTGCAGATGCTGGAAAATCAAAGGTACACAAAAAAGCTGGAGAAACTCAGCGGGTCCAGCAGCATCTATGGAGCGAAGGAAATAGGCAACGTTTTGGGCCGAAACCCTTCTTCAGACTTCTGCAAAAGAGTATTGTGAGTCAAATTGTGCGATGTGAGCCGCATTGCCAAGGACTGCTCCCACCCCAACCATGGACTGTTTACCCTCCTACCATCCGGGAGGCGCTACAGGTCTCTCCGTTGCCGGACCAGCAGGTCCAGGAACAGCTTCTTCCCTGCGGCTGTCACACTACTCAACAATGTACCTCGGTGACTGCCAATCACCCCTCCCCCCGGACACTCCTCCCACAGGAAAATACACTATGTATACATGTAAATAGATTTATTTATTGAAATCATATTCTATGTCGCTCTTCCAGGGAGATGCTAACTGCATTTCGTTGTCTCTGTATTGTACACTGACAATGACAATTAAAGTTGAATCTTGATCTTGAAATTAATGGCCATACTCTGACAATTAAGTACCAGACATGTTAAATTTCTGTACATAACTGTAAGAGCATTTCAAAATTATGGTCACCACACTGTTATGGATTTTTATTGTAAGTGTACCATTTATACTGTAAATTTAATTTGCAGGTTTTGTTTCAAGTTAGTGAGTTTTTTGCCTTAAACACACTTCACGTTTTGCCTTTTGGTGCACTGCAATTCCTTACAGCAGCACTCTATGAAACTGCACCACACACTGTAAATGATAAGAGTAAAGTCAAACATTTGCAAAGTAAGCGTTTCTTATCTATCATTGCGTGGGTTGATTAAAGCAAGCCCACAACGCAAGCGAATAGTTTTGCCGTCAGCGCAAATATTGGAATGGTAATCCATGGACATTTCTGGACAAATGTTAAAAACAATAACAAGAAGTGTGTTGCCAGAATAAAGTAAAGAATTATTTACTTTAAGACTATTTAAATATTAACCCGGGTGAAAGGAAGTCAGCCACCACATAACAGAATTGCAATTGTCATTGCTTCCTGACTGGCACTCTTTAATAGCTCGTTCTCATATGATTTCTACTGCTCATGAGTGGACTCAGACAATTCTTTCCACATAAACTCTTGCTTCTTGTTGTCATTGTGGGTGGCACTGTGGCATAGCTGTACAGTTGCTGCCCTGCACAGTGGCACAGCTGTAGAGTTGCTGTAAGGGACCAAGGTTCGATCCTGACTACGGGTGCTGTCTGTACAGCATTTGTACGTTCTCCCCATGACCTGTGTGGGTTTTCTCCGGGAGCTCAGGATTCCTCCACACTCCAAATACGTACATATTTGTAGGTTAATTGGCTTGATGTAAAAATTATTCTGTGTGTGTGTGTGTGTGTGTGTGTGTGTGTGTGTGTGTGTGTGTGTGTGTGTGTGTGTGTGTGTGTGTGTGTGTGTGTGTGTGTGTGTGTGTGTGTGTGTGTGTGTGTGTGTGTGTGTGTGTGTGTGTGTGTGCGTGTGCGGGGATTGCTTGTCGGCACGGACTTCGTGGGCCAAAGGATCTGTTTCCGCACCGTATCTCTAAACTAGACCAGTGTTAACATCCATTGTGTTAGCTGACTCGACCAACACCTCCACCCACTCCAACGCCTCCGGATATCCAATGATTCAACTGATGACCTTTACACCAGCTAAAATAATGGAAACAGTACAAATGTATAATTTCCTCGCAGTCTGTTACCATGAATATAAGCATTGCAACCTACAATGACAGCATTATTTAGTGACTTGTCAAGTGAGCAGCATAACCCGATGAACAACTGGACAACATAAGCTATTTGCTGACAAGCAATTGGAGGTGCAAATAGCCCATTAAAATTCCTACTGCAGTAATAAAATATGTCAGCTGATCATGATGCAGCCCAGGTCACAGAGCGAGATTGCTCAGTGGTATTGGCAGAAATTAATTTACATAATAATTATGCCCCTCAGACAAATAGTTCAAACTCCCATCAGAACATTTTCCAGCAACATGTATTCCATAAGTGAAACCATTACTCAAGTTTTTTGACCAGTTTCATAACTACTTAAACAACTTGAGGGTCAATCTGATTCAGCATCTCGATCCAAAATATTAACTATCCCTTTGCCCTTGGAGTTGTTTAGTTTAGTTTAGGAAGGAACTGCAGATTCTGGTTTAAACCGAAGATAGACATAAAAAGCTGGAGTAACTCAACGGGACAGGCAGCATCTTTGAAGAGAAGGAATGGGTGATGTTTCGGGTTGAGTTTCTTCTTCAGTCTCGACAGTATGACAGACATCACCAACATCAAATCAAGTTGTTTCATAGAAGCCATTGTATTAATATTGAAATGAGCTGCTGGTTGGATTTGAATAACCCGAGGATAAGCCCAAACTATATTCATCGGCCACGAATTAAAGGAAGATAATCAAGTGAAAGATAAACAAAAGTGATAGAAATCTATCCATGGAATATCATGCATCATGTGCAGAACACGTCCATTCATTTGCCAAGAATGACACTTATGCCCCTGTCCCACTTAGGAAACCTGAACGGAAACCTCTGGAGACTTTGTGCCCCACCCAAGATTCCCGGAGGTTCCCGGAGGTTTTTGTCAGCCTCCCTACCTGCTTCCACTACCTGCAACCTCCGGAAACCACCTGCAACCTCCGGGAACCGCACGGAAACCTTGGGTGGGGCGCAAGGTCTCCAGAGGTTTCCGTTCAGGTTTCCTACTGTAAGTGGGACAGGGGCATTAGTTTCCAGTTGCCTGTCACTGGCACCCGCACATCTCTATCTTTGTTATCTTTCGCTGTTCCAAGGAAGCCCAGTGTAGGGACCCAACAACCTCAGATAAACGTTGCAGCCTTTGTTGAAGTTGGTGAGTTCTAGAGTAAGAGAAGGAAAATCTGGGGGTGTTCAGTGGGCTGAGCCGCTTCTGTGGGGAGGAAGTACAATTGATATTCTGAGCTGACAATCTTTAGTGATGGAGGTCATCGACCTGGAGTTGTGGTTTTATATTTTTCACTACAGATACCACCTGACCTGCCGTGGGCTCCCAGCCGTTTCTGTCTTTGTTTCAGATTTTACATTATCTGCAGTGTTTTGTTTTTTCAAAACATGACAGTTCCAATGTAATCCAATTTTATGCACACCACTGACGGGCTTTCCAGGTGTTCTAATTTATTTCAGATTTCTTGTCTCTAATTCCCGGGATGGCGGGACTGACATATGATGAAAGAATGGATCGAATGGGCTTATATTCACTGGAATTTAGGAGGATGAGAGGGTATCTTATAGAAACATATACAATTCTTAAGGGATTGGACAAACTAAATGCAGGAAAATTGTTCCCGATGTTGGGGGAGTCCAGAACCAGGGGTCACAGTTTAAGAATAGGCCATTTAAGACTGAGATGAGGAAAACATTTTTCACCCGGAGAGTTGTGAATCGGTGGAATTCTTTGCCACAGGCGGCAGTGGAGGCCAATTCACTGGATGCTTTCTAGAGGGAGTTAGAAATTGCTCTTAGAGCTAACGGAATCAAAGGATATGGGGTGAAAGCAGGAATGGGGTACTGATTTTGGATGATCAGCCATGATCATATTGAATGGGGGTGCTGCTAGCTCAAAGTATGGAATGGCCTATTCCTGCACCTATTTTCTGTGCTTCTTTGTTTAGTATCTATCAGTTCCATTTTCCTGTTTCCTTTCTCCTCCATTCTCTGCCAATTCCCGCCTCTTCCAGACTGATTAGTTGCCAGGAACAAACCGTCCTCACCCCTTCGCATTTGACACTGATCAGTGTCATCCATCTTCTTTTGGTCTTAGCCTATTTCCTTTGTTCTACCCAGCCTGCTCACCATCCCCCAACCCCACCTCAATTGTTTTTTTTTTTAACTTTCCCAGCTCTAACATTTTAGCAACTGTTTCTCCGATTATGTTGCCTGACTTGCCAATCAGTCCAGCGCTTTCTGTTTTTATTTCAGTCCCATTAACTTCAAACAAACCAAATTTTTGAACCAAGCATTGAACCAATTATTTAAGCAGATGATCAAAGACAAATTCTATCTGGTGGTTTCCATAGTATGGAACACGTTATGCTCTAAGTCCTTTTAAATTTTCAATGAAAATTGTATCCAAGTTGAAAGATGAAATCCAGTTAATATTTTTCCCCCAGCAAAGCATTGCAGTATGCTAAACCTTTGAATTTGCTGAAAAATCCAACTGCTAAAACTATATATTGGATGAGATGTTCCATGCCAGATGTCCTCATTCTTTAGGAAACGGGGTTGCCCACTTCCATTAGAGATGAGGCTCTCACTAGTGTCTCCTTGATATCCTGCAGCTCCGCCCTCGCTCCCCCTCCCCCCATTCGTAAAAGCCTCACCTTCCACCCCATCAGCCATCACATACAACGTACAATCCTCCAACATTTTTGCCACCTCCAACAGGATCCCACTACTGACAACATCTTCCCATATCCACCCATTTGTGCTTTCCGCAGAGACCGTTCCCTCCGAAATTCCATGGTCGACTCGTCCCTTCCCACCCAAACCACCCAATCCCCAGGTACTTTCCCTTCCAACCGCAGGAGATGCAACACCTGTCCCTTTACCTTCCCTCGACTCCATCCAAGGACCCAGACAGTCTTACCAGGTGAGGCAGAGGTTCACTTGCTCCTCCTCCAATCTCATCTACTGTATCCGCTGGTCCAGGTGTCAACTTCTCTACATCGGCGAGACCAAGCGCAGGCTCGGCGATCGTTTTGTTGAACATCTCCGCTCAGTCCGTCTTAACCAACCTGATCTCCCGGTGGCTCAGCACTTCAACTTCCCCTCCCATTCCCAATCTGACCTTTCTGTCCTGTGCCCCCTCCATTGTCAGAGTGAGGCCCAGTGCTAATTGGAGGAACAGCACCTCATATTTCGCTTGGGTAGTTTACACCCCAGTGGTATGAACATTGACTTCTCTAACTTCAGAGAGCCCTTGCTTCCCCTCTCCATCCCCCCCCCCCTCCCCTTCCCAGTTCTCCCACTAGTCTTACTGTCTCCAACTACATTCTATCTTTGACATCAGTCTGAAGAAGGGTCTCATCCCAAAACATCACCCATTCCTTCTCTCCAGAGATGCTGCCTGGCCCATTAAGTTACTCCAGCATTTGTGTCTATCTTCGATTTAATCATTAAAGCATCTGGAGTTCTTTCCTACACATATAAATTTTTTCAATTTTGTTTTGAGATACCCGCGGAAATAAGCCCTTCAGCCCACCAAGTACGCACCAACCAGTGACCCCTGCACATTAACACTATTCTACACACACACACTAGGGACAATTTACAATTTTCACTTACACCAGCCAATTAACCGACAAACTTGTACGTCTTTGGAGTGTGAGAGGAAACCGGAGCCCCCGGAGAAAACCCACACGGTCACGGGGAGAACGTACAAATTCGGTACAGACAGCACCCATAGTCAGAATCAAATCAGGTTCTCGGGCGTTGTAAACGTTGTAAGGCGGCAACTCTACCTCTGCGCCACCGTACTGCCGAGTGTAAGTATTGTAATGAGCCTTCATGGATTTTCGTTTAAGATTCTGTATGCAACTGACACGTACTTACAGAGACGCCATTGGCATCAGACACTGTCATTAACACTAGGCTGAGAAAGTAAACAAAAATATTGTTGCATTGCTGATCTACACCATTTAGTAAAGGCTCCAGCTTGCAATAGATTGAAGTCAATGCATGTTTACATGTGCACAAAGACCTCTACTGCAGGATAAACCATTGGAAGTTGCTCAGAGAGGAAATCCCATTGCGTGGAAAGAGAGGATAGGGATTGTGGATGGGGAAGGGACGAGTGAGTCAGCCTGGGGTGGAGGAGGTTGAGAAAGAAATCAGGCACGGAGACGATAGTAGCACGTGCGTGGTGGCCATCATTGGAATAATCCAGGAAAAAGTTAGGAAAAAGTAACAGAGTCCAATCCCACAGAGTATGAACTGTAGGATTGCACGTCTCATGGGTCTGGACATGGCAGTCTGGACAATGATGAGCCCCACTCAGTCTATGCCGCTTGCGAACTCCAAGACTGCCGATGATCCAGACAATGACAGGAGCAGGACATGTCATCAGCCGGAGGAGATGGAGCTTGAAAACTGATGACTTTCATAGCAAGAGGATTTGAGTATAGGAGCAGGGAGGTTCTACTGCAGTTGTATAGGGTCTTGGTGAGACCACACCTGGAGTATTGCGTGCAGTTTTGGTCTCCAAATCTGAGGAAGGACATTATTGCCATAGAGGGAGTGCAGAGAAGGTTCACCAGACTGATTCCTGGGATGTCAGGACTGTCTTATGAAGAAAGACTGGATAGACTTGGTTTATACTCTCTAGAGTTTAGGAGATTGAGAGGGGATCTTATAGAAACTTACAAAATTCTTAAGGGGTTGGACAGGCTAGATGCAGGAAGATTGTTTCCGATGTTGGGGAAGTCCAGGACAAGGGGTCACAGCTTAAGGATAAGGGGGAAATCCTTTAAAACCGAGATGAGGAGAACTTTTTTCACACAGAGAGTGGTGAATCTCTGGAACTCTCTGCCACAGAGGGTAGTTGAGGCCAGTTCATTGGCTATATTTAAGAGGGAGTTAGATGTGGCCCTTGTGGCCAAGGGGATCAGAGGGTATGGAGAAAAGGCAGGTACGGGATACTGAGTTGGATGATCAGCCATGATCATATTAAATGGCGGTGCAGGCTCGAAGGGCCGAATGGCCTACTCCTGCACCTAATTTCTATGTTTCTATGTTTCTATGACATCACTGCGACCAATCCACCAGACTGAGTTTTTCAGTGAAAGCACATATCGGGATTGAGTCACTCTGCTTTCAAGAGCCCATCTGTCTGTTATAATTATAGCTCGTTTTATTTTCCTTTGATATTGCCAAACCTGTTGGGCCTGCTATATCACCTTGCTACTGACAAACCAGAGAAATAATGTTTAAGAAGGAACTGTAGATGCTGGAAAATCGAAGGTAGACAAAAATGCTGGAGAAACTCAGCGGGTGAGGCAGCATCTATGGAGCAAAGGAAATAGGCAATGTTTTGGGTCTCGACCCGAAACGTTGTCTATTTCCTTTGCTCCATAGATGCTGCCTCACACACTGAGTTTCTCCAGCATTTTTGTCAACCAGAGAAATAATGTGTTTTTCAGAGTCACTTAATTGCCCCCATTAATCTATTTGGTCTCACTAAAGAAACATTTCCTTTGATCTACCCACCCAGCCCTACATTCTGTGCCACCATAACTAACTGGTTTCTCCCTCTCTCTCTCTGTCTTAGTTCTGACAAAGGGCCCCAGACCTGAAACCTTAACAGTTTCTCTTTCCACAGATGAGTCTTTCCAGCATTTTCTAATTTTACTTCAGATTTCAAGTAGTTTATTTGATTCTTGGGCCCCAGTGTTTTCTTCTTTTACATTCTTGTCCTTAATGTACTTATTCAGTACTTTGGGATTTTCTTTCATCTCGTCTTCCGGTGATAATTCATGCCACTCTTTGCCCTTCTAATTTATTTATTAAGTACCTCCTTACAATTTCTGTACTCCTTAAAGGGCTTCCCTATGTTCAGTTCTCCGCAACTGCCACAGGTTTCTATGTATTTTTAATCCAGCCCTTGATATCCATTCCCTTTAACTTTTATAAGGACAAGATAGTCCTGAACACTTATTATCTCATTTTTAATGGATGTGAGGATGTGCTTGTTGAACTTACTGTGGTGGATGTTTAATTTGTGTTTATTGTATGTTTTGTTTTTATTGGTTCTGTGTATGACTGCAGGCAACATAATTTCGTTCAGACTGAAAGGTCTGAATGACAATAAAAGAATCTAAAACTTGCCCACAAATTAGCCGTTCCAAGTCTACTTTTCAAGATCCTGTTCATGATATTCAAATTGGCCCAAGCAGAACAACTTTTAGGCAATCCTCATCCTTTTTAATAACTACCTTGTAATTATAGTCACTAGCTCCAAAATTCTCTATATTTGATGCTTCAACATTTCCATTCCCAAAGATTAGATCCATTACTCTCACTTTTCCAGTATAATTAACTACACACTGTTTCAAATTGGCTTCAGTAAGAATTGTAAATTGTCCCTCGTGTGTAGGATAGTGCTAGTGTATGGGATGATCACTGGTCAGCACGGACTCGATGGGTCTAAGTGCCTGTTTCTGCACTGTATCTCTAAATTAAAATAGTTCTTGGATGGAATTCAAGAAAATCTTGTCTAATAAAGCACAGAATACACTCCCAGCAATAGTAGTGAAAGCAGATTCACCAGTTGGTGTAGAAGGGGAATTGGAGAACAAATGAAGGGCAATGAAGAGCAGGGGAGTAGGCTGTTTACACAGGTGGCCTGAAGAGTTGGAACAAATTCAGATCCTATACCTTGCTTGGCTTAGCGATAAGGCTACTGTCGATCCTGCCTAGGGGTGCTTGTCTGTATGGAGTTTGTGCGTTCTCTCCGTGATCTGCATAGGTTTTCTTCGGTTTCCTCCCTCACTCCAAAGATGTAGAGGTTTGTAGTTTAATTGGCTTGGTATAAAATGTAAAATTGCCCTCGCATGTGTAGGTTTGCGTTATTGTGCAGACAACACTGGTCGGTGCGGACTCATACTCTAAACTAAACTAACGTAAAGGTACACAAAAAAGCTGGAGAAACTCAGCGGGTGCAGCAGCATCTATGGAGCGAAGGAAATAGGCAACGTTTCGGGCCGAAACCCTTCTTCAGACTGATCGGGGGCGGTTAGCACCTCATATTCCGTTTGGGGAGTCTGCATCCTGGGGGCATGAACATCGAATTCTCCGTAAACCTTGCCTTAAACCCATGCTCTCTGGTTATAGACACGTCTGCAGAAGAAGTTCCACCCCATCTGAGCCCCTCATAATTCAGATAGCAAACAAATCCTTGCTCTTTTCTAATCTCATGGCATTTCCTCGCAAAATTAATGCTCCACAATTATATCATTGTTACAGTATTGTATCTGTTTTAAGAACATTATGTATTTTCCTTCTAAGCACATTTTATATATATTGTGAGCTTGCGCAATAGCAAAGATAATGTCTCAATTTTACTGATCATTGATATTTAATCATTATACCATGAACAAGCATTTATTTTTAATGTTATTTTCTCTCGGGGAATGTAAATCTGCCATTGCACTTGTAGAGGTCGGTTGTACATGAAACATAAAAACATAGAAAATAGGTGCAAGAGTAGGCCATTCGGCCCTTCGAGCCTGCACCGCCATTCAATATGATCATGGCTGATCATCCAACAGTATCCTGTTCCTGCCTTCTCTCCATACCCCCTGATCCCTTTAGCCACAAGGGCCACATCTAACTCCCTCTTAAATATAGCCAATGAACTGGCCTCAACTACCTTCTGCGGCAGTGAATTCAAGAGATTCACCACTCTCTGTGTGAAAAAGGTTTTCCTCATCTCGGTCCTAAAAGATTTCCCCCTTATCCTTAAACTGTGACCCCTTGTTCTGGACTTCCCCAACATCAAGAACAATCTTCCTGCGTCTAGCCTGTCCAACCCCTTAAGAATTTTGTAACTTTTTTTGGAAGGTTGCACAACCAGTAAACGCCAATATACAGTAGATTATGTGCTTTCAGTAAAGGTGAGTCAACCCACAATCTCTGTCCAATTAGCTTTTTGTCAAGAACACTCCCCTCGCTATGGTTTTGTATGGAAAATGCCATTGTTTAGTTTAGAGATGTAGTGCTGAATAAGGCCCTTTGGCCCATCGAGTCCGCGCCGAGCAGCAATCCCCGTACACTAGCACAATCGTTCACGCTAGGGACAATTTACAGTCTTTACCAAAGCCAATTAACCTACAAACCTGTACGCCTTTGGAATGTGGGGGGAAACCAGAGCACCCAGAGAAAACCCACACGGTCACGGAGAGAATGTACAAAGTCCATACTGACAGTACCTGTAGTCAGGATCGAACCGGATCTCTGGCGCTGCAAGCGCTGTGAGGCAGCAACTCTACCGCTGCGCCACTGTGGCGCCCAACGGGAAATGCACAGAGTCTTTTACCCAGAATAGGGGAATCAAGAAACAGAGGTCATAGGTTTAAGGTGAGGGGGGAGAGATGTAATAGGAACCTACGGGGCAACTTTTTTTTACACACGGGATGGTAGGTATATGGAACAAGCTGCCAGATGAGGTAGTTTAAATTTAGACAAGTACATGGATAGGTTAGGTTTAGAGGGATAGTGGCCAAGCGCAGGCAGATGGGATGAGTGTCTATAGGGCATGTTGGTTGGCGTGGGAAAGTTAGGCCAAAGGGCCTTTCCACACTGTATGGCTCAATGACTCTCTGACAAAATTATAAACTAGCAATAATAAAGAAAAACATGCATATTGATGTTTATACTAAAATAAGATGAGATTCCAAACAGACTAGAATAAACTGCAAAGTTAGACAGAAGAAAACATTTAAACTAACAAATTATTATTTAGATTAACCCCATTTATTGCAACCGTGTAAAAATTATAGCAAAGGACATTTGTTTGGGGGTCTTTATTACAGTTGAAATACTGGTCCTTGGTAATATTTTCCGTTGAACTGAGGACTTTTACCTGAAAGATTCAATGGTCTGTATTTGCCAAAGATGCTGACAGACTGTTTCCAGAACCTTGTGTTTCTGCATTCTAACTGATTGTTTTCAGTGGAAGAGGAGGTGGGTTATATTGTGGGTGTCTGGGAATTATGCACATGATAATTGACTGTAGGAAATTGTTGTAAAGTTATCATATCCTTGTTTGTGCTGTGACCAAGAAACAATGTTATTGGTGTGAAAGGAAGATAAAAAAAAGTACTATAATGTGTCATTCAACAAACTGTTAAATCATCAATATCAAACCAAAAAATACCCTCTTCGTTAACTTTCTGTTAGTTGGTTCTCTTATAATTGAACTTTCTCCAGTTTACAACAAAATATAACATTAGATGGAGGCCTATGATTTTAAAGTGTGAAACATTTATGTCATAAATTACACCGATCAAAAAAATAAGAAATGATTTACGTAGCAGGATATTTTCATGTTGGAGGGAGTCATTTTTAGTTTTGAAAACTGCTGCATATAAAGGAGTTTGTTTGGGTGGGTAATAACAATGAGTTTGATTATCACAACATTCAGCTTAGCAAAATGCCAGACAATGTCGGATGATAATAATGTATCATGTGTCATACGAAGATAATCCACCCCTTGATTCCACTGGGTCAGCGTTGCCAAGAAAGTGACACATTACCCAGTCCCAGCAGGCTGCTTGAGTACAGACTGCTGAATGTTTAAAGTAACTTTCTGGTTTTGTGGAATGAAATCTACACTTAGAATGAACCTTAGCGAATAAAGAACGGTTACAATGTTGTTTTGTAAGGCAGTATTGATGTTTCCTCATTGCTTATCCACTCCACCAAATAAAGTATATCGGGTCTTAACTCAAGTGAGAAAGACGTAATGTCAAAAACTTCATTATGTAACCCCAAAATAACTGGCTACAAACAATAACGTCTGAACTTTCTCTCCCAAAATCAGATGATTAAGTTTGTTGGTATTGTTTTCTTTAATTGTCAGGTGTACCAAGACATACCAAGACAGTTTTGTGTGCTATCATGCACATCAAACTCTATATGGTTGTAACAATTAGTACCAATGAGAAAATAAACAGTGTACGCAATATACTGTTACAGCTTCAGATCCAATGAGTCCCTTGGGCAATATAAAGAGTGTAGGAGAGAATTTAAGAAATAAATCATGAGGGGAAAATGTCATAAACTATCCTTGGCAGAAAGGATTAAGGAGAAGCCATTGTCCTTTTTAAAAATATATTTTTAATTATATTAGGAGCAAAATTATAACTAAGGAAGTAAAGGGGGGGGGATAGGTTCTGAGGGACACAAAAGGGAATCTATGTGCAGAGCCAAATTAATTTTTTTTTCATCTGTATTCACTAAGGAGAAGAATTTGGGGAGTTCAGGGAGAGATACTAGAGCATGTCAGTATTTGGAACCTGGAAGATATAAGAGTGGATAGCTCCCCCAGAACCGGATAAGATCTATCCAAAAATGCAATGGAAAGTGATGGAGGAGATTGCCTGAGTCCTGATGGAGGTCTTTTCTTCTTCATTAGCCATAAGAACAGTACCAGAAGATCGGAGAATAACTAAAGTTGTTCCTTTAATTAAGAAGGGCAGTGTAAATAAACCAGAGGCCTACAACTGGAGAGCCCAATGCCAATGGTGGGGGGAAATTGAAGAAAATTCTAAAGAATAGTTTGTATAAAGTTTATGGGAGAGTCTAGGACCAGAAGGCACAGCCTTAGAATAAAAGGGCATTTTGTTTAGTTTAGTTTAGTTTATTGTCACATGTACCGAGGTACAGAGAAAAGCTTTTGTTGCATGCTAACCAGTCAGTGGAAAGGCAATATATGATTGCAATCGAGCTGTCCACAGTGTACAGATACAAGATAAAGGGAATAATGTTATTTTTATGGACGTACCTTTAGAATGAGGATGAGGAGGACTTTTTTTAGCCATAGTGTGGTAGATCTGTGGAATTCATTGCCACTTTTTTTAGCCAGAGGGTGATCAGTCATTGAATATTTTTAAAGTGGATATTGATACGTTTTTGATTAGTGAAGGTGTCAAAGATTACAGAGGGAAGGCTGGAGAATGGTAAGGAAAGGGAAAAACAGATCAGCCATGATGCAGACTTGATGGGCCTGGTGCCTAATTCTGTCCCAATATCTTATGATCTTGTAATCTTACACTTGGAAGGGAAGAGCCTGATTATGGATAGTCAGTACATTTCTTTGCAGGGAATATCCACTCTCACTAACTTGAAATCTTTTGAGGAAATAATAAAGGTAATTAATAAAAACTGAGCAGTAGATATATAATAAATGGACTTTATTGAGGCATTAAAAAGGCTACAGTGGGATATCCATCAGCAAGAAGCATTGGCAGATGGAATTTAATCTCGACAAGTGCTGTCCAATACGAGTTGAAGATATACCATAAATGGTAAGGCACCAAGAATGTTAATAAATGGTGAGCTCCAGGGAACCAGGTCTACAGTTCCCTGAAAGTAGCAATCCAGCTTGATAAGGTGATGGAGAAGCATATGGTATCCTAGTTTTCCTAAGTCAGGACGTTTAGTTTAGTTTTGAGATACAACAGGCCCTTTGTTATTGGGATGTTATGTTGCAATTTAGTTAAAAACACTGGTTAGTATTGTGTGGAGTTCTGGTTGCCACACTGTGGAAAGGTTGTGATTGTGCTGGATAACATGCAGAATAGATTCAGCATGATGTCGCCTGGAGTGGCGGACTTTACATAAATGGGGAGAGATTGAAGAGGCTGGGCTTGTATTGAGACTGAGCCTGTACCAAAGGAGGCTGAAGGGTGACCTGATAGAAGAATGCATGTTGTCCTCAGGTAACAAATGGATTCCGTTTTTACAGATGTCTAGAACTTGTTTTGTCCACACGCAACTCGATTTGGAACTGTACCTCCAAAAGGACACACCTTTAGAATGGAGATGAAGGATGAAGATAAAGGATGATACAGCTGATTTGAAAAAACAATTACTAAAAATGGATAGAAAGAGGAACCAGCTCTGGCCTTTGTAGGAATGAACGTATGTACAAGTTGGACCTTTGAATTTAATAACATATTGTAAGTTCGCTCAAATATAAATTGTGTTTGTAACCTGCGAATAGTCTGTATAATGTTATGAGAGGTGTAGACAGGTCAGATAGGCAAAATCTATTTCTCACAGTACATGTATCAAAAGAAAGACAGCATCAGTTCAGGGTGACAGCAAGGAATTTGAAAGGTGATCTGAGAGGTATGTTTTTTTTATACAGGGAGTGGTTGATTACTGGAAGACCGTGCCAGATAAGTTAGTGGGGTCAGATACAATTACTATTTTTAAGAGGCACTAGACCAAGTGGGACCAGTTGGTTCCCTGTCACATGGGGGGCCTTGTCCCCCAACGCAACCCGTTTCCCAACGCAATATTCCACCACTCACACATAGCCCCCAGGGGAGGCCTGGTCCCCCAATGCAACCCATTCCCCAACGCCATATTACACCGCTCAACCATAGCCGACAACTACGCAGGTGCTGATCATTTTGCCTTATGCACCCTCCCTCATTTTTAAACTTTTAATAAAATGCATTTGCACTTGCAAGCTAGCAGAACTCAGTGTACTGTGACTTTTAAAAAAAAGACATTTGCACTTTCAAGAAATGGCCGAAATCAGTGTACTTGGATAGCAACAATGTTGTGAGCAGGACTACAATCCCATTGTGACGTCACAGATGTAAGCACAGGGAAAAAGCAGTTATTTTTTCCCAAGTTTCTGCACATTTGTGATCATTTTGATAAACAATTACGCAAGAAATAAAGCAGAACATTTTCACACACACACACACACACACACACACACACACACACACACACACACACGCACGCACACACACGCACGCACACACACGCACGCACGCACACACACACACACACACACACACACACACACAATTAGGTGAGCCTCAAAGCATTTATTAAAACCTATTAAAACCTAATGGTTGATCTACACCAGACCAGGGACAGAACAGCCAGCTACAACTTGCATGCAGAATAAGGGAAACCCGGTTTGTTCATCTGTTTATACAACTACTTCAATAAACACCCACTGGAAATAATGACTGGAAGATCTGTTCTATTAGGTCTGCATAAGATCACTCCTACTTACCTGTGTAGTAACGGCAACTGAAAAAGAGGACACTGGAAAAGTTGGAGATTTCCATTACATGTAGATTGGCAAAAAGGTCACCATGGACATGTTGGGCCTGTGTTGTACAATGCTATAACTCTAACTCTCCCAGATTCTACCACTCATCTACAAACCAATGCCAAGTCACAGTGGCCAATTTAACTATCCATACATTTTTGGAATGAAGGAGGAAAACGGCACATACATAGCAAATCCACACGGTCACAGAAGGAATGTGCAAACTCCACACAGACAGTGCCAGAGGTCAGGATTGAACTCTGGTCACTAGAGTTGAGAAGCGGCTGTACTGTAGCAATGTTACTTCACCACCCATCTAAACAACAATGAGCAATTCATGACACATGTCACCGTTGAATCTGGTCGAGTGCATCTCTCACTAGAGTCTCCAAACTTGTCCAGAATATGTCCAAAATGACCTTATTTGCCAACGGCACCTGGATGATACTGGTCCTCTGAAAGAATTTGGGAACCTTGGAATGGAGTAGTGAAAGGTTAAAGATGTCAATGAGTACTTCTGCCAACTGGTCAGCGCAGGTTCTGAGAACACAGATGGGGACTCCATCCAGTGATTGCCTTCCACTGGTTCACTCCGAGGAAGGCCAATCTAACATCTTTGACAGGGACGTGCAGGAAGGAACTGCAAATGCTGGTTTAAGCCGAAGATAGACACAAAAAGCTGGAGTAACTCAATGGGCACGGCAGCATCTCTGAAGAGAAGGAATGAGTGATATTTCAAGTTGAGTCCCTTCCTCAGGCTGGTGAAGAAAGGTCTCAAACCGAAAAAAGTCACGGTATGTCGTTGTCACTTGCAGGCGGAGCACCAAGGCAAATTCCTTGTATGTGAAAACTTGACCAATAAACTTATTAATTCATGCCGATGTTCCATTTGATCCTGTTTCTATCTGCCTTGCATTCTGTTTTACAAGCTGTTGCTATATGCCCTTTCTTCTGACATTAGCACTTAAACTCTTTAAAAGAACAGTTGTTGAGCGAATGACTGCTGGTAACTATAACAGTGACTTGTGCCATTGTTGTCCCATAATACTGTCATTGTTTCGGGGAGTTATCCTCTGATTACAGACAACTCTTATATTTATGGCTGGAAAAGCACAGAATACCCGGGCATTCTTGACTGCAATCTCTATGGAAATAACAACCTTACTTACCAACTTTTTGCCTGCCAACTTCTACTGAACCCATTTATCTCCCAGAGTATCACACATCTGTCTCCAAGTACACAGTCCAAAGGTCCTCACAGTGACACTATTAGCAAAGTCATTGAGTATGACATTGTAGTCACTCATGGTTTAGCTTTACAGGCTGAACATGCAACTTTCTGCTATCTCAAATGGCATTGAGTTGAAATATTCACTCAACAACTGAATTACATACAGAGGTAAGAGGGATTTAGCTTTTTTATGGACATTTACTACTAAGTCTGTGAGTTTGAGTCACACTTTGGGCCCGATTCCATAAGTAATGTGGCTCTCTTACCTTCCCTCCTTTCAGCATTAATATGTATATTCTCAGCATGGCTTTTCAGATCAGAAATATGATTAGCTATTAAACACGCTTCCTAAACGAGATCTTCAGCGCGTCGTCCACAGAGCGCAGAGGATTATTGGGTCACAGCTACCAGCCTTGGAGGGCATCTACCACACACGGTGCCTCAGGAAGGCCGTCAGCATCCATAAAGACTCATCACACCCTTGTAATGGATTGTTCGAACTACTTCCCTCCGGCAGACGTTACAAGGCATTCTACGCCCGAACCTCCATTCAGAAACAGCTTCATTCCCAGAGCTATAGCGGCTCTGAACCGGCACTGCTGAGTGCCCCCCATCCCCCCTGGACTGTCTCCCTCAGATGGTCACGTCGCACATTTTATTTATTTATTTATTTTTTGACATCAGTTGGAAGCTGCAGACCAAATCTCGTTGCAGTGATGTGCAATGACAATAAAATATATTATTATTATTATTATTATTATTATTATTATTATTATTATTATTATTATTATTATTATTATTAATTATTATTATCATCCCATTGAGGGACGTGAGTGGCTCACATCCCTTGGTATAACTTCTAGGCTACCTACAAAGCCAGCTTGTATTTGGGTCATGTTTTTATTCTACATATTCCAAAAATAAACTTTACTCATTATAAAACATATACACAAACAAATTTTGTACAAAACTCTTCTAGTTGGCACAGCGATAGAGTTGCTGTCTTACAGCGCCAGAGACCCGGGTTCGATTCTGGCTACCGGTGCTGTCTATACGGAGTTTGTACTCTCTCCTCAAGACCTGCATGGGTTTTCTCCAGGACCTCCGGTTTCTTCCCACACTCCAAGGAAGTACAGGTTTATAGGCTAATTGGATTGGTAAAATTACATATTGTCCTTTGTGTGTCAGATAGTGTTTGTGTGTGGGGATCGCTGGTCGGCATGGACTCAATGGGCCAAAGGGCCTGGTTCCGCGCTGTATCGGTAAACTAAACTAAACTAAACTAACCTACATTCTCAGTGTGAGGGGCACGATTTGCATCCTTCTCCTCCCCAAGTAGTCCTACGCTGATCAAGCATCCTGTGGTTATACTTTTATTCTCAATTTTCTCCATCAATTTTAGGTTTACATCAACCTCCTTGACTTGATTTGACTTCAAACCTCAGTAAGTCCAGCTTTAAGTGTGACTGCTGGTATTCCAAAGTGACATCACTTCTTCCTTTGATCACACAATTTATTAACATGCAAAAATGCTCCACAATCACCTCTTGCCAAATTCGTTGCATCACTGTCCACAAAGTGCCCAGCATGCTATTGAGATCAAACTGCCTCACATGAATCTTCACTTTACACATCGTTGTCACAGACACCATTTCCTGTCTCCACAGGCTTTGCAGCATAATCATACTTTTGTGTTAAACTGCTTGAATCCATGGAGCCTTACCTTATGACGTGAATGTGTTCTTCAATAACACTTAGTTAGTTATCGAGGTACAGTGAAAAGCTTTTTGTCGCGAGCTATCCAATCAGTGGAAAGACTATATGATTATAATTGAGCCGCCCACAGTATACAGATACAGGATAATGGGAATAAAGTTTAGTCCAGTAAAGTCCGATTAAAGGTAGTCAATCAATCAATCAATCAATATCAGTTTTATTCGTCACTTGCACATAAAGTGATTCAGTCCGTGTGTCTCCAATGAGGTAGATAGTGGCTCCGGACCTTTCTCTAGATGTTGATAGGATGGTTCAGTTGCTAATAACAACTTAACATGCCTTACATGGATTACACGAAATGGAACGTAGTATAATGAAGCCCTAATTATCTGACTTTATCGACCACAAGAGGATTTGGGGGGAAACATTCATTCTGATGAAACATGTTAACTGCATTAAAATGTAGTCTGTCATGGGATCATAAAGTAAAAGATGAGGTCAGCCATGCTTGAAATCATTCATAACATGAATTTCCTGAATTGGTCCCAAATCCTCATCAGAGCTTTAAAGTATAAGACCAATTCCCTTTTGAGGTGTATTATTCCATCACAAACTCAGGAAGTGCTTTCCAGATTGTAGCAAAGTCACAGTGAAAACAAAGTTCACCTTCTCTCCAACATGTTTGCCTCACAACTTCAGCAATGCTGACCTCGAGTGCTATCGGTGTCGACTTTGCACATTCTTCTTGTAAATTTCTTCCCACATCCCAGATTGGAGGCTGGTGATTTTAAAAGCAGTGCTGTAACTAAGCTCTTATGAGTTGGAGGAGACACAGGAATCTGCAAGCAGTGAGCCAGATGCCAAATCATCAGTATTTCCAAATAATCAGAGAACATATTCTGAGTTTGAGCCTGAAGAAGGGTCTCGACTCGAGATGTCACCCATTCTTTCTCTCCAGAGATGGTGCCTGTCCTGCTGAGTTACTCTAGCATTTTGTGTCTATCTTCGGTGTAAACCAGCACAGCACAGCACAACCACACAGAGAGTGGTGAATCTCCGGAATTCTCTGCCACAGAGGGTAGTCGAGGCCACACAGTTAATTGGCTATATTTAAGAGGGAGTTAGATGTGGCCCTTGTGGTTAAGGGAATCAGGGGGTATGGATTGAAGGCAGGTACAGGATACTGAGTTGGATGATCAGCCACGATCATATTGAATGGCAGTGCAGGCTCGAAGGGCCGAATGGCCTACTCCTGCACCTATTTTCTATGTTTCTATGTTTCTATCAGCAGTTCCTTCCAAAAATTATCAGAGTTTTACTGATTATCGCAATTAACCAGAAAGCAACTCTGGATGAAGGTGTGAAATAGAAACATGATCTGGAATAAACATTTAATTTCAAACTAAAGATAGACACAAAATTAGCTCAGCGGGACAGGCAGCATCTCTGGATAGAGGAATGGATGGCCTTCTCTCCAGAGATGCTGCCTGTCTTGCTGAGTTACTCCAGCATTTTGTGCCTTCCTTTGGTTAAAACCAGCATCTGCAGTTCCTTCCCACTAATTTCGAATAGTTCGACTGTTTCATGGTTTCAACTGTTGACAAAAAAAATGGGAAAGGCTCTGAAGCAGATCTAATCATGATTGTTGCTATGATCAGTTGATGAAGTGGCATGTGAGAAATTCTGTAGGATGTGGCATGGAAACCCTAATCAAGCCATGCTTCGTATCACAACACTCTGTTATCTGCACAAATCTGACAAGGTCGCCACAAAGATAAACGCTCACTTTTTGAGAGGGTTAACTAACCTCCAGCTAGACTTACTATTGCCATTCAAATCAGCCATCAGAAAGAAGAAAGAGTATTACTGTTGACAGTTTATAGCAATGGCAAACAAGGAATTTTCATAGAGGTTGTACTGCTCATGAAACAAAGCCTTTCACTGTATCAAGGTGCATGTGACAAGAATAAACCTAAACCTAAATAAATAATGGTGCATGAGCTATTCAGCGGTAAAACGTCCAAACACAGAAACACTCAGAATGATTGTGCATTTATCCATGTGAATCCTTTGAATGGTGAGAAGAACTGATAGGATAAACATTGTCTTCAACGTTCAAAAATCCATGACATCTTGAAACAGTGACTGTTAGTTGAATTTGTGTTGGCCAATTGCCAGTTGGACTTGCCATGGAAGTTGATCTAAGTATCCAATCAAATTCACAGATATTTCAATAAATATTCAAATTACTGCAGATAAATAAGACAGAGGTTTATACCTCCAACTAGTTTTGTCCAATGCCATTGAATTTCCTTCCTTAATCTTGTATATTCCACTTTTTCCTGTTGTTAGTCACCCATTCTAAAGTGTCTACCTTTGATTCAACATGGTTTTATCACCTGAAAACTTTTTTGAAGCACCTTGGTATATGTTGAAATGCATTATTTGAATGCAAATTATTATTGTTGTTGCTAAATACTTTCAAGCAATCCAGCAGCTAAATAGCATTGGGTAATACACTGACAGAATGTTTACATTTATAGAGTTAACACATTGAAAATGATTACATCTTTGTGTCAGTATTTGAAGAAAAACTTAGATCTTAAATTGAGGTTGTCTCTCATTTCTACTTAGGGCATGGCATTCAGTTGCAAATAACAGCTTAAATCCTTAGTGTGTGACTTAAGCCTCATTTCAATGGAAGTCCTTATAGTCTGCTGCTTTTCATTAATGGCTCTATTCTCCTTTGGACATAATCCACGGAATAATTAGCCTTTAGTGAGATCTGACATCTACATAAAAGGTGGCTCAATGAAAAAGATTGTTTCCAGTCCCATTGCCTTTGACTAAGACCCAGGACATATGGAAGAACAACTCATCATCCTGTTCAATAAATAGTTAATTATGCATCAGCAGCTTCTGAATTTAAACATTTTGCAAATAATTTTTCAGCATTGTGGTCTCACTCCTCCTTTCATTATATCTTAGTACATGGAGGAATACAAGTTCTCAAATCTTTATAAAAGAATGTCTCTGGGAAATAAAGGAATGTGATTCTGGTACATTTTTCTTAAGATTAAGAACACTGGGAATAGTGATTCTATTCAGGAAATAGTAAATATTCAGAAATAACAAATATCAGCTCACGTTTATTTCAAGAGGGGTAGAATATAAAAACAGGGAAGTAATGCTGAGGCGCTGGTCAGGCTGCATTTGGAGTATTGTGGGCAATTTTGGGCACCATATCTGTGGAAGGATATCTGTGCTGGCCCAGGAGAGGTTTACAAGAATGATCCCAGGAATGAATGGGTTAACATATGATGAACGGTTGACAGCACTGGGCCTGTGCTCGCTGGAGTTTAGAAGAATAAGAGGGGACCTCATTGAAACGTGTCGAATAGTTAAAGGCTTGGATAGAGTGGACCGCCTTCCTCATTGTGATGGAAGGCAAAAAAAAGTTTTAATCTTTTCCCTTAGCTGGGGGCCTCAAGCCGGGATCATCTTGACTCTCGTAGCCGGTGGCGTTTAGGGCCCTCCGTATTGAGGTGATCAGCTCCTGCATTGGAGGGATGTCAGCTCCCCTGCGCCGGACGATCGGATTCCACGTCGGGGCTGGTCGAGCCTCTGTGTCGTTGGAGCTTCCTGACTTGCCTCTCCGAGACTGCGAGCTCTTGATAGTAAGTCTGCATGCGCGGTTTGAGTAATCCCAGGCAAGGGATCTGTTCCGATGTAAGTCCACGCCCTGCAGTGAGGCCCAAAGTCAGTCCGAGGAGGCCTCCAGCTCCAATGTATGTTTGGCTGCAGAGCAACCAGAGATGCAATCTGAAAATTAATCGCAGCTCCGGCAAGGTAAGAAACTGAAACAAATATTTCCCTAAACCCCTCCACTTCCCCCCACATAAAACAAACCGGAGAACATTTACACAGACTTTTAACACACATTAAAAAATTTAAAAAGACAAAAAAACACACAGACTATTGGCGGGGCTGCCAATCGTGCCAAAATGTTGCCAAAATTAAAGGTGTCACTTATTTATCCAATGCTTTAAGTGTGGTACCAGTATCACCCTGAATGTCTCTGGGTGGATGAAAATGTACCCTCTATAATAGGCACATGTGGTGCAGTTGCACAATGCACAGTGAATCCCAAATATCCCACTTCTGCCATTTGAATTTAAGAAGGAGAGGACAGAGCACAGAGCATGTTTTACACATACACCAAGTCAGGACCCTTCCTCAGCCTGATTGTGGTGGTGGGAGTGGAGAAATCTGGAAGTGGAGGGACAAAATGATTTTGCCAATTTTCTGTGGCAATTATTTCATTGTAAATGGTGCTACCCTCTGGCAAATTACTGCGCTGGTTGGTGTGGAGCTGAGGCACATAGATAAATAAAATACATCTTAGTCTAAATTATCTTGTTTTATCCCAGTTGCTGAAAATTATCTAAAGATCCAACAAATAAGACATTGGAGCAGCATTAGGCTATTCAGAGTCTCCTCTGCCATTAGAACATGGTTGATCTATTTTTCCCTCTCAAGCCCATTCTCCGGCCTTGTCCCCGTAACCTTTAACCCCGTAACCATACAGCCCACCTTGTGTGTGCCCGCCTCACAGAGAAATCTAAATTTCCATTTATCCTCTTCTCCCCACATTCCCATCAACCTACCACCTTCCCCCCCATCCTTTCACTCACCTGCACACCGCCTATGGGCAATTTACAGAAGCCAATTAACTTACCAACATGCACGTCTTTGGGAAGGAAACCCATCCACTTGAGAGAAACCCACAATGTCACAGAGAGAACATGCAAACTCCACAGTAGAGGTCAGTATTGAACCTGGGTCACGGGAGGTAGGAGTTGTCTGGCTGTATCAATGTACCATTACAATATAGAGGAGTGATAAATTATTCAGAGCTCCTATTCCAACGATTATGATGCCTCAGTTGTTCACCAAGTACCAAAGATTCCCAGTTCCTATCTATTCCCAGACTAAATTCTAGAGACTCACAGAAACTGATCCTCTAAATCAGAAACATGGAGAAAGAGAAGTATTTTCATAAAAGCAGTTCATTACTCCCATTGCTTCAATAACCAGCAAGGATCATTATAGGCTGCATCATAAGGCTGGAGTGGTGCCTATGTTTCCATAGCTCGAAGTTTGGATATGGTATATTTAGAATGTTATGTAAAGAACAATTGAAATGGCATAATAAGTAAGTGTGTGACAGAGTCTTGAAGGGCTCTGCAGTTTAAGTCAATCAATTCTGACTTTTCAACAATCATGTCTCCCTTAATATAGAACACGATCAGAAAGAAAGCATACATGAATTCTCGCTAAAAAGGGAACAACCACTGCATTTTAGTGTAGGAAGGAACTGCAGATGCTGGTTTAAACCGAAAATAAACACAAAATGCTGGAGTAACTCAACGGGTCAGGCAGCATCTCTGCCATTGAAGGGTCTCGACCCGAAACATCACCCATTCCTTCACTACATTGTAATGCAATTTTCAAGCAGGTAAACAGCATGGAACAACTCATGAGAAAAACACAATTGAAACTGCACAGTTCAAGCCACAAGAGAAAGTTTGTGCAGCAGTGTAACCTTTGTACCACAAATATGCATTCTTACTTGATGCAATAAAAAATAAGGTTCAAATCATTTGATGCACAAAAAAAGATCAATATTCTAATTTGTTGATACATACAAATACTTGGTAAAATTGTATGAACATCAGGTTTTATAAACATTTCTAAAATTCCCAAATGGGATAAATTATTAAAATAGATCACTGTGAGTATCAGTGGAGGTTTAAAAATGACACATCTTGAATAAAGTTTGTCATATGACCCAATGGCAACTGATGTATAGTCATTTTAACCATGAAAAGGGAACACACCAGACCAAAACACTATAAGTTTCACATTAGCTCTCTGTCATCTGTTCCACGGTCCATTAATCTTTTAACATTAAAGAAATACAGACATGAGAATTGGAGATCAAGACGAATGGAAAACAAGCACAAGACAAATGAGAAGATTGCTGCAGAGGTCATTGTTGCAGAGGTCATTGCATTGTTGTTCATCAGAATGCTGATGTTTTTGGCCGAAACTCAAACAGTTTCAACACACCAGGTTCTCAGTAAAATAACATCATAAAGGAGTGATATATCCTCATAATTTGTTTGAGCAGCTTACAACACAGTGGTACGAATATTGATTTCAAGTAACCCTCAAGTAACCCTTGCATCCTCTCTCTCTCCATGCCTCCCCGACTCTAGTTGTCGAAAGAAAACTGGAGCACTTGGCGGATACATGGTCACAGGGAGAACAAGCAAACTTCACATAGACAGCACCCGAGGTCAGGATTGAACCTGGGTCTCTGGCACGGTATGGCAGCAGCTCCACCAGCTTTGTTAAACGACATAATATTATCTGAAAAAGAATTAAAATATGTTTGTGTATCACAAGGATTAACATCAAATCAACTGGAAAAATCTGTTGATTCTGCATCACCAACGTCCCATGCACGCCAGATTATGGGAACGTTACTTTACCTGGAACAGATCAGTGGAGGTGATGGGTTGGGATAGGGTGGACTACTGCAGATGGTGATTTTAGTCAGTGGACCAGATCCAGGATGAGCTAGCCCAATATAGCCTAAACTAATGCAAAATAGGCATTGAAGAAACAAATATAGTGTTACAGCATCTGTCTGAGTTCTAAAAGAAAACTAATTGCTGGAAGAACACTTCAGCCAAGAAGGGAAATTAGCAGACAACCTTTCGGACAGGGACTCTCCTTCAGTCTGAAGGAAAGTCCCAACCCGAAATCTCATCCATATAACCATATAACCATATAACAATTACAGCACGGAAACAGGCCATCTCGGCCCTACAAGTCCGTGCCGAACAACTTTTTTTCCCTTAGTCCCACCTGCCTGCACTCATACCATAACCCTCCATTCCCTTCTCATCCATATGCCTATCCAATTTATTTTTAAATGATACCAACGTACCTGCCTCCACCACTTCCACTGGAAGCTCATTCCACACCGCTACCACTCTCTGAGTAAAGAAGTTCCCCCTCATGTTACCCCTAAACTTCTGTCCCTTAATTCTGTAGTCATGTCCTCTTGTTTGAATCTTCCCTATTCTCAAAGGGAAAAGCTGATCCACATCAACTCTGTCTATCCCTCTCATCATTTTAAAGACCTCTATCAAGTCCCCCCTTAACCTTCTGCTCTCCAGAGAATAAAGACCTAACTTATTCAACCTTTCTCTGTAACTTAGTTGTTGAAACTTAGTTAGTTGTTAATGCATTTCGTTGTCTCTGTAATGCATTTCGTTGTCTCTGTACTGTACACTGACAATGACAATTAAAATTGAATCTGAATCTGAATCTGAATCTGAAACCCAGGCAACATTCTAGTAAATCTCCTCTGTACTCTCTCTATTTTGTTGACATCCTTCCTTTAACTGGGCGACCAAAATTGTACACCATACTCCAGATTTGGTCTCACCAATGCCTTGTACAATTTTAACATTACACCCCAGCTTCTATACGCAATGCTCTGATTTATAAAGGCTAGCATACCAAAAGCTTTCTTTACCACCCTATCTATATGAGATTCCACCTTCAAGGAACTATGCACGGTTATTCCCAGATCCCTCTGTTCAACTGTATTCTTCAAATCCCTACCATTTACCATGTACGTCCTATTTTGATTTGTTCTGCCAAGGTGTAGCACCTCACATTTATCAGCATTAAATTCCATCTGCCATCTTTCAGCCCATTCTTCCAAATGGCCTAAATCACTCTGTAGACTTTGGAAATCCTCTTCATTATCCACAACACCCCCTATCTTGGTATCATCTGCATACTTACTAATCCAATTTTCCACACCTTCATCCAGATGATTGATGTACATGACAAACAACAAAGGACCCAACACCGATCCCTGAGGCACCCCACTAGTCACCTGCCTCCAACCTGACAAACAACCATCCACCATTACCCTCTGGCTTCTCCCATTCAGCCACTGTTGAATCCATCTTGCTACTCCTGCATTTATACCCAACAGTTGAACCTTCTTAACCAACCTTTCATGAGGAACCTTGTCAAAGGCCTTACTAAAGTCCATATAGACAACATCCACTGCTTTACCCTCGTCAATTTCCCTAGTAACCTCTTCAAAAAATTCAAGAATATTAGTCAAACATGACCTTCCAGGCACAAATCCATGCTGACTGTTCCTAATCAGACCCTGTTTATCCAGATGCTTATATATATTATCTCTAAGTATCTTTTCCATTAATTTGCCCACCACTGAAGTCAAACTAACAGGCCTATAATTGCTAGGTTTACTCTTAGAACCCTTTTTAAACAATGGAACAACATGCGCAGTACGCCAATCCTCGGGGACTATTCCCGTTTCTAATGACATTTGAAATATTTCTGTCATAGCCCCGGCTATTTCTACACTAACTTCCCTCAATGTCCTAGGGAATATCCTGTCAGGACCTGGAGACTTATCCACTTTTATATTTTTCAAAAGTGTCAGTACTTCTTTTACTTTGAAACTCATAGTATCCATAGCTACTCTACTAGTTTCCATTACCTCACATAATTCAATATCCTTCTCCTTGGTGAGTACCGACAAAAAAAAATTGTTCAATATCTCCCCCATCTCTTTTGGCTCTGCAGATAGCTGTCCACTCTGTCTCTCCAATGGACCAATTTATCCCTCATTATCCTTTTGCTATTAATATAACTGTAGAAACCCATTGGATTTACTTTCACCTTACTTGCCAAAGCAACCTCATATCTTCTTTTAGCTTTTCTAATTTCTTTCTTAAGATTCTTTTTACATTCCTTATACTCCTCAAGCACCTCATTTACTTCATGCTGCCTATAATTATTGTAGATCTCGCTCTTTTTCCGAACAAGATGTCCAATTTCCCTTCTCATCAGTCCATTTTGTTCCATAGATGCTGCCTCCAGTAATTTTGTTCCACTGAGTTCCTCCAGTAATTTGGATTTTGCTCTAGATTCCAGCATCTACAATCTCTTAGAGCAACTCACCTCTGTTGAGTTTGAGCATGTTTCCTTTCATATAACTAACAGCCATATTTTAAAAGTATCAATTAAATCATCCCTGAGGTCATGAAATATGGCATATTAATGCTGATTCTTAATTTCATTCTTTCTGCTTGCACCTGCCTCTCTCTAGTATCTTGTCTGAACAGCTATCCATCATCTGTGAGCCTGGATTCTAAGTATTAGTAGTCTATTTAACCGTAGGCACCAAGGTCATGTCTGTGTACACTGGTTGATAACGAGGAGTATAAATCCTGTCATCTTTTTTCTTCTCTATCACTTGCTTGGGGCCATAGGGAAAAATTAAAATCTCTATTCACCTTCCCATCCCCCAATCCACAGCCGCCAGAGCTAAGAACAAGTAACAGTGCAAATCATATTCCAAGATGGAGGTTTTATGATGTACTTTGTATTATTCCATTTATCGTAAATGTTGATGATCGCAGTTATCATGAGAGCCAACATATTTCATTGTAATAATGTTCAATAATGTATAATGTAATATTCTAATCAAATTTCAATAAAATGAAAGTAATTACAGGGAACATTGAAGGTTATTTATAAGGGGGTGTTCACTTACGGCTTAGTTTAGTTTAGAGATGCAGTGTGGAAACAGGCCCTTAAACCTACCAAGAACCTGCTGACCAACGATCACCCCTGTCTAACCTACACATTAATAACAATTTGCATAAGCCTATTAACCTACAAATCTGCACGTATTTGGAATGTGGGAGGAAACCAGAGCACCTGGAGAAAACTCACGTGGTCGCGAGAGAATAGGCAAACTCCATACAGACAGCACCCGCGGTCAGGATTGAACCCAGGTCTCTAGCACTATAAGGCAGCGACTCTACCGCAGTGCCAATGACCCGCACCTGGGAGTGATTTTGCCGCATTGCAGATCTACACTGATTGATAGGAAAGTCATTTTCCCAATGCAGCCTTTCTTAATGCCTCTGTAGAATGAGGGAAATGCTGCTCAGTTAAGTTGAGGGTACATAAAAATTAGGTTCCACTTTCACTTTGTACCCACACCAACAGCACACACTGGATCTACAGCAAATAAACCACAAACTGCTGACAAAGCCATCCCAAATCATTTTAAAATTAATAACTAGTTTAAAATGAGTGTTCAATGTGGCTTACACTATCTGGCTCCAGTTCCTGCAATCAAAAGTCAAACCTTACCTATTTATCCAGACTTTTAAAGATTTTTTTCTGCATTCTTCCTGCTGTACTATGCTCGCTTATTTTAGATGTGATTTTGCATAGTGTTTGTTGGGTCTCCTCGAACCATTTCTAGATGGAATTCAGAAGATGATTATACTCCTAAAAAGACACAAAATGCTGGAGTAACTCAGCAGGACAGGCAGCATCGCTGGATAGAAAGAATGGGTGGCGTTTTGGGTTGAAACCCTTCATCAGACTTCAGGCTGCCTGTCCCGCTGAGTTACTCCAGCATTTTGTGTTTACTGTATCTTTGGTTTAAACCAGTATCTGCAGTTCCTTCCTACACATGATTATTTCCCTGTATGATCCAGCCTGTGTCAATGTTGACCTGCCCAACTGGAGTCACAAAGCAAGGTTTCAAGTGCCTCTGACACAGATTCGTTTTTGTTGACTTTTTAAGCATTTGCCTCCCAGTACAAACTTCTTCACAGTAGCATAAACAAAATTTGAGAACTGGTAAATGCATGCCTTATGTTGCAGCGTGATCACTTGTTATTTAATAAGTTCATAAGCAGAATGAAACAAGGGCCGTCCAACCCATAGTGTCAACTCCACCATTCGATCTACATGTATTTTTCCCCATTCTCCTCCCTTCTCTCCATAACCTTTGACACCCTTACTCAATAACTATTCTGCTACAATGCAGTAATATGGCATCATCTATAATCAGATCAATGATATCACTGGAAAGTGATTGAGTACCTTGGCTTGACTATCCTATTGAAAGGCCATTCCTTCTAATGGGAAATACAAGAGGTCACAAGTATAAGATACTTGCTAATAATTTCAAAAAGGAATTTGAAGGGATGTTTACAAATTGCATAGAAGGTGGAACTCACTACCACATGGACTAGTTGGGGTGACTTGCTCTGATTGTTTTTTCACTTAATGAAACTATTGAGCTTTTGATCTCGATGTTTCAATGGTACTTTATAGTTCCATGCACTAAGGTACATTGAAATTCCATTTTTGCATACAGTTCAGTAAAAGTATTACTATATATAAGAACAGTCTTAGTTAAGTATGTGTATAGGAATAGCATGCTGAGACAGTGTACTAAGAATCGCCATGTGGTGGTGTCACTTTTCATGAATCAAGTCTGAAAGTTGTTATAATTGTAGAGATCTTGACTTGGCCATAAAGACCCATTGTCCTGGCGGCGCTGCAGAGTCAGATTGGTCAAGCAAAGTTGTTGGTGTCCTCCACCGTTGCTTCACTGCTCCGCGCCACTGCAGGCTGCGTTTGGTCCACATACTTGGCCTCTTGGAGTGGCACCTGATCCAAACGAGCCCCAGGCTGCTGCAGGGCGTCCAGCGACCCACTATCTTTCCCCATTCTCCTCGCCTTCTCCCCATAACCTTTGATACCCTTACTAATCAGGAAAATTAATTTCCTTTTAACTCTTTAATTATTTTGTTACAATGCAGAATAATGTGGCATCATCTATAATCAGATCAATGATATCACCGGAAAGTGGTTACCTTGGGTTGACTATCCAATTGAAAGGTAATTCTCTCTAATGGGAAATGCTAGAGATACTTGCTAATAAACCCAAAATGGAATTTGAAGGGACGTTTACAAAGTGCGTAGAAGGTGGCACATCCAGGTCTGAATCTACGTTGACCTCTGATTGGGATTCAACAAGGGCTTGTTGTATAAACCAGATACAACCCAAAACATGCTCAGCCTGGTGGTGAGGAGGAATGTGAAATGCATTGATCTATTGTATTCAATCTGCCATTATGGAATTCAATTTTGTTGCCCTTCAAGTTTTTCTCATCTGTTACATATTTTCTGAAATTCTCCACTCCATTTCTCCATTCTGATTTTGTACTCTATTTTTTAAAAGCACTTTTATTTATCAATGTCTTTCTGGGAAAGGAACATCAATCATTAGCATTCACTGGCAAACCTCGTGTGCTGCATTCATGCGTATGCTATCATTACACACGCAAAAACGCTCTTGAAAAGGTCAGTACTTCATTTAACAAGACATTGAAAGATAGAAGACAAATGATATGTGTTCCTGGTCAAATGTCCCTAATTAGAATATTCCTCTGAATCTGAATTCTATGCGGCTGCGTAAATAAAAATAAACACAAGGAAGGAATAGCGTGGAAAGAAAAGGTATTGTTAGTGGAACAAAGCTAATATGAAAGAGAGAAAGCCACAATGGGAATTGTTGATAGGAGGTTATGCAAAAAGGTTATGCAAAAATACTTTGGAAGAATGATCCAGACTTTACATGAAAACATTTAAACAAGCATCTGGGCCCTAAAAACAATGACATTTTGTAATAATGTTGGGAGGAACCTACACAACAAATGGCCATTTTTCTCTTGAAAGTTTAGTTTAGTTTAGTTTAGTTTAGTTTAGTTTAGTTTAGTTTAGTTTACTTTAGTTTAGTTTAGTTTAGAGATACAGAACCCTTCAGGCCCTTCGGCCCACCAAGTCCGCACCAACCTGCAATCCCCGACAATTTACACTTCCAAGCCAGTTAAACTACAAACCTGTACGTTTTTGGAGTATGGGAGGAAACCGAAGATCTCGGAGCAAACCCAAACAGTCACAGGGAGAACGTACAAACTCCGCATAGACAGCACCTGTAGTCAGGAATTAACCCGGGTCTCCGGCACTGCAAGCATTATAAGGCAGGAACTGTACCGTTGAACCACCTTGCCTCCTTCCAACTTACATAGGTACTCTCTGCACAGACTTCAACTCATCTGCTGTCGAAACCCCCACCCATGCACTTATAACCTCCCAGATACAACAATTCCAATGCTTTCTCAGCTGGCATCCCACCTGCTAAACTTGAGTTCATGCAAACAAAAACCCAGTGACCCCATCTGTCTATCTTGGCTCTCTGTGTAGAGATTAATGGTGGAGAACCCCAACCACTTTACAAAAACCTCATGAATAGAACAGTTCTACATTTGCAGGCATTTTGACCGAGATTAAAATATACGCCAATTGGAAAGTCCTGTCTCTTTGCTGAATGCTTTAAGAAATTACAAGTTTGTTCCTTTACATAATATGTACAGCTTTGCAATTATTCTTTAAATTAGGGATCTTTTACATTTTCCTTTGTGGGATAAAAAGCTGCCTATTTATTCTGGAACTGACTTTCACACACAAGATGGGTCACAGGCATTCATCAGTGCTATACATTTACGGTTCTTACAGTGCATTCTTTCTGGCTGGGATTTGTACTGGGGAATCACTCTGGGCATTTAATGATTTTAGTTAAAAGTAATTTACAGTATTGCATGTGCAACTAATATATTGAACAATTACATAATTCCAGACACAAAGCAATGTTTCCATTGCAATGTTTTTCATTTTACAGTAATTCAGCAAATCCATCTCAGTATTGTTCATTGTTGTCTAACCTCATCCCTCATTCAGTTAATGTGTCTCACATGCTAATAACCTACAGGCCCAGATGCATGCTCATTAATACAAAGCGTCCTCCATGAAATCAAAAGGGAAATCACGGGAGGAGTAGGACTAACCCTTTGGCAGATGGTATAAAGGCAGTCAGAAAGAGAGAGCTTGATTTTATAATAAACTTCTTCATTTTCTATCCATGATGGCCATGCCAGATTAGGAGGAAATGATTTGCATGGCAATAGCCTCCAGAATGAATACTATCCATACAAATGCATCGCATGTTTACATACTTGGCTAATAAATTAATTGCAAATGACAGTATCTCCTATTTAAAAAGGATAAGAATAATTGTTGGTTATGGATAATAATATAGGAATTGATCTTTACAGCTTCCTCCAAGGCAAAATGAGACGAGCTTTCTTCAATGACATTAGATGAATAATAGATTGTAGGAAGGAACTGCAGATGCTGGCTTACACCAAAGACAGACACAAAATGCTGGAGTAACTCAAAGGGTCAGGCAGCATCTCTGGAGAAAGGGAATAGGTGACGTTTCGAGTTGGGATACTTCTTCAGACTGAGAGTCAGGGAAGAGGGAAACTAGAGGCATGAAAGGTACAGAACAAATCAGAGCTGGCATAAAGTGCATGAATAATACCTGGATATTACATCATCAAGGCTGTCCTTTATGAAATAACAAAAGAAAATGGCCACAAATTTCACTCTTAAGCGATACCTTTTGGTCTCTCACATAGGATCGTGCAACCCACAAGGAGGAAGGCTATTTAGCCTGTACTGGGTCTTTTAACGCATTATCCATTCAGTTCCATTCCCCAATCATGCACTGTGGCTCTGCAAATATATTCTTCATGGGTCTATGTCCAATTTTCTTTTTAAGTTAACTACGCAGTTTTATTTAAAGCTATACTATCAGAGAGTGTATTAGAGATAATAAAAACTTGAGGCCTGAAAGTTAGTGTGGATGCCTTTACGACTGCCTTCCGATCCTTACATTCCAATTCTCTAGCATTTGGTGCCTTCCTCTAATAAATAAACAGACTAATTATTTATGTTACTAAGGATGGCTGGCAACAGAGTTTCCTAGATCAATAAATTCAATTGGATTTTTTTTTGTTTCATTCATTCACAGATCATGTTTCGTTCAAATAAACAGTGTTTACTGCGCAGTCATAGTGGCGTTTGCAAAAGCATTGGGGAGTAGCCCTAAAGTCTGCAGACTGTGTAGTGAAGGTGTTCCCATGGAGCAGATAGACAGAGATTGCCAGAATGCGAACACCAAACAGTCAAAGAGAAAAAGGAAGCCTACACTAAGGAAGAAACAATCTTCCCGATGTACTATTGGACAAAAATTGATCTAGGGAGACAGAGGAACTGAAAGAAATTTGCATCAGGCGAGAAATAGTATTGGGTAGACTGATGGGACTGAAGGCTGCTAAATTCCCAGGGCTTAATGTTCTGCATCCCAGGGTACTCAAGGAGGTGGCTCTAGAAATCATGGATGCATTGGTGATCATTTTCCAATGTTCTATATATTCAGGATCAGTTCCTGTGCTTTGAAAGGTAGCTAATGTTATCCCACTTTTCGAGAGAAAAAAACGGGGAATTATAGACCAGTTAGCCTGACATCGGTGGTGGGGAAGATGCTGGAGTCAATTATTAAAGAAGTAATAACGGCACAGTTGGATAGCAGTAAAATGATTGGTCCAAGCAGCATGGACTTATGAAGGGGAAATCCTGCTTGACTAATCTCTGGAATTTTTTGAGGATGTGACAAGTAAAATGGATGAAGGAGAGCCAGTGGATGAAGTGTATCTAGACTTTCAGAAAGCCTTTGGTAAGGTCCCACACAGGAGATTAGTGGGCAAAATTAGAGCACATGGTATTGGGGGTAGGGTATTAACATGGATAGAAAATTGGTTTGCAGACAGGGAACAAATAGTAGGAATAAACGGGCCCCTGTCACATTGGCAGGCAGTGGCGAGTGGAGTGCTGCAAGGCTCAGTGCTGGGGCCGCAACTATTTACAATATATATTAATGATTTAGATGATTGAATTAAAAGTAATAGTAGCAAATTTGCAGATGACACAAAGTTGGGTGGCAGTGTGAACTGCGAAGAGGATGCTAGGAGGTTGCAGGGCGACTTGGACAGGTTGAGTGAGTGGGCAGATGCAGTATAATGTAGATAAATGTGAGGTTATCCACTTTGGTGGCAAGAACAAGGAGGTAGGTTATTATCTCAATTGTGTCCGATTAGGGAAAAGGAAAGTGCAACGAGACCTGGGTGTCCTTGTACACCAGTCACTGAAAATAAGTCTGCAGGTGTAACAGCAGTGAAGAAAGCTAATGGCATGTTGGCCTTCATAACAAGAGGATTTGAGTATAGGAGTAAAGAGGTTCTTCTGCAGTTGTACAGTGCCCTGGTAAAACCAAATCTGGAGTATTGCATGCAGTTTTGGTCTCCTAATTTGAGGAAGGACATCCTTGCTATTGAGGCAGTGCAGTGTAGGTTCACAAGGTTAATCCCCTTAACTAAAAGTGTTAAGTCTGCAAGGTTGCTTTCATTATCATCTCTGAGTTGTGGCCATGAATAAAATTGTTTTTTTTTCAGTAGGCCTCTGAGAATGTTTTATTTTAAAGACAAAAACTTAAACCGTACGAATATATTAAACATTTGGGAAGGTTGGATCTTGAGCACTACCTTGAGTTCAAGTTCAAGTTCAAGTTTATTCAAATGTATTAGTCACATTTAAGAAAAGCACTAGATGACCTCACTCCTCCTCGTCTCGGTATCAAGTTCAGTTCCAAGAATTACATTCCTGTCATGTTGACTTCTTGGCATCTGATTTACTTTGGCCTTCCATTGAAGGTCATTCCATCGGCTGCCCAGGTCCTATCCTCTGCAAATCTTCCTAAACCTTCCTGTCTCAATCCCTTCTTTTGATATTTCTTATAACAACCTATCTCTTTTATCAAACTTTTGATTACAATGGTTCAATAGAACTGTATCATCAGATGTACCGAGGGTACAGTGAAATTCCTTTTTGTCATACAGTTTAGTAGAAGTGCTATTATACATAAGCACAATCTTAGTTAAGTACAAGTGTTAAGAATAGTACACTGAGCCGCATTCAAGAGTCGACATGTTGAGGCACCATTTTTCAGGATTTAAGTCTGAAGTTATAAATGTAGAGTTCTTGACTTGGCCATAAGTTGTTCCGGTAGTGTTGCAGAGTCAGCCTGGCCAAGTGAAGTTGGTGGGTGTCTTCCACCGTTGCTCAACCTCTCCATACGTCCGATCCACGTGCTCAGCCTCTTGAAGCGGCGTCTGATCCAATCGGGGCTCAAGCACCTCCAGCAACCCACTCCACAAACTCCTCGATCCGGATATATCAACCCGCAAACCGTTATACCTTACTTCACTCGTCACCATTCAGCCTTCGTGTCCCAGGGTTGCCTCCTGCAACCAACCTCCTAGGTAAGACCCCAATCCGTTTACCGGCACCTTTGTTTCCCCGAATTCGCCATCTTGAATCTAAACATTCAATAGACAATAGGTGCAGGAGTAGGCCGTTCGGCCCTTCGGGCAAGCACCGCCATTCAATCATCCACAATCAGTACCCCGTTCCTGTCTTCTCTCCATATCCCTTAACTCCGCTATCCCTAAGAGCTCTATCTAACTCTCTTGAAAGCATCCAGAGAACCAGCCTCCACCGCCCTCTGAGGCAGAGAATTCCAGAAGCTCACAACTCTCTGTGTGAAAAAGTTTTTCTTCATCTCCGTTCTAAATGGCTTACCACTTATTCTTAAACTATGGCCCCGGGTTCTGGACTCCCCCAACATTGGGAACATATTTCCTACATTGTACAACATTCGTAGTTGACCAGTTCCGGAAATCGGCACTCACCGCCCTCCTCTATTCACCCTCCTCTCTGGCCCTCGGGTACAGACAGGGTGCGGCGGCTTCCTCTCGCGGGCACCACCGACTGCTTTGTGGCACACGATCTCCTGACCAATGAAAATTTGTTTGACTAAGTCATCAGAAGTTGGTCAACCACATGAAAATAAATTGCTGTTGTTAATCATTGTTAGATCAAAAATAAAAGTAATAATAATGATGGGTTGATATGAACAACTGGTGTGTGTAGGTTCGTAGGTTACAGGGCAGGTTGAAAATGCCTTCACCTTGTACTGAACAGTAACCGAGGCCAATATTTGTCGGGCTGTGGAGGCCCATCTACTGTTGCCAAGGAATGGTAACGTGTGTGTTTACACCCATCATCACCTACGTATTTCAAGCCAGAGGAGGACAGGTCACAGCCCTATCATTGTCTCATAGTCAGCATGGGGTATTAATGTAAAATTAAATCTGCTTGCGCCTCTGCACAGCACAGAAACTGGTTTGACAGGGAATTATAAATAACAGGAAGAGGAAGTTGGTTATTCTCAGCTGATTCAATGGGATCATCTGATTGATGTGAATTTAAAGATGTTGCCCAACCTCTTGTTTCTGCACAACCTCGCCAATATTGCTAATGTGAACTCAGTTATTAACCCATAGCTTTATTTATTTGTGGAACATGGAAGTAGTTGGCTAAGTCAGATTATTTTTTTTCAATATGTCGAAACAAGGAACTCCGGATGCTGGTTTACTATGGTGCTATGGTGATTAGGTCCAAATGCAGATGACCCATCAGTGTCTCCTCATGAGCAGCTCGGGTATAAAGAATATAGAAAGACCCAAAATGCTGGAGTAACTCAACGAGTCAGGCAGCATCCCTGGAGAACATGGATAAATGATATTTTGGTTCACCTTTCTATGTTGTTCAGGGATGCTGCCTGATCCGCTAAGTTACTCCATTATTTTGGTCTTTCTATATTCTTTATACCCTAGCTGGTCACACAGAAACACTGGTGGGTCACCTACATTTCAACTTAATCATCGTAGCACCGCAGTTGGGTTCCCTCTGTTTTCACCTTCCAATCTACACAGTCAATATATCACCCACATGATTTCTGACCCTGCCACAAACTTTATCCCCACTTTATTCTGCATTCCAAAAGGACCGCTCCCTCTACAATGCTCTGGTTCATTGTCCAAATAAGAGCAACACAGCTTTTTCTTCCAAAGTCAGACTCCTGAGTCCACGTTGATCACATTAGTTCAATGCCATCCCACTTTCACATGCCAGGCCAATTTACAGAGGCCAATTAACCCGCACGTCTTTGGGCTAAGGGAGGAAATCAGAGTATCATATGGTCACAGGGAGGATGTCTAAACTCCACACAGAAAGCATCTGAGGTTAGGATCAAACAGCTCTACATGCTGCGCTACAGTGCCATCTCTTTGAGGTGTTGAGCATTTCCAGTTTTCTATTTTTAAAGCATAACTTCCATAATATTAGATTCTTCAAAACCATGTTTGATCGAATGCTAGTTTGATGAAACCTGACCAAATTCTAACCAAAAAACAATGTGCTGGAGGAACTCAGCTGGTCAGGCAGCATTCGTGGAGGGAAATAGACAGCCAACACCCTCTTACCTCTGAATTTCAAGAATGGATTAAGGTCCTAAAGAGGTCTGAAGTTAAGTGCTCAGAGTCAAACTAAAACTTCTCATGGAGTGATTATCAGTAACTGATTACTTATTGCCTGTTTACATGCTTGAGAGTAGGTGGATAGGTTAAAACCTGAGCCAACTGGATTCCTCCTCTGGTGGTACATGGATATGTTACATGGGTGAAATATCTCTGGGTAATTTTCTACACTTGTTGGGTTACTGGTAGTGTTGTAGATCTATAGGAATAGAAGCACACACTTGGCTAGAAACACACACTTTAATAGAAGCACACACTTGGCTAGAAGCACACACTTTAATAGAAGCATACACTTGGCTAGAAGCACACACTTTAATAGAAGCACACACTTGGCTAGAAACACACACTTTAATAGAAGCACACACTTGGCTAGAAGCACACACTTTTTTTTAGCACTGCACCAGTCTATTTTAGGGACCTTTAGCCTTTGGTTAAACTACTGAGCTCATTGATTTCTTCATATCATGTAATGTGAATTGAACTGGCTGAAGACTGGCTTGTGTTAGGAGAAGACTGAGAACGATCTCTCCCTAACTCTCCCAATATTGTACAATGGAGAAATTAAGGTGCTTATTGTTGCTAGTCTTCATGACCTGGACATAACTTCTCTGAGCCCTGCAAAGCCAATGTTACATGATAATATGAACCCTCTGTTTCGCGTGTTTCATACAACTACCTCGTCCTTCACTCTATTCATTGAAGCTTACAGCATTAACTAACAAACAATCTGACCCAAATCCAACACACTATTTGATCCAATCTGAAATACAAATTGAACCAAACTAAATGCACAAATCAACCCAATTCCAATTCCAATTTGGCATGTTCCAATCTTTACATTTTGCTACCTTAAAGGTGCAATAAAAATGTAGACTAAAATATTAAAAGCAGTTTCAGTTACTTTAATTTAAAGTCATCCAAGTTCTCTGAAATCTTGTTGCTACAGTCGTGCAGTCTACATTTATAACAGCATAATAGACGGAAGAAGGTTCTCGACCGGAAACGTCACCTGTTCCTTTTCTCCAGAGATACCGCCCAACCCGCTGTTACGCCAGATTTTTGTGTCTATCTTTGTTTTACACCAGCATCTGCAGTTCCTTCCTGCACTTTATAACAGCACAAGAATTTAAGCCTAATTACAACAATAAGCGTCATGTAGCTAAAATATTCTCTATCAGGGTTTCATTTAGTTTGGTATAAATCGAATGTTGAAAACTAAATATTCTTTGTGAATGGGAAGAATGATACTTGTATTTAATATTAAATGGTTCTGCATCACAAATATACTTTCACTATTTTGAAATCACAACTTTAGCACTAAAATAGGATTGGAATTCAGGAAACAAGTTCAGTTAGTTAAACAAAGAAATTATAATTGATTTACACGTCACATAAAATTGGCATTACTCCCAGTTATATGCTTTCTCTCTGGTTATTCATGCCAAGATTCATAAGTAAAGTTCACAGCAGTTAGAAATTAATTCATTGTGATGTATGGTATGGAACTAACGCTTCGAAAATAATTGCACTTCACATGAAATCAAAGCCATGCATTGTAAGGGTGAGATGTAAAGGGAGCACACTTAAAAAATAATTAACATGCTAATATATTCATTGAAACATATCAAGTTCATGAGCAAACATGGGAGGAGTGATATCCTCATTGTAAAATTATTTAACACAAAAAATAAAATGCAGTCCTCTTTGGTATGGATGAGGGAATGAATTACAGTTACCTCCAACTAGCATCTATCAAAGTAATGTTTAATTATGTAATTCAATTGCCTGCACAAGCAGAAATTATCTAAATCTGGAGGCCAAAGTCCATCATACAAGGAAGTAAGGTCTGCTTGGTCAGTAATAACATCATAATGTGGCATAAAGGTCTCTTTGTACAGTCACAAACTGGAATTTCAAGTGTAATTAATATGTGTACCATTGTGAGAGAATTGACAAAGTTAAAATAAAACCTTATACATTTGGCTGAGTATTCTGTCAATGTTGGCATAGGATTTAAAGAGATTGGGTTAACCAAATCACTCAGTGTTCAATATATGAAGAAACTTTGTTAACTACTAAATGAATTAAAATTAAGACTCTCTTATTCCAATTATACTAAATCAAGTAAAAACAGTATCAGCTACTTGGGCAATTCATGGATTCCAATTAATAACATTAACAATCCTTCTGAAATGTCCTCCTTTCTTTGGTACCTTAACAAATCGTTGATCATGAAAACACTTTACAGCTTTGCAATTTATCTAAAGGGCTGCTTTGCACTTCCATCCCTGACAATTGATATTTTGTGATAAAGAACATGATAAAACAATCAGTTCGATCCTACTTTCCTGTACATAGCCCTTAAAAGTTGGGCACACTTAGAATACAAATGTATTAACTTAACCAGCTATTATCTAATCACAATTTATATTTAGCTGGACATAGCAAAACCTCCAAAAATTTAAATCATTATCTAACAAGACTTGACATTGAACTACATGTGAATTTATTAAGGCCAGTAACTAATACTTTGGTTGACAAAATAGTTGTTTTAATGTAATGCCTTAAAAAGAAAGGACATGTAAAGAAGCAATGGCCTTTAAGGAAGAAATTCCAGAGATTGAAATGGGTGAGGTGATTACATTTATGGATGACCAAGAGGCCAGAATTTGTAGAACCTGGATTCATATCCTGTAAGCTTGTGGGGGGTTAAAGATTACATATATTTGGGATAAGGGTGTGCAAGGCCATGGGGTGAGTTAAAAATGAGAATGAGAAATGTTAAATGTAAACTTTGCTTCATCAGGAGCGATCACAAAGTGTGGTGAGTAAATGGGCCTCTACACAAGTTATCAGTAGGGTTCTGATAGCCTCTCATTTATAGCAATGCATCAAAGTGCACTGAAAAAGGCAAGACTTGAAGGAAACAGATTCATGCTTCATTATTTCACATCAGGTGATCAGACTCAGAGTTAGATTTGGACAGCATTTCAGGGGTCTTAATGAAGGCATGAATATGAGACCCAAACAACAGCTTTGGATCAAATAAGATACCCAATTATGATGGTTCTGTTCAGGTTTAGTCCCCTAGACGTCCCCTTCCTTATTATTCTTTGGCAAATTTAGAATCAAAGTATTTGAAATAGTAATGGGAACTATCAGGAATTACATGGAAAGTGAAACTAGGTTTTTGGATGATGACTCTGAACAAAAGCAAGTAGATGAGAAGCAGGAAAGATCAGGAGTAGATCCTTTGGCAACACCAGAGGTGTGGCACCTTAACAATAAGAAGAGGTACTCCAGGGCTACATAGACTGCAACTAACAATGAAACCCAGCTACAGTGGTCCCGCCCAGTAGCAGGATGGTAGAAAGATTCAGATTCAGATTCAGATTCAATTTTAATTGTCATTGTCAGTGTACAGTACAGAGACAATGAAATGCATTGGAGGGTAATGGTACAGTTAGTAGTGTCAAAGCAACAGATGAGAAAGACGGGGAGGGACAGGCGACTTTTCCAAAGTCATATATTGTTTTAATTGTAATTTGGGTTTATTGTTTTATTATTGTAGCAGGAACCTGAATGGAGAAAATGAAACACATTCTCTGGGGAAAAATAATACAAATTTGAGGAGTAAGTGCACATCAATACTTGGTGTAAGGAAAATTGGAGATGAAGTGTCAGTTTTTAGAGACAGATGGGTTTGTCATGGAAGAGTTAATAACAGCAGATTGTGTGGGAAAGAGAACATTACCTAAAGAGAGAGAAAAGGTAACAATATTAAGGGGGATATTGGGACAATTTAGTGGGCTCTGTGTAACGTGAACTACTCTTTTAAGTTCAGTAAATTGCATTTCACAGATACAGGAGATACGCGGTAACTTGTTGCACTGCTGCACATCAGGGCACCTTACAATAATGGCTCACAACAAAATATTATACATGGACCACTTTAGATGGCATGAGAGCTACTTCTCAGTAAAGACACAACATCAATGAAGAAGTACGTCACCACGCCCAGTGCACCAGCACAGTCTTCAGACATTGAATAAAAATCTCTAATCCCAGCATAAAACATAGTCTACCATGTGGAAGTGATTCTCGCCCTGCTGTATACCCCGGAGATTTTAACTATCTACAGCAAGCATCTCATGCAAGCAATGGAAATTACCATCAATCATGTCTCTGCAAAAGACTCCAAGTTTATGAAAAACAGGCTACTGTCAGGCCACCATCCCTAGCATTCAGGTTATCAGCTACTCAGCCAGCTCCAACAGAGAGGCTATAATAAGCAAAGCTAGAACCATGTGTGCAGGAAGGAACTGCAGATGCTGGTTTATACCGAAGATAGAGACAAATTGTTGGAGCAACTCAGCAGGTGAGGCATCATATCTGGAGAAGAGGTATTGGTGAAGTTTCGGTGGGAACCCTTTGGTTTGGAAGCAGGTAAGGAGTTGGGAGAATGCAGATATGTAAATATAGAACAGTTGTTGAACCATTTACTGTAAGTGGGCTGTTAAAAACGCATCATAGATTCCCTGGCATTGTAAATTAAGGCACTGAGTACAAAACTAAATAGATATGCTAACCATTGTACAACCACTGTTTAGACCCCAGTTCCTGATTAGTGCCAAAGCTGAACACTGGGCAAAAGTACATGTATGTCAAGGTCATGTAGGAAGTAGTGGCAAGATTTCTGAAAGAGTGGTACTGTACATTATAAAGAGAAACTGAGATGGTTGTTCTTAGCCTGGGGATTATAATTTGTTGCCTGTTTGTGATCCTGAGACTTTTCACAGATTAAAAAAGAAGCTACCTACAGTGACGGACAGCTAGAGATCACAAGGGATGTGCAATTTTACATGAGTTTCAATGATCTGGGATGCATTGCCTGAAGGGATGATACAAACCGATTCCGTAACATCTTTCAAAAGAAAATTGGATGCATACATGAAAGGGGGATTTTTAGAGTTGTGAGGAAAGAGCTAATGAAGATATGATGGACGGAATGCCCTCAATTTGTTCTGCATCATTCTATAATTGTATTATCTGGCTTTCCAGTATGAACAAAGGAATTTCTAACTCTATTCAGGCACCACATTTATTCTTTAGAAAACATTTTGCTCTCTGTTTTAAGAAAGCATCGGATGCTACAAAAGGTGAGGGGATCTTGCCAAAAGACACAAAGAAATTCAACTTTGAATGGAGTACAAAAATCTTGTAGATAAGAATGAAGTACAAATATAGTTTTAGGCCAATTCTGGAGAGAATGGCATCTTCCTCATAAAACACATCTGTAATTCATCTCCTGGCCATCTGCTGTCTGTATCGTCAGGGATTCAATGTTTTGCACTCATATGAAACCAGTCACCAAAATGAACACTGCAGCAAAAATGGCATCACTGATGAATAATAACATTGGTATGTGGCAAAATAATTCAATAAGAAAGGCTTTATAAAATAATTCAATATGCAAAGGCTCTAAGACTAAACACGTTTTAGCCTGAAAGCAAATTTTATCTTCCCACGCCAATGAAAATGTCCATAATAATTAAATGCATTTCCCTGTACCGATTTATATTCCTGTCAAACCAGATATGTTTTTCCTATTCATTTTACCTCATCCAGAACAAACAAGCTTAATTTTAACCCTTGACCTGTGCTTTAGATGTATATTTTCACAGTGAATGTACATCAGGGCTATATTCCATGCACTTCATGAGCCACATTCCTCTCACCGCTCTGCTACTGATCTCCGGTACAAGTTAGTGACATTAATTAAATAACATTTAATTTTGTGTACAATTGGTGTACAATTTTGGTCGCCCAATTATAGGAAGGATGTCAACAAAATAGAGAGAGTACAGAGGAGATTTACCAGAATGTTGCCTGGGTTTCAGCAACTAAGTTACAGAGAAAGGTTGAACAAGTTAGGTCTTTATTCTTTGGAGCTCAGAAGGTTAAGGGGGGATTTGATAGAGGTCTTTAAAATGATGAGAGGGATAGACAGAGTTGACGTGGATAAGCTTTTCCCATTGAGATTAGGGAAGATTCAAACAAGAGGACATGACTTCAGAATTAAGGGACAGACGTTTAGGGGTAATATGAGGGGGAACTTCTTTACTCAGAGAGTGGTAGCTGTGTGGAATGAGCTTCCAGTGGAAGTGGTAGAGGCAGGTTCGATTTTATCATTTAAAAATAAATTAGATAGATATATGGATGGGGAATGGAATGGAGGGTTATGGGCTGAGTGCAGGTAGATGGGACTAGGGGAAAATAAGTGTTCGGCACGGACTTGTAGGGCCGAGATGGCTTGTTTCCGTGCTGTAATTGTTATATGGTTATATCGTTATATTTCAAATCTAGAATACAAAATTGCCAGAATAAGTAGGCCATTCAGGACTGAGACGAGGAAAAATGCTTTCACCCAGAGAGTTGTGAATTCTCTGCCACAGAAGGAAATGGAGGCCAATTGACTGGATGTTTGCCAAAGAGTATTAGATATACTGTAGCTCTTAGGAATCAAGGGATATGGGGAGAAAGCAGGAACAGGGTACTGATATTGGATGATCAGCCATAATCATATTGAATGGCGGTGCTGACTCGAAGAGCCGAATGGCCTACTCCTGCACCTATTTCCTAAGTTTCTATGTTTTGAAGTATTGGTGCAACCAGTATTTTGAAACAAATCACTAAAGTTTCAATTTTACACTCCCCTAATCATCCTAGAAAAAATGATTAATTTGCACAAATGTAATCCACATTTCTAAATTGATTTCATTTGTAAGTAAATGGAAGAGATAATCAATGAACAAAAGGCCGATACCATGATGGAGTAAACCACAAAATGAACTTTATTCTTTTGAGATGAATAGGAATGTTCCTTTGATTGCGGAGGGAAAGTTGTTTGGCTTATCAATTGCTAAAAAACACAATGAAATTGATTCAATCTGGATCCAGATTTTATCGTACAATGCCTAGCAGCTTTGATTGCAAGTTTCAACTTCAATAACAGACGTTTTCAGGCTCAGAAGGAAGCAAACTATTCAAGAGAACATATTCTTCTTGGTCATGATGTCAAGGACAGATGCTGAGTTGAGGAAAGATCTGGCGTGCTCCCCTATAATGAAAGGGTTCAGAAAAGTTTTGTAATTTAAAAATATTTCCGACTGTGAAATTATACGATACACTTTATTTCACTGATATTTGTTATGGTCCATTCTCTGCTGAATTTGCCAAGACGTATAAACAGCTCACAATATGGAATGCCTTGCAGTTGAGAATACACATAGGTCATGACTTCAGACTTTGGTGGCATTAAAAGCAGTTATTCTGCTGACTTAATAAAGGTTTATACTTTTTAATTAACAAGCATTATTTGTTATAATTAATATATCAGATTTAGACACTTGCGGGTTTTTATTGAATATATCCAGGACCAATGATCTGTAGGATTTCTGACAATCTGGTTAAGATTTTTAGTTTAATGTATAAAGAATCCAATGTCATAGGTAACATTTTAAAGTAAATCAGAAGACTGCTGAAAATTATGATTCCTGAACTGTGAATAAAAACAGAAAATGCTAGAAATGCTCAGCAGGTCAGACAGCATCTGTAGATGGACAAACAGGATCAATGTTTCTGGTTGTAGGCCCTTCAATGGAACTGGAAAAGGAAGAAAACAGATGAGTTTTAAATTGCAGGGAGAGTGACGAATATCCTTGATGTGGTGCGACCAGGGTAACCATCATGTTTTATCGGTAGACGTTAGGAAAATAGAGATGCAGTGAAACCTGAATGCCCTTGTGCACCAATTGATGAAAGTACGCATGCAGGCAAATGGCACATTTGACTGCATAGTCAGAGGAATTGAATGCAGGAGGAGGAAATGCTGAAATCTGGAATAACTCGAGGAACTCAGTAGGTTAAGCAGCATCTGTGGTGGCAAAATAATTTTTACATTTTGGATCAAAACCCTGATTTACGATTAGGAGTGGAGAGAGAAGATGGCTGGAAAAAGGGGGAGGAGGAGGATTGGTGGGACAGGGGCAAGGGGGTGACGGTGGGCCAAAAATGGGTGAAGGAACATAGGTAGATCAAGCCAGGTAAGGGAGAGGGCAGGCTGGAGTTGAGAAACAGAAGCAGGTGGATGATAGATGGAGGTAGACAAACAAAAAGCAGATCGTGTCCGGTAGAGAGAGGGAAGGGGAAAGGTGGAGACAGCTAGATGAGTGATAAACAGCAATACAAAGGTTACTAGGAAAGACCACAACTTGCAAGCTGTGTGCAGTTTTGATCTCCTATCTTGCTCTGGAGGGAAGATTCACGAGACTGATTCATGCAGGATTGGCATGTGAAAGGAGGAAGGGACAAAATGAATGATATTTGTTAAATTACCAGATGTAGAAGGGACCTCACTGTTACATATAACATCCAGATGTGACTAGACTGATTAAAACAAATATCTCAGATAGTGTGGAAGTCCAGAACCATGATACTGGGTAGGTCACTTAGGACTGATATCAGGAGGAATTTCTTCACCTTCATCTAAAAATTGGATGAAGAATGAAATTCTGTACCATAGGATACCAATTTTTTAAGTATATTGAAGATGGAGTTATATATAGTTCTTATTGGTCACACGTAGATACTGTGCATTGTTTTGGAAGCATACCAAAAGAGAGTCACAAAGGCACCTGCTAGGATGAGTGAGTTGTCCTCTCAAGAGTGGGTAAAGAAAGTACATCTCAATTCCCTGGAGTTCAGTAACATCTGGAGTGATTTTATATACGATCCTTAGAGAGTACGATGGGTAGATGCTTCCATCAGTGGGATGACCTGAAATGAGGGATGAAGTTATAAGCTCACTCACTTAAAACTGGGTTGGTAATCTGTGAAATTTTCTATCCTGGCAATTTTGTATTCTAGATTTGAGGATTTTTGAAGGAAATTAATACACTTGTGAAACATAAGGAAATTGGAGAACTGGCGAAGAAGAGGAGAAGGGACCTGAAGAAGATTAGCTATGACAGAGCAGGGTAGAGGGGCTGAATGGCCTATTACTGCTCCGATTTGCTACACTCATGTTCTGATAGACAAAGAGGTCAAGTAATATGCAGAGAAAGCAGTAACGGTGCTGACTTTGCATGATGATATGAATGATGGAGCAGGTTTTATGGGTTAACCTGCTCTTAATTTCTACGGTTATTTGTTTCTATGATTAGTTAAATAGTTGTGGATGAAGCGATGTGGCCGATATTTTCATGCTGCAATCACAAGGGAGAGAGAGAGGGAGAGAGAACGCAGACAAAGGAACATGAAAAAATTGTGAAACGTACAGGCCAAAATCAGGCTATACCGGTGAAGAGTAAAAAACAGAAACATATTACAGTTTAGATAAACCAGAGAAAATAACGTACTTCTATTTTGTGAATTGAAATAGAAATTAATGAATGCAATATTGATTCCAATCTATGCAGAAGATGAGGTTTGGTTCCACAAGTATACATTTGGACTTGCAGTAACAATGTAGGAGCCATGGACAAAGAGATTAGAGTGGGAGAGGGTTGAGGGATTAAAGTGACAAGCAACGGGAAGCTCAGGATTGCTACTGTGTACTCAATGCAGGTGCTTGGCAAAGCGGTCACCCTATCTGTGCAATTTCCAATTGGAGGAGACCATATCATGAGCAATAAATGCAGTACACAAGACTGGAAGAAATACATAAGAACCAATTGTCAATGTTGAAATAATTGAATATACAGTATATCAGCAAGAAACTCCACTGATGTGTAGGCACAACCTGCATGTTGCTTTAATGTCACCTGTGGCACAGAGGTCTGAACATTGGGATGTGAGCTAGTTCAGAAAGCAGAACATTACAAAGTGAGAGTTGACATCAAGTGAATTCAGGCACGCACCAGCCCTTGTGGCTCAGTACCATCCTGTACACTACAATACACATCTCAAATTGTATAACCAAGTTTTTTAGTTAAAAACGAATGCCCAGCATTTGTCCCCACAGATTGATTTAATCGTGCCAACATAACATGGGCCTAGAAATGACAAGTCTTTACTGGGTGGACAACCAAACATGCTTCCTCATTATGTTTTCTTTAAAAAAACTCAACCCCCATTTGGATGACAATAAGATGGATCTGTTTTAGATTTTTAAAGTCATGTTTATTATGTATTTTATCTTCATCTTGAACAGTCCTTTGTGGTAGTGGATTCTGAGACGACAACAAGTCCTGTGAAGTATCCGCAATTGTTGCCTTCTATCGGGATGTAGTACAGTCTGCGCTGTGATTGTGGTGCACATAGTGTCACACAGCATGGAAACAGGCCCTTCAGTTCAACGTGCCCATGATGACCAAGATGCACTAGTCCCAGCAGCCCGCATTTGGCCCATATTCCTCTAAACCTTTCCAATCCATGTACCTGTCCAAATGTGTTTAAATGTTGATATAGTGCTTGTCTCATCTACTTCCTCTGGTAGCTCATTCCATATACGCACCACCCTCTGCAAAAAAACTTTTGGTCGTTGTGCTGAGAGCCAACACGTGCTCTATTTAGGGAGACTACAAATGTTTTGCACATTCCCAGGTTTCACTAGCAATTTGAATGGTGTCAGGCCTAAGTTCTTGTCATGTCTAAGAAGGATAAAACATTTGTTTCAATGACGCTTTGAGGACACCATTGTAGTGTCTCATTTATCCTACTGGAAATCTCTTGCTGTGATGCAGTTTGGCAGTGGGTATTCATTTCAGGAGATAGGTATATAGATGTGTGTTCATGGTCCCATTGAAGTTGGTGAGCTTCAGACCAAGAAGCTCCTTCCATAAACTAGGGTACTGTTCCATTCACCCCAGCCCAATTGCAGACATTGGACTTTGTCTCTGGAACTGGTGTGTTACAATGCTGAGAACTACATTCTGCACTTTGTCTCTTTCCCTTCACTCTACCTATTATAAGAGTTTGGCTTGATTATATTTATGTGTAGTATTATCTGATTTGATTGGATAGCACGCAAAACAAATCTTTTCACTGTACCTCAGTACACGTGACAATAATTAACCTAACCTGTTGATATGAGGGAGGACATCCTCCCAGAATGTCCAATCTGCCAATATATTTGAAGAGAAGGGCCTCAACCCGAAACGTCACCTATTCCTTCTCTCCAGAGATGCTGCATGTCCCACTGAGTTACTCCAGCAGTTTGTGCCTACATTTGATTTAAACTGGCATCTGCAGTTCTTTCCTACACAATATATTTGAAGGGTTTTATGGAAGCAGTAATGGTGATACTTACAATCTGCTTTGAGGTACCTACATAAAGTTATTCATTTGTATGAGTCATACGTTGGGAGCAGGATCATTGTTGATCTGTTGACCCTCAGCACAGTGGCGCAGCTAGTAGAGCCACTGCCTCACAGCACCTGAGAACTGGGTTTGAACCTAACCCTGGGTGCTGTCTGCGTGGAGTTTGCACGTTCTCCCTGTGACCGCTTAGGTTTTCTCCAGGTACTCTGGTTTCCTCCCACATGCCAAGGATGTGCGGATTTGTGGGTTAATTGACCACTGTAAAATTGCCCTAGAGTGCAGGGAGTGGTTGAGGAAGTGGGATAACATAGAACTAGTGTAAATCGATGGTAGACGTGAACTGGGTAGGCTGAAGGGTCTGTTTTCATGCTGCATTTCTAAACTAAAATAAACTAAACTAAGAATATACACACAGCGCTGGAGTAGCTCAGGCAGCATATTTGGATAACGTGAATAGGTGACGTTTCGGGTCAGGACCCTTCTTCAGACACCTAATTTTAAGACAAGCTAAACTAAGGCTAAGAATCCCACTATGCTTTTCCCCAGTCACCTGCTTTGGTGCACTAGAAACAGTAATGTATATGTCCCATGAGCCGGATTAACTATGCAACCCGAACAGGTGACCTATTGGACGGTGTTAATACCCTTTCTATTCACACGTAAAAAAGTAGCGACAAAGAGGGCGAGGCGGGAAAAAATGTGACAAGATTTCATTCCTGATGACCATTATATATTCCGTGCAAGAGGTTCCTGACCTGTGATGCAGTGTTCTGCAAGAGAACTTTTGTTGCACTTTGCTTTAATCTGGGCCGCGACGGGACCAATTGTCCTTTATTTCCGAGGTAAATGTCGGGCTGTTGTATAAACACTGTGTTAATTGCAGCTTTGCATTCCCATTCGCTTACTGTGCACAGGCCTCCCTCGCTTCACCTAAAAAGTCGGTCTGGGTAGTAAAGAAGCATTTAAAGGGGATCGGATGCACAGAATGTAAATACAACGGCTGCCTTGTACTTTTGTTACCGACTGTCGGTGCCTTGGTGCGAGGTTTGCAATGAAACATGCCCACGTCAATCAGGAGAGAGGGCAGCCAATGGTGCAGCTGGCTGCGGGCTTCCCTCTTCCCTGTGGGTGGACGGGAGGAGGAGAGGGAGGGAGGGATGAAGGGGCGGGAGGAGAGGGAGGGTGGAAGGGGAGAGAAGAGAGGAGGGTAGAGGGGAGGGTTGGGAGAGAGGGGTGGGGATGGTGGAGAGAGAGGGAGGAGAGAAGAGAGGGGAGGGGATGGTGGAGAGAGAGGGAGGAGAGAAGAGAGGGAGGAGAGGAGGGAGGAGAGAAGGGAGAGGCGGGACTGGTGTGAAACTGACAACAGCTGAATCACGCGGAGCGGTGGCATTGCACAGAGAGAGCAACAGTGAGCGGCGGCGGCGGCGGCGGTGCACAGACACACAGACAGACAACAGTGAGCGGCCGTAGCGGTGCAGACACACACACACACACACACACAACAGTGAGCGGTGGCGGTGCACAGACACACAGACAGCAGTGAGCGGCGAGAGCCCGGTGTCCCGATCACTGGCCGGGACCGGCACTGTAACCGTGTTTGCGCTGAGAACAGAAAGGAACAACTTGTGCGCCTGTCTACAGAGAGCGGGAGCGGCGGGCAGCAATGCTCCCACACTTTCTCCTGCAGACCAGGCAGAGCCTGATGTTGCATAAGTGTTTGGGGAGAGGAGTTCGCGTCCCCTGGATCGACGCAGCTGTCAGGACGGGAGCGTGTCCCACCAGCCGGCGAGCCCACATCCAGCCACCGGGCGCTGCAACACTGCCCGCCCGCATCGGTGCACGCAGGGGACTGTACACGGTGAGAAAAGCGGTGTCGGCTTTGTAATCTTCCCATCATAATCCTTGCAAAGCTCTCGCTAGAATAACTCCGCCGCCTGCCTTTTAGGCATAGGTCCGCTGGCCACCAGGATTTTTTTTTTTTTTTTTTTAAAAAGGTCTCAAACTCTTTGCTGTTTGTTCAACATGTGAACCTCGGGATGGAAAGTTGTTTTGTTTTTTTTGTACAAGCGGCCGGATCGATCTTTGAGCAGAAAGTCAGACATGTGCTTCCAACAATTTCCATATTGCTTCCAGCTCCTCGCCTTCGGGCTGAATTTGAAAATAATGTTAAAGCGACAGAAGGCAAAAAAAAAGGAAAACATAAGAACGCGCGGCTGAGTACTCGGGGTGGTATTTATTAGTTGTCAAATGTTGCGCATTAGCTGATCCAAGGTCAATAAGGAGATGGTTGGATTTGTTTTAGCGGGTTGCAAGAAGCGCACAGATAAATCTGAGGACATCTCCCTAATCCCTCCACAGTCCGTCAGTTCAGTAGCCTGAAATATAAAGGGAATGGGAGGTGTGGCTGCTCAGAGGAGTGACTGTTGGCATATTAAGGCGTGGTTTTTAGTCCACTGTTTTAAAATAGAACAAAACTGTTTACACAGGAGAATAATCCAACAAATCCTCCAAACAATTACAAAAGTAATAGAATATTTTGCAAAACATTTTTTGTATTATATTTTGCATCTTGGATTTCGGATATTTTAAACTTAAAATCTTCTGAAATCAATATCAGCTGTCGACGACTAAAGGGTATGTAGTGCGACAGTTCATGAAAATCATATTCTTGGGATTAATTCTTTGCAACAGAAAAATGAGGGGTATTTCCTTGTAAACTACTGATCATGGAAACTTTCCCAGTAGAGGGCTGTGTTATTTTTTTAAAAAAAGAGCAAGTAGTGAAGTATGCTGCTTTGGCATAGAGGTTATCTGAAACATTTAAAATTCCAAAGTTTACTGATGATGTAATGGGGAAAGAAAAACGCACCGGATTAAATGGTAAAGACCTTAATTACTGAAGAATGGCAGATCAGACATGTGCAAACCAATAAACCTTACTTTTTTCCTGTGTAAAAGCTGCAGGGCGAAAACCATGAAGATTATTGAGATTAAAGTACATTACAATTTCGTTTTCTGGAGATAATATGATTCACATTTGAATCATATGAGAATTTATGCTTTTTATTCATTTGATATGATGAGCAATTTATATAACTTTTTTTCTTGAGAGAATAATCCAATAATTTAGATGTTAATATTATTCATTCATCATGTGCTATCAAGTAATCTGCAAATTATTGAAATGAAATAGGCTTTATGTTTTCATAGATGTAATAACAGCCATAATATCATAAGTTCATATGTAATTTAAACAGTATCTTGAAAGAGTAATCTAATGCAGTTATAATTCCACATAATATAGTACACAAGGGACTTCACAATCTGTCATGTTATTACTTAAAGGAAATTCTGAGCTCCACTGATAAGTAATGTAATGAGTTCTTCCTATCTTTCATCCAAGGATGGCTTATTGCTCCTATTTACATTACTTACTCGCTCATTCATCTTGCTGTCCCAGTTTTTCAGTATTTTTTTCCATTGAGAATGAGGAATGAAATAATTTAACCAATGACAGGGAATTTCATATGAAACTTGTGGCCCATGAAATTGATCTCCCTTGTCACATGAAAATTATGGCCAGGGACCGAGTTTAAACAGAAACAATTAGTCAGCTGTGGCACGCTGTATCACGGTGACCCAGGTTTTGTAGGATAAAGCAGAGCAGAGTATTCTGGGTCAAATCCGTCTGGAGCTTGGGATGAATTAGGTTCTTTAAAGCCTAATGCCTGCAGGGCTCTGGAGGCTAAATACAGCATGTGCACATTAGCAAAGTGGAAGCTTGGATTACCCCTGCAGACCGCACCACATTGTATTGTGGGAGTGCTGCAGTTGGTGCCATTGTCTTGTAGGGCTGGGGCAGAGTGAAAATTCAAAGCTGGTCCTGTTTTCAGGTCACCATTTGGTCGTGACCCCCAGAGAGTCATATAACACGGAAACACTAATCCTACAATAATCTTGTTTTATTCTCCCCGCATTGCCATCAACTACCCTGAGATTTTACCATTTGCCTACACAATAGGGGCAGTTTTCAGAGGCCGATTAGCCTGCCAGGCCACCTGTCTGGAACACCAGGAGGAAGCCCACACAGGAAGAACATGGAAACTCCACACAGGCAGCACTGGACGACAGGGTGGCACAGTGGCGCAGCAGTAGCGTTGCTGCCTTATAGCGCCAGAGACCCGGTTCAATCCCGACCCTGAACTACAATCCTGGTCTGTACAGAGTTTGTACGCTCTCCCTGTGACTGCATGGGCTTTCTCTGGTTGCTCTGGTTTCCTCCCAGCCTCCAAAGATGTACAGGTTTGTAGATTAATTGTCTTCAGTAAATGGTCCATCGTGCGTCGGATGGTGCTAGTGTACGGGGTGATTGCTGTTGGCACAAGCGCGGGGTTGGGGGGGGGGGGGCAGGAAGATGGAGGGAAGAACCTGTTTTCCAGGCTGAATGATCTATGTCTAAAGGATTGAATCCAGGTCACTGGAGCTGTGCTACTTTGATATGGCCTTGTTCTGGTCTGATGGGTGAACACAGTACATGCTTAGACAACAGATCGGGGCAAGACAAACAGCATGACATGTTTCCCAAATAATGGCAGCATTGAGCCAGATAGTAGTGAGATCCTGATGACAAAGAGACCGTACCCCTGCAATTCACTTACACTGATGGGGACTTTGGAGAAGTGCAGATGCAGTTCTATTTTCCAAAAGATCTGACAGCGATAAAGCAGCGTTTAGCTGTTACATCTGTCCACCTTTATTTTGACATGACTGATCAAAAAGTTGATCGCTACACATGCGGGCATTTTTTTCCCCCACATCCTGTCTGTCAGAAGCTCAAGAGTAGTTCCAAGTATTCACATTATCTTTCTCGCCAGCCAGGTATAGTGTATCAGGGAGGTACCGGGTGGGGGAGGAGGGGGGGGAGTGGTGCTGGAGAAGGTATTTGGAAGCAAGGCCCCTATCATGTGCAGAAGCAGAAATCATAAGTTGCTTGGCTGAATTTGTTTGTTTACAGTTTTATTAAAGGCTGCAGATCCCCACGGCATTACACACTGTAAGGGTAGGAAAACACGGTTTTATAAACAGAGCTGACAGCTGTATAGCGTTTCCTGAAAGGACTTGCTGAGAAAAGTTGTGTTTTATTGACTTCAGCTTTTGTAGAAATCAGAGCTGTTAAGTAAATACTTTAATGAGAGGACTCAAAGATAAAACTTTGGAAAATATTTTACAATGTTTAGAATTATTTTGTGAAATTTGCTGTTTACAAATAATACATTCTTACATCAGAGCTATTTTGATGTCCTGGCTAAGGGGAAAGACCTATTTTACTCAAATTATAGTTGGAATAATATTCTTGAATCACATTCATTTTTGTTTCTATATATCCAGCTGCCCCTCTTTATGGAGTTGCATTGAAGTGTAAAGTGGATCAGAAGTCCTCGTTCTTATGTTCACCCCTCCTTCCCTGTAGTGGAAAAGTGCTTTGTATGTGTTCCCTTACTATAGCGGGAATGGAACACTGGCTCCAAGCTTGATGTTGGAGCTGTATCGTAAGGTGTTCGCCATAACTCAACTGTAGCACTTTTGTCACATTCAGAGGTGATGTGGGTCAGCTCAGAACACTAACCTGAGCTGGTACTCAAGTACTAGGGTGGCACAGTGGTAGAGTTGCTGCCTTACAACACCAGAGACCAGGGTTCACTCCTGACTACGGGTGCTGTCTGTACGGAGTTTGTACGGGTGACCTGCCTGGGTTTTGTCTGGGTGCTCCGGTTTCCTCCCACACTCCCAAGACCTATGGGTTTGCAGGCTAATTGGCTTGGTAAAGTTGTAAATTGCCCCTAGTGTATGGGATATGGGTAGTGTATGATGGTCGGTGTGGACTCAGTGAGTCGAAGGGCCTGTTTCTGTGCTGTACCTCTAAACTAAATTATTTTCTTCTAGACAAGACATTAAAATCAGTGCCGCATCTGACATTTGGGTAGACCCCACGGCACAGCTCAAAGAAAGGGGAAATTCTCCAAGATTTAACCGGCCTTTCAAATATCGCCAGGAGAGTACACTGGGTTAGCATAATATTGCTTTTTGTCAAAGCTGTGTTAGAGGCAAGTTGGCTGTTCTGCTACATTACAGCTGTAACTTTCCATGGTGGGTGGAGTGGGTGGAGGCTTTATTGGCTATCAAGTGCTCTGGGATATCCTATGAATGTGAATGGAAGTGTTTTACTGTCAGGAAGAAACGTGTGCAGACACTACCGTGAGGATTAAATTGCACTGAAAATCTGTTTCTTGCATAATATAGCTAGAGCAGTTACAACATTGAGCTGTGTAATAGTACAGCAATTACCTTTGGGTAAATATGAAAGGTACATTTGAATTTTATAAAGGTCCACAGCGAGGGGGGATGGCTGGTCCATTTAATTTTTAACTGCATATGAAGTGAATGGACAAAAGCTCGCTTTATGATCTCTGCAGAAATTCTCGTTATTTCTTCACAACGAACTTGCTGGCGAGATCGCAAATCAAATCTGCCCCCTCAGCTGAGCGCAAGAAGCCCTGCAGCATCTTTCTAAAGAGCGGGGTCCTGGCCAGTATTCATCTTTCAAGCAACTTCATTTAAAACCAAATTACAGACTAACTGGCTGTTGTTACATGGGTCAAGGGATTTGGCTTTTCCTATTACAAAGTAATTACATTTCAAAAAGATCTAGTGACGATTGTGAGTGAAAATTCACCAGACTTTCTCAAAATGGTACATTTGGGGGGAATTGAGCCAGTCTGACCTCCTATTTTGTAATGTGCAGGTGACTTTGTTGAAAGGTGGAGAATTTTCACTAGAGTTAACAGGGTAGATACAAGAAGGATGTTTCCCCTGGCTGGGGAATCTCAAACTAAGGGATTCAGATTCAAAAGAAGCGGACTATTTAAGAATGAACTGATTTCTGGATATTAAAAGGGTCGAGTGACATGGGTTTAAGACAAGAAAATGGCATTGTGCAAGAAGATTAGCAGAGAAGGCTTGAGGGGCTGATAGGCCTTCACCTGCTCTTCATTCTTATGAATGTGTTTGGCAGCCTGAGGATATGAAAGGTGGAGATGCAAGGAACTGTGAATGCTGGAACTCATAAAGTGCTGGAGGAACTCAGCAGATCAGGCAACATCGGTGGTGGAATGGGAAGATTACATTTTGGGTTGGGACCCTTTGTCAGACTAATTGAAGGGGTGAGGGGGGCGAAACCTGGAAAAGAGGTGGGAAGGTGCTGAATAAATGCATGCCATTTTTTCCCTTAAATGTGCATCTTGGAATGGAATATCAGAAAAATGAGCTTTCTGCTTTGGATGGGCAAAGTATGTGGTCTCATGGGAACTAATCACATTAGTTGAAATGGGTTTTTTTTTTCTGCGAACGGGTCCATTCCAGAGTTGTTGCATGATAGCTTTCATCACCATGATTGTTCTTAAAATAATGGAATGATGACGAGTCCATGGGAATGCAGTAAAAAATGTCTAAACTTGGCAATCAAGACAAAATTACCACTTTTCACGACTGATGAACAAAGAAACTTTGGCTGGGTGGTGAAGATGAAAAGATACACAAGAAGAGGATTTATGCATTCAGCAAGTGCAGCTCCTCACTGTTGTGTGTGTGACCTGATTCATACCACTGGGATCATCTGAAAAGGTCAAGGAATAAGTTTGCGAATGAGCCTGCTTTGGATTTAGACAGAGAGCTGCTTGTTCAGGCCCAGCATTTGGATGAATTGATCTGATGACAGGATTAAGGATGTTAGAAAACTTGGGCTGGGTATAGTTTGCAATATGTTGCTACAACTTGCATTCCATGGCAGTGTCAGTAGTGTTTAATGCATTGGCATGACCAAGCCTTGTCTGCCATTTTTAACAAATGTGTAAATCCATTTTATGATAAATTTCTGCATTAGAGTGAAGGATCATTCTAATTTTTCCCAACAAGGATATAATACCATAAGAGATTGTGTAGTATCTGCAGTACAAAGAAATTATCTGTAAAGGAGATAAATGCTTTTGAGGGGGAAAAGATTTAATAGGAACATGAGAGGTAACTTTTTCACACAAAGGGTGGTGGGTGTAATGAACAGGCCGCCGGAGAAGGTAGTTGAGGCGGGTACTATGGCAACATTTAAGAACATTTAGACATGTACAAGGATAGGACAGGTTTAGAGGGATATTGGCCAAATGCAGGCAGGTGGGACATGTTGGTCGGTGTGGACAAGTTGGGCCAAAGGGCCTGTTTACACGCTGTATGGCTCTATGACTAAATTATTTGAATAGGAAACTAGGGCTGTATAGGAAAACAAAAGGTGCATTGTCTAGCACTTTGTTTAAGAAGCTAACTGCAGATGCTGGAAAATCGAAGGTAGACAAAAATGCTGGAGAAACTTAGTGGGTGAGGAGCATCTATGGGTGAGACCCGAAACGTCGCCCATTTCCTTCGCTCCATGGATGGTGCCTCGCCCCTGAATTTCTCCAGCATTTTTGTCTATCTTTGTCCAGCACTTTCATCCCATTGGCCTAAGGCCGATCATGGTCATTGGTGATGGTACCTTTAGGGCTTTGCTTTTCTCATCATGTATTTTTGTTGCTTGATGTCTCCCTTCCCTTGCTTCTTGCAGCTGTGTCTACAGGGGTCAAGCACGCTGCTTAAACTTGTTTCCAGTTGAGCAAATTCTTCAGATGACCGCACCGTTTGATTTTCGGCACATGTAGGAAGCGTCGCTGTTTGTCCAGCAAACATTACGTTGTCACGTACCCACCCGGAGAGGTCTCCACGTTTGTATTTCACTGGATTTTGACATGTTTGGTATAAAAGGAGACTATTACATTTGCTATCCACATCTGCTACTTAACTGTTTCGACCTGTTGGATCACAATATGGAGTCAAACATAGACATCAATGGCATAAATGCATCTATACTAAACTGGTGCTTTCCCCACATATTTCACCAGTCATCTACACTAGGAACAATTTACAGTTAGCCAACCAACCCACGTGTCTTTGGGATGTGAGTGGAAACTGGAGCACCCAGGAGAAACCTATATAGTCACAGAGAGAACGGGTAAACTCGACAGTAGCTGCACTGGAGATCAGATTGAACTCTGGTCATTGGAGCTACCAGGAAGCAGGTCTGACAACTGCCACCAATGTGCTGCCATTATTATTGCACCTGATGGAAGTCCTCTGCAGTCAACATTTCTGAATGGTATAAGGATACCCTGACACATATCCTGCACACTGCACATCAATCCATCAAGGCAAGTTACAGCCACGTATGACTATGGTTCAAGAAGTAATTTTAAAATTCAGATTATAAATTTTCTTCATGCATTTAATACCATTAGTAATTGTTAAGGGAACTGGGGTTTGAGATTTAATACTCCATTTCATCTCCTAGCCGATTGATCAGTTTAATGTACACTTAATGATAGCAACACGGGATGTTTGGAAGTGGTGATGGGATAAAGGAGCAATGTCAGCAGTTCGCAGTATGGTCTGATCATGAGTTCACCGTGAGCATTCTGTTTATGGTCCACTTTTAAAAATTATATCTCTACAACAATCAATCAGTCAAGGACGACTTGAGAGTCATACAAAGTTCAAAGCTTTGTTGGACTAGGAGATCGGGCAAACTGATGGCTGGCCTCTTAACATTTGATTGCCAAAATAATAGAATTACCCATTTACTAAGTAGGCAATGTAAGAAGGACCTCTCTTCACTGTGATTTGATCGGAGGCCTAGAAACATCCAGAGGGAATAAAAAATGGATTATTTAATATTAACATCTATTTAAATCATGGATGGTGTCAGTAACTGAAGAAACTATTCATGTTGAAGATAGACACAAACCAGGAATAACTCAGCGGGACAGGCAGCGTCTCTGGAGAGAAGGAATGGTTGATGTTTCGGGTCAAGACTTCTTCAGACTGGTTAGGGATAAGGGTGGAAACTATTCATGTTTATTGCTTTAGAGCTATATATACTTAACCAAAGATGAAATTGCACCAGCTAAGGCCATAAAATTGTTGGTCAATGCAGAGTTTTTAAAGAAGGTTGTTCAGGAACTGTATAGGATCGAAAAGCAAAATTAAAATCTGTGCCAACAAGGAATGTTTCTTGTGAACATTGAGACTGTCAATGTAAAACTGGGTGAGCATACATTATGAACGTGGTCATAAACCTGCATTTCAAGGAAGCTTTGTGGTAAAAATACTAAAATCTGTTTTGTGAGACTGATCATAATTGGGACTAAACAAACTGCCTGCAGAAGCTTTGAAGGTTAGAGCTCTAATGGCAATAAATCATATCAGAGACACTAATCTACAAAGGTTTAAAAAAATGCCATGTCACGATTACTGTTGTGATTCAGTATTTGCAAACAACTTACATAGGATAAAGCTACATCGATGAACAAGGTCAGAAATGTACAACTTGGTCTTGTTTTACAATATAAATCACTTTGTTCTGTAATATCCTTGTAACATCTTTCCTCTTTTCCGCACCCTACAACCCATGTTAATTTAATTATCCCAGGAACGTATGTCGTAAATTTGTATCCAGTGCTTGAACAGAGATTGAGTATACTTATTCCATACCAGAAAACAAATGGCAAAGATGTTTTACAAATTAAGTTCTATCAAAGAGGACCAGGAATTCTTGGGGTGATTGATGTGGGCGGGTTTTTCCCCAGAGAATTTGGTAAACCGCTCACTGATTAGTCTGCGAGGTCGTTTTCCAAAGTGTGTTAGCCTGAAAGTAAGTTCTGTATAACGACAAGGCCGTCACCACTTGGAGTGGAACCAATCATCATTCTACTGTAAATCAAACTTGGCAACACACCATTAAGTGTTTGCACTTTGTTAATAGTTTGCAAGAAATTCTCTGCATTTCTGTGGAGAATTTTACCCTGTTAATGCTTGACAAGTGTTTGGTATGCAGGGTGGTGTTTAGCATGAGATTAATGCACTTTCTTATCCCATTCAATGTCGGGATTGGTGGATGTTGTGTATAAAGAAGGAAATTACAACCTTTCATAGAACACAAAATGCCAGAGTAACTCGGCAGGTCAGGCAGCATATTTCAGTCTGAAAAAGACTGCATGTGAAATCTGAAATGTTGCCTATCCATGTCCTCTAGAGATACTACCTGACCAGCTGAGTTTGTCCAGCACTTTGTGTTCTAAGCATGATTCCAGCTAATGCAATTCCTAGTGTCTACCAACCTTTCACACAGTCAAGGTATTTAAGCACAACAGACATATTTTTAGTTTATGACCATATTAGACTTTACTTGAGACTTAATATGATTTTGATGAATAAATATTGACCAAAACCCCTGTTTTTATTATTTCAGTAGTAGCATTATATGTTCCTATTAATTCCACACTTGCAGAATTGTGTGTAGTTTTCATCCTCTTCCCATAGATAGGATATACTTTCAGCAACAAAGGTTTAGCAGATTGATATCCGAGATGACAATATTGTATTGGGGAGATGAGGGGAAAAATTTGCCGAGTTTGTAAGCTTGAATTTCTGAAATGGACTTAAGGCCCACCCCTTTGAGAAATAGACGTTTAGCTTAACGCTATCAAACTGCTGTATAGAAACTAAATGTCTAATGTGGAAAATAAACATTTAGTGCTGACTGATCATGGGTTTTTTTAAATTTCAAAGTCAATTTGTAATGCATGAAACGATTCCGAGTTGCATCTGCCCAGCAAAGAAGTGCGCTTGGATTATTTACTCCTGGGTAAAGCAAAGGAATGGCACTGTACTTTCCTGAATGCAGAGGTCAATTTGTGAGTCACTCTGGAGACTAATAGAGGCTGTTAATTGAATAAGCTTGAATGTAGCTACATTACAACACCTAAAAATTTAGTGGATCTTTTTGCAGAGATTGGTACGACATACCCTGGAGACTGACTCGTCTTGCATTTAAACGAGAAGCTTTAGATTCCGAACGCAATCTGAATGCAATGACTATAACCGCTTGCCTCATGGCTGTCGTTAGTGCAGGTTCAATGTTTTATGCTGTAGGAATCTCTATGGGTTCCAAACGGAAGTGTGTATGATGGTACAATCAATAATACCCTAGCTTATTGTCAATAATACCCTAGTCACAGCTTAAAGATAATTAACAAATAATTTCCAGGAGTTAATGCTTTATCTGATTTTTAAAACTGTTCAATGCAGTGTGTACTATTTTAATAACTGAATAATTCTGCATTCAGAGGATAGAACATTTCTAGAATTTAAGATCTTCCATTGAAAAGCGTTTTTATTTAGTCTGAGGTCTTCATCGTTTACCTTTAATTAAAAGACTAATTAGACTGCCTTTGTGATTCATCTGTTCCATGAGTATTAATCGAATGGAACAGATGAAATCTATGCGTACAATTCACTGTTTGTACCCTTGTAAAATATCTCAGAAACTGCTGAAAGATTGCTTAGTTGATGAAGAAACATCAAGACCAAATGCAAAATTTGCAACAGGAGTGTCAGTGTCCAGGAATGTCTTGCTCCTCCTTAGAAAATGAGGACTTCATTGAAGTTTCCAACGTCTTGCAGATAGATGGTTGAGAGAAGTGTCTGCTGTACTAAAGGGATGATTATTTTGAGCATGTACTGAAACTCTGTAAGTTTCAAATCGAGAACAGATTGCAATCTACAGCATAAAACGGGACCTTCATCTCACTGAGTCCACACTGACCATCGATCACCCATTCACACTAGTTCCAAGTTATCGCATCCATTCCTTACATACTGGATGTAATTTACAGTCCAATTAAGGCCTACAAACCGGTACATCTTTACGATATGGGAAGGTACTGGAGCACCCTGAGGAAACCCATAAGATCACGGAGAATGTGCAAATTCCACACAGACAGCATCCAAGGTGAGGATCGAAGCCGAGTCTCTGGCACTGCGAGGCTGCATGCAGCTCTTCCAGTTGTGCCACTGTGCCGTCCCAAAGATCAGGTTTTCACCTTAAAAGGAATCCTGTTATGGGCCTTTTTTTGCCAAGGAAGGTCACTAAAGGTGACGGTATAAATGGATTCAGAAGCCAACATCACTGAATTACTGGAGAAAGGAGGGTTCACTGAACCTGTTGTTAAACCAATTTAAAATATGCACATCTATAAACTCGGTGAATCACGTTTAGAATTTCAGCGGGTGCAGCAGCATCTATGGAGCGAAGGAAATAGGCAACGTTTCGGGCCGAAACCCTTCTTCAGTCTGAATAAGGGTTTCGGCCCGAAACGTTGCCTATTTCCTTCGCTCCATAGATGCTGCTGCACCCGCTGAGTTTCTCCAGCTTTTTTGTGTAACCTTCGATTCTCCAGCATCTGCATTTCCCTCTTAAACACGTTTAGAATTTGTTGTGTTGCTGAGTTGAATTGAGATCTCTATTTAATTCCCAAGGAGGTCTGGTGAGTACAGGACAGTATGAGTTCTGTTTCGGGTGCCTCGGTTGTATTTAAACGTAGTGCAGCAGCTGATAGATCACCACATTGCAGGTTCCGTCTGGAGTTCCTGTGAGATGAGAACTGCTGAGCCTGCTAACAGATGAGCTGGAGGTGAATGGGTGCCATCTGACTTCAGCGCTCATCTGTGTGGGTGGATGCTTGTTTTAATGTCAGGGGAGCATTTTGCCCTTCTCTTCGGAAGATGGGGTGGGAATGATGTGGGGAATGTGCGTGGGCATTGGAAATGTATGGTAAGTTTCCGCGGTGATGTGGCAGTGTAAGGCAGGTGTGCGCGTTTCGGGGGCGTGAACGGAGGGAGGAGAGGGGGTGGGGGAGAAGTGTGGCGTGGGGAAGGTGTGACACAACAGATCAGTTCGTCCATCCTGCATTATAATGGAGGTTGCTGGTCAGTCACTGGTAACAATGATGTTGAATGATGGGAGCTGTAAAGCTACTTGGAGAAATTATATGCTGGAGTAGGAAACCTATGAACAGTTTTAAAGACACAAATTAAAAACCGTTTGCTCCAGCTGCATTTCTGTGGTGAACGGACTGCACAGCTGTATTTTACCAAAGTCTTTGATGTTGCTTCAGCTTATGGTTATTGCTAAAACTGCCTGCCTGTCTTTTGGGATTGAGATTGTGATAATGTAACAAAGTGCTTCCTCTCTGATGTATGTGAGTCTGTTAATCTGTGAAAGTCTTAGTGCTGATTATCTCTGCTTGTTGGTACTATTTTTCCAGTTGGTTTAAGAAAGCCCGTAGGAGTAAAAAGTAACAATTTTTTTTATCACAAGTATTTTTTTACTCGTGGACATTTTATCACAGTGTTGAAAAAACGTCACCAGTTACCGGATTTCCCGAGTACCTACCGTTAGCATAACGAGCCGTTACGAGACATCCATGAACTCCTATGGACCCACTACGGACATTCTCCGAGTTCGAATCGGGAAAACTCGGGAGAACTCGTGAATTACTTCGTACAGTGGGACAGGCCCTTAACCGTGAAGCAAACAGTAACTGGACTTCAGGAAGCTACATTACAGTATGTGTAAAGAAAAATAAGACACAGTGTCTTTTTTTGCACACTCAGTCTGAAGAAGGGCACAATACAAAATGTTGCCTGTCCCTGTCTCCAGAGGTGCTACCTGACCTGCTGAGTTACTCCAGTACTTTGTCTTTTTTGGTACACCAGTAGCTGCAGTTCCTTGTATTACAGTATACGTGCAAGCAATTTGTTTTTCACTTGATTGCTGATGGGATTAAATGCTGGGACTTTCTGTTATTTGTCATGTATATAAATGACTTGAATTAGAATGACTGTAATCTGATAAATTGCTGACCACACCAAGATTGGTGGGTTATAGATTGTGAGAGTGGCTGTGCAATGATACACAGGGCCATAGATCTGCTGAAAAGCTGGACAAAACCGTGCAGATAAAACTTAATCCAAACAAGTGTGACATAATGCATTTTGCGTTGTTTACTACTGACCATACAGTATCTAGACTTTAGAAACGACAATGGATAGTGTCTGATGAATCTTGTGTTCTTTGAGGATGTTGAAAAGTGTTGATGAGGGCAGAGCTGCAGACGTTGACTACCTGGATTTGAAGCAAGGCATTTGACAGGGTTCTGCTTAGTAGGCTGCTCTAGACTGTCAGATTGCATGGGATCTAGGGAGAGCCAGCGATAGGATAGAAAATTGGCTTCATGGAAGGATGCAGAGGGTGATGATGTTTATTGGACTGGAATTCTGTGATGACTGGTGTGACCCTGGGAGTGGTGTTGGGCTCAGTGGTGTTTGTGGTTTATATTAACAATTTGGATGAAAGTGTACAAGGCATGATCAGTAAGTTTACAGATGACACTAAAGTGGGTAGTATTGTAGATAGTGAAGATGGCCATCAACAATTATAGCAGGATCTTGTTCAGTTGGGCAAGTGGTCTGAGGAATGGTTATTACGATACGATACAATAAAACTTTATTCATCCCCGGAGGCAAATTGGTCTGCCAACAGTCACAACACACAACAAGGTACACAAAAAAGTTGAAATTAAAATTAAATTTAAAGTGGAAAAAAAAAGAAAATGACAAGCGGCTGTTGGCTGGCTACCGTGTGCACAGCGCCTTAACCCAAATAAACAAACAAACAAACAAACGAGTGAAGGCTTATCTCCTGGACAGAGGATACTAAAACTAGAGTGCCCCGCCCCCCTCCCACACACTGTGTCCCCCTTTGTTCTCCCACCGTTCCTCATAGCGGCCCCCCCACGCCGAGTCCTCCATTGGGTAGATAAGTGTGACGTATTGTATTTTGGGAAGTCAAACCAGGCCAGGACTTTCACAGTGAATGAAAGGGCTCAGGGGAGTGTTCTAGGAGTGTAGGCACTTCGTTATTTGAAAGCCTTTTTTATCTTCAATTTCTTAGTAGATGTAACGTTGTATTCTGCACTCCATTTATTGCCTTCTTGCACCATCCATACTAGTAACTTTTGGTATGATTTGCCTGGATAGCACGCAAATCAAAGATGTTTAGTTTATTGTCATGTGTACCAAGTTAGAGTGAAAAGCTTTTGTTGCGTGCTTTTCACTGAACCTTGACACATATGACAATATTAAACCAATACCAATTATTATTTGCATATTCCCATCAACCGATACTATTGCCTATACCCAGAAGGTAAATTACAAAGGCCAATTAATCTACCTACCTGCATGTTTAGTTTAGAGATACAATGCTGAATCTGGCCCTTCGGCCTACTGTGTCCACGCCAACCAGTGATTCATGTACACTAGTACTATCCTACACACAAGGGACAAATTACAATTCACCAGTCTGTATGTCTTTGGAGTGTGGGAGGAAACCTTGAGCACCCAGAGAAAACCCACGTGGTCACGGGGAGAACGTACAAACTCCATACAGACCGCACCCAGAGTCAGGATCAAAACCGTGTCTCTGGTGCTATAAGGCAGCAAATCTACCGCTGCACCACCATGTGCACATCTTTGGGATGAGGGAGGAAACTAAATATCCATGCAGTCAAAGGAAGAATATGCAAATGCCACATGCATAACAGCATTGGAGGTGAGGATTGAATCCAGATCTCTGGAACTGTGCCACCTTGCTGATATTTCCCACCCCGCGGCATGCAGGAGAAAAGCTCACATAATAATTCTGAATCTTCAAAGGAACTTTCATGTTGCTGCCACCATCTCCTTCCTTCCTAATCTGCCTTGCTCAAAATTTGTAAGTGTGGATCAAAGCTAGAATTGTATTAAACAGTCAAACTTGAAACAAGTTTTAAGCACCAAGCAAGCTGTGTTTAGCTCTACAGTGGGGCTGAGACCAGACTTTGGACTGATGCTGACCAGATCTCAGTTTGTTCTGATAACAGGCTCGGTACCTCCTTGCACTATCAGTTCTGGAGTCTTTGAAAATGCTAATTGGTTCAAGCATGTACAGTTCGGAAGGTAGCAAATAGGGTGTGGAGACAAATGCAAGGAGCTGGGCTATGGAGGGGGATGTTTACAGGAGCTGTGCGATATGAGAGTGGTGTGTGGTCGGGTCCACAGCTGCAGTGGAATGGATACAGAGCTCGTGAACGCCCTTGTTTTCTCTTCCTCACCAATATTACATTCCAATGTGATTGCTAAAACATATGTAAAACCTTCAAGGACAGGGTTGTTTTAATCATGTTCCAGCAAACTAGTGTTTATTTTAAGAATTGCATGTTTTTAAATATTGTCCATCAAGTAACAATAACAACTCGCACTATACACAAATAAACGTTCTTAATCTATGACTCTACCTATGTCATTGATTTTCCAGGCCTGTCTTTCCAGTGGTCACTTGGCCGAAATTCTGGAGGTGATTATATATATATATGTGTGTATATATGTGTGTATATATATATATAGTATAATATATAATATATATATGTGTATATATATGTGTGTATATATATATATATATATATATAATATATATATACCATCATCCAGAACAGTTCCCTCTACGGTGCACCTATAGAAGTTAGTAAGAGTCGTTTGAGACATGCCGAACTTCCTTAGTCTTTGGAATTGGTGTGATTTCTTAGCAGTAGCTTCAGTACCAGATGGCCCTGGATAAATTGTTGTTGAAATTTTTGCCGAGGAACTGAAGCTCTTGGCCATCTCCAACTTGGCACCATTGATGCTCCCTGTCTTGCTGCCATTGAGGGAGAGGTTGTTGTCTTCCACCACGTTACTAAGCTCGCTGTGTCTTTCACCCACTTTCAACCCACTACAGTGTAAACCGCTAAATGGAGTTAATGCAGAATGTTCCCATGTAGTCATGAGTATATAGGGTATATAGGGTGTATAATAGGTTGCCGAGAATGCATCCTTGTGGGACCTTAGGGCACTAGTGTTGAGAATTATTGTGCAGGACATTAGTCTATGGGTCAGGGAGTCACGGTTCTAGTGCCTGAACGGAGTGCTAACTCCTAGATGCAGGTGTGTGAAGAAGTGTTTGGTTGGGATTAGGGTGGCGAGGGGGGAATCTATTGTTAATAACATAGGTATGACGTAGGTGTCCTTGTTATGTAGATCTTCCAGGGATGAGTACAGGACCAGGGAGATGACGTCTGCCATGGACTTTTTCCAATGATAGTCAAATTGCAGTGGATCAAGACTGTCTGGGAGGATGTAGTTAATGTGAGCCATGACCAGCCTCTTGATACAATTCAAGATGGTGAATATCCTGGCCATTGGGCGGTAGTCATTAAGGCATGCTGTGTTACTTGTCTTTGGCACGGGTATGACAGTGGCCTTCTAAGAACTGGCAGGAATCTTAGAATGGAGTTGGGAGAGTTTACAGATGACTGTGAGTACTCTTGCCAGATGGCCTTTGCAGGTCCTTGGGATGTGATCCATCCAGGACAGTTGTTTTCTGCCTGTTCACTCTTAGGAAGGCTGATCTGACATCTGCGATGGTTGCCATAGGTACATGAACACCCGAGGCTGTCAAGGTGGATGATGTCATTCGACCAATCTTCGGCTCAAAGTGAGTATAGGATACTCGTCAAGGATGTGGTGTTTCCAGTGATACTGCCTGGCTTTGTAGCCCATTTTAGCGTGCCAGCTTTGCCACAATTGCTGGGTGTGCAGTTCATTATTCCGTGACTCTAGCCTGGTCCAGAATTCCCTCTTGGCATCCTTGATGGCTTTGTGAAGCTTGCAAATAGATTTAATGTACTGCTCAGGATTATTTGTCTTGAACCCTCCATACCAGGGCCACCTGGGGAATGGGCCTAACGATGCATCTGTGGCTTCAGGTTGAGGAAAACGTATATTGTCTTCTTTGACATCCATTCCTCTACACACTTACAAATGAAGTCTGTGACGGCAGTGGCATATTTATTTAGGTTGAAGATGCTCCTTTAAAATCTAACAAGGCCACTTATTAAACATTGGGTAAGTGTTCCTGTGTCTCTGTTTTTGACACATTTTTTCTTAACATTTGTGTGAAGCACTTAGAACTTTTTATCGTGTAGTTAGCGATCAACATGACAACCACTGCTCCCTCTGGGTATCTTAGTATTCCTGTTTAGAGGTTGATTGTGAACACATTGTACTAGCAAAGTTCACTTCAAATGTCAACACTCTTCCTTGCAGAGTATTACCCAGCACAATACTTTTGTATAAACCTACTGCTTCCATAATCATGAGTTATGCTTCCAAAGGAGTGGTCAGCCTAATCGTAAAAGATTTGCTTAAGGTGATTTACAACCTACTGTTTTTTTTGTATCATTGCTGTGGGTGTGACCAGTATTTAACCAGTTCTGTAGCATCTATGGTGTTTGGTTCCTGCTTGCAATATCCTGCTTTTCAGTTATGTACTGCACCAATGGACTTATTCACACAGTAATTTGGCTGAATAATCCATTTTTTGACAACATGACATAATATGTGGGGGTGGGGTGTGGGATAACAAAAGGAGGAGCTGGGTGCTTTGTAACTTTGTCTGTGCCGTAGGTGGCTGCTATTTGTATATACATTTGGTATGCAAGCAAAGAATTTCCCTGTGCCTAGTCATATGTGACAATAATGTATTCCATTCCATTATATTTTAAAGCACCAAATGATGATTATAAAAGCTGACAAATAAAACCTTTTAATCTTTCTCTGTCGTTCAGAACAATCACGGCTGATACCGTATTCCCACTCTATACCCACATCCTTTCATGCCGAGATATCTACCTATATTTTAAATATTCAGTGACATGAGCTCTACCCTGTTCGGTGGTACAGAATTCCATAATTTCGCCACCCTCCCAGTGAATAAAGTCCGCCTATAACTGGCCTAAATGCCTCTCCGTCTCAGTAGCAATCCGAAACCCAAAGTGCATTTTACATTTATACTCTTAAGATTAAAGAAAATAGCAGATTATTTAATACAATTTCAATACCTACAGCCTGTTAACCACCCTGTTCCTTTCCCCATCTCCATGTCATCTTTAATCCCAGAGTCCCACATTTCTCTACTATTCCCCCTTCTTTCACCTCCCTCCTTTCCTCTTCCATCCATATCCCTCCCTGCAGTGTTACATTTAATTTCTACTGTTTTGTTTGACTGACTCTGTTTTTGCCACCTTTTCTCCATTAACCTTTGTCACTAGGTTAGCTGTCTTCATGTTTTTTGGTAATCTTGCAAACTTCAATGATACTTTATTGTCACATGTGCCAAGGTACAATGACATTCCTTTTTTGCTTACAATTCAGTAAATAATCTTACAACACATAGGCACAATCATACAAGTACAATATACAAAATCAATTACACTGACGCAGTACCATGTTCAAACTTAATGTTCACTCCCTTTCTTCTGTGATTGCTTGATTATTTTCCCCCATATCTGTTTTACCTCCATTGAATGGTCCTGTGATCCTCTTCTGTAGTTCCCATGTAGCAACTGAGGTTCGATGTTGTGTGAGTTTCATCTTCCCACTTTTCAGCCCTCATTACTGCCATACCACCTGCTGCAACCTCCCATCTGACCCTTCCTCCCAGTGTGTCCCATCAGCTCCCTGGCACATGTGTTGAAATCACAGTGCAAACCGCGTGTCGTCATTGTCGTGCCTGCAGCGTAGTCTCTAAAGCTTCAGACTTCCACCGCAGCTGCTTGTCATGTACCACCAATCATTACTCTGCCTGTTGCCAGGCTCTCTCGCATGATCAGCTTATTGTCCAACCATGGCCATTTCGTGCAAGAGATTATTAACCTCCTGGTCAATATTAACACAAATGTACAAAGTTTCTTATTTATTTAGTGATTGTGCCAGCCATTTGCATCATGCCTCCTGAGAGCTTCTTTAGCAGATAATAAACAACAGTTGCATTTTCATCCGTGGTATCCTGACACCACAGACATTATGGGGAGAAGGCAGGAGAATGGGGTTAGGAGGGAGAGATAGTTCCGCCATGATTAAATGGTGGAGTAGACTTGATGGGCCGAATGGCCTAATTCCACTCCTATTCCTTATGACGTAATGACACTGCCGATAGCAGTTTCTCACTAACACTCAAATAACCCTATGAAACTTTTCAATAAATGATCACAAAGTCAAGGAAGCAGCCTCCTCTATGGACGATCCTGCCTCTAGGTTTGTCCTAACTCGTGCTTTGAAAGTTAATAGGTTGCAAATGTTCTGCACCATCACTTTAACACACAAATCTCTTGTCGATCGACCATCAGAGATCCAGTTCAGGCAGCATTAAGTCTGTGGATCCCCTTCAATCCAGCACCACCTTTGCCTCTCTGCGTACCCGAAACGTCTGACTGCGAATAGAACGCACTCTCAAAGTTCCATTCAAATGTCAACATTTATTTGAGTGCAGAATGTTACTCAACAGCATGATTATGCACAAATTTGCTCATGCTGCTCAAGCATTTCTGAGCCTCGCCCCTGTACAGGTGACCAACCCACCAGCAGTACCTTAGCACCACGTATCAAATGCGGTTCACAACCTGCTATTGTATTCCATATTCTCTCCCTCTATGTCTAGACATTGTACTGTTGTGTGGCAACAAGTATCTGGTTTGTTTACTTGGAACTAGCTCTGGCATCTGTGGTATCTGGTTTTTCTTCTTTGAATAAAGTGCTCTGTCTTCAAACATGCATTTTGCCAGCAATTATATTCACAAAGTCAGTTTTGTTTTGTTTGGTAATGTGACACTACTGTCTTGATGTAATCAGCACAACTTCAGCACATTGAAAGAAGTGTACTGATGTATGTTGTTGCTTCATAGTCTGTTCCTTCTCCTCCCCCAAATCCCGTACCCTGCCTTTCCAGTTTGTTTCCAATACTGCCGTCATCAGCTTTGTTTCTTGCCCTGTTTGCCATTCACAAAGATGCAGGGTCAGGCTCGGATAAAATGTGTTGAATCCTGTAGCACAGACAGTAGCCATTATGCCGTTGTGACTGTTCAACAAGAGCTTTCTCCTGTGGGGAGATGCCACCTTAATGCCACTATGAAATCCCAATTTTATTCTGCCAGTCTCAATTTGTTATAATTGCAGACAATGACAATGACAATGAGCACATTTAGAACAGGCCAAAGCTTGATTGCACAGTGGCGCAGCGGGAGAGATTCTGCCTTACAGCGCCAGAGACCCGGGTTCGATCCTGACTGCAGGTGCTCTCTGTATGGCGTTTGTACGTTCTCCCTGTAGCCGTGTTGGTTTTCTCCCGGTGCTCCAGTCTCCTCCCACGCTGCAAAGTTTGCAGGTTAATTGGCTTCGGTAAAAATTGTAAATTGTCCGTAGTGTGTAGGATAGAACTAGTTGGCGTGGACTAGGTGAACTGAAGGGCCTGTTTCCACGCTGTATCTCTTGAGGTCTAGGTGAAATCTAAAAACAACAAATTTTCATATATGCTAATCTTTTCTGAAATTGTGACAAGATATGTCCAGCTTTGTTCTCCCACCAAACTGGGGTGCTGTAACATTGGTGAGCTCAGCAAATGAAGGAGTCATTGCTTGGCTCTAGAGAGGCATGAGCACATTTCTGCAACTGTAGGTAGCCAGTATGCATGCAAACTTGGTAAACCTAACTTGATAACATGGGGGAGTCTTATTGATCTACTGCTGAGAGTCTTCATGGTGCGGCCAATTTTGAAAGGCAAGTGCATGTCATGAAGAATTTACCTCCATGAGTTTTCAATTTGAGTTTGCCAAAATATTTTAGCTGTTTTTTTCCGTTTAATTTTGATGATTCTGTGTTGCCAGTATATCTGTTCCATGTGGTTTGTTTGAAGGCGGTGAGAGTAGATAAGGATAGTTGCTGCTTTCCAGTGCAAGAGTGCAACAAGATAAGAGAACAAGCAGCTGATAATGTTAACTCTAAATCAATATGGTATCTTGTTGCTTCAACGCGGCTTCTGAGAGTGATGTGAGCGAGCACAATTGACGAGGAAGGCTAGAAGTTGCATTCAACTAATTTCAAGGAAACTGCATGAAATTATACTTCGACCCGATGACATCACATAAAGTAATACATTACAAAATTCTTGGAGGAGATTAATCTTATTCATTGCTATTTTCCTACTACATAATTATAATGCATGTCTGCTGAAGATATGAACATTCTAGCTTTTTAAAATTCAGAGTTTGTAAGATAAAACCTATGGGGGATAAAAAATGCTTCCGTGTGAGGTCATATTTGACCTCTGACCCTAAACAAACATTGTCAGCATTACAAAAATGTCACGATAAACTTAAAAAAATATATATGAATCCTATATACAGTACAAAACAATATGCCTGTAATGCTTTCAGAATTAGAAGAGATGTATTGCCCAATTTTTCTTTTTTGGGGGTCACAAGTGACTAAGAATGGGTCCTGAAGAGACTGCACTTCCAACATTCTGTCTCCATATCCTGAAAATTGTTCATTTATAATTGGTGTCAAAGATCCCAACTCGAAGCGTCGCCTATCTATCTTCCAGCCATGGTGCCCACTGAATTACTCCAGCACATTGTTTGACCAACATCTGCAATTCCTTGTGTCTACATTTAACTGCTCCACTGCAAAATCTTCTTGAGGTGTTATGACTTTGAAGACGTTCTCTTCCTTTATCTACCTATCAGTTGCCAGACCGTGTCCTGTTCCACCTCTTTTCCATCTTCTCCCCACTAAAGCTAGTCTGAAGAAGGGTCCCGACTCATAACAACACCTATCCAGAGATGCCGCCTGATCTGCTGAGTCATTCTAGTACTTTTGATAAACAGCGTCAGCAGTTCCTTGTGTCGACTTTAAAGATTTTGGAAGTCTGCTTAGTTTGGAGACTGGGGAAAAGAGTGAGACAAATTTCCATGTGTGCCTAGCTAATGGGAAACAAAATCCTGGACATCTTGGGATTCTAGATTATCTGTGAGGTTTTTTTTTCATGAGATGTTTGGGTAATGAGAAACCAAACTCTTAAAATATGAAGGCTATCAAAGTCCAACATATGAAGAGCCGAAAGCTGTGAATAAGTTAATTATTATTTATTTTACTTACTGTAAATCTGTGCAACACAAGCAGCAATTAGTGCTGTTGTCTCAATTCCTGCGACTTGGATTAAAACTGTTGTCCTTGTGCAATTTGCATGTTCTCCCTGTGACCATGTGAGGTTCCACCAACTGGCATGGTTTACTCCCACACTCTGATCTGATAGTAAATTAACAGTTTATACCAAAATACCCTTTTAGAGTAAGTAAATGGCTGATGAACTGATGGGAAAAAGAAAGGTCTGATGAGATTGTTCTGCTGGAAGTTAGCATACACCTGATAAGATGATTAGCCTTCTCCTGCGCTTTTTGCAATAAAGTAATCTTTAAAAGTTATTTATTAATAATTTGGTATTGAACACCTATCTATTCCAGTTCGCTTCCTCAAGAATTCTTAAAATATTAAATCTTTAATGATTTTTTTGACTAGCAAATGCAATAAATCACTTTTCTTTAAATGTACATATTTAGAGCCATGGTGGGTCAAACGACCTCCTGGCAGAGTTACTCCATGATTCTGTGACATTGAGGATCTGGTCAAGAAATCGGCAATTTCTATTGCCTGTGCCTGTCCTGGTGCAGAGGATGGTGTTCAGTTTGAATAACGTGCCTGTTCATTTGATTATGAATACCTTTTCAAGGTAGATTATATACCAGCTTTACGGCGGCGGACAGCGCTTGCTGCCTTTTGTGGAGTTGAGACTCGGATGCCATGCCAATTCTCGGATTACACATGGAGGTAATGAAACCCTTTGTTTAATCCTGCTCTATCCCATCAGCAGGCGGATTGCTGTGTCCACCTGCTTCTGGCAGGTGGGGGCCTGAGGGGTGACTTTGGCCTAGTAGCTATTGTCATGGTAACCTATCTGGATATTGAGTGGAGGACACATAGGCAGCTGAAGCACCTGCTGTCCATTGCTAATGGTGCTGGCACCACTTCTTAACCCCAGTGTAAATTGGCAAGAGAGGCAAAACACACTCTTTAGCAATGATAGTTACCAATCATCTTTTAAATCCCACGCTTTAGATGTTAGTATAGTTTAGAGATACAGCGCGGAAACAGCCCCTTCGGCCCACCGGGTCCGTGCCGACCAGCGATCCCCGCACATTAACATTATCCTACACATACTAGGGACAATATTTTTACACATAAGCCAAGCCAATTAATCTACGAACCTCTATGTCTTTGGAAGAAATGTTGTCATTTCCATCATTGGTAATCTGCGTCATTCTTGGTGCTACAAAATATTTTTGTTAGCATTAACAATATAGTAAAGATATATTTAAGGTGGTGACAATTATTTGAAAGTTCAAGGAATTGACACAAGAAGTCTGAGACTTGGTTGTTGAATGGTGTGGCAGACCTGAGGAGCCTGGTGGTCTATTAATGCTTCTATTTTCTTGTGGTAACAGGTTCTTGTGTGGGGGCACGTAGAATAAGGCATCCACATCTCAGACTTCGTATGTGTGTGATGGGCCAGTTTGCATTCTGTACTGTGAACTTTAGCTACCCCTCCAATGATTATTTTTATGCATGAATCAAGTTACATTGCTCACCAATCTTTACTGACTCCCATTCCACCAAAGACTTCAACAATAAAGGAGTGGGATGAGGCACCCTAGCCTCCAAAGCCTGCTCCAACTTTCAATGGCTGGTCTACCCTAGACTTGAGTTTGACATTTGTGTTCAAATCTTACCATGGCCTCTTCTTCCTCCCCCTTTAACTTCTGCTAACCCTACCACATTCTGTTCTTGCAACCTTTAACCTTTTGAGCATTGCTTTCCCTGCCTCTGCTGTTGGTCGGGTGTGTTTTCAGACATGCCAAGATCCTAGTTTAAAAATACTCTGCATTTTCTTTCAAACTGTTGACTATGTTCCCTTATTGACCATGTCTTTGATTATCTCTGCTCAAGATATCCTCTAGTTTTGGTATTACTTTGAATTGACATTTTTTCTTGTGAAGAACCTATTGGGTCATGAATATTGTTCACATTGAACATACTTTTATAAATGCACATTGTGCTTTGTAAGGTCAGTCGGACACAAGTGTTGATTTGTGCCAGCTCTTTTTGATTTGTTATTCACTGTCGATGAATAATTAAGCTTAATGCACATAGGAAATCTATATTTTGACCCAATGCATGAAACCGATACTCTGGAAAGTTGATGATGAGAGCTGGCTCCAATTACTTGGATGTGCAAAATGGATAATTAACTCCTTGCACCAAGCACCCTGATCTAGCAATTCAATAAGGAAATGCATCTTTAACACAGTGTGCAACTTAATTAAAGTTAAACATAGATCTATGAAATGATCAATGTTTGCCAGCATAGACTACAGATCATGGTAGGTTGAATCGCAAGGGCCTGTCAGATTTAATGCGGCTGCACATGGAGTTTACTGGACTCAACAGCAAGGGTGTTAGTCCCTATGCAACATGTATTTGAACTCATGCCACAACATTAGAGGATGGGTTCACTGCAGTTGGGAAACTGTATGATGGAAGAAAGAAGTTCTGCTCCAGCTTTTCTTGCAGATTTAAATTGTGGGGAAATATCCCACAGAGGTTAACAATGGATTGTGCTCAATGAGATTAATTCCCCAGCAGTTTCTGCATGACGATCCTTACTTTCTGAGGGCCCAGACCATATGAATCTTGCTTTTCGGGTCTTGAATTTTCGTCACTTTTCTCGTCCTAAATTTGTGTCGTTTTCGCGTCCTGAAATTTCGTCTTTTTTGCGTCCTGAATTTTAGTCCCTTTTAGACCCTGCTTCCCAACCAGCTGCTCCCACTCCTGGTGGTGGAGAAACAGGCCCCCGGCGACTATGTTCTTGCTGTTGTGATCCAAATGCACCTGACTACTGTGAGGAACATTGTTTAAAATGCCTCATGTCAGCATCCTGTATTCTGAATTAAGCAATGCTGCTCAATCCGGAGAGTTTTGACTGGAGATATTCTAGTGTATTTGCTTAGTAGATGCTCACACACACACACCAATGTAAACTTGTTTCAATGGTTGAAAAGCAAAAAAAAACTGCAGATGCTGGAAATCCCAAATAAAAACTATTTCCAGCACTTTCTGTGGGTTGGGCAGCATCTGTGGAGATAAACAGACAATGGTTTCAAGCCAATGATCTATCTGTATAACCTGATAACAGAATATCAACCTGAAACATGAATTCTGTCTGCTGCTGGGCCAGATCTCCTGAGTGTTAACAATAATTTTGTGTTTTTTATTTTATTTTCCAAGTTTTGGTTGAGGAATTAAAATCGATTTAGAAATCGGCAAGACCTTTCTATTTAGATTATTTCTATTGCTGGTGCTACACGCATTATATAATAGTAACAGCCACCGCTTCTCTACCAAAATTCAGCCCCTTGTGACTTTATTAAGTCTAACAGCGTGGAAACTGGCCCTTCGGCCCAAGTTGCCCACACCGACCAACATGTCCCATCCACACTAGTCCCTCCTACTCCTAATTCGCCAAAGCTATCCTATCCATGCATCTGTCTGAATATTTCTTAAATGTCACGATAGCACCTGCCTCGACTACCTGGTCCGGCAACTCGTTCCACACACCCACTACCATTTTTCTAAATAAAACGTTACCCCCTCGGGTTCCTATTAAATTGTTCCCTGCCAACTTTAAACCTATATCCTCTGGTTCTCGATTCACGTACTCTTGATTTAGAGACTATGCGTTTACCCGATCTATTACACTCATGATTTGTACACCTCTATAAGATCACCCTTCATCCTCATGCGCTCCAAGGAGTAGATCCTTGTCTGCTCAACCTCTCCCTATAGCTCAGACCCTTGAGTCCTGGCTCATTTGGATGTGGTGTACAATGTGCAGCCACTATTGTTAGTTCTACTGACTAGTATTTTTTTTTGGTTTATTACTGTCAAATGCACTGTGTAACACAACTTTGTTTTGGATACTATCCAGGCAAATCATACCATGCACGATGAGTACAATCAAACCATAAATACAATAGGTAGTGCAAAAGAGAAATCGGAGTGTGGAATGCAGTGCAAATACAGATGCATTACGAAGCACTCAGCTCTTTGAATAATGACAATCTATCTTTCAACATTACCTATGGGGAAGACAGAATTTGGTTGATACCTCATCTGAAAGAGGGCACCTCCAATTGGGCAGCATTCCCTCGGGACTGAATTCAAAACCGTTTGGCTGTCCTTCATAGCCAAATAGAGAACAAAATCTTCTAGTGGACCAAGTTCAGTTTGGCCATTCTTCTTCATCAAAATCTGGTCAAGGCAGTTGTTAACATAGTACGGGGCATTTTCCGAAATCTGATTTTTGTCCTAATGGAGGAAATCCAAATGCGCATGACATCCCAGCAAGAACAGAGGTCTCTTGTTTGTTAATGATTCAGCTTGTTCTGCTCTACTGCTCCACAGACTGGCTACAGGGTCGCTACTGCAGGCAGCTAATAACTCTGCTCTCAGACATAGAGTAGTTCTAAGCAAAGATCGCTCTAAGATCTTTGGTTCTAAGAGAGTATTTGTCAATGGGTGGGATCTCCCCAGGGCTACTTCTGGCCTTTGGAGTAGTCCCTTGTTGAACAGATTGTGAGGTGCTTGCACGAAGTAAAATAAAGGGGAATAACTATAAGGGTGCATGGATTTTATTGTCTTCCCATCCTGGGTATTATGACATCCTCCGGGACATGGAAGTTGGGCATCAAATGTAACAGGGATTCCTGAAGCTGTAATGTTAAGATAATAGAGATATATGGTTCAAAAACAAAAAGTTACGGTTAACTTAAAAAATGGATACTCTTCATAATACTTGGTGTAGTTTAGAGATACAGTGTGGAAACAGGCCCTTCGGCCCACTGAAGGCCCTTCGGCCCAGACCAGTGATCCCTGCACACTATCTCACACAGACACACTACAGACAATTTTACAATTTAAACTTATACCAGCCAATTAACCTACACACCTGAACGTCTTTGGAGTGTGGGAGGAAATCGAAAATCTTGGAGAAAACCGACCCGGTCACGGGGAGAATGTACAAACTCCGCACAGACAGCACCCTTAGTCAGGATCGAACCTGGGTCTCGGGCGCTGTAAGGCAGCAATTCTCCCGCTGCGCCACCGTGCCGCCCTTGTTCCAGTTCTAGACCTTCTGTCCCCAGATATCCCGAGATAGTCTCTACACTATATGTACACTCCGAGACATCTTTGGGAGTTTGTGGGAGGGGGCATATTTTGGCATGGGTGAGCAAGTATGGCTTTCATTCACATTTTTTCTGCTGGTGTTATGAATACAGGAAATGTGGGAAATATTAAGTAAATGAGGTGAGACTTGTGGAGGGAGAAACGTTTTGTCAAAGAACTTTCAATAATATTTCCTTATGTTTGCTGCAAATTTCCAAATTCCTGTGTCGTGTTTTTTTCATTTTGTGAATTGGTTTTGGCTCTGCGATAGGGAATGCAAGACCACATTATGGATCACCCATATTTGAATTTACATTCTAATTGGGTAGGTCGTTTTGTGGGACCTGTCGAGTATTACCAACTCATTGCCTCATTTATTCTGTCTGTCGACACTCTCACCAGAATTTGAAGCACACTGCTACTGTGTGGAAGTTAAAGCAATCCTAACCGTTACCAGTCTCCTGTGGTTTAAAGCCTTGCCAACACCTGGTGAATGAGTACAGTGACATTTGTTGATTACATTGCTTTATTACAAATATAATTTACAGCCACACAATTAAAATCTCAGAATGATGTTCTTATAGATGATGGGTTTTGTAATATACCTTTGGTCTGTTAACGAGGCAGTTGCCCCCTCTCAAACCTCCAGGCCTACGTTATTGATTGAATTAATACAGTACAGAGAAACCATTAATGCAAAGCAGTCTGAGTTGCCTAGAACAAAAAGCAGAACATTGGACAAATTCAGCAGGTCAGGCAGCAGCAGTGGTGACAAAACGTGGGTCGAGGTTTCAGGTCAACATGTTGCATCACTCCTTCTGAACTCTTCCAGTGTTTTATTTTGTTTTTGTTCTGGATTCCAGCATCTGTGGAAGATAGACACAATATGCTAGAGTAACTCAGCGGGACAGGCATCATCTCTGAAGAAAAGGAATGGGTGACGTTTCTGGTCGAGGACCTTCTTTAGACTTATTTTTGGCTGTTGAGTCTATTTTGGTTGTTGAGTTTTTGAGTTGTCTTGAGTTGAAATTTAAGCTTTTGCAGCAACGGGGATCCTTCAGGCTGTGCTTTGGTAAGTCTGAACAACGTTGTACTGCAGAGCGTGAAGGATGGATCTAAATCAAATGTGTCTGCTTTGACCTGGCTGGCTGTTCACAGGAAAGGATATCCTGGATAAGATGCAGTCTTGCTGTACATTCATGGTGGGTCCAGCAATAGATGTTGCCGCATGCAGGGCCAAACTTCATGTGAAGTCCAACATAGCAGCAGTAAGCATCTTGAGCCTGCGCATACAATCAGATCGGCCAGAATCTCATTGAATACAACAATTCCTCCCGATTCAGAGACAGTTTCTTTCCAGCTGCTATCAGGTAACTGAATCATCCTACCAACAGCTGGAAAGCAGTCCCAAACTACTATCTACCTCATTAGAGACCCTTGAATTATCTTTAATCAGACTTTACTGGCTTTATCTTGCACTAAACATTATTCGCGTCATTCCCTTTATCATGTATCCACACTGTGGATGGCTCGATTGTAATCTTGTATTGTCTTTCCGATGACTGGTTAGCACGCAACAAAAGCCTTTGACTGTACCTTGGTACACGTGACAATAAACTAATTTCAAACTTAATTGTACATTCCCTTCTACCCCAGATAACCTCCCGCTCCATTGCTTATCAAGAATCTATTTCTACCTTCAAAATAAGTGACTCCGCTTCTACTGCTCTTCGATGAAGAGATTTCTAAAGCTTCTCGACCCTCTGAAACGATAACAAACATCACTCAGCCCTGTCTTAAACGGGCAATCCCTTGTATATAAATACTAAGTCCACATCCCACAAGAGTAAACATCCTTTCTATATCCACCCTGTTAAAACACCACAGGATCCAGTATATGGTGTTCATTGTGCTGGAGTTATGTTGGTGTTTGACTCTGCAGCCCTCCTGAACTGGAGATGAGAAAAAGGTTCAGGGTATTTTTATAAACGCTATAATTGAATCTCTTATAATAGGTTGTTAAATGCTTAATTTAAATACAAATATTTAAAACATTTGTAACGGTTATTACATGATACCCTGGGAAGTGAAGCTCTGCTCTCAGCCTTGCCTTTTGTGATAGAGTATGAAAGTGTACTGGGGCAGGACCCCAGCAATGTGCCTTCTGCAGACTTGCTGTGTTTTGCCAAGTTTGAGTTTGGCCCAGGATGATCAGACCTCTCCCTGTATCTGGTCCGTACAAGAAGTGATGAAGCCACGTCCAATCAAACCCACCAATTGTCCATACTTTTGAGGTTCATTCCCTGTCAACAAGTTTATATAATAATGGCTCTGCATTGTGTGTTGCCTCTGTGGTCAGTTCCATTCACTTTGTGGAATTTTGGAAGCTGGGTACTTTGTGCAGTTGCTATTATTTAGCACCAGTGACCAAGCACGAATTTCCACATAAATTTGCCTTGCATTTTTAACTGTACCCATATCATTTTTTACCCTGTAATTTAAAAGTGTGCCTGTACAATCCTTAAAGCAGTGGTCCAGGAATCAGCTACGTTGACAATGCAACGGAATTGCACCGAGGGCTGTTTAGTTCTTTACATTAAGCACTGCATTATTCTGGACTATAATTTCAATGGAACTGAAGGATCTTTTCAAATACAAGTTGCCTGATCACTTAAAGTTGAAATGCAAAGCAGGATCTGTGGTGTGACAAGGAAGCAGCGGACATCTCCCCCAGAAGTTTTGCAATTAAGTAGATTGTTGGAAATCAAGGAGCAAGCAGACTAATCAATGATCTAACAGTTAATTCAATTAAACAGTAATATTCCTCAGTCTGGCATTGGAGGAAAAGCCTAGATTTTGTACGACTGGTTCTTTTAAGGGACTCTGCTCATTGTGCATATTATATCCAACATTAGGAAGACCGTGCAGTGGCAGAATTGCAGTCCTTTTATCAATGGCATTTCAAACACAATTATATTCTGAATTTCTACCTTCAAGTGTTTATAACTTCAGAATTTCAAAATTAATTCTGCTTCAAGCTCTGCAATAGAAAGTGTCCTAAGCTGCACCTCCATGATCAATGTATCCTTCTTTGCATTTGGCAGAACATGTGGGAGCAGAAAGCAAACAGCTTTTCAGTTAGAAAATTGACACTGCTTTGAAGAGAGTAAATATCAGGATTAGCAAAATCCTAAATTCTCCTGTTTCCTTATGACACATGGGAGGCCATTCAGCCCATCCTGGATCCACCATTTCTAGGAGTGCACACATTCACTGTCTAATTCTCGCATATCCATCACCGTTTCTTCAGTCGCCCATCAAGCTAAACATTTGCAGTGGTCAATTAACCTCAATCAGTAGTCAATTCCAGCGTGTCTTTGGGATGTGAGAGGGAACTGAAGCACCCAGGGAAACACGTGTACACCACTCCTATCTGCCTGTTTGTGTACACCACTCCTAGCTGCGTACTAAAGCAGTTTTCACATAGTCTCATAAATTCATTCAGTAATTTCTCAAGAGTTGAATGAAAGTTTGCTGCAACCATTCCTGCTGGCAAAATTACAGTGACTCTTTAATCTCCTGTACAAATTAACCCAACTGATGTAAGAGTTAAAGCTGCAACTCTTTCCAAAGTACTATAAAAAACATCAGCATCTATTGCACCAGCGCGTGCAGCAAAATGCATTATGTGAAGGAAGGAACTGGAGATGCTGCTTTCCCTGTTAGTTGGCCTCTCTGAAGGAGAGAATGAGTGCCCACTGAACCTCTGTGATAAAGAATCTTCACAACCATACATTTTTGTTCTGAAATTATCACTGTAAATTGCAGAAATGTTGTGTTTGCAGGGGCTCTGCCAGTACTGGACATCTTCCCCTACTTGCCAAAGTCAACGTGTTAATCCTACTCATTTAAAGACTGTCTTCCAGTCTTTCGGTAATTGTTTTGGGGCAGTGGATGCCAAGCTCTTGTGGATTTGAAAAGTTAAATTGGTGTAATTCTCTGGGTCATTCACACAGGCAATTTTACACCATGGAGATGTTAGAACCCCGCACGATGATTCCTTTCCCCTCCTGCCCTCTTCCAGTAATGGAGTTGCTATCACCCACTGTGCTTTTTCTGAAAGGCAGCTAACTTCTCGGGCTATTTGTAGTGTATGCTTTACTACTTTCATTTGATCATCATTTGAGTGTGGAATCAATCTACGTGTTCATTCAATACCCGAGGCTGGCGAGTTCAGATTGAATCAGTATTGTGCATCCACTGTATTAACCCAGTCTAATAGAAATTGTCCAGCATGTTGTGTATCACCCTAGGTTTCCACGTGACCTGATTTCATTACTCTCACAAATCTAAGTTCTACTTTACATTTGTGGTGTTCATTTTCTTTATCGGCAGTTAAATCGTTTGCTTTCTCTGTGTTTGTTTATTGCCAGTGCAGGAGAAGATACATGCTCCAAATAGTCTCCTTATTTGTACAAGATTCCATGCACACTGTTTATTTTCAATAGCTGCTTTATCGTGAGCCTTGACAGTGATTGATGTGTGGCGTACCTACTTGTGACCTGTTGTGGCATTACTAGTTAGGAACAGCTTTGTATAGTTTGGTTAGAACTTCCCTGCTGTCAATTGTACATTTCCTACGTAAAAACATGTACTGATGGTGTGAGCCTAGCTTTTTGAATCTGCCAGTGGTCTGACACTTCTGCTGTTCATTGCCCATGTTTAATTCTGGAATGCATTGGGACATTTGATACATTGAAAGTACAATGCTATGTAAGTTGGTTAAAGTCCTGGTTTCTGATTTTTTTTAAATGATTCACAAACACCACATTTAAAAGCAAATGTAGCGGGCTTGCAATATTACTGCAGGTGGTTGCTTAGTTGTATTATAAGGACCTGCTTTTCAAGCTGAAAAATAAAAGTTGCCTGCCTTTAAAAATACAATTTCTTTGATTCTAACGCTAGGGAAAATAGTTAAATATATGTCATTTTTCTTCAGCAGCAGTTTTGTCTCTGAAGCGTTTAAGATCTTCTGACAGATCTACAATTACAAAGTACTCGGGAGACTGCCATTGAAGGAAGGGGAACAGTGAGACATTTTAAATATTAGAAAAAGCAGACCAACTTATTCAGAGGGTAGGTCGGGGAACATCCCTCAAGGAACAGACACCTTCCTGGCTGACCGCCAGTTATTCCCATTTGTCAGCACACTGCCTGTCTAGTTTACTATCAGGAACTGGTCCGTGAAAGTTTCAAATTGTGCAACTGATCAGTTAGTGCCTACAAAACAGAATTACACTTATTAAATGGGTCTTGCTGGTTCCGTTCTCAAAACTTGCGCAGGACAACTGGCCGGAATCTTTGTGGACATCTGCAACCTTACATTACTGAGGTTTGAGGTTCTTGATTGCTTTAAAAGGGCACAAATAATACTGGCACCCAAGAAAAGTAAGGTGATATTCCTCAATGACTACTGACTGATGGCACTAATGTTCATGGTGATGAAGTGCTTTGAGAGTTTGATTATGGCGTATATCAACTCCTACCTCCGTAAGAACCTGGACCGCCTACAATTCCACGATTGCCTACCACCTCAATAGATCAATGGGGATGCGATCTCTTTGGCTCCCCACTCTACACGACCACTCTGACAATAAAAGCACATACTATACATCAGGTTGGTGTTCATAGACTACAGCTTGGTGTTCAACACCATTATCCCCTCCAAATGTGTCGACAAGCTCAGGGAACTGGGTCTTTGCGCATCCCTTTGCATTTGGATCCTCGACTTCCTCATCAACAGAACACATCGGTATGAATTGGCAACAGCCCTTACTGCTCGATAACCATCAGCAGGGGCACCTCAAGACTGCGTGCTCAGCCACCTTCTCTGCTCACTCTATACCCATGACTGTAGCTGAACACAGTTCCACCTCCATCCTTAAATTCCTTGAAGACCCCTCTGTTAAATGAATTACAGATAACAATGAGTCGGAGTACAGAAGGGAGATCGATCGTCTGATTGAATGGTGCCAAAACAACAACCTTGCTTTAGTAAAACCAAGGAACTGATTGTTGATGAAGACCGAGGATTCACAAACCTGTCTTCATTGATGGGACGGTGGTGGAGAGAGTTCAAGTTCCTGGATGTGTATATATCTGCCGATCTGTTCTAGATTCAGCACATCGACGCAATCATAAAGAAAGCTCATCAATGACCCTGCTTGCTTTGAAGATTTGAAATGTTGATGAATATTGTCTTGAACGTCTAAAAATATACAGTAGAGAGCATATTGATTGGTTACATCACAGCCTGGTTTGACAGCTCAAACGCCCCGGAACAAAGAAGATTACTAAAAGTGATGAACACAGCGCAATCCATCATGGGTACAGACGTTGCCACCATCAAAGAGGTGTACAGGAGGCACTGCAGACTGAAGAAGGGTCTTGACCTGAAACTCCATTCCTTCCCTCCAGAGATGCTACCTGTCCTGCTGAGTTACTCCAGCTTTTTGTGCCTTTCTTCAGTTTAAACCAGCATCTGCAGTTCCTTCCTATACTCCTGAGATTGAGGTTGACTTCTGTTTTGAAGATTCTGAGGTGGTGATGAAATCTCGGTGTGAACCACAGACTGCGCTGTAGTGGGTGAGTGGGTGGGTAGTTTGTGTGGTGGTGCACTCCTACAGCTACAGCGGGCCTCTGTGCTGCTTATGAGTGTCCTCAAGATTCTCAAAAGCATCCCCGATATTCATTTCACTCCAAGGGGCAAGATGTGGTACTGCAGTTTGAGTTGGTGTACAGGCAAATTAGGAAGACTAGACCAAAAGAAAGTTGTTTATGAAGTGGCTCGTTCCCAAACCTTTGACTGTCTGATCAGCTCTTCAAACAGATCCACTCACTTGTCAGTACATGTAAACCCAAGTATACCAGTATTAATACCAGTATTGAGATGTGTGGCCAGCCAGCCTATGTCCATACATGGAAGAGGCAAGTCACCAGGTTTGCAGAAGGTTCTTTCTCAGGACCAGCTCAAAATGGTTCCTTCAATGGGGATAAATTACCCTCCTAGGTGCTACCATCTCTTTCTACTTCCCATGTGTTGTAACAATACAGAAGGAGGCCATTCAGCCCAGATCAGCCACCCAGGAGTGCAATCCCATTTGTCATAATTGAGCCAGAGCTCCAGGAGCAGTGAAGCAGCAGCATTAACTGTGGCACTTCTCTGCCACTCATTATGCGTCATATTTCCACCTATCTTCCTTATAAATTTTTCTCTCGCCTTTTTGACCAATTACTAAAATCCGCACCAACGGAGCAGCTAGTATCCTCAGGACCAAAATACACTGAGATAGAGGCTTTTGACCAATTGAATTATTATTTTCACATGGACAGTATCTGCATAAGGTTTATTTCTGTTTCTGTACAGACTTTCATTAATAATGTGTGAACCATTTGGAAATCAGTATCTGATTCCACATGTTTTTCTTGCCCACACAAGATGTCAACATACTTTATGCTTATGTAGCCACTGCTTAAATTATCTCAAGGAATCTAATTTAATTCATTCAGAGATGTTTCTTTCTCATTCTGTTCCTACTATAATCTTCTTCCTCACTCTGTCCCTCCCCCAGACAGCTAGCAAAAATGGGCCGACAGAGAATGAAGCCAGGAGATCGGAGGATGGTGAGGATAAAAAGCTCAACAAATCCCAGCAGCTGAAACGAGTCTTCAAAGAATACGGAGCTGTGGGAGTGGTGTTTCACATTGGGATATCACTGACTTCACTTGGAATCTTCTATCTGGCTGTTTCAAGGTGAGTCTGGCAAAAGACCCTCATATTCTGAAAGAGTTAAAATTATATACATGGAATTCCTTCCTGTGGCCCAATTCAGTGTTGGCATCAAGCGCCCAACTACACTAACCCTACACTGATCTCATTTTATTTTCCACCCCTCTCCCCATTTCCCATTTATTCCTCCACTCCGTTACACTATCAACAAGTTACATCGGCCAACACGTCTTTGGGACGTAGGAATACAGAAGAACCGGGGGGAACTCACTCTGTCACAGAGAGAACACCCAAGCTCCATACTAACAGCACCAGATGTCAGGATTGGACCTAGATCATTGGACCTATGAGGCTGGAGCTCCACCAGCTACACCACTGTGCTGCCCTTAATAGTATGTGTCAGATGGGTGGTCCTGTTGTCCACCACAGGTAACATATCAGAACTGTGTGAGGATATGGGGGTTTTTCTTCTCTGCGCACTACATGTTGGTTTACTATATAAAACGCATTATCCTGATGTGCTTAATGACTGGTTAAAAGCTTCAGTTTAAAGTTTAGCTTATAAATTGCCACTTTGTGCTTAAGCTGTACAGCAATTAAGGGAATGGGATTTAGGGAGTTGATATCAGATGCATGTGATGTCCTATTTAATATATCACTCTAATATCCACATGATATCAACAGAGGATGTATATGAGTTGTGGTGGTGCAATGGAATAGTCTATTGTGAGCTTCGTGGAACTGTGAGGTGGCGACTATCTGCTGCACCACGATGGAATAGATTTTGGAAATGCCCAGTGTGATAACTTTCCAAATATTCCCCTTTTGCTGCCGTCTCCTAATGAGCACTGATTCAGTCGGGCATTTTTATGCCAAATGGCTTGGGTAATCATATAGAAACTCTAGCCTGTTAAATGCCGTGTGTGTTGGAACTGAAACTGAGCCTCCCCTCATCCTCATGTTGAAATGGCAGGAGACATTAGCCAGTTATCCCCAGCTGTGTTTAGCTAACGTAGCCTAGGTGAGTGTCTTGTTTCAGCAAGTATTGTATCACAAGTTGCTGACAGCATCAGCATACTTAAAACGCACACGTAAGGAAAAGCCGGCAGCTGGTTCAGGTCTGTTGCGGAGACGAACTGTTATTTGGAGGGGTGGGATGTGGAGTGATGAGTAGATACTTGGGGCAGGGTGGGGTGAGATTCAGTCAGTGAGTAGGGGTTTGCACAGTCAGAGAAGCTGTTGGGGTGAGGTTCAGAGAGATAACCCAGTGAGAATAAGAATTTGTTGGAGTAGAGTTTGTGGTCCAGGATCTGTCAGATGTGGCAGAGAGATGAGGTAATTTGCGTCAATGAGGTATATGGGGGAGAGGGAATGCCACATTATTTCCAAATGTCAACAGGGGCTTGAGACAGAGTGGCGATGAAAATGCAAGGGTTTGGACATGGTGGGATGAAGGAAAAGAGAAAATATACATAAACATACTATTAAGAGCAGCACAGTGATCCAGCTGGTAGCATCCTGGGTTCAATCCTGACCTTAAGTGTTGTCAGCGTGGTGTTTTCATATTCCCCCTGACAGCGTGGGTTTCCTCACGATCCTTGTTTCCCCAGGAAGATTACACATATCTCTGACTCCTTGCAGCAGATCTAGTTAGGTTGGGTCCTTTATTGCCAAAGCACGCATGATCAGTTTAATGAAGGCCTGCCTCATCGGCCAAGGCCTTGTGTCAGCCATGTATGTACAACAATTGTACACAAGTGACTTCAAAGTTTGTATCTTGATCCATTGACGTCACTGCACATTCTTGATGATCATCGTTTGTGCTTGCCATACTCAAGGAGACTAAACACAAAAAATCTGGAAGTGAGTTACTGACAGAGCAAAAACGCAAAGGCTTCCAGTGACTACTCTTTGACTAAATTTGATTGTGTAGCACATGGAAACATTGCACCAAATGGTAGTTTTATTTTAGCCCAAATATTTATCTTCAAACATTTATCTTGACCAGTGTTCTATTAATTGAATCTATGACTCTATAATTAACGTTATAAAATCAGTGGATAGCAGGATATCCATTTAATTAAGTTGCATGGTAGTCTGTGAACAAAGTTAGCTGCCATGTTCGACTACAGAATATAATTGTGATTTCAAAACTAGTGCATTGTTCGTAACCATTTGTGGAATAAATGTTCTTGAAGATAACACAAAGCTGGAGTAACTCAGCGGGACAGGCAGCATCTCTAGAGAGAAGAATGGTTGACATTTCAGGTCGAGACCCTTCTTCAGATGAGCAGGGTTTAAAATATTTTTATTTGTATTGTTTAAAATACTAGTACTTTCTTCCTCTAATAAAATCTTATAAATGTACTAAATGGATTAACACAGTGCAGATGGAAAACTAGCTTTAAGCAGTTTTTAAATGCAGTACTAGTTTTAAAACACAGATGTAAAAATCTATGTCTAGACAATATGTGCAGGAGTAGGCCATTCGAGCCAGCACCGCCATTCAATGTGATCATGGCTGATCATCCCCAATCAGTACCCCGTTCCTGCCTTCTCATCATATCCCCTGACTCCGCTATTTTTAAGAGCCCTATCTAGCTCTCTCTTGAAAGCATCCAGAGAACCTGCCTCCACCGCCCTCTGAGGCTGAGAATTCCACACACTCGCCACTCTCTGTGAGGGTCTAATGATGGGAGGGTTGTTGAATAGGTGAAAATATTAGTTGCTATTCAAAGGAATCCGAGAAATACAAATCTATTTTCCATCCCAATTCTATCAGCACAATTTTGCTGAGCTGATTTCCAGGAATTTAGTAGCCATTTGGTGGCCATTTTCAGAAGGGTTAGATAATAATACTGCATATTTTAATTCTAATTCAATGTTGTAACAGGATAGAATTTGTCTCCTTCATTGATCGTACGTTATGTCTTGCAGCATAATTTATTCGGAGCAGTTAGTTCATCAATTCAGAATTTCACTATTTTTTGCATTTTAGACATGTCAAGACAGTTTTAACTTTGATATCATATCTTCCATTTGGAATGCCTTGGTTGTTTTGCTACATTCTATTCACTCCTGCTAAATCAAATGTCTGTCTGTTCTGGTAGGAAGGCATGTGGACTGCATCACAAGATATGTGAAACTCTACACATATTGCTAGTTTGGAAGAAGCCTGATTTTAATCATGATGGGAGGATCTATATTGCTCTAGGCAATAGTGGTGATAACTGCACAAGAAACTAAAACCTCGGCACATTTTATCTGGTATTTTTTACAGACATTAGCTCTCAATATATTAAAGATAATTTAATTGGGACACTGGGTGCTTATATTCAGCTTCTTTCTGCTTGAAGACATTTCTGTCAATTCTCTGCTTTGTTCTCAATCTGTTCCCAGCCACCAAAGGGGTGGTGCTTGGGAATCTTTGCCAACTGCTATGGAAAGAATAACAAAGATTGCTTCCCCTTCATTTCCAACCCAATTCACACTGGTTTGACTGGGTTAAAGATTATAAGCTAAATAATCATAAGGTCGAGTCATTGCGTCTCATAGCCTGGGGCTTCTGAACCTCATGCTACCCTAAGTCCATGATTTCTTTTTAAGCTCTTTAACAGTGACAGCATCTCATCAGAGCTGGAATAAAAGATGCTTGTGACAATGTTGCTGAAAAAATGAGCATTTTCCAGCAGTTATTCTACCAGATTGTTAGACTATTGAGCTGTGATTTAATTTATTGAATCCATTCTCTTCTTTTCTCCCATTCTATCCAAAAATTAAACAAACTTACACGTCCTTGAACAGGTGTTTCAGAGCACAGGGCGGCAGGGGTGGAGTTGTTGCCTTACAAAGCCAGGGACCCGAATTCAATCCTGACTACAGGTTCTGTCTGTACGGAGTTTGTACGTTCTCCCTGTGACCCGCCTGGGTTTTCTCCGGGTGCACTGATTTCCTCCCACACTCCAAAGATGTACTGGTTTGCGGGCTAATTGGCTTGGTAAAATTGTGTGTAGGATAGTGCTGGTGTACAGGGATCACTGGTCGGCATGAAGTTTAGGAGAGTCCTCTTTGACATGCCTAATCTCCGTAATCTTCTCAGGAATTTGAGTCGCTGATGTGCCTTCTTTACAATTGCATCGGTGTGCTGGGTCCAGGAATGATCTTCTGATATATGCATGTTCAGGAATTTGAAGTTATTGACCCTTTCCAGCATCGTCCCGTTGATATAAACAGGATTGTGGGTCCTCATCCTTCCACTACCAAAGTCCACCATCAGTTCCTTGGTCTTACTGATGTTGAGAGCCAGGTTGTTGTACTGGCACCATTTGGTCAGTCGGTCAATCTCACTTCTATACTCTGACTCGTCCAACCACAGTGGTGTTATGGAGGTAATGGCATTCCAGCCCTGCCATAGTTGCTAAACATCCGTCTTATCCTCCAGCTTAGAGCAGAAGTCCCTTTTGGCCTTTTTGACGGCCTTACCAAGGTCGTATCTGGACTTCTTATAAACCTCTCCATCGCCAGACCTGAATCCCTGGGATCTGGTCTTTAGAAGAATGCGGATCTCATGCTTCATCCAAGGCTCTATATTCTGCTCAAAATGTCAGGAATAATATAAAATATTATTCTCAGTCACTATAATAGATATTATAATTAACACCAGTGAGAACCATTTGAATTGAAAGTGTCTTTGATCATGACTGTATACTTTTAATTGTATTCATGTATTTCTGCCTACATCCATATCAAAGCATGCAGTGGGTGCCCCTTAAGTCTAAAGTGCCTATGTGCCAACTCTAAATGAGCTATTGATTTAAGAGCAACCAAGTCACCAATAGGTAATTCTGCTATAATGCTCGTTTCCATACCACAGATTGGATACAACGCAATTCTGATCGGCTACTAGAAAACTACTGTCAAGCTACTTTTGAAATTGATCAGCAGAAAAAAAGCTGTCTTGCTGAAACAAAAAGTTAAAGGGAGAAAATGTTTCCGTTTAACCTCCCCATAGTATTCGGACACCATTATTTCTTAGAGCACAACTGCTACTTGAGTCATTGAAACTGATGAGCAATCTACACTGGCAATTACACTTGTGCAATGATACTCGATAAACAATGTAACACAGCCTTTAGTACTTTTTGCTTCCAGTAACAAAAATACACATAGCTATTAAAAATAATTTTTATTCGTGAAAATCCAGTGGGGATATAAATTGTCATTACGAGTCTGAAATGCTCTTGCCCACTAATCCCCATTTTTGCCATTGACACAATTGTTTTCCAGCATGATTTTCTATAACACAAAGTTCCTTAAGAACACAACTATCGCATTGTAGCAGAACTCCCTGTGCTACAATCACAGTACAAATTATATCATGTGTTTTATAACATATTGTGTTTGAATATTGTGGCAAGTAAATCTGAGCTGGTTTCGTTAACTTGGGAGCACTGTTCTTTCTCATGTTTATTTCAATCTAACTTCCTTTCCTGGGACTTCATCGGCAGAATGTTTTCACATTAATTGACTTAGCTTTCATTGTTCCATTCCCACTCTAGCTTGGTGAACAAATTAAAACTGTCTTTTAGTTGCAAATCATCCTTTATGTGAATAAAAGCAGCTGACACAAAGTTCCTTGAGTCGGAAAGACCATAGAACCAACTGCGTAGTAAATTTAACTGAGGAAGAGAAAAATAGCAGGCTCTGGTTAAAGTTTTGTTGTGCATTTTAACAGGGCAGTGTCTGATCTGGAGTTGTGCGTTGACAGAGTGGTTGAAATGTGAAATGTTCTATTACTACTTGAATACAAAACTGATAAACATAAAAAATAAGTGAGTTAGGTATATAATAAGCACTATAACTTAGAAATGTTATATTTGGTAGAGGGAGATTGTGCAACAGGGATCTACTGGAAATCGGTAGTGAAACGTGACATTGTACTTATAGTCTACGCAGTTAGATGAAAGAAACCTGAGATTTTATTGCTTATCAATATAAAGTGATAAGTTTAGATTGGTTTAATCCTTGTTTTGAGTTACATATTTGAAGGTACCAAATCATAGAAATGAGGACTGAAACACTGCACTAGTCAAGTATCTTCCCTTTTTTTCAAATAGGGAGGTCTGCCAGTAACATTTAACATTTTAAATGCTGACAAGTACTGCATTAATTACTGTCATGGAACAATCTGTAATTTTATTAGCTTTTAAATTTTCCTGTCACATTCCAATTATTAAGGCCTAAGAAAAGGTTCACAAATCTGGATAATAAATATGTATATAAAAGATCAGTACATCAAAATAGATTGTGGGCAGCAGCACATCTTTCTTTCTATTCCCCTGCCCATCAACCAGTTCCTTTCCCATGTTCCATCTACTCGTGTTTCCTTCCCTTTCGTTTCCAAATCCCCCTCCCCCTTACAACACTATCCCTCCCAATGGTTCTACATTTCACACCCCATCTTCCTCATCTGCACTTTCGTCTCCCCTTCACCTCCAGACTTGTGTTACAATCTCCACCCACCTGCCAATGACCCCATCTCATCTGCAATCAACTACCACGTGCAAGCTCTAACATTGCCCTTTCCTCTCCTTGCTCTTTCCAGCTTTCTCCCCTCCACTATATCAGCCTGATGGAAGGTCCTGACCCAAAACGTAATCTGTCTTGACCAGCATTTTGTGATCAAAATTAATTAAATTAGCTCCAAGTTTAATAAAAACATGTGCCTTTTACAATGGAGATGAGGAGGAATTTATTTAGCCAGAGGGTGGTGAATCTGTGGAGTCCATCGCTCCAAACAAGACATTGAGCATATTTAAAGCGGAGATAAGTTCTTGATTAGTAGGTTCATATAAGGTTATGGGGAGAGGGCAGAAGAATAGGAAGGGGGGGGGGGGGGGGGGGGGGGGGGGGGGGGGGATAGGTAGGAGATTTAATGGCAGAGGAGACTTGATGGGCTGAATGGCCTAATTCTGCTCTTATGGTCTGTCAGAATCCTTTAAAGATTTCTAATCATAAGACAAGACACTGGAAATGTTGCAAGTGTCAGAGACACCGTCTCTCTACAGATGCTGTCTGCCTTTCTGTGTAATAAGCAGTTTTTATTCTATATCATTTAATTATCCTCCTGTGCTACATAATGTATTGTTATTTGATAAATGTTTTTTTTTTTCCCCAGTGGTGTGGATGTAACTACAATCCTTTACAAGATGGGATTTAATGAAACAGTGGTGCAGTCCAGGATGGCAGCTGGAACCAGTACCTTTGTAATAGCCTACGCCGTCCACAAGGTCTTTGCCCCAGTACGAATGAGCATTACCTTGGTTTCGGTGCCACTATTAGTGAGGTACTTTCGCAAGATGGGACTTTTTAAAACTTCTCCTTCAAAACCATGAAGAACTACCGAGGAATCCCGTTTAAGACATTAGGATAGATGTGAAGTATGAGTATAGTACAGTGAAACCTATCCTGTGGTCACCCTCCCAGCCTCAGGCATGTTCACTGCTTGAAATTTATTGGCATTAAATGCTGAAATTGTCTTAACTTGAGCACCATGCAGGAGAACAGTAGCTGCTGGGTAAAATTAATCCTGGTGACAAATTCCATGTGGCTAACCTGCAATTTATGGTGCTTGTGACTATATTTACAAGTTACACAAGGTACCATAACAATGTCAAAAGGACAATCTGAATGGAGGGAACAGAATTGCTTGCTTTACCATGGTTCTTGAAGACTAAAAGGAAACTCCATTTCTTGGGCATATATTATAAATGGTATTTTTTTAAATGGCTTTCATAGGTTTATTTATAAATGCAATAATTTGGCTGTTTTAAGAACCATATTACTCATTCCTTCAGCAAGTCGTTCCTTGATGATCTACTTGAGCAGCCCTTTTGCTAATTTTCCCAACGCTCAACTTAAGTGCAAGGCAGAAATGACAGGAGGCCGTTTGAATTTTTCAGTTGGCCCATGGAAATTTGTTATTTGTCTATTGTTATTGCAAATTGAGAAAGTGTTGTGTCAAAGTAATAGAGGGCATTGAGGAAACTACAACTTTAATTTTCTCTTTCAAATAAGATATCTAGAAATATTCATTTTAATTAAATGCTTTGATCCTGAAAATCTAGATAATTGATCAGGAAAGTTTGACACTACCAGCATGTGCAAGCTTCGTTCCTGTCATAGATTGCAGGTAGTTGCTCAGTTCCATAATGTCCCAGCTGCTGTTCCTTAAATGCTCCAGAGAACATTCCTGAAAAGTTCAAGCTCTCCTTTCAAAGGTTTCAAATGTCTTTTATTGTCGCATGTACCAATTACGGTGCAGTGATATGCAAATTACCATACAGCAATATGAAAATAAAGCAACAAGACACACAACGACATAAATGTTAACATAAACATCCACCGCAGCAGATTCCCCCATTCCTTAGTGATGGAAGGCAAAAAATGTCCAATCTTCTTCCTCTTTATTCTCCCGCGGTGGGGTCAGTCGAACCATCCGTCTAGGCAATCTAAACTCCTGCGGCTTGGAGTTCCCGAAGTCGGTCTCCGTGATGTTAAGTCTGCAGGCACCCACAGTTAGAGATCTAAGGTCGGCCACTCGCAAAGGGATTGTGAGCTCTGCGATGCTACTTCTGCAAGCGACCGCGGTGGAGCTCTCAAAATCAGTCTCCAGCAAAGGCCACCAACTCCTCGATGTTAGACCGCAGTGCGCACAGATACGATACGGAAAACAAAATCCATCTCCTTCGCGATAAGAAAAAGTTTCCCAACTATTTCCTCTCCACCCCCCCCCCACATCCATCCATCATGAAACAAGCTAAAGATCACTAAAACATACATTAAAACACAAAGAAGGAAAGGACAGGGACTGTTGGCGAGGCAGGTATTGCTGGCGCCACCCAGTGGTTTATAGGCAGAGTAAATAAATCACATTTTTAAATTCAGGTTTAGCATTTTGTTGCACTCTTGTATATAATTTACCTTGCAGGACATTTAGTTAACCAACTCATATTGTGCAAGCTGCAACAAGTTTAATTCTTCGCCAATGCCAGGTAGTATCCAGCAATGTGATAATACAGTTGTGCTGCAGGTTACATCACTGATTAAATCTTGAAGTACTTAAAGTGAAGCACCACTTCAAAGGATACACATGTACCCTTCAAAGCCATTAAAATTGAATTCCTTGATCTATGGATTCCTGACAGATGATGCTTTTGCTGCAATTTCTCAGAAAACAGGGACAGAAGGTTAACTTGAGTTATTGTTTAAGTCCAGTGATCTCAAGTAAACATGTAATATTACATGTGTTGACCTATCGTGCAGAAATGTGAGATAATTACTTTGATCACAAATTGTCAACTTGTTAGTTTGGAAAAGTTAGTACATGCAAGTTTTTGACCCACATGGTCAAATGTCTTTATTGTGCATGTTTTTAAATCCACTTACTGCATTGGTTTTTTTCGTAAACATTTCCATTGATATAGGAAAGTGACTGATATGCTAATATTAAAAGAACTTTGGTGTCATATCAAAAAGATAAAACAAACAAATCTGCAAGCCTTATTGAGCCATTTCTGATAAGTAAGAAGTATGGCTAAATTACTGGATGATCAGCCAATGATCTGGACATCATACCAGAAGCATGAACCAAAATCAGACAGGGAATTTAGAGTAAATCTGGAATTAAAAATAATTGTTAAAGCTCAATCTTGTTCACCAATGCGCAAGGAAAACACCATCCTTACCTGATCTGGCCTAATGCATCTCCAAAACCATCCATTTGTTTGTTAAACTGCCTCAATTTAGTGGCAATTAGGGATGGACAATAAATGCAACATCCAGATCCCATGACAAAAACATTAGTAATATTAAACACCAATTCCTATTCTTGCAGTCTCCAGTCCTTCAACTAAAGTACATTGACCTTTTTGGAAAATAGACTACCAAGCAAAACTTGACAGTCAGCCTTCACATTTAACTGCTGCCGACACTAATCCAGAGGACAGCACAGTTGCTGCCTCAATGCCAGAGGCCTGTGCTCAATTCTGACCTCAGGTGCTGTCTGTATGGAGTTTGCATGTTCTCCCTGTAAATGCACAAATTTCCTCCCACATCCCAAAGACATGCCAGCTTGCAAGTTAATTTGCCTTAAATTATCCTTAATGTGTAGTGAGTGGATGAGAAAGTAGGTTAACAGAACTAGTGTACATGGTGATTGATGATCAGTGGACTCTGGGCTGAAGGGCTGCACCACTAAACATTAAAACAGAATTAGCAAAAAAATAACAATTTCATCCATCAGATTCACCAACTTGGGTGATGGCTAACTGTCAATTCCAAACTACTTTACTTGGCTATTTTAAACAACCAACACAAATCCTCAAGTTGCGAATGGTCATACCGGAAATGTTCTTGCTTCAAGCTTTAGTGGGAGCTAATAAAGGCACATTAAATGGCTGAAGTATCATGGAAACTATAACACTTAAGAGTACAGTGGGCAGTTTAAGATTTCTTTGCATCTCAAAAAATAGAATAGTCAACCATAAACCTGCCTTTATTTAAAATATATACATTTTCCCTTCCTGTCTTCTCCAGGATCAGAATTGATGGTCCATTTGTTCAGATTTCTTTTATCAATGCCACTGACAAAGAATAATTTTCAGACAGCACCATAACTAAAACAACCATGGCATTTGATTTAAGGGATTATAAGCCAAGCACATTAATAATTGTGAGTCTGAAACAGCATGTTATACGAGCAATAATCTCAGAGTAATTAAATAATGCATAACAGCACCTAAAGAGCTCGTGAAACACTCTAGGGTTTCACTATGCATTTTAAATAAATCTGGTGTTTGGACTTTAAAATTAAAGTAGCTGACCTTGACAGTTCAATAATGTTGGCAAGGCAAATACTTAAGCAATGGTCAAATCAAGTTTGTTGTACAATGTTTTTATTTATATCCACTTTGGTGAATTGGCATCCTATCAAACTTTGCTGTTTGTATTGTTTACACAAAATCAAAAGCAAAAATCATTTGTTACTAAAGCTTTATTTTCAAAAGTTGACTGGTTTGAAATACAAATGAAACTACCTGTACAGTAAATTTATATTGTGAACTGCATACATTTGAAAGTGTGGTATTTGTAAATAAAAGTTCTCTTTTATTGAAATAGTGTTTGGCTATAATTTTGATATTGATTTCCTTCATGTTGAACAAAGATTTTGCTGTAGATTAAATGCAAAAGGCAGGTTTTAGACCAATTTATAGACCACAGACCCTCATTTACATTTTTAGTGCAATATCACCATGCAATGTCAATATTGCTTTAAGACTCAATTTATGATTCATGTACCTTTTCATGACATTAGGAAATGGATTACATTTCACCAAGTGAAAGCCATTGAGTTTTAATTTGACAATAGATTTATGTTTACTAGAGCAAGTGCAGACCCGCTGGGTCTGTTCCCCCAACGTGTGGTTGCAGGGGGATGGCATGCGGCGTCACACACTAACTACCCCCCCCCCCCCCCCCCGCACACACACACTAACTTCCCCCCCTTGGCGCCTCTAGGGGGGGGGTAGAGAGAGGGGGGGGGGGGGGGGGGGGGGGGGGACAGGGGGGGGGGGGGGAAGAGAGACAGAAAGGGGGGGGGGAGAGAGAGAGGGCAGAGAGAGGGGGGGGGGAGAGAGAGAGGCAGAAAGGGGGGGGGGAGGAGAGAGAGAGAGAGAGAGGGGGGGAGAGAAGAGAGGGGGGAGAGAGAGGGAGGAGAGAGAGGGGGGGAGAGAGAGAGAGAAAAAGGGGGGGAAGGGGAGAGAGGCAGAAGGGGGGGAGAGAGAGAGAGAGGAAAGGGGGGGAGAGAGAGGCAGAGAAGAGAGGGGGGGGAGAGAGAGACCGAAAGGGGGGAGAGAGAGACAGAAAGGGGGGAGAGGGGGGAGAGAGAAGAGAGAAAAAGGGGGGGAGAGAGAGAGGGGGGGAGAGAAGAGGGGGGGAGAGAGAGAGAAAGGGGGGGGAGGAGAGAGACAGAAAGGGGGGGAGAGAGAGAAGAAAGAGGAGGGGGGGGAGAGAGAGAGACAGCAAAGGAGAGAGAGGGGGGGGAGAGAGGCAGAAAGGGGGGAGAGAGACAGAAAGGGGGGAGAGCAGAAAGGGGGGGAGAGAGAGGCAGAAAGAAAGGGGGGGAGAGAGAGAGAAAGGGGGGGAGGCAGAAAGGGGGGGAGAGAGAGACAGCAGAAAGGGGGGGAGAGAGAGAGAGAGGGGGGGAGAGAGAGACAGAAAGGGGGGAGAGAGAGACAGAAAGGGGGGGAGTTGAAGAGAGAGACAGAAAGGGGGGGGAGAGACAGGAAGGGGGGGGAGAGAGACAGAAAGGGGGGGGGAGAGAGACAGAAAGGGGGGAGAGAGAGAGAGACAGAAAGGGGGGGGGAGAGACAGAAAGGGAGGGAGAAGAGAGGGGGGGGAGAGAGAGACAGAAAGGGGGGAGGGAGAGGGGGGGGGGGAGAGAGAGACAGAAAGGGGGGAGAGAGAGAGACAGAAAAGGGGGGAGAGAGAGACAGAAAGGGGGGGGGAGAAGAGACAGAAAGGGGGGGAGAGAGAGACAGAAAGGGGGGGAGAGAGACAGAAGAGAGAGACAGAAAGGGGGGGAGAGAGAGACAGAAAGGGGGGAGAAAGGGGGGGGGGGAGAGAGAGACAGAAAAGGGGGGGAGAGAGAGACAGAAAGGGGGGGAGGAGAGGAGGAAAGGGGGGAGAGAGAGAGAACAGGGGGGGGAGAGAGACAGACAGAAAGGGGGGGGAGAGAGACAGAGAAAAGGGGGGAGAGAGAGACAGAAAGGGGGGGGAGAGAGACAGAAAGGGGGGGGAGAGAGACAGAAAGGGGGGGGGAGAGAGAGAAAGGGGGGAGAGAGGACAGAAAGGGGGGAGAGGAGGGAAAGGGGGGAGGAGAGAGACAGACAGAAAGGGGGGGGAGAGAGAGAGACAGAGAGAGAGAGAGAGAGAGAGAGAGAGAGATAGAGAGAATGAGGGGAGAGGATGATGGAAGGAGTGAATGAGTAGAGGGAAGGAGAGAGAGGGAAGGAGAGAGGATGAGAGAAGGAAGGAGACAGAGGGGGGGGGAGAGGGAGAGAGAGACAGAAAGGGGGGAGAGAGAGACAGAAAGGGGGGAGAGAGAGGCAGAAAGGGGGGAGAGAGAGACAGAAAGGGGAGGAGACAGAGAGAGAGAGAGAAAGGGGGGGGAGAAGAGAGGGAGAGAGAGAGCCAGGGGGGGAGAGGAGGAAAGGGGAGAGAGAGAGAAAGGGGGGGGAGAGAGACAGAAAGGGGGGAGAGGGGGGGGGGGGGAGAGACAGAAAGGGGGGGAGAGAGAGACTGGGGGGGAGAGAGAGACATGTGCAAAGATAGACACATGCTGGAGTAACTCATTTTCACAGGCAGCATCTCACTCGAAGGAATAGGTGGGATTTTTACCCTTCTTCACTCTAGCCGAAACCAGCTCCTGTCTAGTTTATTCCATTTTATTTAACATTGTTCACAATGTTTGGATGCCAGTTAAACTGCACATCTCACATATTCCAGGTTTTCCCATTTAAGGCATACATACAAAACAAGTCAGTAAAGGCAACCAAACGGGAACGGAGTCTTAAATATGCATATGGGAGAAATGAAAAAAGGTAAAGAAAGTATTTCAAAAAGTCAAATCTTTATTTTACAGCTATGATAATATCTAGACATTCATTGTACGCATTACTAAAATAAGCTTCTACTTGGATCAAGAAATTACAGGAAAATTAAAATTAGTCATGTATTCTTGAAACTGCAATCTTTTGATAATCAAATGTTGCCATTTACAGAGTTCAACGTGCAATCGTTTCACTATGCACAAGGTGTTCAGTTTAAAAGAATCCATGTTTAACAAATCCAAATAAGATCATCGTTTTTGAGCATGGTATTTGTGCAACCCAAGAAATTAACATAAACTAAACAATCCATAAAAACTGACTTCAGGCTACAAGCAAAATAAATTAGTGGGCAAAGGGAGACTGAAACATACAAACTCACCATACATCAGTACACAGATTTCCCCCATTTTAACCACCAGTCTTAAGTCAGAATTCAACCCTGCAATCATTTTATTAAACTCAACAGGCTTAACAAACCAGAACTGATGCAATCATACACACCTTTTGAACAGCAATGTCGTTTTGGAGATTCAAGATCACAATTTGGAGTTATTACAGTCACGTGTACAGATATTTACAGTAAACAGAATGCCATATAAAGCATCACAGTAGGGTTGAAAGGAATTCTACTTAATCCCACATTTTCTTTTTACATTATAACGGGCAAATTAAGAAATTCACCAATTCTTTTCAAGCCCGAGTTGTCTGTGGAAATAGTAACGGTAATTTCCAAGTTTCCCAAAGCAGACTAAATAGTGGCTGCAGCAGTACGAAAAAGTAATTGCACTGCAAAGTCTCATTCACCGCGTCTTCACCATTACCTTTCTGGTTTAGGGATTGGGATTAGATGAAGACAAAGAGGTTTTTTTCTGGGTGCTTGGTTTAGTGGAATTTTGAACCACCCATGAATGTTCAAGTACACCTTTCAGTGGCAGCCGTTGATTGGGGTTGTGCTTAAGCAATCTACTAATGAGATCCTTTGCACCCTCTGATATGATGGATGAAAATTTAAGGTCGACCTGAAAAATTAATGTTAACTACAATTAGCAATCATTGAAAACCAAAAACAAAATTACTGTAACATTGAGGAATTTCAAATGCTGCCCAGTAAAAACATTTAACCAAAAATTCGTCCTTTAACACCTTCCAGTTAAAAATTGTTATTTCCATCTGCCATTGAGACTTGGATATGGAAAGACATCGCAAATAGCATTGGCGTACAGGCACCCCAATTTATGTAATAGGTGATAATGTACAGTTAAGTGGGTCTGAAGGTGCCACAGTGACGAGGGCTCTGCCTGGGCCAGCTTTGGGGTTATGGCTGTGCCCAGGAGTCCCTTGAAAAAAGAACAAGCAATGTTCACTGGCACCATGGAGGAGTTCTGGGACATGGGGGGTTGATTGTATCCTAGATTAGGATAATACAGCAATTAGATATTTGATAGTCACCTTGGACTCTGGGAGGTGGCAGTTGAGCAGCAGAGTGGGCAAAGCAATGGGAGGAGGCGGAGGACGAAATGATTGCCGACAGGAAGTAATTCCAGATAGCAAATAAAGTCAATTTTCCTAGTTCAGAAATATACAAACATTTACCAATTACAGAACTGCCAGGTTTTGCCAGAGCATTTCAATATTCCAGTACCTGAAAATCAGTATTTTGCTGAGGAAATCAGTATTGTTAGGCGGTGCCATTTTTCTGAACAAAATGTTTTTTATGTGCCGTCATACCCATGTAAGAGTACAATGCATAACGTTTCTACCAATTGATGTCTTCTACACACCTTACTTGACAGTGCATTCATTGCTGTATCTTTGTATAATGCTGTTTGAACGGCTGCTTCCTGCTTTTAGCACCAGATGATGACGTAGAAGTCATTTTGGAAGCCTCAGTCTCCCTCCCCTACTCCCTCTATCTCTCCCTCCCCTGCTCCCTCTATCTCTCTCTCTCTCTCCGCCACATTTCTTTTTTTTCTCCCTCTTCTTCCCTTCCCCCCGCTCCCCCTTGAGCCCACCCACCTTTCTGTAAAATCAAGGCCAAACCCAATGTAACTGCAATCCCACTGGTAACCTTTCACCACTAGGCTTGTCCAGAATTCTACCACTGCCTGAAAAATAATCAAAGGCTCAACTTCCACTGAGAAAGAGAATTCCAAAGACTCATTGTTATACGAGAATTTTCCTGAACAGTCCGTGACCCATAGCGCAATGTGTAAAGCCCATAGCGCTCCAGCTGGTAGCACTATTTTTAGAACCAATAGCCCTGTAGCAAACAGCTCTTTGTTTAAATTCCCATGCGTTAAACTGACAACGCTGTTTAAACCTGGAAAGGGACACTCTGGAAAGCAGGAATGGGTGACGTTTCTGGTCGAGGCTCTTCTTCAGACTGAACTGAACTCCGTATTTAAAATCCGTATAACACAAAATCATATGTCCGTATTCTAATCGCACTTCCGTACAAAATACGGAAATTCCGTACTACTTGGCAGCTCTGCAATTAGCTAGAGCTCAAAGTTTCAGATTCAATACTTGAACTGGAAAGGGGCGCTCAATCACATTGAAGTAATGGTGAATATTAGGATATGGATCAAGTGAACTGCAACACTTAAGTGAAATCAAGGCAAAATATGGTAGGTAAACTGAAATTCATAATTAAGAATCATGATCATAATCTTTAATTGGGAATTAAGCCACTTATGCTACTCAGATCACAAAATTCCCATCTGAAAACTGAACAGGAACTTTAAGCAATTAGAGGGCAAACTGGTCCCTGCAAAAGAGTTTGCCCTATTTACTTACTTTAGATATTCTCCTAAAGGTTTCTTGGCGATCAGCTGCTTCAAATGGAGGACGGCCTACTAAAAATTCATAACACAGAACACCAAGGCTCCAAAGGTCAACATTCTCATCGTGCATTTTTCCCTCGATCATCTCTGGTGGCAGGTAGTCCAACGTGCCACATAGTGTTGCTCTCCTAAAAGTAGCATATGTATATTTTAATATATTTCATGCATCAATAATTTTCAGGCAGTTTTTCATACCACAGGTTTCAAAGTATGTAACTAATTATGGCAAAAACAAGATAGGCAAATGTAATATCCCTCATTTGCATCATATGATTATGAAAAAATATAGCACCTGGATGCAGGAGCATGCACAGACCATCCAAAATCAGCAATCTTTAATTCTCCATTTGCCCCAAGCAGTAGATTTTCCGGCTTAATATCTCTGTGAATCACTTTCTTTGAGTGGCAATATACAAGTGCATCAGCCAGCTCAGACATATACTGCAAAGAAAATCAGTGTTATTTTCAGAAAAACAAGTTAGTAACTCAGAAATAACCACAAACATTTATGTAGTAATTTGAAAAAAAATCAAGAACAAGGAAAAGGTCATTTCGTTAACTACGACTAAAGTTTAATCTTTTGTGCAAGTTGGTGAGGCCAATTTAAAACCAAATTCTGCTGGACAGATAAATCCAAAACAGGTGGTAAAGAGACAGCACATGGAGAGTAAACAATAAGCAGGGCAAATGCACGATTTTGGCCAAAAAAGCTCTACTTTCCTTCAATGGAAACAACCAGCATTTCCTTTATTGGAGTTCCCCCAAAGGAGACTATTCCCAGCTTCAACAATCTACCTATAACTTTCTCAATCCTAGAATCATTTCAATAAATCCTGTTGCCTCAAAAGCTTTCATATCCTTGAAGAATGCCAACCAGATATGGACAAACCAGATTACAGGCAAGTTTCTAATTTCCTCAATTTTGCATTCTAAACCCTACACCGGATTTTGTCAAGGGGATTTATGACTGTCCATGCACCTTTTGATATCAGCGTCCTTTGTACCACATTATTCTTCCTACCGAAATGTATCCCTTTGCATTAGTGCTCATTAAGCCTGCCATTTAAAAAACCATCCCACGAGCTAATGCCCTTTCGGTCTATCATTATACTCTAGTTCTCATTTGTATACTGTAAACTGTCCATTGTGCACCTAAAGCTATTAATGTACACAACCAGAAAAAAGCAAGTTCAATGGTGATTTTGAGAATCATCCACCTTCCTCCACTCCAAAACTAAACTTTGGTCATAATTGTGTAAATGTTGAAAGATTGAAAGTGTCCAAAGGAGTATGGAAGTCCCCATCCAAAGATCACCAAAAGTTAACATACAGATATGCAAACGGTATATTGGCCTCTACTACAAGTGGATTGTATTGCAAGATTAAAGATGCCGTACAATTATACAAGGCCCTGTGACATCGCACTGGATGCATAAGCAAGTAAGCTCGCCATTGTACACAATGAAGATTTGCTACAGATGGATTGCTGTGACAATTTATACAATCTGTGGGATAGCTGTTATAAGAGATCAAGTTGTCTTGGCCTTTGGAACATTGATAACTTCATTCAAAATTCAATGGGTCCTTGACAGACACCAGAAGGATATTTACATTGGCAGACTCTAGAAGTTAGGGCCATTCTGAAAAATGGATAGGACATACAAGAAAGAAATAGGGTGAAAGGGGTCGATAAATCTTTATAATTCACACTCAGGGGAACAAATCTTAAGAGATTAAATGAGTGTTCGAAACACTCATCTCTGACTATCGAAAATGAGGGATATGGGATATCTGAAAGCTGTGGATATTGAAGCACAGCATATCATGACAGTGAAGCAAACACTACCATTAACTGGTGACTATGTGTATTACAGCAAGTTTCAACTTGTGCCATGACTGTTGCAGTTAAAAGCACAAAAAAAGACATGTGCCACAGAACTAACATTTACTGAACAAAAGAACAAACCATCAAAATGCAGGTCAGTGCCAACCACAAACCATTTATGCAAAAGGTCAGGGACTATGATATTCCTAAGTGGATGCTATTTTAGCCAGCGTGTAGAATAATCAAGTCAAAAACATTGGATACTGGAAAAATGCAAAACACGAAAACACAACCAGGCTTGGGTATATTTTGAAAGCAAGCACCAAAGCATTCAACCCAAAATACAAAATAAGGACAAATAGTCATCTCATACTGTAGCACTTCGCCCATCATCAAACTTCCCACATTTCTGCAGCTCTTTGTAAAGTTCACCACGAGGAGCATACTCCAATATCAAATAAACCCTGGAGGCATCATGGAAGTACCCAAATAGCCTCAAGATGTTGGTATGTCTGTGGAAAGAAAAGAAAAGGTTATCCATTCAAAGAGATAGATACAATAGCAATGTTTAAGAGCTACTTAAACAGATATGAACAGGCAGGGCTAGAGGGATACAGGCCATGTGCAGATCGATGCGATCAGTTAGATTGGCATCATCGTTAGCACAGCCATTCACATACTGTCCAGTTCTGAGGAAAAACATGCCCAGCTTCCAAAGTATATTAGTATTTGCACAGCAATTCTTAACACTTTTTGAATGGGTAATTTAGTTTAGAAATATAGTATTGTGAAACATTGCTACCAAATTGCAGGTACCCATTAAACAAACTGACATTCGCTAAAATAATAATTGTATTACAGTTCATGGATTTCCCCATAACATAATTCTACCAATGTATGCAGAGACTAATTTTCTCTCAACTCTAAGGAATTGATCAAAAGTTTGTAGTTATTGCTGATCAATCTGTAGATGCGATCAGTACAATTGCTTTAAACCATCAATCTCCCAGGTACACCAATAACTATAGCAGTGATTATGGCATTCTAAAGCAAATACTAACTAGTATTACCAATAATGCCCCAAAGTTTCAAGACAGAATCTGATACATCTAAACCAAGACAATAGCATGTAATCAAGCAGACTGTTTAACATTAGAACATGTTGGTTGTGCTGCATTTTCTTTACATCCCACTGCTTATTGTGAACATTTAAAAAGAGGCAAAACTCTAACAATTAATAGTTTAGCCAAATGAAGAAACAACTTTAAAGAGGGACACACTAGTCTTACCAACTGACTCTTACTGGATTTCATTATCGAATTGCGAACCAATGAAACATGAACATCCAGGTAATTCAAAGGTATCTTCGTCCTTCACCAAGTAACTGCTAACGGTCTGATCTCTAGCAATTAATATTGGGCCTCCATATCTGAGGAATGATGTGCTGGGGTTGGAGAGGGTCCAGAGGTTTACAAGAATGATCCTAAGGATGATTGCATTAACACAGTGGTTGTTGGGTTTGGGCTTATACTTGCTGGAGTTTAGAAAAATTAGGGTGATCGTAATGAAACCTACCTTTTAATGAAAGGCCAAGATCGCATGAATGTGATGGGGATGTTTCCAGTAGTGGGAGTGGCTAGGACCACACGGTCCAACTTTAGAATAAAAAGTCCCACCTTCAGAATGGAGATGGAGGATTTCTTAAGCCAGAGGGGCGAATCCATTGCTACAGATGACAATGCAGGCCAAGTCATTGTTTATTTTTTAAAGCAGAGATCGATAGGTTCTTGATTAGTAAGGACATCAATAGTAACGGAGAGAAAGCAGGAGAATGGGATTGAGGCAAAATAGATCAGCCATGATCAAATGGCAGACCAGACTTAATAGGCTGAATGAGACGGACTCATTAACAGGAGCTGTTTGAGTATTAGGAAGTTAAATTAGAACCAATATGATTATTAACAGTGACAAAGAGGAAGAAATTCACGTACTTCAAGTATTTTTACCTGATTACTGTTTAATTCCTCTCTCCTCTTTCCTCTTTCCTCCCCCTGGCAAAACATTCAGGAGAACCCGGGATCAAATTTGAAAACAATCAAAATACAAATTGAATATTTTTCATCCAATTGTAGAGGCATGTCACTAATCTTTCTACAAGGGCAAGAAGTTCATAAATAGGTTTGTCAGTTCACTTTTATATTTTTTTAAATTGTGCATCTTCGGAACAGTACCTGAGATGTGACTGAATTTCAACTTCCCTTCTGAGTTGGTGTTCCACTCCAGCTTTCTCAAGTTGAGATTTGAATAGTACTTTTAATGCCAAGATAAATCTGGTCTGTCGTTCACGGGCCAAGTACACATTTCCAAATTTACCTTTTCCCAATGGACGGCCAATTTCGAAATCATCCAAACACCACTGTTTTCTGAAAACAACAATTTGATCATGCATTAGAATGATGCACCATTGTTTCAAATTATTTTACTGAACACTAGTTTTATTATTTTAGCAAATGGACGCCCAATCCATTGAGTATCCACATTCCAGGGGGTTTCCAAGTATCAAAAGAAAAACCCATGGGATAATTCAATAAAAACATCCACATCCTCATTAACAGGATTATGCTTTCGTAGAATTTTCTAACTTGTATGAATTTTAAACACCCGTTCAAAGGCTGAAGAATTGTTAAATCATGTGCAACATCGGAACATGGATTTCACTGATTTGTACAGTTCACCGATAACTTAATCCAAGGACACCAAATATTTATTCTCCTTTTAACGTAGTTAAAAATCAATTGGTCAAAACAAACGTTATTCCATTAGGTTATCAAAATTTACTGCAGTTTTCAATTTTAAGAAAGTATCATTAAGCCTCAGTTTTAAAGACAATTTCAACAAGATCAAGAATCTTTCCTCAAATACTTTGATGCCTAACTGTACACAAGCTTTTTATCATTTGAAAATCACAACCCAAATTAATACAACTTCAAATTACTTTCAAATGAATGCATGGGATTTGGTGTACCTTTAAAGACAATTCATTCACAGAAGCTTTGAAGTTTGACCAAAAATAAAATCACCAACCAAAGCCTGCTTAACAATCTATCACTCACTGGTTTCAAGTCAGTGAACACATTGCCATAGGTCAAAAAGTTCCAATCTTGGGGGGATGAAATGGCCCGTCATTGTCAAACAGTGGTTGGGGGAAAAATCGGGCAGAATGATTGCCCCTTCCCCCCCAACCCTTGTTTGACAATAGAGTTGCTGCCTGACAGCACCAGAGACTCGGGTTTGATCTGGATTACATTTTGGACTAAAAGCATCAACCATTTATTTAGATGCTGCACTAGTTGCTGAGTTTTTCCTGCATTTTCTGTGGGTTTTTTTAATGTACTAGATAATAAGAGTAAATCAAAACAGTGCCAAACATTTGCTTGGCCACTGGAATATTGTCCAGCATTGGAATATCTGGAATATCATTCAATCCTACACTTTGGGAAAGATAAGTAGCTGAAGAGGGTTGCTAAATTATTCCAAGGAGAGACCTTTAGTTATGCAAATAGACTGGAGTCACAGTTCTCCTTTCAATGAGAGATGCCTGATATGACAGGTCATTAAAATCAAATGTATAAACAGGAGAGAACAAATGATCCTATTATTGAGGGTGGTCAGGAACAAAAGACCAGAAAGGGTGAGGAAATTATACTCAATAAAGGGCTTGGGTCTACATGCATGTCCAGAGGAGAAGGCAGATGGAACTTGAGGAAAGAGCTGGATAAGTGTTTGAAGGAGTTGCATTGGCAAAGAGAAAGATAACCCCAAAATAATTAGTTTAGACTGGATGATTCTGCAATAGCAAATGGTTTTGGCCCAGGTGAATCAAACATAAGGCAGTTGATCCAGATCCAGCAAACAAAGGCTGAACTATTTACTTACCACAAACATTCAAGTCTACACCCCTGAGAAACAAAGTGGAAAGGAGGATCATTACTATAGTAAAACCTACGGCAAGAATGATTTTTGGAAGAGGAAAAGCATTAATGGCATCCAAGGCAATAATAATTTTTAATGGCTTGGCCTTGCAAAAATTATGTTGTGGCTGTGACTCAGTTTTGGCTATAAAAAGTTGTGGAGTACCAAGGCTAAAATGGTAAGAACCCAAGTGCATATATAAAATGACGTTGGCAGAGAAGGAATTGAAGGATGGAGCAGGTATCCCTTGTTATTCAGGAAATATGACATTAGACACGATTTTACCAGGTGGGGAGACAAATAGAGTGAAATCACTTGACAAAGCCAGTAGCCATGAATGAAAGTAGAAGAGTTTATTTGCAGAAAAATAATCAATAGAGGGCATAGACTATTGAAACATTACATTTATAACTTACTTTTTCTTTTCATGAGTGCTCTGGTCATCCACTGTTTTATTTTCTGCCGTTTTTCCTAATTAAAGAGAAAATATGCCAATGAGAGTTTGTTGTTCATACAAGTAACTCATAAATGTCCCAAGGGACAGAGCGTTTAGATTCTTTGCTCTCATAACTGCTTATCATAATTGTTAAGCATTTTTGGTCTCCTAATTTGAGGGAGGCCATTATTGTTATTGAGGGAGTGCAGAATAGGTTTACCAGGTTAATACCCAGAATGGCAAGACTGACGTATGATGAAAGGAAGAGTCAACTGGGCTTCCATTTGCTGGAATTAGAAGGATGAAACGGGATCTTATAGAAACATACACTTCTTAGAGGATTGGATAGGGTAGATGCAGGAAAAATGTTCCTGATGTTGGGAGAGTCCAGAACCAGGGGTCACAGTTTAAGAATAAAGGGTAGGCCATTTAGGACTGAGATGAGGAAAAACATTTTCACCCAGAGAGTGATGAATCTGTGGAATTCTGCCACTTTAGGCAGTGGAGAATAGTAGAATAGAATAGAATAGTTTCTTTATTGTCATTGTAACATGGGCCATGTACAACAAAATTTAAAATGTCAGCCAGTCAGTGCAGCATTCAAACATTTCTAAAGCTAACGAAACATCCACGGTAAAATAATAAAGATAAGCAAATAAATAAAAATCACAGACAAAGCACGCATACACACCCAACCCTCCATCCTTCTGTCGATTTCACCATTACCACAGTCCCTTAGTCTGTATCGCCCCTGCGTTCCTTGGCGGCCACATTTAGTGCTTTTATAGCCAATTCATTGGATGTTTAAGAGTTAGATTCAGCTCTTAGGGCTGAGGGAATCAATGGATATGGGGGGGGGGGGGGGGGGGGAGCCAGGCCAGGGTACTGATTTTGGATGACCAGCCATGGTCATATTGGAAGGCAGTGCTGGCTCGCAGGACTACTCCTGCACCTATTTTCTGTGTTTCAATGATCAATCAGGAGTTCTAACATTGTGGCTACAGCAAGCATTAATTCAAACAAGAATGAGTCTTCAGAGTACATTTACTAAAGCATATTGGAAGCAGTAATCAAATTTAAAAATGCAGCTTTGCAAACAAAAGTTGCCATCTACCAACATGATCATGAGACGTTTCCGTTAACATCAGACGAACACAAGACAATGGATTATGTTAATTGGCCTATATCAAACCAGAAATCTTCATCATAAGTTATTTCATACCATTGAGAGAGATGAAAGAAATGTCCAGACCAGACTAACTTTGGTACTTGGCACATCAAACGTCAAGCAAAATATGAGGTGCTGTTCCTCCAATTTGCAGTGGGCCTTATTCTGGCCATGGAGGAGGCCCAGGACAGAAAGGTCAGATTTGGAATGGGAGGGGGAGTTGAACTGCTGAGCCACCGGGCGATCAGGTTGATTATTGCGAACCAAGTGGAGGTGTTGTGCAAAGCGATCGCCAAGCCTGCGTTTGGTCTCACCAAGGTTGATCAAATGCTGAATAATCCAACCACATTTTTGTTTGCAAGTGGAAAGAAATAATAGAAATTGCATTCATTGCAACACGTAAAAAGAGTTGAGATACTGTTTTGTAATTTTGCTGCATGTCATTGTGGTATATATCATGTCTTGATTGGTGAATATGTTTAGTTTGTGACTTTATTTGAAGCAGAAATATGTGATTTCTTGATTGAGCATAATTCTGACTGGTAACTATGCACTTCGTCCGAGCACATTATCGAACGCGTAAAGCAAGCAGTCTTAAATGACCTTCTAAACTGTCATCTGGTAACCAAAAATGCTGTCTAGGTCATCCGGCTAGCATCAGAGAAAAAAAGTGAGAGCCCTGGACGCTGGTCAGTAACGGGATGAAACTCCCTTTGAGACAGCAGCTGATTGGAGAAATATAGGCCAAAGCGGATTTTAAGGGAAGCTGGTTGGTGATTGGACGCAACCCCCTTAGAGACAGCGGCTGATTGACCACCAAATAATCGGGCACAAAAAATTGAATAGGAAAAGAAAAAAAAATTGGAATTCAGATTTAAAACCGAAGAATATCATGCCTGGGGACAGGGTCTCAGACTTCAGATTCCTGGGCACACAAATTACGGAGGATCTCTCCTGGACTACAAACACCACCACAGCAGTCAAGAAGGCCCAGCAGCGACTCTACTTTCTGAGGATCCTCAGGAAAAACAACCTGGAGGAGAAGCTGCTGGTGTCCTTCTACCGCTGCTCCATCGAGAGTGTGCTGGCGTACTGTATAACCACATGGTATGCCAGCTGCTCTGCAGCGAACAGGAAAGCCCTACAAAGGGTCATCAACACTGCACAAAAAAAATCACTGGCTGTCCATTGCCTTCCCTGAAGGACATCTTCAGTTCTCGCTGCCTTGGCAGGGCAGCCAACATCCTGAAGGACCCTTCCCATCCTGGACACAACCTGTTCCACCTGCTGCCCTCTGGCAGACGGTACAGGTCTTTCAAAACTCACACAAACAGACTCAGAGACAGCTTCTACCCCATAGCCATACGTGCACTTAACAATGCAAAATCAGAAATAACACTCACATTCAACTGAATGGTTCTACCTCAGCTGCTATTGTTATATATCTGTAATTTTTTTTATGTATATATTTTTACCTTTTCTTATATATTTAAAATTGCTCTTGTGAATCGCACCGTGGGATTGACTTTTAAATTTCATTGTACCATGAAAAGAGATTAATTCATTCAACTGATTTTTACTATATGTAGTACTAAATTTTCCAGCAGATTCTCTAATGCAGGTGACTTGGCAAAGCAGGTATGAGACAGGAAAAAAATGAAAAAAAAAGAGGAAGAGAGATGGGGTCATTGCCCCTGGCGGAATTTATGCAGATTTTTTTTGATAACTATATCTCGAAATGACTGTTTTCTTGCACGTTTACCTGTAATTTCTTGCAGGGTCTTCCCCACTCACGCAAAACCCCTCACTGCTCACACTCGGGGAACCCACCCCTTACCTTACTCACAGGGACCCCCTCACTGCTCACTCACAGGAAACTCCTCGCCTTTGCTTGCTCACAGGGAGACTCCTCACTGCTCACTCACAGGAAACCCCTCACCATTGCTCACACTCACAGGAAACTCCCTCACCTTTGCTCACACTCACAGCAGCCCCCCTCCTCTCACCAGGGTTCACACACTCCCTCTTCTTGTTTTAAAACACATTGACACCATCAAGGCCCCGGCCTTTCCCCGTCCAGTGCCCACTCTCCCGCTCCACCAGACCTCGGCTTGTCTCGCTTCTGGACGTCTCCCTCCTCCAATTACCAAACTATATCCTCGGTCTCCCCCACACCCCACCTCTGACCGACGCCTCCCTCCAATCATCGTGCTCAATCATGCCCCCCACTCCCAACTGCCTGCTGACTGATGTTTCCCTCGTCCAATCGGTGCTCTCGATCATCAATCCCACAGTCTCGCAGAAAGTAATGTATAGATTTCAGAGATTTAAACATATTTTCTTTTTAACGAACTTCAAATCTGCAGAGAAATCTCATGCCTGTAAAGATATGGCAGCAAAACTGGCCAAGCACAAAGGAGACCATTCTGTCCCATCTACTAATTGCACAATTCTTTGTATCTTTTGTCCACCAGTTAAAGATCAGCAAGATGTTGAACCAGACTTTAAAAATACAGATTTTCTATTGCTAGATCAACTGAAAACGCATTAATTTCACTCAAATTTGCTACATGCACATGCTAAAAAATGGTCACATACATCAATTTGAGAGAACACAGAACAGAATGAAGAAAATTTTAGAGCACAGATAATTATTTAGCTGTAAAGATTGTAAAATGCTCAGCTTCATTAATATCCAAAGATTCATTTACAATTAAACATTGAGCATCTTATGCTACTTTTAACTGAATTTTGCACAAGAATACTTACCATCATTTGGCACTTCAGCAGGCTGTGGTGTGGTTGGATTTCTAGCAGGTTCACCAATTTGCTGAACATCTTTTTTGCAAGCCTGCTTCGAAAGTGGAGGCACTGGCATTGCTTGTTTTACTTGACCAGAAGGCACTTGACTTTTAGTCGGAACCAAATTATCAGACAGAACCCGCAATTGAAGAGGCTGACGTTGCTGGCCTACATTGCAAGTAGTTGCCATGCTTCTTGGACGAGGTGGATTCTGCGAAATTCGCTGAGGTTTCATAACACGATTTACACGATCCATGGCTGCCACCTTTCAAAATAATCATTTTCAGACAACAGAAGTAATTTTTTGCACAAGTAAATGCAACAAGCCTTACTCACCAAATATTATTCACTCTGTTTAAATGCACTGGCCAAAATAAATTACGCTGCAAATGCTGGCTACCAATAAAGCCCCTTGTCTCACTGTACGAGGTAATTTACGAGTTCTCCCGAGTTTTCCCCCCGATTCGAACTCAGAGAATGTCCGTAGCGGGTCCGCAGGAGTTCATGGATGTCTCTTAGCGGCTCGTAATGCTAACGGTAGGCACTCGGGACATCCGGTAACTCGTGACGTTTTTTCATCCCTGTAAAAAATGTCCACGAGTACAAAAATACTCGTGATGAAAAAAATGTTACTTTTTACTCGTAGTTAGACCATGACAAGCCGCTACGAGACATCCATGAACACCTACGGACATTCTCAGAGTTCGATTCAGGGGAAAACTCGGGAGAACTGGTGAATTACCTCGTACAGTGGGACAGGGGCTTAAGACAAATTGTTGGAGTAATTCAGCAGTATCTCTGGAGAACATGGGGAGGTGACATTTTAGGTCAAGATCATACTTCAGAATAAGATTCAGAGTAAGGGTCATGACCCAAAACATCATCTGTCCATGTTCTCCAGAAATGCCATTAGACCTGCCAAGTTACTCCAGCAATATGTCCTAATTTATGTCATGTTCTGGAAATCCCCCAAAATTAGATTCTCCACAGATCTGCTTTTAATCAATTATTAGTTGAATCAGAGACATCAAATTTCAGTCCAAATTTTCAAGTGTACAAATTTGGCATTCAGCATCCCACATTGCAGATGTCAGCCAACACCAGGGAGATGCCCAAAAATGACCATTACTACACCCCAAAAGGCAAATTTGAAAATTCTTGAGAAGAGACTCATTAACAGATCATATGTTAAGGTTATAAAGAGAACTGTTGCCTGATCTGCTAGAGGAACTCAAGAGGTCAAGCAGCATCTCTGGGGGAAATGGGCAGCCAACATCTCAGGTTGAAGGGTCTCGACCTGAAACATCACCCATTCCTTCTTTCAAGAGATGTTGCCTGTCCTGCTGAGTTTCTCCAGATTTTTGTGTCTATCTCAGGTTGAAAACCTTCAATTGGACCTCACCAGATATGCTCCAGATTACAGCATCTAAAATCTGTGTCTTTAAATCAAGTTAACCTTTCAACTGAAGTGTCAGGGCACTTGGATACAAGAATATTGCCCTGTGCCGATTTATAAATATGGTGCCCAAAATACCTTTCCAGCTGCAATGTGGCCTGTTGGTTTCTTCTCCATTTCTAACCAAAATCCTGCAAAAAGAAAGAAACAAATATGCAGCTTTCCCCAACACATACATCTGTTTCTATTGGTACAGTATAACCAATTGCAAGCCCAAGACACAGATTTAGTTCCTCAAATATGCCAAGTTCTCAGCAATAGAAACACTGGAATATGGAATTTGCAAAAACAATTGGAAAGAGTCAAAACAAGAATACACTTACAATAGACAATAGGTGCAGGAGTAGGTCATTTAGCCCTTCGAGCCAAACCATTCAATTTGATCATGGCTGATCATCCCCTATAAGTACCCTGTTCCTGCATTCTCCCCATATCCCCGGACTCCACTATTTTTAAGAGCCCTAGCTAGCTCTCTCTTGAACGCATCCAGAGAACCCATCTCCACCATCCTCTGAGGTTTGTGGAACTAGTAAATTGAAGTATGTTCTACTAAACTCATCCAACATGCATATATTCATACACCTGGAACACAATAATAATGCAAGTCACTTTCAGTTTAAAAAAAGAACTTTGTCAACCTCTTAAAAGCAGGAACTAGCAAGAACAAGGAGTGTTCACACAGAAATATGAAACACAGATTGCAATGCAGGCCATCTAGTCAATAAATCATTTTCCAATGTGCTGTGCATTTTGCTCGCTAATCTGATTAAAGCATTAAAAGATCATAAAATAAATAAAATGCAATTTCCATTGGATGTGCAAATCTGTAGATTTACAACAGGTCAAAATAAATGACAGACCATAAGCCATAGCAGAATTAGGCCATTCAGCCTGTCGAATCTGCTTCACCATTCAATCATGACTGATCTGTTTTGCCCCTCACTAATCAAGAACCTAGCCACCTCTGCTTTAAAAATACACTGTGCGTGCCTCCATTGTCATCTATAGCAGTGATTCCCAACCGTTTTTAGTTCATGGCCCCCTGGGGCTCTTTAATTTTTCTGACCCCCCCCCCCCGGACATTATTAGCAGAAAAAAAGTGCCCCCCCCCCCCCCCCATTGGAACATGTGGCCTCCTAAATCCCCAAATATTTCTGTGCCCCCCCCCCCCCCCCCCCCCTGAAATTTGCCATGGCCCTGGTTGGGAATCACTGATCTATAGCAATGAATTGCACATATTCACCACCTCTGGCTAAAGAAAATTCCTCCTCATTTCCTGTCTAAAGGTATGTCTCTTTTTTCTGAGACTGTGCCGTCTGGTCCTGGACTCTTCCACTACTGTAGACATCTTCTTAACATCCAATCTGTCTAGTCCTTTCATTATTCAGTAGGTTTCAATTAAATCCACCTTATCCTTCTAAACTCCAGCAAGTACAGGTCCAGTGCCGTAAAAGACTCAACAAACATTAACCAAAATCATCCCTGGGATCATTCTAGTGAACCTCCTCAAGACCCTGTTGAATGCCAGCACAAGCATCCAGAGAACCTGCCGCCACCGCCTTCTGAATCCTGCAGTAGCACTCCCGAGTCCTTTGATTTCTGAATTCCCTCCCTATTTCCAGAACAGTCTATGCCTTTATTCCTTCTTCTAAATTGCAAGCCAGCGAGAAAAGGCCCCCTTTATTCCCACTCACAGCTTCTGCCAGTTCACCAATTTTCTGCCCATGAGCTCCTATCTTGTTTAACAGCCTCGCATGTGGCACCTTAAAGGCCTCCTGAAAATCCAAGTAAACAACATCCACTAACTCTCCCTTGTCTATCCTGTTTGCTTCTTCCTCAAAAGATACCAACATATTTGACAAACAAAATGTCCCCTTAAAACCATTCAGACTTCAGCCTATTTTATCATGTGCTTCCAAGTACCTTGAAATCTTATCCTTAATAATGAGCTGTAAAATCTTACTAACCACTGACATCGGACAAAACAGCCTATAATTTCATTTCTTTTGCCTCGCTCCTTTTGAGACTAGTTACATTCACAATTTTTCAATCCTCTGGAGCAGTGATTCCCAACCTGGGGCCATATGGCAAATTTCAGGGGGGGCCACAGAAACATTTTGGTATTTAGGGGGCCACCAGCTCAATGAAGGGGGCCACAGAGCTATCACCCTGTTACCTCCTAAATTTCAGTTCTAATAAATTTAAATCTATGCAGTTGAAATCTATTTTTAATGTATGATTATAAATGGGTGTTTTATTGAACCCACAAAATATTTTTGATGGTTGTGGAATATAATAAAAGATAATATATGTGCAATTAATAGACCCTGATATTTTTATGTAAGGTATTATAATATTGAAGTACTTTTTTTCCGCTAATAATGTCGGGGGTGGGGGGGCACAGAAAAATTAAAAGATCCCAAGGGAGCAATGAGCTAAAAAAGGTGGGGAACCACTGCTCCGGAGCATTCCTGACTAGTGATTCTTGAAGGATCACTGCTAATGCCTCCACAACCTCTACAACTACCTTTCAGAATTCTGGGATGTAGCCCACCTGGTCCAGATGACATCCACCTTCAGACCTTTCAGCTTCCCAAGCATCTTCTCCTCAGTAATATTGACAGTACTCTCTTCTGCCCCTCAACTCTTGAATTTTTGCAATGTCGCTGGTGTCTTCCACAATAAACACCAAACAAAACAGGCATTCAGTTCACCCGCTAGTTTTTGCACAATCCGCAGGCATTATCACTTTCTTGGAACTGGTTTTAACAGAATTGAAGAGGCAATTACTTTTACATTAATCTTTTAAAGATTTAAAATGCTATATCATAACTCAGTGTTGATTAATGTGCCTAAATAACCGATCACACATTGGTGACATGTCATGGAAACCGAGGTCAAAATGTGTCAACCACTGGACCAGTGACATGGACGTTTAAATTGAAACGCGCCAAGGAATACAGGGCAATTAAAATGCACCTAACTAGTTGCCACTAGCTTAACATATTACACTTCCGCAGTTATAAATGTCGATAGACTGAAGCAGCACAAACGAACGCCAAGGAAAATCGCAAACAAGCATGGGTGGGGATATTTACAGAATCCAGAACTTGCATCCAAGAGATAGTCACCACTTAACTTGAAGGGTTCAGCCCATTGAGTATCGAATTAACGAGATCGAGTTAGACTGCGACTCGGCGTCTATAGCCGCCCTGCGGAGCCCAGGGGACTAGAGGCCATCGCTGTGGCCTACAAACTAGAGGCCGGGTCCCGGAGACGCCGACGGGACCAGGCCGCAGGGGAAACACCTGGTAGAGGGAGAGCCGGACTCCCTGCCACCCTGCCCGGGCAGCCAAACTCACCGACCAAGGCTGTGGCGGTGGGGGAAGAGAATAGAAGTGGGAGGATGATGGTGGCACCAAACCAGAGGCCGGGGCCCAATTCACCGGCACCTTCCTCCGGGGAAAGAGCAGTGGCGGCCCCCCGGGACCAAACTAGACACCGGCAGGCGCAGCACACACCGTGTGTAGGGAGAGCCGAAAGCCCTCGCACTGGGGCAGCCGACGGCCCAACTCACTCACCGACGGCCCAACTCACTCACCGACGGCCCAACTCACTCACTCAGCGACGGCCCAACTCACTCACTCAGCGACGGCCCAACTCACTCAGCGACGGCCCAACTCACTCACCGACGACCGCACCCGACCCGACCGTGCGCTTCCGCTCCGTCTGCCGTTTAAATTCAAATCCGCCGCTCTTTAACCCGCCTCGCGCTCCCATTGGACGGTGCCGCCGCCAAGCCCGACCGCTATTGGCTGAGCTGCAAAGAGCGGACATACGCATGCACGCACCGCCGTATGTAAATGAGGGTGCCACCCCACGTGACGCGTGTAGGTCTCTCACTGCAACAAGGCCAGTAATTACTCTAGTATCTTGGTTCTTGGTTTCTTGGTCCTCCAAAATATTCCAAATGGAATTTAAACTGGAGGTGGTTGAGGGAGGACTTAAGCCAGAAAGGGTTATTGGGAAGAAAGAGCTACTTTAAATTTAGTTGCATCTGGTTGGGTAACTAGTAGGGTGGAGATTATTCCATGCTTTAATTGTGCGGGGGAAGAACGAATTGCTGTATACATCTGTCTTTGTAGCTGGAATCACAAATTGGATCGAATGCCCTCCTCTGCTCCTAAATGGTATATTTGGTAATTACATTAGAAAATAGGTGTGGGAGATTATCCATTCAGTTTGATCATAGCTAATCATCCAGTATCAGTACTCTGTTCCTGCTCCCCCCACCCCTCCATATCCCTTGATTTCATTCGCCCTAAGAGCTGTATCTAACTCTTGAAAACATCCAGTGAATTGACTTCCACTGCCTTCTGTGGCAGAGAATTCCAAAGATTCACAACTCTCTGGGTGAAAATATTTTTCCTCATCTCAGTCCTAAATGGCCCACCCCTTATTCTTAAACTGTGACCCTCTGGTTCTGGACTCCCCCAATATCGGGAACATTTTTCCCGCATCTAGCCTGTCCAATTCCTTAAGAATGTTATATGTTTCTATAAGATCCCCTCACATCCTTCTAAATTCCAGTGACTAAAAATCCAGTTGATCCATTCTGTCATCATATATCAGTCCCGCCAACCTGGGAATTAACCTGGTGAACCTACGCTGCACTCCCTCAAATTAGGAGTTCAAAACTACACAATACTCCCGGTGCGGTCTCACCAGGGCCTTGTACAACTAAAGAAGGTCGCGACCCGAAACGTCACCCATTCCTTCTCTCCAGAGATGCTGCCTGTCCCACTGAACTCCAGCTTATTGTGCCTATTTGCAGTAGAGCCTCCTTGCTCCTATACTCAAATCCTCTCGCTATGAAGGCTTTCTTCACTGCCTGCGGAGAGGCCATTAGGACTGTAAACTCCTATCTCTCCAGGGACTAACTTTACTGTACCATTTTACTGTTGTGTGGTGTCTTTTTAAAATTGCTGTTTTTTTCCTTTTTCTTCCCACCCTCCCACAAATATGTAATATGTGATTCTGTTCCATTCTGGTTGTAGTTTGTTTGTTTTTTGCACGATTTGCGAGCATTGCCACTTTTCATTTCACTGCACATCTCGTATGTGTAGATGACGAATAAACTTGACTTGACTTGACTTGCTGTACATTCATGCTTACTTTCAATAACTGATGTACAAGGACATTCAGGTCTTGTTGCACTTCCCCTTTTCCTAATCTGACATTTCAATATAATAATCTGCCTTCTTGTTCTTGCCACCAAAGTGAATAGCGTCACATGTATCCACATTATACTGCATCTGCCATGCATCTGTCCGCTCACCCAACCTATCCAAGTCACTCTGCAGCCTCATAGCATCCTCCTCGCAGCTTACACTGCTAACCTCAGTTTTGTGTCATCTGCAAATGGAGACATTGGAGTCGTAGGTAGACACAAAATGCTGGAATAACCCAGCAAGTCAGGAGAGAAATAATAGGTGACATTTCGGGCCGTGACTTTTTTTCAGACTGATAGTCAGGGGTAAGGGAAACAAGAGAGAGAGATATCTCGTATAGAGAGAGATGCAGAACAAATGGATGAAAGATATGGAAAAAAAGTAACGATGATAGAGGAAACAGGCAATTGTTGGCTGTGGGTTAGATTTTAAAAAATGAGTTACTCACCAGGACGACAGTGAAACTCGTACAATGACTAGGTTGGGGAGGGACAGAGAGCGAGAGAGATAGAGAGAGATATAGAGGATACAAAAGTTACTTGACGTAGAGAAATTAATATTCATCTCCAGGGGTGCTGTCTGTCCAGCTGAGTTATCCCAGCTTTTTGTGTCTATTTTCCATGTAAACCTGCGTCTGCCTTTCCTTCTTGCACCAGTGTAGCAATAGAAAATAACAAAAATGTAAAATAAAAGCGATAAATGAAAATAAATAAACAGAATAAAAAATAGCAAAATATTGTTATTTTGTTTCCTGCACCAAAATAAATGGAGCATGTATATTATGCCAGCCAAGATGGCAATAGGTTTTAAAGCTGCTCCATGAGTTTTCCTGTTAGTGCATTGCCCGAGTTTCAAACAATGGCCACTTTTCACAAGGAACAGAAACGAAACTGCAGGCAGGAAGTACAGACAGTTGAAGCAAGGAGGCTGTAAATCAACTGTCGTTAAAGGCCAACCTACCTCTGCTTCAGTTTGAATGAGCTGTACTCTTAGTCACAGGATATGAGAAATGTTGGTAACTCACAGCATTTCATGACCTTAAATGTTAGCTGATTCTCTTTCGGCTGATGCTGCCCAAATTGCTGGAGGTTTTCAGCATTTTTTGTTTGTGTGTCCATTTAATGAGCTGCTGCCTGTCCCGCTGAGTTACTCCAGCATTGTGGGTCTATCTTTAGTGTTATCACGCTTTCCTCAATCGTTAAATGTTTATCTTTTCCTCTTTTAATACAATAATGGATTTTGATGCATTTATTTTTGCCTGGAAGGACAGCTAATCTACCCATACCTTTCTCCAAAATGCCTCCCTTCAGAAAATTCTCCAATAGAAACGTTCTTAGCAAGATTTAGCCCAGGCTTTGGTTTTAAAGTCTTAAAGGAAGATAACAGCATACACACGTTCCAAAAAAAACTGATAACAGCAGGAGCTAATTCAAACAAATGCTTGTGAGGCAAGGGACACCTTTTGTACAAAATACAAAATTCATTCTATTTATGTATCTTTGAGGTCCCAGAGGAAACTTTTCTTGAAATATTTGACCATACTCCCACAGAATGTATCATTGTGCTGACACTGCAACATACGTGGATATAGATGCGGCAACACGAGAGCTAGAGCGTGGATTGCAGTTATGACAACAGAGATGTCTAAATCTACCAGAGATATCAAGGCATAGATATGACACAAAAATGTGTTCAGTTCCTGAAAGTTGCCATGGAGATGTGCATTCTCTGTCTAAAAATGTGCGATAGGGCCAAGAACTTTGGCCTTCCCGATATTTAGATAGAGGAATTTTAGCCTTAATCCTGAGCAAAATTTTCAAAAGTATAAACATTTAAAGACAGGACAGGGGTAAGATTAACTGGATGCCAAGCTTGTACATATGGAAAGTGATATTGTATTTAAGGATGATGTTTACTAAGGCATAGCATGTTTATGAGAAATAGGATGATATGTCCTTGGGCAACATTATGTTGGATCCATCAGGTGAGTCTATGCTGATAATTCCCTCGCTGAGAAAGTAAGAATTAAAGGGTGCTCTTTTGAAAAGGAGGCGAGGAGGAACTTCTTTAGTCAGAGGGTAGTTCATCTGTGGTACTCATTGCCACGGAGGGCTGTGGAGGCCAAGGCAGTGGATATTTTTAAGGCAGCGATAGACAAATTCTTGATTAGAACGGATGTCAAGGGTTATAGCGAGAAGGCAGGAAAATGGGATTAAGTGGCAGAGATCAGGCATGAATAAATGGCGGAGTAGACTCGATGGGCTGACTGGTCTAATTCTACTCCTAGAACTTTGGAACTTGTAATTATTAAATCAGCCAAATGCAAATCCCTTCCCCATCTCCTCCACCACAACGGGATGACAGAAATGGAATTTAATACTGAAATATTAGGAATTGCATTTTGGGAAGTAACATAGGAAAGACCTACACAGAGAATGATAGGGCTCTAGGGAGTGTTGTAGAGCAGAGGGATCTATGATTGCAGTTGCATGGTTCCTTGACGGGTCGAATAGATAAGGTGGTCAAAAATGTGCTTTTGGTCAAAAATGTGCTTTCAGAATATTGAGTATTGAAGTTGGGAGGTCATGTTGCAGTTAGATAAGAGATTGGTGAGGCCGCATTTAGAGTATTTTATTCATTTCTGGGCACCCTGTTATAGGAGAGATGTCAAGCTGGAAGTGGTAGAGAGAAGAACTAAGAGGATGTTGCCAGGACTAGAGGGTATGAGGTGCAGGGAGAGGTTGAGTTGGCTGGGACTCTATTCCTTGGAGTAGTATCTTTGCTTGGAGCCCTGCACACAGACTGCGTATCCAGCCCCCCCCCCCCCCCCCCCGGTGTAACACTCACAGACTCTGCTACTAGAAGGCAGACTATTAAATCAATCCGGATTTTAACACTGTCACTACACAGACTGCTAACCAGAAGACAAGTTATTGAGTCAGGGTGGAGTTCCAGTACACGGAACTCCGTTACCGGAATCCCACTGCAGGGATACCAGCAGAGAGGGGTAAACAAACACACGAGGAATCATCTCACTGGGGAGCGCGAGGTAACTCACAGAGCATCTATGATCTTTGTCACAGAGAGCGGGGAGAGAATGGGAGGGAGGAAGGAAGAGGGAGCAGGGAGAGAAGGAGGGAGAGAGAGAGATAGGGAAGGGGAGAGAGGGGAGCAAGCCGACAGGAGGAGAGGGAAAGAGGGGAAGGAGAGGGCGGGGAGAGAGGGAGGGAAGATGAGAGAGGAGGGAGCGAGGAAGGGGAGAAAGGGCGGAAAGGAGAGAGGGCGACAGAGATGGGCAAAGATTATAGAGGAGCTATAAGATCTTTGGAGATGGGGAGGGAGACGGGAGATGGCGGGAAGAACGGACAATAGGAAGAGGCGAATGTGGACACTGCGAGTCAGAGGGGATTGGAGTGAGGTCATGGAAGGAAAGAGTGGGGAGGAGAAGGGTGGAAGAGCTAGGGAAAGGACGGGGTCAGAACGAGAGACAGCAACAGAGAGGGCAGAGGGAGAGATCGGGGAAGGAGAGAGAGAGAACAGTGGGGCCGAGTGGGTCAGAACACGAGGCCATGAGAGGAGAGAGGGGGCGGGTGGGTCGGGGAGAGCTGGGCAGACAGAGAGACTGGAATGAAACGGGGCGAGATAAAGTAGCGAGCGAGCGAGAAAGAGAGAGGGGACGGTGTGGGATACACTAGTGCGAGAGGAGGAACCAAAAAAATAACGAGTTGTGTGTTATTTGGTAAAATAATAGCAATATGACGACGCCATGACCAAAGCAAAGATACTAGAGCGGAGACGGAAGCCGGTTACGGAAATGGCGCTAAAGATTACCCATGATATACTACGGCTTCGTCGAGTGGACTATCTTGCTCCGCTCTATGATCTTTGGATGTAATTGACAAAAGCTAGCAGTGAAATGGAGAAAGAAAAGGTGTCAGATAAACAAAGTAAAGGAAGAGTAAAATGTAAAACAGTAGAGAGGGATATGGGTGGAAGGGAACAGGTTGATGGGAGAGAGGGGGGATAAAAGGGAAATGTGGAACCCTGAGATGAGAAATGAAATATTCCAGTTGCCTTCTTAAACGGTTGTTTCACCTGCATATTTGCTTTCAGAGAATGGCGCACAGGGGCACCGAGATCGTTTTGTGCATCAACATTTCCAAACCCATTATCATTTAAATAATTCTCTGATTTGCCTAATAAGCAGATAACTTCACATTTAACCACATTATACTGCATCTGCCAGGTATTTAACAATTCACTCAAACCATCCAATTCAGTTCAAAGCCTCTCTGCATCCTTTCCACAACTGACAAACACATCTAGTTTTGTTCAGTTTCGAGATACAATATGGAAATAGGCCCTTCAGCCCACTGAGTCCACTTTGAGCCTTTCACACTGGTTCTATGTTATACCACTTTCCTACCAATTGCTGCACTCTAGAGGCAATTTACAGAGGCCAATTAATTTACATACCTGGGAGGTGGTAGGAAACAGGAGCACCTGTAGGAAAGCCACGTGTCATAGAAATAATCTGCAAAATTCCACGCAGACATCACCCAAGGTCAAAATCGAACCCGTGTCTCTAGTGAGGAGGGCAGCAACTCTACCAGCTGCGCTACTCTGCACTTTGTGTTTAAAACTTACAAACACTGCAATTGCTTCCCTCGCCCAAATTATTGACCTATATTGTGAATAGTGGGGACACGAGCCTTGGTTCCTGTAGTAGCCCACATCACTGCCTGTCTCTCGAAGAAAGTTCCATTTATATCTACTCTCCTGGCTATCCAATTTTTAATCCATGCACGTATACCACCCCCAGTCCCATGGTTTGATTTTGCATTGTAATCTCTAAGTGTAGTACTATATCAAAACATTCTGATAATTCGTATACACCATATCCATTGGTTCTCCTTTATCTTGTCTCCTGGTTACATCCTCGGAAAAGGTCCTGCAGGTTTGAGAAACAGTTTCCCTTCTTAAAGCCAATATATTCATTTCCTGGGCCTGGTTGCTGGTCATTAAATCATTACTGTTTATGTTTCCAATTATGGGAAAACGACTGCTGCATGTCCTACATCGCAACGGGAATTTAACTTCAAAAACAATTTAAGGTGGACAAAAATGCTGGAGAAGCTCAGCGGGTGAGGCAGCATCTATGGAGCAAAGGAATTCGGGTCGAGACCCTTCTGCAGAAACAATTTCATCCTTTGGGATGTGTTGCATGATAGGCTCCGTATAAATGACAGTACATACTATCCCTTTAAATAATCAGAGGGTATAAAAATGTTTGTTTGGATGCATATTTTGTAATCATAAATGCCACGCAATGTCAATGCAGATCTTGTACTGATGTTACAAAAACATACACAATGTATATCCAAGGATTTACATGCTTATTTGCAATTAAAATATTTATTTTAAATATGCTGACGCCACTCTTCGTTGACTTTAATTGACAGCAACTCTTTTAAGGCGATCCTGCATTTTCCTTTACCAAGATGAAGATTACGGCTGCCGTCAGCCTCTGCAGAGAGGGGATCCGCCTTTAGCAAGACGGCCGCCCTGTGATTTCAGCCGATCACGCGATTGTTTTTAAACCTCATCACAACCCTGTTTCTTCGAGCCAGGAACCAAATCGAGGAATGAAAACCGAAAGTGACGAGGGTAGAGGTGGGGGGTGGTGTTGGTGAACGAGTGTCGCTTTATAAAGGAGGGCGAGCCTGCAGATGATCAGACGCAATCCGGCGCACAGGCAGGCGGTAGACGGAGAGATCTGTTTTGTCTTCACTGACATTTTGATTGTTTTGGTTTATTGCTGTCGCCATCGCCAGGCGGGGGAAGGAGTGAGGAGGGCAGTAACAACGCAAGGTGAGACCTACAACAGTACAGTAACCATCAGACCGGTGGAGACTGTAGCACGGAGGGGCACGGCTGGAATTTTGGTGAACATAACGTTAGTAACAATGTAGCGACTGCAGGAGGAATAGATACATTCCTCCTTCCATCGGCCGCCGCCAGATCTCGAGTCCAGACACAGATTATTCATCTCAGCCCCGTCTACTGTGAACAAAGTCCCTGCAGGAAGTAAACTGCGCAAACACAATCAGGAAGTATTTTTTTGTTGTTTAAGTGCAGTGAAAGGCTGTTTAACACCAGGCAAATTTCTGCAAAGATCCCACCCCCCCCATCTCCCCACCTCTCCTCCACAAAGGAGGTGGCCGCTTTGTGTTATAATCTGTTATACGTGATGGCCTGATTCAGGAGTCGGCCCGGCTTGTTATGTGCCTTCTGTGGATAGTTCATGTCCGCTGAAGCTGATGTCACAAAGTGGGTGGAGATTGGTGACCCATTTCTATTTCTCAAGTGCTTCGGTATTTTAATCTAATTTTCCGAAATGCTGTCTTGAGCAAAAACGAACATTGTGTTGACTTGATTCAGCAAACGGGAAGGAGGTATGTATGGCTGGAGACCGGGGGAATGTACGAAAATTCTTCTTGTCATCAAATATTTTTAAATTAAAGAGGCCTGAGAAAAAATAACAGTACCCATATATGTGTTACAGTTTTAAACAAGGGGAGCATCTTCACATAATCATCTGTCATTTAGCGCCTCCCTGTTGATATTCAATGTTGGTCTTTGTCCTAACTTTCTGAATAAATTGGCTGTAAACTGCCTGAACCGATGCCGCCCTTACGTGAGTCCGGAAATGTAAGCCTGCTTACTGTACCGGGGGTGTGAATTTACCGGTAATTCCGCGTTTGCTTTCGAAATTCGACTGATTTAAACAACCATTTCCCAGCATTTATGACTCAGTGAATTTGCTTTGATGACAATATAACTTGAAACAAGCGACCAGTTGAAAGTCATGCAGTTTGTTTACTGTCATTGCTGCATGATGGGTGGAGACCAATCTTAAAGCTGCAGCGATGCATTGGCTGGTATATTTTCTTTGACTTCAGTTGGAGGTAGTTTACCTGTTGGGAATAGGTGGATAATGTTGTTCTATGCAGCTAATCCATAACCGCCGTTGTCACTTTGGTCAAATCAAATATTTTGGCCCAGGTCTGCATTGAGACCGATGTGACAATTATGTCATTGCATCGAGCCTATCACGTTACCTTGGAAGTTTTGTTTTCTCGCTCGCCAAATAATATCCCAGTGGGATACAGCTTCCTATCAAAACTATGAATATGTGATATGAGAGCTAGCGCCATTTTCTGAAGCCTTGTAAAGCAATAACCCGGAGATGTATCCGAGTCGATTGTTGTGACCTTTATATTTTTCTTTATCTTTTGTTCCCACTGTCAAGGTCGAATTGCCCCTGTCGACATTACGTGTTAGGAATTCTGTTTCATATTTGAAGTGGACTGACCGCCTTCCAGGGAACTCAGTAAATCCAATGTTTAAATCCATTTTAATTTAAGCTTAACAGTGCAGTGATGCAAAAGTTTTCAGTTTGTCGGTACATTGGTTTGACCCCGCCTTTCTGCTGGGCTCGCAAATTTTATTGTGCAGCTGAAGGGAAGTGCTGAAAATAGGACTGATATTTCACTGGCGCTTCAGAGCACAACCTGGTACCGACCATCAGCAGATCTAACGAGCTGCAAGAAAGCTGGCTACACCGCCCTCTGGTGCTGCTGCTGACCCCGACTGGTAATAGAGTCTGGTGGGGAAATTACAGTGCCTCCATAATGTTTGGGACATTTGCCCCATTACCGGGAACTTCCGTACGATCCCGAGTGGTGTTATTTGTAACATAGTTGTTTGTAATTTAATGTCGGAATAGTATGGTGGGTGTGTCACCACGGCTTTTGTTTGTTTTCGTATCGTGCTGGTATTTAAATAAATAAATCATTGATAAATTAAAAAAATAATGTTTGGGACAGACCCATCATTTATTTATTTGCCTCTGTACTCCACAATTTGAGATTTGTAATAGAAAAAAAAAATCACATGTGGTTAAAATGCACATTGTCGGATTTTATTAAAGGCCATTTTTCTACATTTTGGTTTCACCATGTAGAAATTACAGTAGTGTTTATACATGGTCCCCCAATTTCAGGGCACCACAATGTTTGGGACACAGCAGGTTTAGTATTTTGGCGCATATCCTTTGCGTGCAATGAAGCCTTCGATTCATGGACATCACCAGTTGCTGGGTGTCTTCTCTGGTGATGCTCTGCCAGGTCTGTATTACAGCCATCTTTAGCTTATGCTTGTTATGGGGGCTAGTCTCTTTCAGTTTTCTCTTCAGCATATAAAAGGCATGCTCAATTTGGGTTCAGATCGGGTGATTGACTTGGCCACTCAAGAATTGACAATTTTTTAGCTTTGAAAAATTCCTTTGTTGCTTTAGCAGTATGTTTGTGATCATTGTCGCTGTAGAATGAACAGGCGGCCAATGAGTTTTGAGGCATTTATTTGAACTTGAGCAGATGGGATGTGTCTATACACTTCAAAAGTCATTATGCTACTACCATCAGCAGTTTTTTATCATCAATGAAGATAAGTGAGCCAGTACCTTCAGCAGCCTTATGCCCAGGCCATAACACCCCCACCACTGTGTTCCATAAATGAGGTGGTATGCTTTGGATCTTGGGCAGTTCCTTCACTCCTCCATACTTTGCTCTTGCTGTCAGTCACTCTGATATGTTAATCTTCATCTCATCTGTCCACAAGATCTTTTTTCCAGAACTGTGGTTACTCTTTTAAGTACTTCTTTGCAAACTGTAACCTGGCCATCCTATTTTTGCAGCTAACCAGTGGTTTGCATCTTGCAGTGTAGCCTCTGTATTTCTGTTCATGAAGTCTTCCCGGACCGTGGTCATTGACAAATCCACACCCGGATCCTGAAGAGTGTTTCTGATCTGTTGGACAGGTGTTTGGGGGTTTTTCTTTATTACAGAGAGAATTCTTCTGTCATCAGCTGTGGAGGTCTTCCTTGGCCTGTCAGCTCCTTTGCAATTAGTAAGCTCACCCGTGCTCTCTTTCTTCTTAATGATGTTCCAAACAGTTGATATTTGTAAGCCTAAGGTTTGGCTGATGTCTCTATAACAGTTTTATTCTTGTTTCTCAATCTCATAATGGTTTCTTTAACTTTCATTAGCACAACTTTGGAGCTCGTTGATAAACAGCAATAAAGGATTCCAAAGGTGATGGAAAGACTGGTGGAAAGACTAGGTGCTGAGAGCTCTCTTATACCTGCATTAAGGAGGCAATTAAACACACATGAGCAATTACACACACCTGTGAAACCATGTGTCCCAAACATTATGGTGCCCTGAAATGGGGGAACTATGTATAAACACAGCTGCAATTGCTGCCTGGTGAAACCAAAAGTATAAAAATACCCTTTAATGAAATCTGACAATGTGCACTTTAACCACATATGGTTTCTTCTATTACAAATCTCAAACTGTGGAGTACACAGGCAAATAAATAAAGGATGAGTCTTTGTCCCAAACATTATGGAGGGCACTGTATATTACTTCATTTCACCAGTCATCTCCATGGCTTAGAATTCCTTTGGTTCCAACAACACACCAAAGACTCACAAGAGTCAAATTACTGTGAGTTTCATGATATGGAGGATAAACAATGATGAATTTTGCATAAACAATCAGGTTTCATATTTCTTAGTAGTTGAGAGGAGGCCTATCAATTTCAGGAATGAACGAAAAATTTAATTAGATTCTTCCGGGGTGCCAAATTCATCACTTGAACCACGTTGCATTGAATTTAAAAGAAGCTAAATATAAATTTGCCAGTTAGTGGCCCAAGATCCTCAAGCACTTTTGCATTTTTTGAGAGCAGTGCTCAATGTTTGGGACAGCTTGTAAAATTATCTGTTATCTAAATACCTCAATCTATCAAAATTATCTTGCCAGTTAAATACTTTATTGATTTATATAAATTATCTGTCATCTAAATATCAGGATCTGTTATCTGAATTATCTTGCCAGTTAACAACAAAGTATAGGTAGACACAGAGTACTGGAGTAACTCAGCGAGATTGACAGCATCTCTGGGCGAAGAAATGGGTGATATTTTGGGTCGAGACCCTTGAAATGTTACCCTTTCCTTCTCTCCAGAGATGCTGCCTGTCCCACTGAGTTAGTCCAGCATTTTATGTCTACCTTCGATTTAAACCAACATCTACAATTCTTTCCTAAACGACAAAGTATAGATCTGCCATCAATAAGCTTGTTATTAAAGAGACAAACTATCCTTCCACTTTTAATATTAAGCTCAACAACTAGATTGTATGAATATTTATTAACCAATGAAAGAAGATAAATATGAAGTCATAGAGTGTTGATACAGTGTGGAAACAGGCCCTTCGGCCCAACTTGCCCACACCGGCTAACATGTCCCAGCTACACTAGTCCCTCCAAACCTGTCCTATCTATGTACCTGTCTAACTGTTTCTTAAACGTTGGGATAGTCCCAGCCTCAAATACCTCATCTGGCAGCTTGTTCCATACACCCACCACCCTTTGTGTGAAAAAGTTACCCCTCAGATTCATATTAAATCTTTTCCCCTTCACCTTGGTCCTCTGGTCCTCGATTCCCCTACTCTGGACAAGAGACTCTGCATCTACCCAATCTATTCCTCACATGATTTTGTATATTCCTCTCATGATTTTGTAACACGCCAAAAATGTGAATAAGTAGTGCAGTAGGTATGTTGCAATTTTTATTTTGAAATGTTATTTTTTATTATGGTGAGCTCTCTTGTCTAGTTTTGTATCACATGACAAAAACACAACATGTTTTTTTTAATCAATTATGATGTTATGCAAGAGGTATAGGAGCTCAGACATAAGACAGAGAAGATTTATGTTCTGTTTAACAAAGGTATCCAAATATATTTGAGGATGGATTTGGGTGTTACAGTGAAATGTGCTTATTTGCAATTGGAATCATATTTTTCCTTTTTAAAGATCTTAGTTTGATATAATGGAAAATTTGTAACAAATATTTCTTGCCTTGTCAGGATTAATTTCCCCAGCAACATCACAACACTTTCACTGATGCAGTTAATTTGAGATTTTTATTTATTGACATTTAATGCTTTGATAATTTTAGTTTTTACAAATTCATAGGAAAACTTGATGATGGAATTAAAACTGAATAAGTTGCATCATTTTAAATCCACCATGTACAATATGAGCATGTCATCTGTTAAGATTTTAAGCAGGCCAATGTATTTGTGAAACATATCAAGTAGCCGACAGATTCAGATTTGAGATCTCTGTATTTAATTAGCTATTCCCATTCAGGACAAAATTACAGCTGTTGCAAAAGCACATTATTGCAAATAATGGAAGTCTGAAGGAAAAATAGAAAAATGCTGGAAACACTTAACAGGTCAGTCAGCAACCCTGTAGACAGAAACAGACTTACTATTTAAATATAACCTAAATTATATACATTGTTGCTGATGTACTACTTGCCCACAGAAGGCATTATGTGGAAAGAAAAATTCCCATTTGTGTGACAAGTCGAGAATAATCTTTTGCACCTAAGTAACCACCAACTCTTGGCCATTTTTGATATACCAGATGACTGCCATGGGACAGAACCTGTAGTGTAAAAGATACACAAAACACTGTAGTGTAAAAGACTGGGGTGGGGGGAAGAAAATATTAACTGCATAAAGTGTGCAAACGATTGTCATTAAAAAAAACCAATGAAAATGAACAATTAAGTATATTATTTTCCCATTATAATCTGTAACAAGGCTGGAACATTTGGCTTGTTAAACTGCCTGAGACGCACTGTTACAGCACAGCAAGAAGCCTCAGTTGTCCATTGTTATTCTGTGTGTCTTTGAAATTGTCCTGTAAATGTGTCAACATATAGTATTTGTGTACACCTTTCTGTCCTGTTAGATATAGAAATTGAATTGTAATTAATGTTCAGTGGCTTATATAGTACTCTGTGTACACTTTAGGGCCAATGCTTTGTTGAAAGTGAAACTGCGTTAACTTAGAAAAATGTAATTTTGTCTGTAATGTAAGAATTAAGTAAAAACTGAAAGTTTGATGCTCTTGTGTTGTATTAATGAGATATGCACAAAGGATTTGTATGATATGTTCAGTATTACTGATGTGATTAGAGAAGAGTGCTCTTTGAAGGAATTTTGTTTGAATTGTTTAACACAACACTCACACCATTTCTAGCTTGCAGAAAATAAAACCGTTTTTAAAAATAATATTTTGATTTTTTAATATTCTACTTCTTCTTTTGAATCCATCTTGTTACAAATGTTGAGCTCGCTGTCATCATTCGTCCTGAAAAGGACACAAGCTTCCAGCGACAATCAGTGGGAGCCATCACTTGTCGCAATAGATGATGGTGGTAGCAGAATTAGCTCAGATGCTTCCAGATTCCAGCCCCCGCTTCTGCTATGGGGCCATTTTTTTAATGTTCATTATGGAGATTAGGGCAAGAATGTGGTGGACAAATCCATCATTACTCTTATCTATCAAATCCTCTCATGTATCATAAAATTACTTAAAAAAAATTTCAATCTGCTCAAATGGGAGCTGGGCATACACTGGCAAATAGAAAGTATCCAGGGAAGGCCAGTCAGATGCATTGTACAGCTGCTAAGATGAGATACTACAGTAAGTTTGGAAGGCTACTTTGCAATCCTTGAAAGGCCATCCCTTCATGTATGGGAAAACTTTGGGCTTTCTATATTTTTGCATTTAATCTTAACAGCTCTGCGAGTTCCATACTTATCCAAGTGACACTGTCAGATTCTACCTTTCCTTAAACTTAAGTAAAAGCTATTAGCTAATAATTTATTACTGAAACTTGCTGTCCATCCATCAGAGAATACTTTTGCACTTTTTGAGTGAGGCTTGTGCATATGATACGATTCAATATGATATGATGGAACTTTATTAATCCCAGGAGGGAAATTGATCTGCCAACAATCATAAAACACAATATATGAAATTAAAGTGATAAATACCATGCAGGTATATTTGTCTTTTACATTCTGAAGGGTTTTCTGTATGATGTGTGTGAATGACCATTTTACATTTTTGTAATTGCAAACTGACATATTGATAATATGGATGTGAAATAACACACTTTTGTTAACTGGTATCACATTATGTTATTTGAACAACTGCCTGATGTTCTAGGAAGTGTTCCCATTAATGTGAAAGTAAGTTGATCCTTAATGAGGAAATAATTCTCGTAGGTCTAATTGTATTGTGCACACACAGTATTTCTCTGAGGCAGAGGGATTGTATGCTGCCAACAGAATTAGGAGGAATTTATTTTTTAAACAACTGAATCATATGTAAGAGTATATTAAAGAACCATACTTGGATTCATGACAACATACCAATCTTTTCTAAATTAAATATTTGTAAATACTGTTGGAAAAAGGAAGGGCATTCTTGTCATAGAGGGAGTACAGAGAAGGTTCACCAGACTGATTCCTGGGATGTCAGGACTTTCATATGAAGAAAGACTGGATAGACTTGGCTTGCACTCGCTAGGATTTAGAAGATTGAGGGGGATCTTATAGAAACTTACAAAATTCTTAAGGGGTTGGACAGGCTAGATGCAGGAAGATTGTTCCCGATGTTGGGGAAGTCCAGAACAAGGGGTCACAGTTTAAGGATAAAGGGGAAATCTTTTAGGACCGAGATGAGAATAACATTTTTTACACAGAGAGTTGTGAATCTCTGGAATTCTCTGCCACAGAATGTAAATGAGGCCAGTTCATTGGCTGTATTTAAGAGGGAGTTAGATGTGGCCCTTGTGGCTAAAGGGATCAGGGGGTATGGAGAGAAGGCAGGTACAGGATGCTGAGTTGGATGATCAGCCATGATCATATGGAATGGCGGTGCAGGCTTGAAGGGCCGAATGGCCTACTGCACCTATTTTCTATGTTTCTATACCCCCAGCAATGAGAGATTCTCAAATCTCAATAAAATAAAAAAAAAAACCTGATTAAACCCAATAACTTGGAACCAATCATTGAAATATCACATTGCTAGGTATTTTCTAAGAAATTATGAATTTTATTATTCAGCAAAAACCGTCCTCATGTGGTCCCCACTGTTTTCACTGTTAGGATGGTTAACATATGAAGTAACAGACCATATAATGTGGGAATGCCCAAGAAACAGTTCCTGGGGAATGCAGTCAGAGGGCATTGTTAGACTGTGAGGCTTGGATTGAGAGGAACTGTTGGGTAGGACATAAAGTGCTGGAGTAACTCAGCAGGTCAGGCAACATCTCGGGAGTACATGGGTAGGTGACATTTCGTGTTGAGACCCTCAGCCTACTCGAGCACTTTGTGTCCTTTTGTGTATTAACCAGCATCTGCAATTCTTTGTTTCAACATTAGGGTAGGATTCCAGTTATCCAGTAACAACCTTTGATATCCATTGGAACCCGGGACATGCAATTTGGAGAGGGATCTAACTTTGCATTTGGCTTAGTTTAGTTTAGAGATACAGCATGGAAACAGGCCCTTTGGCCCACCGAGTCCGCGCCGACCAGCGATCCCCGGATACTGCACTATTCTATTCACTTGGGACAATTTACAATTTTGCCAAAACCAAATTAATCTACAAACCTGTACATCTTTGGAATGTGAGAGGAAACCGGTGCAGGCGGGGAAAATTCATGCGATTACGGGGATAACATGCAAACTCCTTACAGACAGCCCCCATAGTCAGGATAGAACCCGGATCTCTAGCGCCATAAGGCAGCAACTCAACTGCTGCTCCATTGTGCCGCCCATTCTGGTGCTCTTTTACCAATTGCAACTTGCAATCTGTCTTTTCCGAAACGCAAGTCCTTACATCAGGTCTTAAAAATTTCCATTTGTTTTTGCTAAAGTTAAATTATGCCTTTTCAGACCAAGCTATTTCAAATGGATTTTGGACTCAGGTGGAACGACCGTGATGTTGAAAAGGACAATCCATTCAGGGAAGCAGCTGCAGCAGAACACCCAAGACGAAACCCTAGGAGGGGTGATGGTGAGAGATATTTTTTTGAAGATTGTAGAAATATCTTGAAATCTATATCTTGGATTTAGTTTTCTTTATCTTTACAATATCATTTTCTTCCTCCTCTCCTTCATGTCTTTCTGAAGTATTCACGATTTACCAAAGTAGGAAGGCAGGTAAGTGAACTGTGTCCAAGCTGTGATGATTGCTGCTTGAAGTTGGATTGGTACAGAGCCTGGGGGAATTGGAGAATTATCTTGGGAATGGTAGAAGACTTCAAGGAAAGAGCAGGACAGTGGGATTAGATTGGGGATATAGGCCAGTGAAATCGGGTAAGGCAGTGATCCTGCTGCCATGGTTGAAGAGGAATTAACCAAGGGCACAGTGATCACATCTGCTCTATTCCATGGTTTGGAGTGCAGTCACATGAGGAGTGATTGAGCCTGGATCTAAGTCGAAAGAAAAGCGTGCTTGAGAGGGTCACTGATGAGGGACTGTTTCCATTGCATGGAGGGTTAGGAGCTACAGTGAGAGCATGCAGGTTTGGTATTAGCTGAGTTGAAGAGCAATTTCTTCACTGAGAAGAAAGTCTCCAGAATTCTCCATACTGAATGGTCAAGAATGCTTTGCATGCTATATTCATGACTTAGATGTGGGACATGAAGGAAATTAAGGATTATTTCAATTGAACATAAGAAAGTGGACTAGATACAGAATCGGCCAGAATTGCATGGAGTGGAGGAGCAGGTATGGGATGCTGACTGGTCTATACTTGGACCTAGTTCAGGTGAAGCTGCTTCTGAATTATGTGGTGCAACTTTTCATCCTTGTAAAAACTCTAGCGAGTACAGGACCAGTCATCAAATGCACCTTATACAGTGCCCCACATGATGTTTGGGACAAAGACCCATCATTTATTTATTTGCCTCTGTACTCCACAATTTGAGATTTGTAATAGAAAAAAAATCACACGTGGTTAAAGTGCACATTGTCAGATTTTAATATTCCAAACTGTTCCAAACAGTTGATTTTGGTAAGCCTAAGGTTTGGCTAATGTCTCTAACAATTTTATTCGTGTTTTGATAGTCTCACAATGGCTTCTTTGATTTTCATTGGCACAACTTTTGTCCTCATGTTGATAAACAGCAATAAAAGTTTATAAAGGTGATGGAGAGACTGGAGGAAAGACTAGGTGCTGAGCAATTAAACACACCTGAGCAATTACAAATGCCTGTGAAGCCATATGTCCCAAACATGATGGTGCCCTGAAATGGGGGGTCTATGTATAAACACTGCTGTAATTTCTATATGGTGAAACCAAAATGTATAAAAATGGCCTTTAATAAAATATGACAATGTGCACTTTAACCACATATTGATTTTTTTTTTTCTAATACAAATCTCAAATTCTGTAGTACAGACGCAAATAAAGAAACAATGTTTTTTTGTCCCAAACATTATGGAGGGCACTGTACATTAACCCTGGGATCATTCTCGTACACCTCCTCTGGACCCTCTCCAATGCCAGTATATCCTGGAGCAAGTAAACAAAAACCTTAGACATAATGCCTCTTCTGATAGCACCAGGAACTAGTTCTATCAGAGTACTGCAGCACAATGTTAACTTGCAAACTACATTTCAAAAGCACAGGTTTCAGTTAAATACTGTTGTGCTACTTTTCTTGAATTTGGCACAAATTGACTTTCTGTCAAAAATAACCAGTGTCAGTTATTGACTGTTTCTTTATTCATATGAGGAAGGTTTTATATTTATTCCTCTTACAGCCAATCAGTCTTAACCTGTTTATAGCTTAAAATAACTTTTTAATCATTTTCATTTTTTTTGTATTATCCTCTCATGCTTGTGCTTCTCATTCTTTCACTGTTGACTTTTCTTTCCTAAAGTTTGAATTAGATTGGTGTGTTTGATTCAGAATGCAGTATAAGTTTGAGCTTGGATTTGTGAAACTATCCATTAAAATGTCTTTCTTGCTTACATTATCACAATATGTTTGATAGCAATTGGACAGCGATAGCCCAAGTAAAGAGGAAAACCTAGTCGAAAAGTCCCAGAAGGCTCAAGGTTACTAATGTAATGGATCTAATGGAAAGCAGAAGACTGAATTTCGTTCCTATATCACATGATCTTTGGAAACTTTAACATTTCAGATGGCTTTATCAGATCATTTCTGATCTAGACAGTTGCCTTGACACTTATTTGCAAATTTCCTCCCTCTAGATTCGCGTCTAGTAGCAGCGTTAGGTGCTCAGGCAGACGATGTAGACTTGAACAATATTATAAGATTGGACCATGGAATTGAGTCGAGCCAGTAATGGAGTGGCTGTTTGGTGGTTTAGTTTAGAGATATGGTGTGTAAACAGGCTCTTCGGCCCACGGAGACCACACTGACCATCAAGCACCCGTACACTAGTTATGAGTTCCATGTTCTCCCACTTTTCCATCCTGCACACTAGGGGCAATTTACAGAAGCCAACACACAAAACCGCGCGTTTTTGGAATGTGGGAGGAAACTGGAGCACCCGGACAAAACCCAGAGGGAGAAGATGCAAACTCCATACAAACAGCCCTCGTAGTCAGGATCGAACCTAGGTCTAACGCTGTACCAGTGTGCAGTCTGCAGCTCTGGGAGTAAAGAAGTTCTCATTGTTTCTTGGTCAACTTGCACACACTTGCCATTTCTAACAAAAGCAAAACATGCTGAAAGATCTCAGCAGGTCAGGCAGCATCTGGAAAGAACAACAGTCAACACTGAGGGTCTGTTGCCCTTTGACCAAACAGTTTGTTTTTATTTCCAATTTGCAGCATCTGCTTTAACAAAAAAAATCATTCTTATTTCATCCATTACTTTTTGTAGGACCATGGTTTGCACAGAAAGGTTCCTGTGCATGCGGACTCAATAACACCCAGCCTACTTTCAAAGGAGCTCATTGGCTGTGAAACATTCCCAACAAAGTGAAAGATCAAACACAAATGTTTACATTTTACTTGGTCTCTCAGCGATTTTGTCTCTCAATGCCATATCTAATAGTGGCATTACTCTAGAAGGGGCATACAGTTGTTAAATGTACGGTCAATAAACAAAAAAAGCTGTAGATTCGGAAACTGCAGTGTAATCAGTTGGGTAATTTGACCGGTTTTAATTGGGGAATGTAAAATTTGTTTGAAACTACCAACTATCCTGCAATTAATAATGCATATACTCTCAGCCCAGTTCTAATTTGGTGCTTGAATATTATCTTTCTTGGATTCTTTGGATGTGATTTGAATCCAAGAAAGATGATATTCTTCAGTTCCAAATAATGTTCTTCAGAATTAAAGGACATTCTTTCAGGAAGGAGATGAGGAGACATTTCCTGTCAGAGGGTGGTGAATGTGTGGAATTATTTGCCACAGAAGGCTGTGGAGGATAGTCAGTGGATATTTTTAAGGCAGAGATAGATAGATTCTCGATTAGTGCAGGTGTCAGAGGTTATGAGGAGAAGGCAGGAGAATGGGATTAGGAGGGAGAGATAGATCAGTCATGGTTGAATGGCGTAGTAGACTTGATGGGCTGAATGGCCTAATTCTACTCCTATCCCTCGTGACCTTGATCTAACATTGAGATACAAATTTAGAAGTGGGCTCTGATAGTATATGCATTCATAGTTGCAGTTTCAAATACATTTTATTTTCCCCAGCATATTTTTCAAAATTTGCATTATGCGCTGGCCTTCTCAAACTGACTGGACTTAGTCCTGAGTAACAAATAATTACACAATGAATTTGGGAACATTCTTTAAATTTTCAGTAAATAAGAAGGATAAGAGCCTTTAGAAAAGCAGATAGCAATACACAATTTGACCATGAAATTAAAGAATATTTTTCTTGTCCATATCTTTAGCCTCTGCAGAACGTGCTTTACCACAAGGACAGCACTATAATAGGAACCAGAGAAATGCTACAGGAGCACCAGACCGGAGAGGTGGAGCACATCCAAGGAGAGCACTTTCAACTCCAAGGCCAGGGGAACTGCTACCGACCAGAGAGTTTGGGGGAAGGTACCAAGAATGTAACTTTACTCCCAATCCGAGGCATACCAGCAAGAGGCAAAATGCTGGCAGAGCGAATCAAAGCGCAATTGATAGAGTCCCCGGAGCTCAGGGCAATCGCCCAGGTCCGCAGCAGGGTAAAAGGGATCAGCACCATGAACGTAGACAAGAGCCATGGAGAAGGAATGACCTCCCCGAAGGAGGAAGAGGAAGGCAGGCAGAAATGCAAGATAATCCACGCTTTCAGAGAAGATCTCATGATGAGCACATGAAGGACAAGGAACACTATGTGAGAAAGTTGGGTTATAAAACATTGGAGAATCTTTTGGATAAAGAGTCATCTGAAATTGTTATAACATTAGCTTGCAGCGCTGGCATGATTGACCTATTAAACCAACAACAATTAAGTATTGGTTTCATCCAACTTATTTGTAAGGTTTTGTGCAAGGCTTGCAAGTCTAAGACTGACCGTCAAAGCATTCAGCATCTTCTCGGTGTGGTAAAGGACTCTCAGTTTCTGAAGGTTCACTTGCCTCACTATGTGGTTCAGATGAGTATAGATTCAGTGCCTTCCCGGAGGGGGCAGTACCCTGAATATATTGAAAAAATTCTATTCTTGCTTCAGGAGTTAATAAGCATCTTCCCTGCCAGTTCAGTTCAAGAGGTGTCTATGGTAATCTTGGTACTGGAGCCCACAGTGAATAATCTAAGGGCTGCTGGTGTTTCCATTGGTGAAGAGATTGAAAATAACATGGAAAAGATCAAAAATATAATTCAACACCTGCAGCAGAGAAAGCGAGAAGGAACACTCAAAACTGACACCCTCATGATGCTAGACAATAAAGAAATGAACCCTGAAGACAACTACAGAACAATGACAATATACCCTACGTACAATGAGGTGCATCTTGAAGAGAGGCCATTTCTGCGACCTAATCTTATTACTGAAAAGTATGCGAATGCTGAGGTGTACCTTGACACCCATTTCCGTCTTCTAAGAGAAGACTTTGTGAGACCTTTGCGAGAAGGCATCTTAGATTTGCTTCATAATTATGATGTCAAGGGCCTCAGGAGGAAGAAATTTGATGACATCAGGGTATATTTGAACACACGCATCTTGGTTCCCCTCTGCTCAGCTAGCGGTGTTGGATATAAAGTTCAGTTTGACACGCAGCCCTTGAAGTGTATCCGGTGGGAGAACTCAAAGCGTCTGCTCTACGGCTCACTTGTGTGTTTGTCCAAAGACAACTTTGAGACCTTGCTCTTTGCAACGGTGTCAGATAGAGATCCGAAGAAACTTAAGGAAGGCATCGTTTATCTGTCCTTTAATGCACGAAGCCGACCATTGCTTGCTGAGGTAGAACCCTCAGATTGTTTCTTGATGGTGGAAACAACAGCCTATTTTGAAGCCTACCGTCATGTTCTCGAAGGACTGCAGGAGATACAAGCAGAAGATGTTCCCTTCCAGAAGTATATTGTCAATTGTAACACGGATATCCAGGCCCCAAAATACTTGAATTTCCATAGTCGCTATGATCTTGAGCCACTAATGAAGGAAAAATCCAAACGCTCTGAAACGACTGGAGACCTCTTTGAATTTTTGCACAAAAAGACCAAAATCAATGTACTTGACAATGCATCATGGCCTTCAAAGGAAGAGCTCAACTTGGATGATTCACAGATGCAAGCAATGGAGATGGCACTGACTAAGGAACTGGCCATCATACAAGGCCCGCCTGGAACAGGTATGCTCTGCAAGCCACATTTTATTTCTAAATTTAGTGTGTTGCATGCTGTAAAATATATATTTGTTCATGTTCTTTCTTTCCCTTCCAAACTTCCCACCCACCTCCTGTTTTGTGTTCTGTGCCTGAACCTTCCTGTGAGTTTAATCTGAGCCATAGGCTTGTGTTGTGTACATAGCTCTTGCAAAATACTAGTGTTCCTAGATGGTTACAGGAGATGAGCACAGTTTTACTGAATGCACATTGTACTGTCTCTTCTGAGCTTCCCATTGTGCAAAAGGAAAATGATTGTCCAGAGTTAAGTAGAGAGGAGGAAGAATAGCCTGATGGCTGGCTACAACTGAGGGCCTGCGGTCTGGTTTAGTTTAGTTTGGAGATACTGAGCGGAAACAGGGCCTGGCCCACCGAGTCCGCGCCGACCAGTGATCTCTGCACCCTAATACTATCCCACACACACTAGGGATAATTTACAATTATACCATGCCAATTAACCTCCAGACCTGTACTACTTTGAAGTGCGGGAGGAAACCAGAGATCCTGGAGAAAAACCCACACAGGTCAAAGGGAGAAAGTACAGACTCCATACAGATAGGCACCCGTAGTCACGATCGAAACCGAGTCTCTGTCGCTGTGAGGCACTAACTCTACCACTGCACCACCATGCCACCCTGATCAATGAGTTCAAACTATTCCCTCTTTTAGTTCAATATATTGTTCATTTAAAATGTCCTCTTATTGGCCAGTTCCTCAGAATCAAGAAGCCCCAGGACACTTTGCTCAGATCACTAGGTTTCTAGGGAGCATTATTTGGGTATCGTTAGTTAAGTGATGACTTCTATTCTCAAAGCAAATCTTGCTGCTTGATTCAGATTGCACAACATCTTCTGGCTGACCACAGGTTTTCCCATCCTTTGAACACCCGACCGATGTTCAACCCATACGCACAGATGAGTGTTTGGGAGACTGGCGGGATCGATTTGCCCGCTGCTACAAGGCACTGGCATCCTCTGCCGTGTGGGAACTTAGTTTGCCACTGCATTTCCAACTGCTGTTGTTGTTATGATCGGTTCATGGAAACTGAACTCTGCCGTAATCCAGGGAGGATCAGTGCTGATAAAAATTAAAGCTGAGTGCACCTGCAGTGGAAAAAAGCACAATCATGAGTTTCCAAGTACTGTTTTAATTGGAAAGCTGACTGAAGGAATCAGATATCCCAGATCTAACCAAGGTTTCCTTTACATTACAAAAATAAACTTATATTCAGTCTTGTAATGCATGCTTATGCCCCTGTCCCACTTAGGAAACCGGAACGGAAACCTCTGGAGACTTTGCGTCCCACCCAAGGTTTCCGCGCGGTTCCAGGAGGTTGCAGGTGGTTGCCAGAGGTTGCAGGCAGTGGAAGCAGACTGACAAAAACCTCCGGGAACCGCACGGATACCTTGGGTGGGGCGCAAAGTCTCCAGAGGTTCCGTTCAGGTTTCCTAAGTGGGACAGGGGCATTATTGTTTTACAATATGGAAAATGCTTCTGGAAGATTTATGGTAAATAGATGTCATTCATCGGTTACTAGTTTTCTTAAAACTTTGAATAACACCAATTTATCCTTTACAGGAAAAACCTATGTAGGGTTAAAAATTGTGCAAGCTCTCCTGCACAATGAGGAAACGTGGCAAGCATATTCACAGAAGTCTCCAGTCTTGGTGGTATGCTACACCAACCATGCACTTGACCAGTTTCTTGAAGGTAAGGTTCTGGTGTTTGTCAGCTTGAAATACGTTTTCAAATTATACTGCTTCTGAGTATGGTATAATGTTGTCTCTGTACTGTACTAGCTGTAAATCTTGTGACCTGGCTGCCATTGCAGAATTGAATGGCTGCGGCCAGTGACATAGAAAATTGAGTTGTGAGGTTATAGCCCATTTGTCAAATCACAGTTGTATAGGACTCTGAATTAAGGGCAGAACCTAACAGCTTCGGCCCAAGTGACTACTTCAGTTGACATTTCATACCCATTACATGAACCACTGCCACAGTAATTTTGTCTAATAATGCAAATCACATACTCACAATACCAATTCACTGTTCTGTAACATTATTTGAAATGTCCAAATGATACAAACTGTGTTCAGAGATTTTTACCCCAACCATCCAGTAACCACACAAACTTTCTGTTCTGTTTTCTTTTCCCATCTCTGAAAATCTTTGCTTGGGAATACTGCCATACGATGCAATATTTTTATGTACAACAGGATAGAATTTTTAAGAAAACCCCAATTACTAAATCTAATTGGATACTTCCAGATATTTGATCTGGGTCCTCTGTGATTTAAAAAAAAACCCCTGCTGATTCAGGTCTTTCTGGAGGGTGACTTAGCAGCAGGATCCACAATGTCAAAGGCTGCAGGCAAGCCTGGAAAGTGAGGATGAATAATTAACAATGTTTCATAAACATTCACAGAAGTGCTATCTCAGTAGTGTTTATATTGATGTACAATTTTAAGTTGAAGTGAGTTCGCAATAGATCAACTAATTGGCAACTCTATTACCCAATTCCTGCAGATGCAAGGAATTAATGGCCAACTGTCAGATGTACAGAAGGCCCAGTGGAGACAACAAAAAAAAAACAGATTTGACAGCAGGTGATAAAATCTGGTGAGAATGATCAATAAGGGCCTAAGTCAGTTTACCTTGACAATGGACTGAACACGAACTAAGCTCTGGACCACTGTGATAGCTGGCCAACTTGTGTACATTTCTGCTCCCTGTACTGTAGCAAGGAGATAGTTATCAGAAAACCAGTGCAGTGTAGGTTAACTGTATTGATTTCTGGCATCAGGCGGTTGAGGAGAGATTGAATAAGATTAGTGTTTACTTGCTCAAGATCAGAAGAATGAGAGTTGACTTCATTGAGCCAAATAAGGTGTTGAAGGCAATGGGCAGAATGTAGGATCATGGAGTTGTGATAAAGTGCAGAAGGGAGTCAATGGCCCAGTCTGCATCTTCTGTTTTGTGGAGCAGTCCAATTAGATCCATCCCCTAACTCTCTCCCATTTCCCGTAATTATTTTTTTATTTCAAGTTATTTTTTGAAAACTATTGTTGACTCTGGTTGCATCGCCATAGCAACCATTATGATATAGAAACATAGAAATTAGGTGCAGGAGTAGGCCATTCGGCCCTTCGAGCCTGCACCGCCATTCAATATGATCACGGTTGATCATCCAACTCAGTATCCCGTACCTGCCTTCTCTCCATACCCCCTGATCCCCTTAGCCACAAGGGCCACATCTAACTCCCTCTTAAATATAGTCAATGAACTGGCCTCAACTACCCTCTGTGGCAGAGAGTTCCAGAGACTCACCACTCTCTGTGTGAAAAAAGTTCTTCTCATCTCGGTTTTAAAGGATTTCCCCCTTATCCTTAAGCTGTGACCCCTTGTCCTGGACTTCCCTAACATTGGGAACAATCTTCCTGCATCTAGCCTGTCCAACCCCTTAAGAATTTTGTAAGTTTCTATAAGATCCCCTCTCAATCTCCTAAATTCTAGAGAGTATAAACCAAGTCTATCCAGTCTTTCTTCATAAGACAGTCCTGACATCCCAGGAATCAGTCTGGTGAACCGTCTCTGCACTCCCTCTATGGCAATAATGTCCTTCCTCAGATTTGGAGACCAAAACTGTACGCAATACTCCAGGTGTGGTCTCACCAAGACCCTGTACAACTGCAGTAGAACCTCCCTGCTCCTATACTCAAATCCTTTTGCAATGAAAGCTAACATACCATTCGCTTTCTTTACTGCCTGCTGCACCTGCATGCCTACCTTCAATGACTGGTGTACCATGACACCCAGGTCTCGCTGCATCTCCCCCTTTCCCAATCGGCCACCATTTAGATAATAGTCTGCTTTCCCATTTTTGCCACCAAAATGGATAATCTCACATTTATCCACATTATACTGCATCTGCCAAACATTTGCCCACTCTCCCAGCCTATCCAAGTCACCTTGCAGTCTCCTAGCATCCTCCTCACAGCTAACACTGCCCCCCAGCTTCGTGTCATCCGCAAACTTGGAGATATTGCCTTCAACTCCCTCATCCAGATCATTAATATATATTGTAAATAGCTGGGGTCCCAGCACTGAGCCTTGCGGTACCCCACTAGTCACTGCCTGCCATTGTGAAAAGGACCCGTTTACTCCTACTCTTTGCTTCCTGTTTGCCAGCCAGTTCTCTATCCACATCAATACTGAACCCCCAATGCCTTGTGCTTTAAGTTTGTATACTAATCCCAAAGATGTGGAAGAATAATGCTGGAAAAAAAAGGAAAATAGTGGAAATACTCAACATCATCTGTCAGAGGCAACAATTATTATGAAGTTGATGCCAATTAAACATTAGCTGCATATCTCCATGTCTATGTAAACAAGGGCACTTTTCAAATTACATCAACTCTGACATTAACCTCTCCTGCCACCAGAAGAGTTATGTTTGGAGTATCATAAGATTCTCTCTCTTTCTATTTGTAACTAAATGATTTGTTTCTGAGAGGGAATCTGTGAGAATGAATCACCACATACTTGTACGTGGTTCTTTCTGACCTCCATGGCTCATAGGTAAAATTGGCAGGACCACATGATAGACCTCCACTGTCACCATTTTCACCTCTTGGTTTTTCAGGTACAACTGTCACCTTACCTCTGATCTCTGTGATGGGCCTATGCATGCCTTTGAACACATACATAGCACTTGGACCAAATAAACCAAAGAAAATAAATCCCCATCATGTACTCAATCCACCTCAATTGCATCACCAATCAGTTAAACTTAATCGCGGTGTTTAAAGTCTGAATTTCAAACCTTTTCTCAAACTTTAGCACTTTGAGTGCAACATCAATATTCCACTCACTCCAAAGTGCATATATCCTTCCTGAAATGGGATATTCAGAATGGAATGCAATTCATTTATAAAGTGTAACATAATTCCCTCTCTCTCGGCTTTGTTTATTTTGCATGGCATTTCCAAGGCTAATCCAACAGAATTACACTAATAACAACACTAACACTAAAGTACTGGATGCCACAGAATGTGAACCCAGAATGTTAGAAAGTTCTTCCAGAGAATGTGGGATGATTGTACACGGGTAGTAGACAAAGACCCCACCATTGTCCTCTCGGGCTGAAAGAGGAGAACCTTGGCCAAATAAACTTGCTTTTGTTTTGTTCAGGTATCTATGGATTTCTGCATACTGGTCTGGTCAGGGTGGGTGGAAGGAGTAACAGCGAACTACTGAAAAGATTCACCCTGAAGGAACTGAGGAATACCAGGGATTTCAGAAAAAAACTCCCTCAGCACCTGCGAGGAGCCTATTTTGAAGTAAGATTGCAATATGTATTTGGGTTCTTAGTTAGTCGCTGGTAACTGATAATTGATTGTTAATTAGTGTGTACTACTGGGGAAATCAAAATTTAGAGGTTTTTCACTAACTTCCCTGAGATTTTCAATTGATATGCCCCCCTGTCTCTACATTAATCTTCATATTCAACACACTGTCCCAGTAACCAAAGCATTGCTATTTGGTCCGTAACTTGCCTTACGTTCTTCTTCTTCTTGCGTATGGCGTGCACAGCCTAAAGTTGTAGGACAACTTGTTCTATTTGATCTTATTTGATTGTGCACACCAGGTTGATTGCATTCGTCGAAACAGTGAAGGTTGCAATCTCCCACCCCCATCAATAGGATAAATGGAGCATGTAGGAGGAGAGAAAGAGAGAGAGAGTTTAGGGGTGGAGTAACTAAAATGAGATTGTCGGAGAGAGAGTTTTACTTTTCTTTCTTCACTCTCTTGCACTGTCTTTCTCCCTTCTCTATCTTTTGTTTTTCCTTCCCTTTGCTCTAACCCCTTTTCCATTTCTCTCTTGTCCATTCCATCTTCCCACCACTGTTAAGCTATGGCTATCTTGTATTTTAGTTGTACATCTTCCCTGGCCAATAAAGCAGCACTGAAATCCCATGTCTTGAAATGAATATTAGCAACATTTGCATGAAGTAAATTATCTATAAATTATTACAGGTAACGAATCAGATGAGAGAATCTGAGCAAAAAATTTGCACCGCAGCAAGACATTTGGAGTGCACAACACAAGGAGTTCTTCATGAACAGTATTTGGAAAAATACATAGCAGGACACTGGAACAGCATGCAGAGTGGACTGGTATGTGCAGTACTGTATATCCTAGCTATTCTACTATTTTTCTCCATTTACAATCTTGTGAAGGTGTGGTTCCATAAATCCCAGTATGCTTTATCATTTTGAACAAATGATTATTCATCATATGGGTCAAAGGTGGTGAATCTGTGGAATCCATTGCCACAGAAGGCTGGAGCCCAAGTCAATAACCATATAACAATAACAATTACAGCACGGAAACAGGCCATCTCGGCCCTACAAGTCCGTGCCGAACAACTTTTTTTCCCTTAGTCCCACCTGCCTGCACTCACACCATAACCCTCCATTCCCTTCTCATCCATATGCCTATCCAATGTATTTTTAAATGATACCAATGAACCTGCCTCCACCACTTCCACTGGAAGCTCATTCCACACCGCTACCACAATGGATATTTTTAAAGCAAAGATAGATAAATTCTTGATTAGTACGGGTGTAAGTGGTTATGGGGAGAAGGCAGGAGAATGGGGTTAAGAGAGAAAGATAGATCAGCCATGATTGAATGGCGGAGTAGACCTGATGTGCCAAATGGCCTCATTCTGCTCCTATCACTTATAAACATGGATGTAGTAAGCATATTTCCTGACCGTCCTTAAATGGCATCAAGGATGGGTATCATGGCATATGGGTTTTTCTTGAGCATCCATTTCAATGAAAGCATAACTTCTATAATGCTCTATTGAACATTTCAATGCCATAATTCATTTAAAATACCGATATGAGTGTTTATATGGACTTTGGCCAGCTATAGCTGGACAATAGCGCCAAAACCTGGCTATTTTTGAATATGGTCTCAGTGTGTTGTCTCTATACATCCTGTACTTAATCTGGGATTGTATTTATGTATGGCAATAATTTTATTGAACAGTAAAAATAATTTGACTCTACCTTGGTACATATGACATTAAAGAACCACTGAACCATTGAACCATTGACATTCCCTTTACACGTGGCTCGAGCATGAAGGGCATTATGCTTAAAACAATGATTGTTTCTCTGATTTGCTGATAGTTTCCAGCATTTTCTGTTTTTAACCATACACTTTAATTTAATTTTATATGTTTTTAACCATAGTCTTTCCTTTCATGGTTAATATTGCTGGTTTTACTGAATGTTTTAATTTTGCAGATTTTTGATCATATGCTATTACCTAGAGGAAGGCATTCAATAATCTTAGAGTGGCTGGGCCTTGGCTTCATGGGTGTGAGTGAAATTCCAGGGGCATCACCTCTAAACACGGAACATGCAGGTAATAAGTTGTCCTGATTTTATTAATGCAACTCTTTGATTGTAACATAAAATTAATAATTTTTTCCATTACCTTCACACCCAGTTTGCTTGTCACAATACATTTAACCACTTAATATGATCCTAGTTTTAGTTTAAATCGAAGATAGACACATATTGCTGGAGTAACTCAACGGCACAGGCAGCATCTATGGAGAGAAGGAATGGGTGATGTTTTGGGTCGTGTCCCTTCTTCAGACAGGTTAGGGATAAGGGAAATGAGAGATATAGACCATGATGTAGAGAGATAATGAACAATGAATGAAATATTTACAAAAAAAGTAACAATGATAAAGGAAACAGGCCATTGTTAGCTGTTTGTTGGGTGAAAATGAGAAGCTGTTGCAACTTTGGTGGGGGAGGGATAGAGAGAGAGTGAATGCTGGGGCTACCTGAAGTTAGAAAAAATGAATATACTGTACCACAGGGCTGTAAGGTGCCCAAGCAAAATATGAGATGCTGTTCCTCACTCTGACAATGGAGGAGACCTAGGATAAAAAAGTCTGTGTGGGAAGGGGAATTAAAATGTTTTGCAACCGGTAGACCAGGCAAGTTCAGGCGGACCGAGTGAAGGTGTTCAGCGAAACGAACGCCCAGTCTACGTTTGGTCTCACCGATGTATACAATTTCACATCTTGAACAACAGATACAGTAGATGAGGTGGGAGGAGGTACGTTAATCTCTGCCTAACCTGAAAGGAATGTTGGGGTCAGGTGTTGCATCTTCTGTGATTGCAGTGGAAGGTACCTGGGGAGGTGGTGGTTTTGGTAGGAAGGGATGAGTTAAACAGGGAGTTGCGGAGGGAATGGTCTCTCAGGAAGGCGGAAAGGGGTGGAGATGGAAAAATATGACTAGTGGTGTCGTGGTTTTCAATTCTCGAATTAATTCAGGCCACGCGGAGAATTCTTCAAGAAGTTTAAACTTTTATTTGCAAACAAAAGTTGGATCCCCCCCATGTCATCAGTCCACGTGGAACTCTCTGAGTCACAAACAAAGGATCATCTCTTTTTATACAATTTTCAACTCTGCATGCCCCACCCCTGTTACATTTCCATATCCAATCATTTTCCACCATTCCCTCATCAGCCAATCACTTGGTACCACTTATCTCCTCCTTCCCAGTACATTTCCATATTTGCAACTGATGTAGGTAGTCACATGACTTCCTCATGTGGCCCCTCAACTGCCATGTGCTCTTAAATTATTTGTTCAGTCGTTTTATTCCAAGAAAGTGATATCCAAGAAAAGTGGACAATTCCCAGAACCCACTTCTCAAAATATAAGAGATACAATGGTCACTCAATTTATATAAACAAGACATTGTTCCCATTAAACTCTATATGTCTTGGGGAAGAATGTTACCTCTTAAACTACTAAACTAAACACAGGGGTCTAATGTTTATAATCCTAATTAAAGCACAATATATTCCCCAGATGATCTCATTATAATTCACATAGTTAAACTAACATTACCTTGTATTATAAACCTGAAAGGTATGAATTTGCTCTATCTTTGCAAACACACACCTCCTGTCTCCAGCACACAGGGGTCGTATAAATGTCACATTTGACAAATGACAATTGCTTCTTGGCTAGCTCACACACCCTCCCCCTTTCTTGTTATCTCTAGGGGTTGACATTCCAACCTCATCTTTGGGCCTCTTTTTATGGCTTTGCTTTCACACTGACAGCATTACTCAAAAGAATGTTTACATCTGCAGACCACTGACTTATCTCAGATCAAAACAAAGTTACTTTCTTGGATACATATATATATAAATAAAAGATACAACCTGCTCAAATGTATCACCTCTTATCTCAACATATGTGTAATTAAACGTATCAAACTTAATACAGAATCCATTATTATTCCAGCCTTGTGGTCTTGGATGTATAACCAGTCCATAAATCCTGAGTCATGTCATTACAACACTTCACAAGAATGAGACATCGAGAAAGAGCAAATGACCTGTGACCAAATGGCCTGAGAGACCCACTGCCTAATCAGACTTTTTAAGACATAACTTCTTTTCAATACAAGATTATATAAAATACATTTAATATAATATATACTATAGTGGTAGGGTCCCGTTGAAGGCGGTGGACATTTTTGAGGTTTATGTGTTGTATGTGATGGCTGATGGGGTGAAAGGTGAATGGCAGATGCAACATAGATGGAGGAATTTTGAGTAGGGGATAGAGTCTTTGCAGGAAGCAGGGTGGGAAGAAGTGTAATCGAGATAGTTGTGGGAGTCGGTGGGTTTGTAATACACGTCAGTCGATAGTTTGGTTTAGCTTCGAGATACAGTGGGCCGGCCCACCGAATCTGTACTGACCAGCGATCCCTGCACATCAACACTATCCTACACGCACTAGAGACAATTTACACTTATACCTAGCCAATTAACTTCCAAAGCTGTACGTCTTTGGAGTGCGGAAGGAAACCAACAATTTCAGAAAAAACCTAGGCAGTCATGAGTAGAACGTACATGCTCCGTACAGACAGCACCCGTAATCGGGATCGCACCCGGGCTTCCGGCGCTGTAAGGCAGCAACTCTTCCCTCTGTGCCACCGTGCTGCCCGCTTAATGATAAAACCATTTAACATGTACATACAAATTGACTACTGGAATATATCACTCGGTGAAGCAGAATGTTATGGGTGTACTGTCATTGCACCCATTGGGAAAAAGGAGGAATGGGACACTGCTTTTAGATGATCAGCCATTATCATATTAAATGGCGGTGCTGGCACGAAAGGCCTACTTCTGCACCTATTTTTCTATGTTTCTAACCTATAGAGTTGTGATCACTGTTCCTAAAATACTCTTCCACTGACACACTAGTCCCTGACCAACCCCTTTTCCCAGTACAAGTCCAGTATGGTCTCTCCTCGAGTTGGACTATTCACATATTATTTCAGGAAATCCTCTGAGATATACCTAACAAATTCTCTTGCACCCAACCCTTTGGCATTGAGTATGTTCCAGTTATAATTAGGGAAGCTAATGTTCTCCATAAAGTGCCACATAAAAAGATTACTGCATCAGATAGTAGTGCACAGTTAGTGATTATATATTGGCATAGATAGGGGAGTGGCTGGTTGACAGAAAATAGACCAAGGGTAACTGGGCCAGCTATGCCCAAGAAAGTCCAACCTGCAGTTAGCCATCCGTACATGCATGCTATTTGTTGTTTTGTTTTGTGCACTGGGGCATCCAGAACCCCTTGTACTATAACTATAATACAAGCCTAGATAAAATGGACGTGGAATGGATGTTTCCAGTAATGGGAAAGACCAGAAACAGAGAGCACAGCGTCAGAATAAAAGGACATACCTTTAGAGTGAAGATTAGGAGGAATTTCTTTAGCCAGAGAGTGGAGAATCTGGAATTCATTGCCATAGATGGTTGTGGATGCCAAGTCATTCGGTATTTTTAAAGCAGAGATGGATAGGTTCTTGATGAGTAAGGGCATCAATACTATAGTTATGGGGAGAAGATGGGAGAATGAGGTTGAGGGAGAAAATTAGATCAGCCACGATCGAATGGCAAAGCAGACTCTATGTATTGTATGACCTAATTCTGCTCCAAAGTCTTATGGTCTAACATTTTGTAGTCTTGCTCCATTTATATAAAACTTGCTTTATTATTCTTGATTCCAAACTAGATAGTGTCACGTTATCTGACATTATATGTGATTTGCCCACTTCTGCTCCACTCACTTGACCTTTCTCCCTTGGCTGGCTCCTTCTCATAACTTGCTTGCCACATGTCTTTGTAACATCAGCAAATGTGGCTATTGTATACATGGCCCTTCATTTTTTTTAAATTATTAATATAGACTAGAATTAGCTGAGGCTCCAGAATGATCCCTGTGGCAGGCAATGATATACTGAGTAGCAATCTGAAAATGACCCAGTTACCCTTATTCTATTTTCTGTCAGTCAGCCACTCCCCTGTCTATGCCAACATATTATTACTAACTGTGCACTCCTATCTTGTGCAGTAATCACTTTATGTGGCACTTTATTGAATGCCTTCTGGGAAACCAAATATATTGCACCGACTGGATCCTCTTTATTCATTGGTTTTTTTTCACCCTGAGGGAAATCTAAAAGATATTGTCAAAAATGATTTCTCCATTATAACATTAGATTGACTGCTTGATTATTATCGATGCCAGTGAATTAATTTACTGCCTTCTCAAGGAAAGAAGTGCTGTTACCACACAATGGTGTTTGGATGGTGAGATGTCTCAGGATTGATGCAAGGAAAACATTCTTCAGAGGGAGATAGACACAAAATGCTAGAGTAACTCACCAGGACAGGCAGCATCACTGGTGAGAAGGAATGGGTGACGTTTTGGGTCGAGACTCTTCTTCAGACTCTTCTCCAGAGATGCTGTTTGGCCCGCTGAGTTACTTCAGCATTTTGTGTCTATCTTTGGTTTAAACCAGCATCTGCAGTTCCTTCCTACACATTCTTCAGAGGAATCTAAGTGCAGAATTTCCAATTCTCTACTGCAGAGGGATGTAGGAGATTAATCTTTCATTACATTCAAGCTGGAGATAGATGTATGTATGGCCTCAGCATTAAAATTAAATAACTTGAGTTTGATAGAAACTGGGAGGTGAGATACACTGGGAATTTTTTCATTGACTGGGAGAGCAGACTCTATATTCTGTTCCTATTCCTTGCCTTCTAAAATGTAATTGAACCAAGGTTTGTGTGCAGATGGACAGGAGGATGAAGATGAGGTTGAAGGTGAGGAGGAGGAAGAAGATGAGTTGATTCATATCCCCGAGGAAGCAGAACTCATTCAGGCGGAGAGAGTGATTGATGGCAACGAGCTGAAAATGAGGAACAGGAAGAAAGAAGATGCTGATATTGCTGAACTGGCAAATACATTGCTAGCAATGAATCTTAACAAAAAGGGAAATCGGGGAGCACAACCCATGAATGATGAAGGCTGGATCGTAAGTCTAAAAGTTCAGAAAGTGATCTTTTCACTAAGTTATAAATGATTTAAATTACTAATGCTTATGTCATCAGCAAGCAATATATAATATTTCTGTGTAAATTCAACAGAGTACAAATTGTGAACCAGTTTAGTTTCGAGATACAGCAAGAGAAACAGCTCCTTTGGCCCATCAAGTCCACGTCGATCACCTGTTCACACTATGTTATCCCACTTTCTCATCCACTCCCTACACACTAGGGGCATTTTACAGAGGCCATTTAACCTACAAAACCGCATGTCTTTGGGATCTGGGAGGAAACAGCAACACCCAGAGGAAGCACACATGGTTACAGGGAGTACGTGCAGCCTCCACGAAGACAGCACCATTGATCAGGATCAAACCTGGGTCTCTGGTGCTGTGAGGCAGCAGCTCTACCAGCTGCGCCAGTGTGCCACCCTAATTCAGCAGAGTACAAATTATAAATCAGTGTTGGTCAGAAAAGTCTGGACTTGTGGAGGGGAAATTTTGGGAATATCGTAGACTAATTTGACACAGAAACAGGCCTTTCAGCGCAACTTGTCCATTCTGACCCAGATGCTCGATCTAAGGTAGTCCCGTTAACCTGTGTTTGGCCCACACCCATAAGTCATGAGACCAGCACATATAAGGGTGACAGGGTGGCACGTCAGTAGAGTTGCTACCTTACAGCACCAGAGGCCCAGGTTTGAGCTTGACTATGGGTGCTGTCTATACGGAGTTTGTATGTTCTCCCCGAGACCTACGCGAGTTTTCTATGGGTGCTCCAGTTCCCTCCCACACTCCAAAGACAAACAGGTTTGTAGGCTCAATGGCCTGGTAAAATTGTAAATTGTCCCTTGTGTGTAGGACAGTATTCATGTGCAGGGATTGCTGGTCGGCATGGACTCGGTGGGCCGAAGGGCCTGTTTCCACGTTCTATCTCTAAACGAAACTAAACGTGAACTCTTCTGTATTCCCAAATGTTGCTTTATATTTCAAAATAATTTCTTCATGTGGCTCTTCAGTCCTGCTCTTAGCACAGTGTTCTTGCTTTTAAACAGCAACCACGCGAACAGAAGAAGAAAATGAAAAAGAAAGCAAAGGGGGAATTGCAGAAGAGCGGCATTATGACTGCAGCGGAGCAGAAAAAAATCACCAATATCTGGCTGCTTCCTCTCAAGGATAGATGGCGTCTTTACAGGTGAGAGGATGCACATTGTCCTCAACATCAATATTTTGTGTCCCATTCTAAAACCAATAAACTGCAGAAAATCTGAATTAAAAGCAGTAAATGCTGTAAATTCAGCAGTTGAGACATCATCTGCAGAGAGCGAGTACTAATATTTTGAGTAGATGATCTGATGAAATGTCACTTACCTGAAGTGTTAAATTTTTTCCCCTTTCTGTAGATGCTGCCTGAGTATTGTCAGAATTTTCTGTTTGCACTTCATGTTCTAATTTGTGTGTGCTGCCTGAGTATTGTCAGAATGTGTGTGTGTGTGTGTTTCTGTGTGTGTGTGTGTGCGCACGCATGTGCATGTTTGTTTTTGTTGTTAATTAATTCCATGGTGCTTTTGAAAACAACTCTTTCTGCCACTTCTGTGAAGAAATGGTGCAATGCTGCCCATCGTGTTCTGTTGTCAACAAAGTGGATGCACTGGGACTATTGTCACAGTAGGTCGCCAAAGATTGCTTCACTTGTGGACTCTTGATACAAAGAATCCCAAAGAGACTTGTCAGGGTGGATGTGGAAAGTATGGTTCACCTTCTTGAAGAATCTAGTACTAGGAGTCGCTGTTTTAAATTGGACAACATCTTCTGAGAATTGTGAATCTTTGGAAATCATATCCACAAAAGTTTGGTGAAAGCAGAGACCTTGAACATTTTCAAAGCAGAGGTAGATAGATTCTTGATAAACAAGAGGCTGTAGTTTGCCATGAGTAGGCACGTGTGCGCTAGCAAGGACTTTATTAAGTGGTCAAATGCATCAGAGAGACTGAGTGCCTCCTCCTTTATATATGAAGCAGTGTGCCCATGGGGCTTTGAGGTTAGGGGAAGGAAGGATCAGTCCAGTGACATGAGCCAGGAGGATTGAGATGAGGGACGAAAGATCAGGCCTCAGGTGTTGATCCTGTGAGGACATAGTCACTGGAGAGATTTTGTGGATGATGTGGGAGATGAGGGCATGATTGGTATGGCTTGTATGAGGGAACATTTATGCTTTGGGTCAGTGAGGAATAAAATTGTGGAAGGAAAAGTATCTCCCGAATTGAGAGAATTGTGGAGAGGAACTCAAGATTAACAGTGACAGCAAACTAAGTGATGTTGGTGAGTGGGTTGCAGAAGGATGCAAGGGATTTGTCCAGCATAGTACTTATTCAAAGTTGTCCCTGGAATAAGAAATTCTGGTTCAGAATAACATAACATCAGTTCTCCTGCTATGCAAGGAATTGGCTGTTTAAATTTCCAACATGGTACAGAACAACAGGAATTGTTGCTATTCATGCTTCACTGTGGGAGAAGGGGAAAGTCCTTAGTGGAGTTCACTTTTCAATTACATGATAATTAAAATCTTCATTGGGCAATTGAAGGTTTATTTGTTTTAGATTTAAACAAAAGCATATAATTGTGAGCTGAATGCATTTGGTTTAATGCCCCCTCAAAAAAAACTGATGGATAGATAGCCAGTAAGGTTATTGGATTTGAAAAATGAATAGGTTTGAGGTTCAGATATGTGGTTCGGAACATGAACTTACACTTGCCAAACATGATACAAAAACCCTATATGATATTTTTGACACTTGTAGTTCTCTTAAGATGATGTTAATCAGCCAACTTGGTAGAAATGAATGCACTGAAATTATGTGGTTCCTGAAAAATATTTGTTCTTTTAAATTTAGACCATCTTTAGAGGCAGATACCACTCATGAGGGGGTCATATTCCCAACCTTTGACAATACAACCCTTTCCTGTTACAAAGTCTTGGAAATAACTTAGGCGGACTGCTCGCTGTAGCGTGCATGATCATAGAGTACATAAAACTTTGAAACGTGTAACATTCTTGCAGGGTTTGACAAAGTAGATGTGAGATTGATGATTCGACACGATTGGGTATTTCAGCAAAGGTCGGAACTCTAAATTAAAGGGGCAGCCAGATCTGATATGAGTAGATATTTGTTCATTTCAAGAGATTTTAACCTGTAGAATCCTCCATCAAATAGAGCTGTGGAGGCTCAGTCACTAAGTACAATCAAGATGGAGATTGATGTACTTTTACGTATTCAGGGAATTAAGGGATATGGACTTAGTGCTGAAAGTAGTGTGGAGATATGGAGCATCAGGAGGATCTATGAGCCCTATGCTTCCTTCTGGCTCAAGGCCCCAATCAGTCCCTCTCCACTAACACTACAATCTGCCTGGTAGATCTTGTTGTCACCCTCCACTTGACCTGCTGAGTTCTTCCAGCAGTTTGATTTTTGTTCGGGTTTAGAACTTTCCCTTTTACCCATTCCCGTCAAATTTGTATACATAGAGCGACCTCACTCCTGGACGATCCTGGACAGAAGGACGTGTGGCCTTCTGTGGTGCCACATGATGAAAACCTGTTCCCCACTTGTCTTTACAAAAACAAGAGACCCAGCTGACTTTTCTGTTGTTCAAGCCAGTTGCTGCCATTCCCTGGGATCGCTGGGTCTTGAGTTTGATAATAGCTATTAGGCACCCCCTAGTGGAAGAAGAGTGTCTTGCAGTGGCCCAGGCCAGAATCCTTGCACAGAAGGGAGTGGTGCGGTTATGAATTTTTCCCATCATGTTTTTATACCATTGATTACTTCAGCAATTAACTAGTATACTGTTTTGACATCATTCTAGGTTGTGGTTGTCCATGTATCAGATGGATATACGACGGCGGATAATTCAAGATGAGCAGCTCTATCAAGCAGCAGCGGACAGGCTGACAGAGTTGAGGCTGCAAGAAGACCTCTGGGTTCTAAAGGAAGCGAAAGTCGTCGGAATGACAACTACAGGTTTGATCTCTTTGAATTCATTAAATATTTGAATCCATGGTACTGTGCAATTATTCAGATTTGTTTTAACCACAGGGGCTGAAGAGGATTCCCTGTGAATTAGGTGTGAAAGTAATATAAACTAGTTTTAAATGTGATTTATTAACACACACTGCACAAATAAAACTTACTTTGCTCCTAACGACGAATTTAAAGCTTGAAGAAAAGAAACAAAGAACCGCAGGTGCTAGTTTACCGAGGAAAGACACACAATGCTGGAGTAACTCAGCAGGTCAGGCAACATCCCTGGAGAACATTGATACGTGATGTTTTCATCCAAAACATTTTGATGCGAAACGTCACCTATTCATGTTCTTCGGGAATGCTGCCTAACCCGTTGAGTTACTCATACATTTTGTGTCTTACCAATTTATAGGTTGAGATTGGGTGGCAAGGTGGTGCAGCTCACATCCTTACAGCGGCAGAATCCAAGGTTCAATTTTGGCTTTGGGTGTGGTCTGTGTGGAATTTTCCATTTTCTCTGTGACTATGTGGGTTTCCCTTGGGTGCTCTGGTTTCCTCTCACATCTAAAGACCATTGACTAATAGCAGTCAAATTATTATTAATTTGGACACATTAATAGTGTCCAATTAATTTTTTAAGGGACTGACCTACTTTCACGACCTAATTCACGACCTTGTTTACTCGTGGACATTTTTCATCATGCTGGAAAAAACGCTCCGACCTACTTGATGCCACGAGTATCTACGACCTACCTACGACCTACCTACAACCTTGTGACGACCTTGCTGCGAGTATGAGTCGAGGACAAACTCGGCAGAGGTCGTGAATTAGGTCGTGAAAGTGGGACAGGCCCCTTTAGATTACTAGTGTGTCATGACTGATAGAATCTGGGAGGAGTTGAAGGGAATTTGTGGAGAATAAAATGGGATTAGTGTAGAGCAGTGGGTTGCTGATTGTCAGCATGGATTTGGTGGGACGAAGGGCCTGGTTATCACACTATGACTGAGCTCCAAAATGTTGTAGAAATTTCAATATCCAGCCGTGTCTTCTCCTTCCATCTGATTGCCCATTGTGGATTTAATTATCCCCATTCCTTTGCCACCACTGATGATTACTTATTGCCCACCTGCTGCTGACTTTTACAGATAATAAATTAGCTCAGATGGGACATCTTGGTTGCTAAATACGAGTTGGGCCGAAGGGCTGTTTCGGTGTTGTATGACTGTTTAATGACAGAAGATGCAGTGGATTTTCCTGTTGTCAATTCAAGTTGATGCCACCACCTTGGTACCAATGAAACCTTTTAACGTGCCCTCATTGTTATCAAACTTCTGCATTTGGCTAAAAGCGCCAAAAACATGAGCATATCTGCTCTGTGGATTTTGCAAGGCCTCAAGCAGCAGTCTGTTATTGTGTCATGTTGATCAACCGCATAGAGAATTTGCACTAATAGTTCCTGCCGGAAGTTGATAACAGCAGGCTTTGCTATCCGTTGGCCTCTACAGCTCACATCCAAATTCCTGAATGTCTTGAATTTGTCACATTAAGTAAATTTTATTCAATCTCTTAAAATAGTCTAGAGCCAGACAACATGCAAATGATAGTGTTTCATAACCTCAAGCATTTAACTAAATTATTCATTCAAACAGGTGCAGCTAAATACAGGAAGGTTCTACAGGAAGTACAGCCCCGGATTGTGGTGGTAGAGGAAGCAGCGGAGGTTCTGGAAGCTCATTTAATAACAACACTCAGCAATGCCTGCCAACATCTCATTTTGATCGGAGACCATCAGCAGGTTGTTCCTCCTTTTGTTGTTGTTGCATATGTTGTTCCCTCCTTTTTGTCATTTCAGCAGTTGCACATTTGATTTATTTAGGTTGCATAAAATTTACTTGAGCCTTGCAATCGAGGCTAAATTAAAATGAATAGAACCACAAACTGGAATGACCACCACTTCAGCCAGAAGTTGGTACCTTTTATTTCCAGCATAAGGTGTTGTGCAATATTGTGGATTGTCAGCAGAAAGGCACCTATACCGAACAAATAGTGAGCCCATTCACGATACCGTTTGTCCTGTTTATAACATCACATGACTAAATGAAAAATTCAACGTAATAATCATATTAAGTGGCATATTAGGATGACACAATGATGCAGCAGTAGAACTGCTGCCTAACGGCACTAGAGACCCGGGTTTGATCCTGACTACAGGTATTGTCTGTACAAAGTTTGTACGATCTCCCTGTGACCATGTGGTTTTCTCCAGGTGTTCCAGTTTCATCCCACACTCCAACATCATAGAGGATTGTAGGTTATTGGCTTCTGAAAATTGTAAATGGTCTATAGCGTGTAAGGTATGCTAGTGTACAGGGCGATCGCTGGTCAGCGTGGATTTGATGAACTGAAGGGTCTGTTTCTATGCTGTATCTCCAAAGTGTAAAGTTTTCTATGTTTCAGGCTCATTTTTAAAAGACATCTTTAAACTCAGCTTGTTTTCACAATCCATCATTTGAGGTGTCTTATAAAATCCAAAGAGCTAATATTCTAAAATAATGGCAAGTTCAGCTGAGAAGTTGTACCATCTTCGAACGGGCGATATTGTTTAAAAATATTGCCTTGTTGATGCTTCGTTTGTTCCCGTGGGATTTTCTCATCACCATCGAAATGCAAACAAACAAATAGGCTCAAATTATTGTGGGTCTCAGTGTTAAATTGACTTGTGCTATTAATCAGTGAAGTACCAACAGAAGAAGATTATTAATCCTGTTTCCTTGCTACTAAATTATTTTACCCACATCACTAATCTCACTTAAATATCAACATATATTCTATAACTAGATTGAATATTACTAAATACAGGACATTAATGATCACTTTTTAAAAAATGTAACACATAATTAATTGACTGGGTTGAATTTTAATAACTGACTGTTGGTGAGGAAGATTTCACACCTGCTGCTTAAACAAATACACTTGACTAGTCTGATGTCTGGTGGGTGCTGCCTTGGTGAGTCCCCCTATCAACCCCAATGTTCCTTCTGCAATGGTCTTACTGCACCAAGCTCGATAATCAAAAGAAAGTGAATTGATTTTGAAACTCCCAAGTTTTAAGAAGATTTCCCTATCAGATCGACTTTATAATGCTGGTTGAGGTTATGACTCCAGCCATTAAATTTGCTAGTTTGCAGATTGTTAGTTGGAGAAAGAAGTCATGTAATATGATGGTAGACACAAATGCTGGAGAAACTCAGTGGGTGAGGCAGCATCCATGGAGAGAAGGAAGGTGACCTTTCGGGTCGAGACCCTTCTTCATGTGGATTTGGCCATTCATATTTGGATTATATGAATTATCTTGTATTTTATGTGCCTTTTTATCTTCAGTTATTAACACAGTGCTTTCTTGACAGCTTCGTCCAAGTGCAACAGTGTATGATCTGGCCAGAAACTTTCACTTGGAAGTTTCCTTATTTGAGCGACTCGTAAAAGTGAACGTTCCATTCGTACGGCTAGATTACCAGGTAAGGGCAGGAAGAATCATGACAAACAGTTTCATAGTTTCTGGAACACATTTCTATGCTATGCCCTGTTTACCTTCTAATTGCTTCACATACCCACATGTTAACCTTTAGTGATTCATGAATAAGGCCACCCAGGTCCATCTTTTAGTCTCCTAACATTTTAAAAATACTTCAATTTTCTCTTTTAATAAAGCAGTACAAATATAAACAAGTCTGGCAAGAGTTGACCCAAAAATGTAGTAGTGTCGTAATAGGACACATTGTACCAAACATCAATTTTAAAGTGAGTAAGTTCAGTGGACAGGACATGCAGGGGCAAGACAGGGTGCAAAGAAGTGTTTAAGAAGGAACTGCAGATGCTGAAAAATCGAAGGTACACATAAAAGCTGGAGAAACTCAGCGGGTGCAGCAGCATCTATGGAGCGAGAGTGCAAAGAAGATCTGATAGACAAAACAGTATTTATTTTAATACAAGAAGCCTGACAGGTTAGGTAGATGATGTCAATGAATTGATTGGTACATGGGACTGGAATAATGGAGCCATAACAGAAACTTGATTGAGATAGGGGCAGGAATGGTGCTTAATAGTCTAGGATACAGATGTAACAGGGACAATGGAGGAGGAGGAGGAGAGAAGAAGTGGTGTTATGCATTTTTGAGTCGAGAGAAATCATGGTGGTACTTATACAGAATATTCTTGGGGTATCGTCCAATGTGGCTATATAGGTGAAACCTAGAGATGAAAAGGAAATTAACACTTTGCTGGGATTGTAACCCTAGCCACTTCACCACCCACAATAATCATAGATAATTAGAGTAACAAATATGTAGGGAGATCGCAGATAGCTGGAGGGATTGCTAGTGGGCCGAAGGGCCTGTTTCCGCGCTGTATCTCTAAACTAAAAACACAATAATAGAGAAGTAAGAGTAAGTGATTTCAAGTATTCACTCGGATTGCGATAGTGCAAAGGGGTTGGATGTGGTGGAAATTGTTTATTGTTTCCCGGATTGTTTTCTCAAACAACATGTAGAATGCGAGATGTTGCATTTTGGTAAGTGAAATCAAGGTGGGACATAAATGGTAAATTGTAGGGATCTGGGAAGTGTGGTAGAACAGAGAGACACGAGGGGATAGATATATAGTGGCAACACAGATAGATGGGTTGAAGAAGAAGTCACTTAGCCATTTGGCATGCTTGCCTTCATCAATCAGTGCATTGAGTACAGGTTGGGAGATTATGTTGCAGTTGTACAAGTTGTTGATGAGACCACATTTGGAGCATTGTCGCAGTTCTAGTCACCCAGCTACAGGAAGAAAGAAAGGGTGCTTAAAATATTCAGAAGGATGTTACCAGGACTGGAAGTCTTGAGTTATAAGGAAAGGCTGGAGAGTTGGATATTCCCTGAAGCCTTGGCTACATCTTATTTATGGAGGTATATAAAAGCATGAGAGGAAATGATGTTCACAGTCTTTTTCCCAGGATAGAGCAGTTGTAGCTTAACTGTGAAAGGGAAATATTTAAAAGGGGCCAGAGGGACAATTGTTTCCACACAGAATGTAGTGGGTATATGGAACAAGCTGCCAGAGGAAGCTGTAGAGGCAGCTTGTTAAAATACATTTTGACAGATATATGGAATATGGGCCAAACACAGGCTAACAAGACTAGCTCAGATAGACATCTTGGTTGGCATGGACAAGGTGGGATGAAGGGCCTGTTTCTATGAGGTATAACTGACTCTTGTCACCATTTTCCTTTCAAACATACTTCCACATTAATATAGGTGTTTGTGATGAACTAAACTTCACCCTCACAAATGATTTCCATCTGGGGGAGATATAAGGAGCAGAAATTGAAATAAATGCAGCTTTTAAATGTTTCTGTTGCTTGTTGATTTGGTTTCCAAATCTGTGTCACACATTTCAGTCTAATGCTACAGCAATAGTCAGCAATAGCACAGCTCTGTAACAGAACCAAAGACCAACAACACCATTGGAAGTGCATTACATTCCTGTGGCAGCTTGAGCCTAACGTACACCGATGATTGTTTTTCCAATTTACAACCATAAGTGGAATGATTTAGACATGTATATAAAGTAAGATTTGTATTTCTTGCATGCATCCAACATAGCTAATGTTTTGCACCCAACCCCCCACTTTGTGCACCTTGGCTGTGTACCTCTTGGATTACTATCTCACCAATGTTAAAGACATCCACATGCCACTCTCCTTGGTACTGATCCCCTAAATTCCTTGCCCACCTTATATCAGATGCAATCACTGCCTTACTGCTATCCCTAAATCTATAACCCTATACCTTTAACCAACCAAAGTAATCTCGCCCATGACACTAACTATTTCCTCCCTTTGACAAACGTCCTGTGTAAATGGTAATGCATATTTTCCCTTCCTGTTGTGAGGTTTGACATAAGTATGAAGGAAACAGTATAGGAGAGGTGAAAGGTTGTCCTATGAAGAAAATTTGGACAGGTTAGGCTTCTAATCATACAAGTATGAAGGGGGATTTGATTGAAACTTACAACATATCAGAACATATCCTGCCCTCATTTTTGGCCTCAAAAACATTTCTAATTCTCATCATTAAATTGATTAGCGTACATTTGCAGGTCTCATCCCACAACCCTTTTTATTTTGGAACAGCAGATTTCAAATTTGCTACTCTCCGCTCCTCTGACAGCAACCCTGTATAGAAAGAGACTGGAAGAACACTAATTCAAGTGACAATCAGATCAGCAGAACAGGCCTGAGAGAGCAAGGTGGCCTGTTCTTGCTCCTACATTGTGTGTGTATTCATATATAATGCTAATCTTTTTTTTTTATCCAGCATCGCATGAGACCAGAAATTGCTGAGCTTTTAACTCCTCACATCTATGAACAGTTGGAGAATCACCCATCTGTAATGGATTATGAAAACATTAAGGTATGAACCTATAATATATTTTTTAGATTTTTAATAATGGGGAATGAAATTAGTAGCATTTATTGTCTTTGTACCCTGGTCATTGCAATGATTTAATTATTAGCTGACAAAATGCTATTACAAAAGCTTTAGTCAGGCTCTTCTCTCAGTCACTTGAATATCAAAAGTATAGATTTAAAATAAAATCTCAAATTTGACAAGATCAAGTCCTAGATTTGATGGTGCCATCCACACACTGCATTGTCATCCTGACAAACATAAGACAAACAAAGTTCCAAATGAAATTCCCAGGAAGTAGCTGGCACACCATTTTTCAGCTGCTGCCACCAACAAATATTAAACTAATACAGTAATTGGTATAACCTCTAGTATATTGTGATGCTGTAGACCTACACATATAGCCAGAACAGTTTCATTTAATTTAAAGAACTGCTTCTTGAATACTGGATGATAATGAAATAACCTAATCCTCTAACTTTGAGGGAGGTCAGGCTTCTGCAAACTGTTCCTTGGAAAAATGTTCATGGCTCTCTCAAATGTTTCCATCATCTTCCAGTAAATAATCTTCTTGTCTATCCAAAACAGTGACACAAGAGACAGCAAATGCTGGAATCTTGAGCAAAAAACTAAGCACAGAAGGAACTCAATGGGTCAGGCAGCATCTGTAGGGAATAGACAGACAAGATTTTGGGTCAGAACACTTCTTCGGATCCTCCAGCAGTCAGGAAAAGGATCCCGACCCAAAACATTGGTCTGTCCATTCCTTCCTGACTTGCTGTGCCTCTAGCACATTTTTGTTGGCGTCTCTGTCTATCTCAGTTCAAGTTAAGTACAGAATACTTCATTTTTGTTTGCGTTATTTTTAAAACCGTTCTCTTCCTCCACAATTTCTCCACAGGGAATTTCATCAAATCTGTTCTTTGTAGAACACAATTTCCCTGAAGAGGAAATCCGGGAAGGGAAAAGCCATCAAAACCAGCATGAAGCTGCCTTTGTTGTAGCTCTGTGTCATTACCTCATCTGTCAAGACTACCAGCCTTCTCAGATCACTATCCTCACCACGTATACAGGGCAGCTCTTCTGTCTACGCAAGATGATGCCTTCTGAAAAATTTGTTGGTGTGAAGGTACATGTAGTCGACAAATATCAGGGAGAGGAGAATGACATTATCCTGCTCTCTCTAGTGAGAAGCAATGAATCGGGCAAAGTTGGATTTTTGCAAATAGCAAACAGAGTCTGTGTGGCACTCTCAAGAGCCAAGAAAGGTCTTTACTGCATTGGAAACATGAACATTCTGGCAAATGTTCCCCTTTGGAGCAAGATTATGCATACCTTGCATGCGAAAGGTAACATTGGACAGTCATTGTTGCTCACTTGCCAGAACCACCCAAAAACGAAGACCTTTGTATCCAACAAGGAGGATTTCAGCAAAGTGCCCGAGGGAGGTTGCAGCCTTCCATGCGAATACAGGCTGGATTGCGGCCATGTCTGCACAAGAGCATGCCATCCATACGACGTCGATCATAAGAAATTTAACTGCTTGAAACCATGTCAGAAAGTAATTTGCGGTGCTGGGCACAGATGTACAAAATCATGCTATGAGAAGTGTGGCAAGTGTCAGGTAAAAGTGGATAAAATCATTCCGAAGTGTAAACATATGCAAAAGGTGCCTTGTTCCACGGAGCCAGAAAAGTTTGCCTGTAAAGAACCTTGTTCAAAAATACTGTGCTGTGGCCATAAATGCACAGCGACTTGTGGGGATGAATGTGCAAAGTGCAGCCAGGAAGTCTCTATCACCTTAAAATGTGGTCATAAGCAGCAAGTGGAATGTTATATGGAAACGGCTGTAAGGCTAGGGAATTGTGTTCCCTGCAGACAAAAATGCAAAGCGCTCCTGGACTGTAATCATGACTGTCCTGGATCTTGCCATCTTTGCAATGAGGGTCGCTTCCATGAGAGTTGCAAACAGCCATGCAAGCGTGTGCTGATCTGCTCACATGAGTGTTTGGAGCCCTGCACAAACCAGTGCCCTCCGTGTAAGCGGAACTGTGAAAACCTATGCAAGCACAGTAAATGCAGGAGGAAGTGTGGAGAGCTGTGCACTCCGTGTGTGGAGCCTTGTGAGTGGGCATGTGAGCATTACAGATGTCAAAAGCTGTGCTCAGAGCCATGCAACAGAGAACCGTGTAATGAGCCCTGCAAGAAATTGTTGAAGTGTCGGCATCCTTGTGTCGGACTCTGTGGTGAACCGTGCCCGAATAAATGCCGTAAGTGTCACCATGCTGAACTCACTGACATTTTCTTTGGAACTGAGGATGAACCTGAGGCCAGGTTTGTTCAGCTAGAAGACTGTAAACATGTGTTTGAAGTGACTGGTTTTGACCAATACATGAATTTGAACAATGAAGACGATAGTACGGTTATAAAGCTGAATGACTGTCCAAGGTGCCGAACACCCATCAGGAAGAGTCTTCGATATGGAGCAATGATAAAAAAGAGCCTCGGCGAAATTGAGAAAGTGAAGAAGCTTGTTCAGGGAGATGCAGAAAAAAAGAAGCAATCTGTAAAAAAATTAGTGTCTCTCTTGTACACGCAATCCATTATAGCCGAACAGTTTCCAGATATGCATGATAACTTGTTATTCTCGTTGCATTCATCTGCACCTCCAATAACTCTGTACAATTTGACTGTCATTGAAAATAAAATTGCATTTCTGTGCAGGCTGGCTGAACTTAAAAGACAAGAAATTAAATTAAATTTATCCATGAAGGGAAAGTTTAATACAAAGTTGGCTGAGTGTTTGAAATGGATAAACAAACAGCGTGGGAGATTTACAGAGCAGGAGCTTAATGACCTGCAAAGAGAAATTCAAAGGCTTACGTTCCTTGTCGACCTTTATATTCGGTGTAATAAGGCATCAAGCAAACAACTGGACCCTTCAACAGAACAGACTGTCGCACGTGTGCAGAAAATCCTCGAAGGCACAAAGAAATTCACTGAGGAGGATGAAAAGTTTGTAGAAGAGAACATGGAAAAATTGAAGGTGGCTCTGCCTGACAATGGCCTTGGTATATCTGAAAATGAGAGAGTAATGATAGTCAAGGCAATGGGCCTTCGTCAAGGCCATTGGTACAAGTGTCCAAATGGGCACGTCTATGTCATCACAGAATGTGGAGGTGCCATGGAAAAAACTAAATGCCCAGATTGTGATGCAACAATTGGAGGTACCAACCATGCTTTGGAGGATAGCAACGAGGTGGCTTCAGAAATGGATGGAGCTCAATATGCAGTCTGGTCAGATACTGCTAACATGTTAAATTACGAAGAACTCTGAGACTTTTTCAGATAATGAACAAGGGCGGTCATTCATTCCTATGCATAAGATCTTGTACTGTTTACATTAATGTTTAGATTGCTTTAGCTGAATATGATGATCCTGTTGCAACACATGGACATCAAGCTTTTTTTTGAGGGGCGGTGCCCTCTGTTTCATCCTTTGCAAATGTAAGGCAAAAAAATAAGGCTGAATTACGCTGGGTTATCTTGTGATTTATCTTAAAATGATTGTTTACTTTAGAGCAATTGAAGATCAGTCATGTATTTAAAATGCTTTAATCCAAAATTAATTTGGGTTATGCATGTGTTGTAGTCAATGCTCTTTGTAAACCCCAAGACAAGTGAGGTATGGGTGCACCTCTATTATGAGTTGCCCATTCATATTATTCTCTAATTATATAGTTTGCTTCTACTTGTCATTAAAATGGGGGCATTTGTTGTTTTTTCACTGGAAGGTAATCTACTGTTTTATTTGCAAAAGTGCACATTTGGAACCATCTATAAAGAAAGGGACACGGTTTGTTTAGTTGATTTTATACTTTACAAATTAATGTCACTGTCCCTCTGACTGATGTAAAACTGCAACCATCAACTAAAGGGATCGGAGAGCACTCAGGAAATTTCTATCTAAATATGGGTATAATCTTAAGTAAGCTTGGGGCTTTAGGAATAGCCTGGGGAAACTCAAGTCAGGAGAAGCCATGCTCCTGCCTTCTAGTGGGACATTTGTCTTAGGTACTGTAGGCCAAACTAGGTGTGTACCTCCTCTTCCCCTAGACCCAAATGCATCAGAGAAATTAGATATCAAGGAAACAATGTGGTATTGTTGTGAGTCCTCAACAACAAAAGATTTATTTTCATCTAAATTTTAATATTTTTTGGGCAAGTTTCATCCTGATGTGAAGACCCCTCTCTAATCTTAAATTTGTCATATAAACCATTTCCACGCAGAAGATGCTCTTACACAATTTCATGAATTAATTTATCAAAAGAACAAAAATTGAGTACGTTAGGTGGGTCCAAGCTTTGTGGAAGGTATTGGTTATTTTAGTCCAAATAACAGATCCCAATTTCTACAAACCTTTCTTAAGAGCACACTCTCTAAGTCCATCTAGGGTGGAGGAAGACCAATGATCTCAATACATTGCAGAGCTGCTGAAAACCTCACACTTGCCCTAGCTTCATATGCTGAGGTTTGAGGTGGGTGCATTGTGACGTATGATCGAGGAGTAATAGCCCAAGGTTATATCAATTAAAAATAAATAATGTTACATTTATAAGCAGTAAGCACTAATCCAGCAGATGAAGTAATTATGAATCTCCATAAGAACTGCACTACCCAACGTTAGGCACATTAAATGAGAACTGGACAAACAATGGGCAATAAGCATAGATGGACCGTAGTGCGAGCACACCCTGGGCAACACAGTCAGGGTTTTAACATAGTTTGTTGACCATGGAGTATGGTTTCCTTCAAAACAATGTCTGTCATTTCGACTAATGGTAAATCTCTCCGCAAAGATATGTTCAAGCAAAAATGTAAGAAGATAATTACCTACTATCGATATTATCCTTGTTCCCAGAGAAAGTGAAGAATTTGCTTTGTTCCTATTATAGTGTGGTTGTATGAATGATTTCTTATCACTTTTCTGTGGTTTTAATAGAAGGTCATTTAGGCTTTAGCAGACTTATGTTTTGCGATAGATGATTTTGTAAGAAACAAAGCTGTTTGTCACATTAAATAAACTACTAACTACAGCATTGTCTGCAACAAATATTGAACGGAATTTGAATAGCTTATCCTTCAAATGTAACTAAATACAACGTCTGTAATAAAACTCTCGAAATAAGTGAAACAAAATGCTAAATTGACATTGGGTTTGCAGTGTTAACATGCGATAAATTAAGGAAACATTATATATTGCATTGTGCTTCAGAATATGGAACAAACCCCTTTATGACTGAAAGACAGGTTCCCTGTTTGCCAATATTTATTTGATTCAGTTTGGTTGTGAGATTTTGACCAAGATGAAATTTAGCACAATTACCACTCTTATAGCACAAATCATCAAAGATGCAACAATAATGAGTTGTAATTATGTGGAAGATAGACACAAAAAGCTGGAGTAACCAAATGGGTCAGACAGCATCTCTGGAGAATAGGAAGAGCACGTTTCAGGTCAAGACCCTTCTTCAGACTGAGATTTGAGGTAAAGGGAAATGAGATATATAGACGGTGATATAGAGAAATATAGAACAAATGAATGAAAGATATGCAAAAAAAGTAATGATAAAGGAAACAAGCCATTGTTAGCTGTGGGCTGGGTGAAAACAAGTTATAGACAATGAGACTCAACAAGACGACTTTGAACCTAGTACAACGAATTAGGGCGGGGGAGGGATAGAGAGGGGATGCCAGTGTTACTTGAAGTTAGAGGTGTGGGGTGGGGGGGGCATGGCATTGGCGCTCACCTCGTAGACAGGCGCCCCCAGAGCCAATCACCCCCCACAAGGAAAATTAAAGAATTTATGGAGGCAATCAATCGTCCCCACGTTGGTGGGGGGCAAGGGATAGGGGTTGGGGGGTGCGGGCAGTGTGTACTTGATGTGTGTGGGGGGGGGGGGGGGGGTGTGGGCAGCTTTGGGGGACAGAGCCTCCCCCTCTCCCTCGATGGCGGCACGCAGCATTCTGCTCCAAGCTTCTGCTGCCGTTACCGTAGGCAACCTCTCCTTCAAGCTGTTGCTGCCATTACCGTTGGCAACGTCCCATTGTGATATGATTGTTGCACTCGGCAGCCTATGTAAATGAGATGTCATTGTGATTGGTGGACTGTGAAATGGAATTGTGACATCACTGGAAGCTGCTGGAAGACTATCGCTCTCAGAAGCCATTATTATTCTCAAGTAGGCTTTTTTTCAACTTTAATCATCAATAACGTGAAATATAGCATCAAATCTGAAGGAAACCTGATTATCGCAACGACTGGAAAAATGTGAGTAAGATTCTGTAAAAAATGTCAGCGCTGCCGAAGATACAAAAACACACACATACAAGATGAGACTTTTATAAGTATACTAGACCAAGTGCAGACCCGTTGGGTCTGCTCCCCCAATGGTGTGATTCCCCCAACCCAATATTCCACCATGCACCCGTCTCCTCCAATGGAACTGAAGCCGTTGCCAAATGTAAGTTTCCAGCACTCCCCTGCCTCCCTCAATTGCACCTCCCCTGCCTGCTGCAGCAGTGAAAAGTTCAGTGTTCCTGTCTTGCAACTTTGTTTTGAAGTGTGTTGGAAGCTGATAGGAAGGAGCAGCCGTCAACGAATCAAAAGGCAGGAAGGGATCCGTACTGCAGGCGGACGGATGGATTTGAGTTTTATATATTAATGGATAGATAGATAGATAGATTATCAAACTAATGGTGAATAGCTTGCTGAACGGAGCATCTTAAAATATAGTTAAGATTACCTTTTAAAGCAGATCTGTCTCAGAACCACAGATAAGGGTTCGATCCAGATCTTGGGTGTTGGCTGTGCGGAGTGTGTGTCTCTGACAGTGTGGGAATCCCTCAGGTAACATAGAAAATAGGTGCAGGAGGAGGCCATTCGGCCCTTCGAGCCAGCACCGCCATTCATTGTGATCATGGCTGATCGTCCCCTATCAATAATCCGTGCCTGCCTTCTCCCCATATCCCTTGATTCCACTAGCACCTAGAGCTCTATCTAGCTCTCTCTTAAATCCATCCAGTGATTTGGCCTCCACTGCCCTCTGTGGCAGGGAATTCCATAAATTAGGTATGGTTTTCATCAATTCAATCAAAAACCGGAATAAACTGGAACATATGATCTTGGTGCAAGAATTTGAGAGTGATTAAATGACACCCATGCTCGAGGTAGTTAAGGTAGATAGGCCCAATCTTTTCTGCAAAGATTACGAAGTGACCCTTAATACAGCAGAAGATGATAAATGGTATATTTTACCCTCACGGCCATTTCTCACACAACTCAATGTTGGTAGAAGACAGCAGAATTATCTGAGATTAAAAACCTTCAGGGTGTGTAACACAATGAGGTGAAATCATTGTCGAAGATACTCCAGGCAAAAATGGAAAAGATGGGTTTTTAGTGTTCGATATAACTTGTGCGATCAGGGTGATATCCCGATTGAAAACACAAAACCCTTGCATACTGTAGTTGAAGTGTTCAGAAGGTTCATCAACATAATGTTAAGTTTAAAACAAATGTGGCTTTGTGTGGAAGGAAGTGATTGATTTAGCCTGACAAATCTGTTGGAATTATTTGAGGAAATAAAGAGCTGGATAGACAAACTGGGATCAGTGGGATGTTGTTTACTTGGATTTTCAGAAGGTCAGTGTTGGGACCGTTATTTTTCACGTATATTCATGATTAAGACTGAAACAGTGTTGGGCCCTTGAAGACAGAAACAGGTGAATTTATTATGGGGGACAAGGAAATGGCAGACGAGTTGAACAGGTACTTTGGATCTGTCTTCACTGATGGGACTGAAAGCTGATAAATTCCCAGGGCCTAATGGTCTGCATCACAGAGTACTTAAGGAAGTGGCTCTAGAAATCATGGATGCATTGGTGATCATTTTCCAATGTTCTATAGATTCAGGTTTAGTTCCTGTGGATTGGAGGGTAGCTAATGTTATCCAAGAGTCAAGAGAGTCAAGAGTATATTTAATTGTCATTTGGACCCCTGGAGGTCCAAATGAAATGCCGTTTCTGCAGCCATACATTACACACAAATAGACCCCAGACACAACATAATTACATTTTACATAAACATCCATCACATACAGCGGTGATGGAAGGCCAAATAAACTTATCTCTCCACTGCACTCTCTCCCCCCCGATGTCAGAGTCAAAGTCAAAGCCCCCGGCTGGCGATGGCGATTGTCCTGCGGCCATTAAAGCCACGCCGGGTGGTGCGAGGTCGCACACCGGGTCTTGGTGTTGGAGCCCCCGGCGTGCGCTCGCAAAGTCCCGCATTCCAAGCCGCGCGGGGCAGGGTGCTAAGCCCCGCTAGGAGATTTCGACCCCGCAACTCGGGCTAAAAGTCGCCGTAGCAGGAGCCCCGAAAAGCGTCTCCCTCCAGGGATCCGCGGGCTCCCGGTACTGACATCCGATAGAAAATTGCAGTCCGACTGGCAGCAGCAGCGAAAGCAAAGAGCAGGCAGCAGCAGCAGCAGCCAGCAGCATGGCAGGCAGCTAACTAGCGGCTCCGGTCTCGGCCACCGCAAGGCTCGGTGAGGTGAGTCGGCACCTGAGTCCCCGGCTTCTTACAATATATCCTCGTTAGATGAAGGGATTAAACGTAACGTAACATAAGCAAATTTGCAGATGACACAAAGCTGGGTGGCAGTGTGAACTGTGAGGAGGATGCAGGGTAACTTGGACAGGTTGGGTGAGTGGGCAGATATATGCCCTCCCTCTGTGCGGCCCCAACGCAGAACCCGACGAGGTCGGGTCTCCAGTGCCCCCCCCCTCCCACCCCACCCCCACCCCCCCCCCCACACACACACCCAAAATAGATGCAGTTTAATGTGGATAAAAACGCGGACAGTGAGATTGTCCACTTTTTTGAAAGGTGGGAAGAATAGACCAGGAAGGCAGATTATAAAAGATTATCTGAATAGTGTTGTACCTGGACTTTCAGAATGGAAAGTACACATAGAGATTAGTGGGCTAAATTAGAGCCTTGGTTCATTGGGGGCATAAAAGTAAGCATGGATAGAAAATGCAGGCAGACAGGAAACAAAGAGTAGGGATTAACAGGTCCCTTTCAAAATGGCAGGCAGTAACTAGTGGGGGTACCGCAAGGCTCGGTGCTGGGACCACAGCTATTTACAATATATATTTAGATAAAGGGATTAAACGTAACATAAGCAAATTTTCAGATGACACAAAGCTGGGTGGCAGTGTGAACTGTGAGGAGGATGCAGGGTGACTTGGACAGGTTGGGTGAGTGGGCAGATATATGGCAGATGCAGTTTAATGTGGATAAATGTGAGGTTGTCCATTTTGTTGGCAAGAACAGGAAGGCAGATTATTATCTGAATAGTGTCGTTGGGAAAAGGGAAAGTACAAAGAGATCTGGGTGTCCTTGTTCGTCAGTCACTAAAAGTAAGCATGCAGGTACAGCAGGCAGCGAAGAAAGCTCATTAACCTCATCCTTCAAAGGTCTTTTATTGTCACGTGTACCAATTAAGGTACAGTGATATTTGTATTACCAGACAGCCATACTAAAAAAACACAACAAGACACACAACTACATAAAAATTAACATAAACATCCACCACAGCGGATTCCCCACATTCCTCACTGTGATAGAAGGCAATAAAGTCTAATCTTCGTCCCTCATTTCTTTCCCGTGGTGAGGGCAGGAACCACCCGTACTGCTCACGAAGTTCTGAGGGGGCTGCCAACGGCGGGCATTGGGGGGGATCGAAGCCCCTGCTGGGGGGGTGGTCAAAGCTCCGACGATTGGAGTCTCCCAAAGCGGATCTAACCAGTGAGGTGGGAGGTTTCTGTGCTCGGTTGACCCGGTGGAGCCGTACTGCTCATTTGAGGGCTGAGAACGGTTTAATGAGGGGGGGTCTATAAATAGTTGAGGCGAGAGAGGCGACGATAGTCGTGGCGCGGATTAGGTGTGAGGAGGAGTTTGGTAGTGAGGTATCGTCGAGGTGAGGGGATTAGACGAGGTGTAGGGGTGGAGGTGAGGGAAAGTGAGCATGGGTGAGAAGTGGGAGTCTGAGCTCAGGAAGGGAGACCGAGGTGCTACTGAAGGAGACGAGACCACTGCCTTCCGTGGCATAGAATTCCACAAATTCACAATTCTGGGTGAATTTATTTTTCTCATCTCAGTGCTAGGCAAAGAGGCATTTCAAGTAATATAATTTTTGTAAAGATTTTTTTAACTGTATGAGGCCATTTATTAAAACATAAGATTATTAAGGGTTTGGACACACTGGAGGCAGGAAACATGTTTCCAATGCTGGGAGAGTCCAGAACCAGGGGCCACAATTAAAGAATAAGCGGTAAGCCATTTAGAACGGAGATGAGGAAATACTTTTTCACTCAGAGAGTTGTGAATAGACAATAGGTGCAAGGATAGGCCATTCGGCCCTTCAAGCCAGCACCGCCATTCAATGTGATCATGGCTGATCATCAACAATCAGTAACCCGTTCCTGCCTTCTCCCCATATCCCCTGACTCCACTAACTTCAAGAGTGGATTGGCAGTGGAGGCCAATTCTCTGGAGGCTTTCAAGAGATAGATAGAGCTCGTAAAGATAGCAGTCAATGGATATGGGGAGAAGGCAGGAATGGTGTACTGATTGTGGATGACCATAGACATTCACATTTCCTTTTAACCTCTCATTTCTGAAGTCTGAGGTTCCCACCAGTTTTAAAAGGGCATCAATAATACCGGTGCCCAAGAAGAGCAAGATGATGTGCCTTAATGATTATCGACCAGTGGCACTAACGTCTGTGGCTTTGAGAGGCTGATCATGGCGCAAATCAACTCATACCTCGCCAAAAACCTGGACCTACTGCAGTTCGCATACCGCCGCAATGGTGGATGTGTTTCACTGGCTCTCCACTCTGCTCTAGACCACTTGGACAACAAAAACCTCATATGTCAGGCTGTTATTCATTGACTACAGCACGGCATTTAATACCATCATCCCCTTCAAGCTAGTTACCAAGCTCTCAGATCTGGGTCCGTGCATCCCTCTGCAATTGGATCCTCAACTTCCTCATTCACAGACCACAGTCTTGGAGGAAATGTGTCATCCTCGATAACAATCAGCACGGGAGCACCTCAAGGTGAGTACAGCCCTCTGCTGTACTCACTCTACACTCATGACTGCGTAGCCGGACATAGTGCGAACTTCATCATCAAGTTCGCCGACGACACCACTGTTGTGGGACGTATCACTGATGGGGACGAGTCAGAGTATTGAAGTGAGATTGACCGATTGACCAAATGGTGCCAGCACAATAACCTGGCCCTCAACACCAGCAAAATCAAGGAACTGATTGTGGACTTTGGAAGGGGTACGATGGGGACCCTCAGTCCCGTTTATATCAACGGGTCGATGGTAGAAATGGTCAAGAACTTCAAATTCCTGGGTGTGCATATTTCCGAAGATCTCTCCTGGTCCCAGAACACTGATGCAATTATAAAGAAAGCACATCAGCGCCTCTACTTCCTGAGAAGATTACAGAGTCGGTATGTCAAGGAGGACTCTCTCGAACTTCTACAGGTGCACAGTAGAGAGCATGCTGACCGGTTGCATCGTGGCTTGGTTCAGCAACTTGAGCACCCCGGAGCGGAAAAGGCTGCAAAAAGTTGTAAACACTGCCCAATCCATCGTCGGCTCTGACCTCCATACCATCGAGGGGATCTATTGCAGTCGCTGCCTCAAAAAGGCTGCCAACATCATCAAGGATCCACACCATCCTGGCCACTCACTCATCTCCCCGCTGCCTTCGGGTAGAAGGTACACGAACCTGAAATTTGCACCATCCAGGTTCAGGAAAAGCTGCTTCCCCACAGATATCAGGCTATTAAACTCAACTCAAACAAAACTCTGAACTTTAATAGCCCATTGCACTATCTGATTATTTATGTGTGTATATATATATTGAATAGTATATGATCACACTGATCTGTTCTGTATTTATTTATGCCTACTATATTCTGTTGTACTGAAGCAAAGCTAGAATGTCATTGTCCTATCTGGGATACACGACAATAAACTCTCTTGACTTGACGAAAAATGTCTATTGTCTATTTCATGAAATATATATATTTTGGAGGTTATTTTACTGCTTATGTGTTAGAAAAATTCTGAGCTTCTGTTATGTAAACTAACAGCAGAAAGCTTGAGAATCACCTTCAATTTATTGAAAATACAGGAGCTTCAGAACCCCCACTGGAGCTCTGCTCCTGGACCCCACCGCACCGGGGCCCTAGCTAGCCCAAATATCCTAGAGGAGCTCCTCTAGTATCTTTGAGCCAGCCTGTCGTGGACAACCCCATTAAAGAAGATAACAGTCAAGTCAAGTCAAGTCAAGTTTATTCGTCACATACACATACGAGATGTGCAGGGAAATGAAAAGTGGCAATGCTCGCGGACTGTGCAAAAAGACAAACAAACTACAAACAGAATGGAACAGAATCACATATTCTTTTACATATTAAATATTGTGGGCGTGAGGAAAAAGGGAAAAAAACAGCAATTTTAAAAAAAGCAGTGGTCCCTATGACTATGAGATAGGAGTTTACCTCGTTGCTGGTTGCGAACGGGCCCCCATAACAGTTCAAGCTTCAGGGCCCCCAAAATGTAGATCCGCCACTGACCTTGGTGGTGGAGAGGTGTTTGGGGGATTGGAAAGGCCCTGGAATGAAGTCAAGTCAAGTCAAGTCAAGTTTATTTGTCACATACACATACGAGATATGCAGTGAAATGAAAGGGTGCTGAAGTGTGATCTGGAGGTGAGGTATATGTTGACATTCTTCTCAACTACTACACCAGACAATGCTGAACCTGTCATTGCATCATTATGGCCTTATGTTGCGGGTCCACCTTACTTAAGATCTTTGCTTAACACCACACTGCAATTGATTAAACAGAGTTTGTGTGCATCGTGCCGCCCCTTCCCCCGGCTCCGCCCCCACCAGTAGCCCCGGCTCCCCCGCTCCAAGTTGCTGCGGCCGACGGGGAGGACAAGATGGAGGAGCAGCAAGTGGCGGAGGCCTCGCACTGCGCGGATGACTTGCGGCTCCCGCTGCGGAATCTGGTGCAGGGACTGCGGGAAGTGGCGTCGCAGCTGCGAGGTGAGTCCTGGCCTAGTGGCGGCTCTCGCCCATCAGGAGGAGCCGGGGACGGGGACAGGCTGGGTGGTTGGTGACTGGTGATGGCCGCCCCCGCTGCTGCATGAAGGGGGTTGCTGGTGTGGGTCTCTACCCGGAATAAACATTCCTGCTCCAGGCTCCCGGTGAGATGAAGCCTACGACTGCGACCCCACGGTGCCGGGGACTCCATACACGCCTTCAGCCTGAGGATCGTGCTGAACTATCCCGGCCATCGGCTTTAACACCACCGTTAGATTAGTTTTCTACACTGAAATCTAATGTACGGCTGTCAAGTTGACTGCGTAAAATATCTTTGTTGTATTTGTTGTAAACAGTCTGTGTTGTAAGGTGACTGTGCCATGCCAAAGCTTTCCTGGCCGGCCTGTCATCATTCCACTGTCCGTAACCTAAACCTATTGAAAATTGTGCTGGTGAATGTTTAAATCCAACTCTGAACAATCCTGTGTCAATTATTTATCTTTTGTTACTGATGTTGGAATGCTTAACCTATTTAATGCTTAATCATGTAGCCAGATTCTTAAGTGACTTTTGGCACCACAACAGCCTTACAGCCTTTCGAGAGATTCTCCAATTGGTACATTTGCTCCACTATTGGCAGCTGAGATATCTGACTGCTAACGTTTAAGATTCCCGACTTAAACACCTGTCTCTGCATTTTCCCTCAAGGTGCTGCTTAAAGCATTATTTTGATTCGGCATTTGGTCACCTGCACTGGTTTGGGGAAGCTTCAGGAGAATTAAACAACATGGCCCCTCAAGCCGACTCTGCCATAGATTCAGATTCGGGTTTACATAATAAGACACAGTGCTGAAGTAACTCAGCAGGTCAGCAAGCAACTCTGACATTTGGTTCAAGCCTTCAGACTGATTGTGGTGTGGAGTGACAATAGGTGCAGGAGTAGGCCATCGGCCCTTTGAGCCAGCACCGCCATTCAACGTGATTATGGCTGATCATCCCCAATCAGTACCCCGTTCCTACCTTCTTCCCATATCCCCTGACTCTGCTATCCATAAGAGCCCTATCTAGCTCTCTCTTGAAAGTATCCAGAGAACTGGCCTCCACTGCCCTCTGGGCAGAGAATTTCACAGACTTACAACTCTCTGTGAGAAAAAGTGTTTCCTCATCTCCGTTCTAAACGGCTTACCCCTTATTCTTAAACTGTGGCCCTTGGTTGACACCATTTAGATAGTAATCTGCCTTCCTGTTTTAGCTACCAAAATGGATAACCTCACATTTATCCACATTAAACTGCATCTGCCATGCATCTGCACCAACCTGTCCAAGTCACCCTGCATTCTCATAGCATCCTCCTTACAGTTCACACTGCCACCCAGCTTTGTGTCATCTGCAAATTTGCTAATGTTACTTTGAATCCCTTAATCTAAATCATTGATGTATATTGTAAATAACTGCAGTCTTAGCACCGAACCTTGCGGTACCCCACTAGTCACTGCCTGCCATTCTGAAAGGGACCCGCTAATCCCTACTCTTTGTTTCCTGTCTGCCAACTAATTTTCTATCAGCACTCTACCCCCAATACCATGTGCCCTAATTTTTCCCACTAATCTATGTGGGACCTTATCAAATGCTTTCTGAAAGTCCAGGTACACTACATCCACTGGCTCTCCGCTGTCCATTCTCCTAGTTACATCCTCAAAGATTTCCAGAAGATTAGTCAAGCATGATTTCCACTTCGTAAATCCATGCTGACTCGGACCGATCATGTTACTGCTATCCAAATGTGCCGCTTTTTCATCTTTTATAATTGACTCCAGCATCTTCCCCACCGCCGATGTCAGGCTAACTGGTCTATAATTCCCTGTTTTCTCTCCCCTGCCTTTCTTAAAAAGTGGGATAACATTAGCTACCCTCCAATCCACAGGAACTGATCCTGAATCTATAGAAAATTTGAAAATTATCACCAATGCGTCTACGATTTCTATAGCCACTTCCTTAAGTACCCTAGGATGCAGACCATCGGGCCCTAGGAATTTATCAGCCTTCAGTCCCATCAGTTTACCCAACACCATTTCCTGTCTTATGTGGATTTCCTTCAGTTCCTCCGTAACCCCAGATCCTCTGGCCACTAGTGCACCAGGAAGATTGTTTGTGTCCTCCTTAGTGAAGACGGATTCGAAGTACCTGTTCAACTCATCTGCCATTTCCTTGTTCCCTCCCCATAATAAATTCACCTTTTTCAGTCTTCAAGGGTTCAACTTTGGTCTTAACTATTTTTTTCCTCTTCACATACCTAAAGAAGCTTTTACTATCCTCCTTTATATTCTTGGCTAGCTTACTTTCGTACCTCATCTTTTCTCCCTGTATTGCATTTTTAGTTATCTTCTGTTGCTCTTTAAACATTATCCAATCCTCTTGCTTCCCGCTCATCTTTGTGACGTTGTACTTCTTCTCTTTTATTTTTATAATGTCCCTGACGTCCCTTGTCAGCCACGGTCACCCCTTATGCCCCTTACTCCCCTTGGAATCTTTCTTCCTCTTTGGAATGAACTGATCCTGCATAACCATATAACCATATAACAATTACAGCACGGAAACAGGCCATCTCGACCCTTCTAATCCATGCCGAACATATAATCTCCCCGAGTCCCATATACCTGCGCTCAGACCATAACCCTCCATTCCCTTCCCATCCATATAACTATCCAATTTATTTTTAAATGATAAAAACTAACCTGCCTCCACCACCTTCACTGGAAGCTCATTCCACACAGCTACCACTCTCTGAGTAAAGAAGTTCCCCCTCATGTTACCCCTAAACTTCAGTCCCTTAATTCTCAAGTCATGTCCCTTGTTTGAATCTTCCCTACTCTCAGTGGGAAAAGCTTTTCCACGTCAACTCTGTACACGTCAAATTTGTGCTCAGCTCAAATTCAGCATCTTCTGTATTATTCCCAGAAATACCTGCCATTGTTGTTCCACTGCCATCCCTGCTAGGGTATCTTTCCAGTCAACTTTGGCCAGCTCCTCTCTCATGGCTCCATAGTCCCCCTTATTCAATTGTGGAAAGAAAGTTGGAAGAGAGGAGGGGCAGGGCAAAGCCTGGCAAATGATAGATGGGTGAGTTATAGCGTCACAGCAAGGGAGAATACATTCTAGTTTGCATGTGATGTTCATTTTGCGAATCTTATCTGGGGACATGTCATTCGAGATAGGATCAAGTTAAATCTGTTAATATCATCTTTATTATTATGAATTGCAAAATAAGGTTTAAAATACCTCTCCAGACGATCTATTCCTGTGGGGCAACCCACCTCTGCCCCGGCATCATTAACCGCATGAAAACTCGTTTCACGGCCGCATTTCCGACGTGAGCTCGTAGTCATATAGTACAAGAACGGGTTCTAAGGCTCACTTGCCCATGACAACCGATATGCCCCATCTATGCTAGTCCCACCTGCCCATGTTTGGCCCATATCCCTCAAAACCTTTTCTATTCATGTTCCTGTCCAAATGTCCTTTAAATGTTGTTATACCCGCTTCAACTACTTGCTTTGGCAGCTCACTCAATATACCCACCACCCTCTTTGTGGAAAAACCTGCTCAGTTTCCTATTAAATCTTTCCCCTCTCACCCGAAACCTATGTCCTCTGGTTCATGATTCCCCTACTCTGAGTAAAGGATGCTCTGCATTCACCCTATCTATTCCCCAGGTGTTAATTTTTGCCTTAAAATGCAGATCTAACAAATTTATGATGTCATATTTGGTGATTTGAGATGATTTCTTGTTCATAATGATACATATATGCAACTTTCCTATTTTAAAAGCTATTTACAAAACAGAATTAAAAGATTGCACACTTGATTTTAAGTTTCTGATTAACTGGCTTCCATCATTTGGAATAGGAGTCTTGTTGGTCACAGTGTCTTTGTGAATTACATGGGGTAAACTTTGGCTGTTTATCCATGAGTATCCAGTGCTAAGAGGTTTGACGGGTTAGTTATGTGTGTGATTAGTCGTGGTAATAGACGTGCAAGATGATATGGGTGATATTTAGGCAGTTGAGGAATGTCAATTGCATTGAGGAATGCAAACAGTATAGAACAGCAACTTCAGAGATAAAAAAATTGGAGGGATGGATGATGTTGAGTGAATCACAAGATGCCCACCTTTTGACTGGTGTATGCATGGGTCAGGATCTAAGATTTATCTCTTACAACCTGCATTTTGCTGAACTTAAACCAAACATTAACAACTCTTGCTCCTTTTGAGTTCTACGTATGGAGATGGGCAGTGCAAGTGCCACAAAAAGCCAGTGTGGGATACAAGTGTAAGATGAGGAAGAGACAATGAGTTGAGGTATGAGCTCTTGGCCCCATGACAGAAATTGGATAGCTTGGTATGAATGGCTTTTAACGTGTTGCATTGTCATTTCTATTTTGTGAATCTAAAGTAGCATATTAATACAATCTTTTCTCTTTACAGAGGGAGAATCGTGGAAATTGGAAGATTTTGACTTGCAATTCTTCTGGAAAACTCTAGGTCTGGTATTTACTGCATTTCATTGTCTCTGCACTGCATTTTGTTGTCTCTGTACTGTACACTGACAATGACAATTAAAGTTGAATCTGAATCTAATCTGAATCTTAATATAAAATTGCAGAATTGTGAATGGTATACAGTATCTATGTAACTTTCAGTGTTCTCCACAGATACGATAAGTCTAAATATGGTGGAGGATACATTTTGAAGTTGCATATTCATACACCAAAAGGGGGTTTGAGTTTTTGAGTAAGGTATATTTTTATGTGTATTACCAGCACAGAAAAGATAACAAGATAACAAGTGAAAGGTGTAGTGGGAATTAGTTTGCTTATCTGTTCTTACAAACCTTTTGTTGATTTGAAACATTATGATGAGTTTCCATTCTCAGTATTTGTGCTCAGCTCAAATTTGTAAGTCAATTGTGGTGAGTCAATTGACTTTGACTAAATTGCACAGTGGATTCAACATTACACAGAACTATCCAGATCCTAAATATTTATAGCAATGTAAAGTTTAATTTTAAATACGAGGATTTAATTTTTGAAAAGATAGCATTCAATGGACTGCAAGCAGATTGCTATTTAAATCATGTTATGATTCACAAAGTCTTAGCAATGTTATCATGGCATTTTTCCCCACACTTTAACTGTACCTACTTTCTAAAAGCAAATAAAATATATTGAGATACTTATTGTGAATGGGGATGTATTTTTGTGGAGGATATTTGCATGAAAAGTAGTGATGTTTCTGCTTCAATAATAAATTGTTTGAAATGTTTTAGTTAATTACCTCCCTTTTTTCATTTGATGTGTTGATACTACAAGATGTAGTTTCACAAAACATCGTGTGACCCTGAACTCTTTTTCTTCCAGGTGAGTGTTTCAAAGCAGTATCTCAGGAAGCCACAAAGCTAAGTTTGGCTTTTTCAAAGCCGCCTCTGCCATCTGTACAAGTAAGTGCATAGGTTAAGATTCAGATTATGATCTCTGCAATCGCTGAGGTACACCCAAATTGTACTTACTGGTGTTTTTTGTACCAGGACTGCCAGAAGCTCACTGCTGAAATTCAGAAGAGCATCCTTAATGTAGCCAGTGTGTATTACTGGTTACCAAAGTGTCAAGGCAAGTGGTACTGACAAGACTCCAAATATATGCATTTAAATGTTACCAATGCACTAGTGAACATATGCATGAGGCAGAAATATGCCCAGTGTTTTATATTTGTAATTTTTAGTTGATATGATTTGAGCAACTGTTCTGTTGCTCAGTGTAAAAATTGTAAAGGCTCAAAATTATAGAGCGTTGCTTTTGTTAATATATATCGTGTCCTGGTAAGATGGAGTCCTCATCTACAGAATATTAAGCATGGAAATCTCACAACATCTCTCTTATGCAAATTGTGTTCACACAGTCTAATTTTATTCCAAGTACAGTTCTTTTCACAGATGTTCCATAAGACCCAATTGGTGCTTGTTTTTGTTGTCTCAGAACCACACAGAAATCAATTTGCTTGAGTTTCCAAATCAAGATGCCTTGCAGTCAGATTATAAATGCTTGAAACATCCAGAACCCCTGGGCCAAGGTTGGTGAGATAAGGGCCTTTCAAGTCTTCTTGAGGTATTGCAATAGTATAATCAATCAATCCTTGTTTTGGTTTATCATAGGCTTATGAGAGGATCATTCCGTAGTCTGATAACAGTGGGAAAGAAGCTGTTCCTGATTTTGGTGGTACATACTTTCAAACTTTTGTGTTTTCTGCACAATGGAAGAGGAGGGAAGAGGGGATGATTAGGGTGCACATTGTCTTTAATTATGTTAGCTACTTTCCCACTACAGTGTGAAGGGTAGATGGTGTTGGTGCGCTTTCTTGTCTGCAGCTTCAATGTGGTCCAGGCCCAATTGTCGGCGATATTTACATTTAAGAATCTGAAATTCGCAACCAACTTCACTTCGGCAACATTAATACCGACTGGGGCATGTACTCATGTCCAGAATAACTAACTCTTTCATGTTGCTGACATTGAAGGAGAGGTTGTTGTCATGTCACATTTTACTAAATATTAAAAGCCATGTTTTTGCTTGGCTATTATTAATCTCCCAAAATCTTAGCATGGTCTTCATGGTTTTCGAACCTCGACCTTAATCCAGCTGGGTTGGCATCCAAATAATTTCTTAGTACATTTACTTTGTAGTTTATTATGAGGCAACTGTGAAGAATATAGTGATAAAGAATAATATTAATTTAAAATGGGTGAAGACTGTCCAGGCATTAATGCAAAGAAAGATACTGAAATTAATACCAAAGGAACCAGCAGGTGGATTTTCAGAGGCCAAAAGTGTGAAAATGTGGAATGGATATCAAAACAAAACACCAATTAACGGCATACTATAAAGTATATGGAACAATAGATGGTTGACGTTCCATTTTCAGAAACTGAATTGATACATTTCCTCGAAGATGAATTACCGCAAATAATTGTTTACTTATTAGCAATTTTGTTGAAAGTTGTGCATTTAGCGTAATAATGCAACCATTAATTTGTGTTTTATAACCATCCATGAAGTGAATAGTATTTGCAGTAATATTCTTGTCACTGTCAAAAATTGCAACAGTACAGACTGATACGGTGATGCCTAGGGTGATAGGAGTGGATATTGGAAAGACAGTGTCCTCCATAATGTTTGGGGCAAAGACCCATCATTCATTTATTTGCCTCTGTACTCCACAATTTGAGATTTGTAAGAAAAAATCACATGTGGATAAAGTGCACATTGTCAGATTTTGTTAAAGGGTATTTTTATACATTTTGGTTTCACCATGTAGAAATTACAGCAGTGTTTACACATAGTCGCCCCCATTTCAGGGCACCATAATGTTTGGGACACAGCAATGTGATGTGAATGAAAGTAGTCATGTTTAGTATTTTGTTACATGCAATGACTGCTTGAAGTCTGCGATTCATGGACATCACCAGTTTAGTTTAGAGATACACCGCGGAAACAGGTCCTTCGGCCCACCAGGTCCGCGCCGACCAGCGATCCCCTCACATTAACACCATCCTATACCCACTAGGAACAATTTTTATATTTACCAAGCCAATTAACCTACAAACTTGTACGTCTTTGGAGTGTGGGAGGAAAACGAAGGTCTCGGATAAAACCCGTGCAGGTCACGTGGAGAATGTACAGACAGCACCTGTTGTTGCTGGGTGTCTTCTCTGGTGCTGCTCTGCCAGGCCTGTATTGCATCCATCATTAGCTTATGCTTGTTTTGGGGCTAGTCCCCTTCAATTTTCCCTTCAGCATATAAAAGGCATGCTCCATTGGGTTCAGATCGGGTGATTGACTTGGCCACTCGAGAATTGCCATTTTTTTGCTTTGAAAACCTCCTTTTTGCTTTAGCAGTATGTTTGGGATCATTGTCTTGCTGCAGAATGAGCCACCTGCCAATGAGTTTTGAGGCATTTGCTTGAACTTGGTTCAAACAAAACTAGATAGGATGTGTCTATGCACTTCAGAATTCATTATGCTTCTACCATCCGCAGTTGTATCATCAATGAAGAAAAGTGAGCCAGAACCTTCAGCAGCCATACATGCCCAGGCCATAATACCCCCGCCACTGTGTTTCACAGATGTGGTGGTATGCTTTGGATCTTGAGCCTTCTCTCCTCCATACTTTGCACTTGCCATCACTCTGATATAAGTTAATCTTATACCATCAGGGACTCCACACGATTGGCAGCCTCGCCAACAGTCTGTCTGTTTTTCGTCTGCTTTTTGTTATTTTTAGTGTGTTTTAAAGTTTGTGTAAATGTTCTCAGGTTTTTTTATGTGGGGGAGGAGGTAGGGGGAACTTTTTTTTTTTTCAATCTCTTACCCTGCTGGAGATGCGATTGTTTTCTGGGTTGTATCTCCGGTCACTCTGCAGCCTAACATCGTGGAGCTGGAGGCCTCGCTCGGGAATGACTTGGAGCCCCACCGCAGGGGTGTGGACTTACCATCGGAGTTGAACCCTTGCCTGTGATCGCTGCAACCGCGACCTGCAGATTTTACCATCGAGAGCTCACAGTCTTAGGTAGAGACCAGAGATATCGGGAGCTCCAACGTCACAGAAAGTTTCGACCAGCCCCGACCCGGGGTCCGATCACCGGCGGGGGGGAGCTGAGATTCTCCCCCGATGCAGGAACTTGATCGCGCCGACAAGTAGGGCCTGACCGCTAGCTATGGGAGTGCTGATCATCCCGTCAACAGAAGGCTCAAGGCCCCCGACCGCGGGAGAGCTAAGGGAAGAGATTTGTACTTTTTTTTACCTTGGATCATAGTGAGGAATGTGGAGCAGTCACTGCGGTGGATGTTGATGTTAAAATGTGTTTTGTGTGTTCTGTCGCTTTTTATTTGTATGACTGAGTTGGCAAATGAAATTCCTCATATGTTGCAAAACATACTTGGCTAATAAAGTATTATTGTATTGTATCTTCTTCTCATCTGTCCACAATACCTATTTCCAGAACTGTGGTTGCTCTTTTAATTAACTTCTTGACAAATTGTAACCTGGCCATCCTATTTTTGCGGCTAACCAGTGGTTTGCACCTTGCAGTGTAGCCTCAGTATTTCTGTTCATGAAGCCTTCTCCAGACAGTGGTCATTGATAAATGCACACCTGATCTGTCGGACAGGTTTGGGGATTTTTCTTTATTATAGAGAGAATTCTTCTGTTGCCAGCTCTGGAGGTCTTCCCTGGCCTGTCAGTCTCTTTGCGATTAGTAAGCTCTTTCTTCTTAATCATGTTCCAAACTGTTGATTTTGGTAAGCCTAAGATTTGGCTGATGTCTCTTCACAATTTTATTCTTGTTTCTCAGCCTCATAATGGTTTATTTGACTTTCAATGGCACATCTTTGGTCCTCATGTTGGTAAACAGCAATAAAAGTTTCAAAGGTGATGGAAAGACTGGAGGAAAGGTTAGGTGCTGAACGCTCTTATACCTGCATTAAGGCAACTGCCAGCGACTGTCATAGTCATAGCAGGTCGCCGAAAAACGGGCGACAACCTACGACAGCACCCACGTCAGGAGAAGTTGAGCTCCGCTCATTGGCATCAAACCCACTGTCGCCAAAAAATGTTCAACATGTTGAAAATTTAGCAGCAACCAGAAAGACACTACGACTACTCCCGGCGACCACCGGTGAATATGTGGTGACAAACTAGTCGCCTGTAGTTGCCTAAAATATCGCCAAAGTGGGACAGGCCCATGATAGACAATGGAAACTTTTTTTTTTTTTTTTCTTGGATGGTTTTTTACCAAGACGGTTTTATTTTTGCTGGTCAATTTCCAAAATAACTTTTAAGTGATTCCAGTTCTTAATCAAAATCGTGTCACAACCAATTTGGCCTGTAAACAAAGAACTGCAGATGTTGGTTTATAAAAATAAAACAACAAAGTACTGGAGTAACTTAGCGCATCAGGCAGCATGGAAAACATGTGTAGATGACATTTCGGACCGGGACCTACCTTCTGACACAGTCTGCGGTCTGCACAGCTCCAGCTGGCGTGGCGTCTACAGCCTGGGATCCCTCGTGGGGGACCAGGGGGGAAGAAGAAGCTTCCACTGCCGGCCCGCGGCCAACTTCTACCGCGGGTCCGGTATGGACTTAACATCACCCCTGGAGGGGAGCTTCGACCGCCGGCCCTGCAGACTGCGGTGCTTATGGCTGCGACGTGGAGGGAACTTTAAATCTTCGGCCGCCGGCCTATACCAACTAAAAGCTGCGGTCTCCGGTGGGGATGAGCCGACTCTGGACTTACCTGGACTTGTACCTTGTCCTTACCATCTGAACGCCCGCAGCGACTGCTGCGGAGGGTTGAGGTCCCGACCACGGGGGAAAATGGAGGAGGACTGGCCAAATTATGTGCCTTCCACCACAGTGATGAATGCTGTGGTGGATGTTTATGTTAAAATTTTATTGTGTTTTTGTGTGTGCCCTTTATCATTGTATCGCTGCTGACATATCATTTCACTTGCACTTTTTGTGCAATGTGACAAATAAACCGTTGTATTGTATTGTATTGTATTGACTGATTGTAGAGTGTGGGAAGAAAGCTGGAAGAGGGGGGCAGGACAAAGCCTGGCAGGGTTTAAAAAAACAATGTAGTAGAATGGAGGGGCAGGATAAACTGGGAAAAAGATTATGGCTGTCTACCCTATCTATGCCTCACATAATTTCATATACTTGTATTAGGTCTCCCCTCAACTTCTGGTGTTCCAGAGAAAATAATTCAAGTCTGTCCAACATCTCCCTGTAGTTAATACCCCCTAATTCAGCATCGTCGTTTTTTTTTTTTTTTTTTTTTTTTTTTTTTTTTTTTTTTTTTTTTTTTTTTTTTTTTTTAATGATGTGAATAGGGTTTATTTTATTTGTATTTAATTTTTTTATTATTGGAGATAGGTACATGATCTATTACATCTATTACATCATTATTACATCATTTTTAAATTGATAATATTGTCAGTTATTATTACATTGTCTCCAATACTTTTTGCATTTTTCTTCTTCATTTTTTTTTTTTTTTATAACTAGATAGGGCTAAAGGGATAGATGAAATAGAGAGAGGGAAGAAGGAAAAAGAAAACTAAAATAAAAAATAAAAAAAGGAAAAGGAGTGAAAGAGGTAGTTGAAGAAGAATGGAAAAATTTGTTAAAGTTTAAAAACATCATTCGAGATATGTTCGTACATTTCGAAGTATAGCATTTCATCCAATCTTTAGTCCGGGTGCTAGTCAGGTTCCTGTGCTGAACTGTTCTGACCCTTTAAATAATCAATAAAAGGAGACCATGTTCCAACGAATAATTCCTGTTTATCCAACAGGGAAAATCTGATTCTTTCCATGTTTAAGGTCTCCGTCATTTCTATAATCCACATTTTGATTGTGGGGGCCGTAGGGCCTTTCCAAAATTTTAGGATTAATTTTTTTCCTGTTATTAAACTGTAATCGATAAAGTTTCTTTGTGTTATTCTAAGTGTTTGATTTGATTCTAATATTCCGAATATTATTAATTTTGAGTTGGGTTCCAGTTGTGTGTTGATTACTTTGGATATTATACTAAAAATATTTACCCAAAATTTTTTAATTTTTGTACAGTTTGTAAACATGTGCGATAACGTAGCTTCTAAATGTTGACATTTATCACATATAGGTGAGATATGTTGAAAAATTTTATGTAATTTTGTTTTGGCGTAGTGTAACCTATGTATTACTTTAAATTGTATTAGAGAATGTCTCGCGTTTAGTGAACATTGATGTATGTGTTGTAGACTTTCTTCCCAAGTGTCTTTCGTTATTACCTGGTTTAATTCTTTTTCCCATGCTTGTCTGTGTAAGTCCGTCAAAGGAGTGTCACTATCTAATAAGATATTATATATATAAGATATTAATTTTTCTGTATTAGGATGCTTATTCCAACATTCATCTAGAATCTCTGGGTTTCTATTTCGAAAATTTTTAGAATTCGATTTAACATAATCTCTGAGTTGAAGATATCTGAAATAATCATTTCCTCGAAGTCCATAAATCTGTTGCAACTCCTGAAATGTCAAAAAAGAGCCTTCTTTGTAAAGGTGTCCTATATTTTTAATTCCATTATTCTTCCATTGTGTAAAACCCCCGTCTAAACATGAAGGCTTAAACAATGAGTTATTCACAATTGGAAGAAAAAGAGATAAGTTATCTAATTTTAATGTCTTTTTTAATTGTTTCCAAATTTTTATAGCACTAAATATTATAGGGTTTTCCTTATAAATTTTCTTGTTTAATTTAGATGTAGCAAATAATATCGCACCAATATCATAAGGCATACAATCTTCCCTTTCCAATTTTAACCAGTCTGGTTGCTGGTCTATTTCTCCCAACCAGAAGTTCATATTTTTAATATTAACTGCCCAGTAATAAAACAAAAAGTTAGGTAAAACCAAGCCTCCATTATTTTTTGATTTACACAGGTGTCTTTTGCTTATCCTATGATTCTTATAATCCCAGATAAAATCATTAACAATAGAGTCCAATTTTTTAAAGAAGTTTTTTGCCAGGTATATCGGAATCGTCTGAAAAAGGTATAATATTTGCGGTAAAAAAATCATTTTTATGGCATTAATTTTACCAACCATTGAAATAGGTAATGTTTTCCAGTATTGGATATTCTTATGTAATTTATTCAATAATGGGGGGAAATTTGCTTTAAATAATGATGTATATATCTTAGTTACATAGATACCTAGATATTTAAATTTTTCATTTACTACTTTAAATGGGAATTGTTGTATTATCTGTTTGTTATGTTCCCTTATTGGCATAATTTCACTTTTATTCCAATTTATTCTGTATCCTGAAAGTGCACCGAATTGGTTTATTAGTTTTAATAGGTTTGGGATACTAATTTCTGGTTTTGTGATGTAAATTAATACGTCATCTGCATATAGAGAAATTTTATTCACTGTGTCTTTACTGTTATACCCATATATTTCCGGATGCCCCCTAATTCTTTCTGCAAGTGGCTCAATTGCAAGTGCAAATAGTAATGGAGATAACGGGCATCCTTGTCTACACCCTCTAGATAGACTGAATTTAGATGACAGTCTTTGGTTGGTAAGTATTCTGGCCGTAGGATTTGTGTATAGCAGTTTTATCCATGTGCAAAATTTCTCCCCTAGCTGCATCTTTTCCATCACCGAAAATAAATAAGGCCATTCGACCTGATCAAATGCTTTTTCAGCGTCAAGTGAGATTATTGCTAAATCTTCATTAATAATTCTCTTGGTATATATAATATTAAATAATCTTCTTAGGTTATAATATGAATACCGTTTCTGAATAAAGCCTGTTTGGTCAGGGTGTATTAATTTATTCATCACTGTACTTAATCTACGTGCTAGTATTTTAGTTAGTATTTTCTGGTCTGTATTCAGAAGTGCAATTGCTCTGTATGATCCCGGATCTTCCGGATCTTTATCAGCTTTAGGAATAAGCGTTATTATAGATTCATTTAAGGTATCTGGGAGTTTCTGTTGGGTGTAGATATAATCATATAGTCTTTGCAAGCGTGGGCACAGCAAATCATGAAATTTCTTGTAAAATTCTGAACCTAGACCATCTGGCCCTACTGCCTTACCATTTTTAAGAGAGCCAATAGACTCCTCAATATCCTTTATCGTAATTTCCCTTTCTAATAATTCTCTATCCTTTGAATCTAAACCTTTTAAATTACATTTTATTAAAAAATCTGCTATTCCTTCTGATTGTGCTACAGTTTTAGTTGAATAAAGGTTATGATAGTATTGTAGAAATCTATCATTTATATCCTTGGGCATTTTTAATAATTCTCCTGTCTCTGTTCTAATTTTATGAATTATTTTCTCCCCTTCCATTTTTCGCAGCTGGCGTGCTAATAATTTTGTGGTTTGTCTCCAAATTCAAACTGTAATTGTTTGGTTTTTTGATAAAGTTTTATTACTTGTTCTGAGTACATTTTATTTTAATTTATATTTCAGTACAGCAATTTTATTATGTTTTAACGTAGATGGCGTTCTCGCGTTTTCTGTATCTAGTTGCTTAATTTCACTTTCCAGTGCTTTTTGTTTAATCCTGTTTTCTTTATTATAAAATGCTTGGGCAGAGATTAATGTACCTCGAACATACGCTTTGAACGTCTCCCACATAAGAGAAGCAGGTGTGTCAGGGTTGTCATTTACCTCAAAAAATATTTGAATTTGTTTAATAATATATTCCTGGCATGATCTTTCGTTCAAGATTTGCGGGTTAAGTCTCCAATATGTTTGTTTCTCGGACATTCCATTTAATTTAATCATGAATGTTACCGGTGCGTGATCTGAGATTATAATGTTATGATATTTTGAATTATAAGTAAATGGAATAAACGTAGAATCAACTAAAAAGTAATCTATTCTTGAGTATGTTTTGTGTACTGGTGAATAAAATGAATATTCCCGTCCGGTTGGGTTTTCTATTCTCCAGATATCCTTAATATTAGTGGTATTAATAAATGAATTTAAAAAAACACTTGAGTTGGATGTTGATTTTTTTTGCCTTGATGATCTATCTAAGTATGGGTCTAATGTACAATTGAAGTCTCCTCCAATTATTAATTTGTATTGTGCAAATTCAGGAATTTTATTAAATGTTTTGTTAAAAAAAGTGGGGTTATCGAAGTTAGGCCCATAAACATTTAGAAGGATCACTTTTTCACCATTTAACTCTCCAACCACTATAATATATCTGCCATCCATATCCACTATTATTGAGGAGGTCGCAAAAGGAATTCCTTTACGAATTACTATTGCTACTCCTCTTGACTTGTGGGAAAAAGAAGAATGATATGATTCAGCGAATTCAGGCATCGTTTTAATAAACATTCTTGTTTTATAGCAGAACTAGCTGTACTTGAAATCTTTAGTATGATTTGTGTTATTTAGCTAAAATACAAAAATGGATCGAAAATAACCAATCAAGGGTAAATTTCGATGTTTAATAATTGGATTTTTTTTTTGTAACCTCAGGCTTAACTTTACGTCGATTAGTTCGAAATGCCACCAAGGACGTAGTGGAGGGAGTTATTCAACTATTGAATGTGATACTGGGCACACCACTTCAAAGGTTCTAATATTTAAATCTAAATCTATGTTGAAAATTTGAAGGTGTGAAAAACAAACTTTCATTGGTGTTTAAAATTGTAAAAACAGTCTTTTTTTAAATCCACTACTTTCTAATGAAAACAACAAATGTTATGAATAAACAATTGGGTAAGGCAGCATCCGTGGGATGATAAATTGAATTAATGTGTGAGGATAAAGGCATTTAGACTGGAAAAGAGGGAAAACTATTACATTTAAATTGCGGCAATGACGGTACAAAGGATCGATGCACTGATGGTGAAAGTTAATGACAAAAGAGTGTAAAATGCTGGGCTGCGGGTCATGACAGCCAGACAGGCTGCGCTACTGATAGGGAACGCCTGAGCCAGCATCGTAGGTGGATGTGTAAATGACTAGTTTTGACACAGAAAGTGAGTTACGATGTTGTACAATTCTGGTTCTTGACCATTTTGACTTCCCTTCTCATTTGCAAACCAACCTTTCTGTCCTGGGCCGTGTGCATTGCTGGGAGTAAGACCACACTCGATCTTGAGGAAAACCACCTCTGAAGAAAGGTCTCGACCCGAAATGTCACCTATTCCTTTTTTCCAGAGGTTCTGCCTGACCAGCTGAGTCACTTCTGCTTTTTGTGTCTATCACATCTAGGGTATGGACATTGAACTCTCCAATTTTAGGTAACAATCCCCAAAATCTCCCTTTATTTTTTCCCTCTTCTCCCTGTGCCCATCTGAATGTGCACCCATTTCTCCCATAATTCTGCCCCCCGCCCCCCCGTCCCCTCCATCCATGCCCTTCCACCGAGAGCGAGGGCAACCACTTGAAAAATGTGATTGTATTGTTCTCTTTCTTATTTCTTATTTTGATTTGTATTTTGAATCTTAGTTTTTAGTAAGTAGTAGATAAGAAAAAGTGGTTTCAAGTAATCAGTTTGAAGGGGTCAAGGAAAGAGCGTTTACGTCACGGCCCTGTTTTTACCAATCTTTCCCCCACCACGCTTTGTACTAATAGAATAGAATAGTTTCTTTATTGTCATTGTAACATGAACCATGTACAACAAAATTTAAAAACATCAGCCAGTCAGTGCACCATTCAAACATTTCTAAAAGCTAACGATACATACAAGATAAAGTATTAAAAGATAAACAACTAAAATAAATATCATGAAAATAGCACGCATAAACACCCAACCCTCCATCCTTCTGTCGATTTCACAGTTTACCACAGTCCCTTAGTCTGTATCGCCCCTGCGTTCCTTGGCGGCTACATTTAGTGCTTTTATAGCAGTGGGGTAAAAACTGTTTTTTAGTCTGTTCGTCCTTGTCCTTGTAGATCTGTACCGTCTGCCTGACGGCAACAGTTCAAACAGGGAGTGTCCGGGGTGGGAAATGTCCTTTATGATACTCTGGGATTTTTTGATGCAGCGGGAACTGTGTAAGTCCTCCAAGGTAAGGAGAGGGCAGCCGACAATCCTCTGGGCGTTGTCAATGGCCTTCTGGAGCGCTTTCCTCTGAGCCGCTGTGCAGCTGGTGTACCACACGCATACACAGTATGTTAGTATGCTCTCAATGGAGCACCGATAAAAGGACAGCAGCAGTCTCTGAGTGATGTTATTCTTCCTGAGCACCCTCAGGAAGTGCAGTCTCTGCTGGACCTTTTTCAGCATCGCAGAGGTGTTCACGCTCCACGTCAGGTCCTCCTCAATATGGATTCCCAGGAAGCGGAAATCCGCCACCCTCTCCACACAGTCCCCTCTGATAATCAATGGTACCATGTCCGTTTTATTCTTCCTAAAGTCTATTATTAATTCCTTTGTCTTTAAGGTGTTGAGGAGCAGGTTATTTTCTTCACACCACACTGTCAGCTGCTCCGCCTCATCCCGGTAGGCGTACTCGTCCCCCCCGGAGATGAGTCCCACCACCGTAGTGTCATCCGCAAATTTGACAATGGTGTTGCTGTGGTGGGCGGGGGTGCAGTCATGTGTGTAGATGGTGTAGAGCAGGTGGCTCAGTACGCAGCCCTGTGGAGAGCCGGTACTGAAGCTGAGGGCCGTGGATGTATGATGGCCCACTCTGACTCACATTGTGTATATGAGGGAATTTTCTTTGTGAAATAGAATAATAAAATTGCTAACAATGTGGGTACAATGTAGCTTCTAATAGTGTTCAATATTAAATTGTACCTGTGCCTGATTTGTAAGTGTAGTTTTTTTTTTCAGTTTGTCCCAGGACCAACTGACATCCACGGGTGGAGTCTGGGAAGCGTGTGACAAGTTTTCCAAGATACCAAAAGGTAATGCAGATTTCAAATTGCAAACCAAAGTGTTTCTCCATCAGAAGGCCAATGGACAATGGTGATCTGGATAACAAGCAAAAGACCTTTTGATGTATTGGACACTATTCATCATATTAGTTTCAAGGAAACTTCGGTAAAGCTCAACATTTCACATCTCTCGTGTTCATCTATAACACTTTCTAATTATCCACGTCTCTGCAAAGATTTAATTGTTATCGTATGCAAGCGACAAAGTACGGTACTGATATTTTTCCAAGGCTGTCAACCTATTTGAATGGAAATTTGTTTGGAGTTTAACTTAATGCTTGACTTTTAAATATATCCTTTGTTCCTTGGACATTTGAAAACATCAGATACAGGTCCATGTCATAATCCATGTATTCAGCATTTTATGGTGTTTTTTGTTATGCTAATATTTTACTCTTATTTGTGTTTAAGTTTGAAACCCTTGCGTATTGTATTGCAAACATCAGCCAACATGTCACTTGATTGTGTAGATTGTTTGGTTTTTAAGACATTAGGCACAAGTTCTCCTAAAATGTAATTTTGAATATTGTTTATAGAGAGTCATATGTATCTTCATGTTATTTTTACGTATACATGGCCCTGTAAAAAATAGCATTTAGATTGTGATATTTGTCAGGTTTGCCTAGCTTAATTGAACCTGTCTGACACACTAATCTGTTTTGAACTTCCCCACAGATAATCATGCAGCTGTTCTATCCCTGATGTCCACTTACTCTGCTATTGTCGAAGATGCTTTGGAAGAAATGAAACAGGTGCAGTCTAATAGCATAAATTTAATAAATTATTTGATGAGTGTGCATTCCTGAAGGATATTGCAGATAGGGAACGAATATTCAGATTTGCTCTCTGATATGGGAAAATTGGATTACCTGGAAAATTAGGTGTTTTCATTTGAGCATTGCACTGTACAGTAGAATATAGTCAATTTAAAAATGAAAAAATGTTGAAACCTGTATTTGTGGAAAAGAGCATCTACTGAGTAAAAACTTAAAGGTGGTGAATGGACTATTCAAGATGTGGATTGTATTTATAGGATTTGGAGTTGAGGAAGAAGCAATGCGTAGATTAGATTAAATTTGAATGGGAAGGAGTTGAACAAGTGTAGGAATAATGTGCATGGATTTGTTGCTTTGATACAACATAAATGCTTTTTTGGACCAATGTTTCCATGTTATAAATTCCATATATAAATAAAAATGATTTAAAATTATACTTCATAGAATATAAATGATAAGATTATATAATTTCAGAACATAGCAAGAGGACATTTGGCCCAACCTATCCACACTGACAGTGTTACCCAATACCTTGTCCATCGCTCTCTATGCCCAAGTTATTCAAGTGTTTATCTATATGCTTCTTAAATGCTGCCAGTGACCCAGCTTCAACCTCTCTCAGGCAGTGCCTTACAGTTACTTCCCTTGCTCTGGATGAAGAATGACCCCTCATTACTTCTGAGTCTCCTTACCCTTTACCTTAATCCTGTGTCTTCTAGTTTTATTTATCTCTGATATAGGGGAATGTTTCCTGTATTCTTCTCTATCTATATCCCTTGTAATTTTCTACATCTCAATTGTGTCTCTTTTTAAACTCCTCTGCTCTTGGGAGAAAATTCCCAAACTTTTCTCCTGTCAATCCTCATAACTGAATTACTTTATCCCAGGCAACATCCTGATGAATCTGTTTTGCATTGTTTCCAGAGCTATCACATCGTTGCTATATCATGGTGACCACAACTGCACACAGTAGTCCATCTGAGGTCTGACCAAGGTTATATAAAGTTGGAGCATTACCTCCCTACTTCTGCAATCAACATTGACTAATGAAAACACAAGATAATGCAGATGCTGGAATCTTCAGTAAAATAAAACAAAGTGCTGGAGGAACTCAGCGGGTCAGGCAGCATCTTGGAGGGAAGGTTCAAATGACATTTCTGATCGGGACCCTTTGTCCAAACTGATTGGAGCACGGGAGCGAAAGGTGGGGGGAGGGTACCTGACTAATGAAGGCCAGGATCTTGTATGTCTTCCTAAACGTGTTTTCTATCTGTGTTGCCATCTTCAACTTGCACGAACTCTGAGGTCCCTCTTTGTCAATACGCCCAGTCATGGTGCATGTCCTAGCCTCAAAATACAATACCTCACTTTTGCCTGTATTAAAGCAATCTGCCATTTTCAGCTCATTTTACCAAAACATCAATACCTTCTACAATGTGAACAACTTTGCCTATCTTCATATCATATGTGGGCTTAGCGATCGTGCCTCCCACATATTCCTCCCAGACTATTAACAGTAAATAACCATTTGCTGTCCTCCAGTCATCTGGGACCACACTATATCCAGTGAAGTTTACAAAATCTCAGCCAGAGCACCAGCAATTTCTTCCCCTGCATCCCATACCAGCCTGGAATAAGTCCCATTCCGTGCTAGGTTTTCATCCACCTTTAAACCCGCCTAGGCATCAAGTACCCCTTCTTTATTGATGGAGACATGCACACAACTTTCATCTAACTCTTTGTTTAATTATCCAATTATCCTGTTTCATTTGAGACTATGGTTGAAAAGTATTTATTTAGGAGCTAGTGCATACTTTCTGGCTGCAAAAACAGATCGCTCCTTTTGTCCTTAAAGGGCCTTACTTTTTCCATTTGATCAACCACCTGTAAAGAGTTGTTGAATGGTTCCACTATCATTTTTTGTGACCATTTCTAATATCCAATTCTGTATTGAACTTGTTCTGCCATCATTTCAGACTGTGTACAATTCTTATTTACAACAACCTGATATTTATAGATCTTTTCCCAATTGTCTTAAATTAAAGTTTGTGTTACTGAGCCTTCTGCTGCAGCAAATAGATTTTCTGTGTTTAATGTTTCCAAACAGCCACAACTCTCAACATGTTTACATACGTTTATTAAGCTGTTCTGTTCCAAAGGGAACAATTTTGTACATGACTGAAGTCTCAAATTCTTAGTACAATTGTGGTAATTTTTTGCACCATTCATGGTTTTGTCCTTGTTCCTAATGTGCAATATTGGGAATTGTATACCTTGTCTTATTCCTTCCCTTTGTATTCTACACTTTTATTTTTAAAAGGGTGTACCTTCTATATATATATATATTTTTTTTTAACTTTAATTTATTCTACCATCTTTAAAACTTTTGAACAGGCATTCTCACATTTCTCTATCCAGTCACCATTTAAATTTATGCCATTAAGCTTATTTTGTTCCATTAGCACACCCATTAGCACAGTTTTTGGTAACATGTAAAATAATGTTCCTATTGCTCAGTCTATGACCTGCTGGTCAAATGTTTCCCTCTTTAATTTTCTCCGTAATTGAGTTGTAAATTTCAGCAAAGGCTGAAGTTCCAATAAGCTAATTACAATTTTTTGTGAAATTTTATTTTAAATTATTAAAAAAATGATTTACAATCTGATTTTGAAACATTGATTTCCTTGAGTTACTGGATTAGGGAGTGCCCTCATATAGTTTATTATAGCTTCTTATTTCTGTTGCTCATCCAATAATGTCACTTCTAAGAGTTCAGGAGAATTGTTGACATTTGCGACCTCTGGAGTGGAGCTAATTAGTTGCTTTAGGTTTCAACAAAAGCCTATGGCACACAAATCATATGTGATGTTGAGCTGAATGTTTTTTCTTCTGTGAACTACCATCATCCAAGAAAGAAGCTCTAAAGAGTAGATCTCTGAGCTTCTTATTTTGAACACTTGGTGGCAGCAAGGGTTACTCTTTAGATGTTACCATGGCACTTAAAAGTAGGAACTGGTGTAGACATTTTAAGGTTACTGTGTTGATTGCGAGCACTGCTAATCCTCCTGAGCGCTATTTTCTAGTACTATCTCTAACCTTTAGTTTTCCAGACATTAAATTAAATTCAGTCTTTAAAATAAAAATCTATGTTTTCATTCATTTAAATTCTGGAGAATTAAGGGCAATTTAGTTTGTACACTAAAAAAACTACAGTATCAATAAAGTTGAACAAAACCTAAGAATTTGATGTACAGCATTGCTGATCGGCATATAGCAACATTTAATGAAAACAAAATAATTATGAGATACATTACAAAAGAGCGTAATTTCTGAAGTTCATTAATCATAGGAGCAGTATTAGGCCATTCAGCCCATCAAGTCTACTCCAATCGTGGCTGATTTATCTTTCCCTCTCAACCCCAGTCTCCTGCCTTCTTCCATAACCCTTGACCCTTTACTAATCAAGAATCTGTCAATCTCCACCTTTAAAAAAAAAAAAAAAAACCTAATGACTTGGCTTCCACAGTCATCTATGGCAATGAACTCCACAGATTTACCTCCTTCTGACTAAAGAAATTCCATCTCATCTCCTTTCTAAAGGTACGTCCTTTTATTCTGAGTTTGTGCAACTAGTGGAAACATCCTCTCCCACATCCACTCTATCCAGGCCTTTCACTATTTGGTAAGAATGTAACCTAGGTAATATCATGCTCCAATTATGGATCTCTTTTCAAATCAGATGCAAAAAACTTTCTGTTCATCTGGTTATATTGACACCAGAAACATTACAGCCAATACGGAGCTTAACTAATCTTATGGTCTAGGTTAAAGTAAAATTAGTATGCATATAACCCAACAGTTAATACTCTTAGTAATTGTAAAATAGGATCCAGCTAAGTGGTGCTTTAGATGTTCCAATGGTTACATAGTCTTTTATTAGACTGAGATACAAGAAATCCAGATCAGAAAGAAGAAAAAAGAGTTCCAACCCAAAACATTGCCTGCCCCATTCCCTCCATAGATTCTGCCCAACCTGCGGACATCCTCCAGCAATTTGTTTGTTGATATTATTAGATTAATCTAGTTTCTGTGAGTTAAGGGATAGCTTCCAGTTAAGATGGAATCCAATTATGTGTGTATGGGGAAGTTACATGGTTTTGCAGCAGTTATTTGAATCTCAGAATGTAGGGAAGTTAGCCGGACTTTCTTTGTAAGTAATCGGGAGGGGAGGGAGTTGTGACCTAGACACAAAAGGACCCTGACCAGAGGTGTTGTCCATCCATTTCTTTCCACAGATGTTGCCTGACATGTTGAGTTCCTCCAGCAGTTTATGTTTAGCTTAAGATTCCAGCATCCGGAGTTCCATATGTCTATAATTCTAAATTGTCTGTTTGCTGATTATGAAATTAACTTAATGATTCGTATTTAACATATATGAGTAGTGCCCTTCGACCACCTGGTGAAAAAGATCCAACTCTCAAATTCATTCTAGCTTCATTGCTGCCTGTGTATTGAATCGTGCAATCTTCAATTAGATAATGAGCATTTGACCATGTTTCTGCGGTAAATGCATCAATCAACAATATCTGACCGAGAATGTAATTGAAAGAAATTAATTTTGTAACAGCTAATCTACTCCGAAGATTTGAATGTATCTGTGCTGTAGAAATAATTGTGATGTGTAATTGGCAGGCTCAACATGCAGATAATGCAGATCCATTCAGTAACATTTTTGAAGATGACGATTCCTACTTGCGAGAAAATCGGGACACTTACTGGTCAGAAGAAGACAAACAGGTCATAGCTCCTTGTTTGGGACTACTGAAAGCAGCCAAAGCATGTTTGAAAAAAGTCTCCGAAGCTGTTAAAAATCATGGAAAGGTAGACACGTTGCAAAACATAACACAGTTGGATGATCTGGGTGATGTCACCAATGAAATTAGCCCCAGGTAAGATTTTAATTGCTGATTACATAATTCTTGCAAATATTGTTTTGTGATGTCCTGGCAGTAGACACAGGTGACAAGCAAATAATGAAATACAAAGTAGAGTCTGTCAACATTTTGAGCCTGACCGAACATGATTTTTGATAAACATTTAGATTAAATGTTTGAAGTTAGGTTGGAGCACACTACAAACTTAGCTCAATACTTTATTCAAATCAGTATCATTTGTATTATGTTACAATGTGTGTCCTCTCTGTTGCTCAAAATTTGCAATTCATCCTAATAGAAATCAGTAGCATGTTGTGAGTTTGATAAGTTTTTGACGATTGTTAAAGTGGGTTTAGACTCTGACAGGTTTAGGGCAGGTAAGGTGAGATTGTATTTTTTCATGCCAGGACATCACGAAACAAGGTTTGCTTACGTGTGCTGTTCCAGTTTAGAAAATAATGAAGATTTTACAGGGGAAAGAGAGACTTCTCATCACAGCTATATTACTTATTCTGGTTTTCATGGCATTATAAAATCCATAGCACAGAAGGCAGCCATTTTGAACATCTAACCTAGATTGACTGAGTACAGTCCTGTTTTCCACATTATTCTGCAAACTATTCTCTCTCTCAAATGCCTGTTCAATTCCCTTTTCAAAAGTTTAATTTTGTTTCTTCCACGCCTGCATAGAATGCTGTGCAGATCTGTATGGCATTGTCACATAGATCATAAAGCTGCTGCCTCACAGCTCTGGCAACAGCTCTGGTTCAGTCCTGATTTCTGCTGTCCATTTGGAGTGTGCGTGCTCTCCTTATCCGCACCCCCAAAATATGTGGTTTAGTAATTAATTAATATTTTTCCCCATTACCTTCACACCCAGTTTACTCACATTTAACCACTTAATATGATCTTAGTTTTAGTTTAGTTTAGTTAGAGATACAGCGCAGAAATAGGCCCTTCGGCCTACTGAGTCCATGCTGACCAGCGATCCCTGTACACTACCACTATCCTACACACACTAGGGACAATTTACAATTTTACCAAGCCAATTAACCTACAAACCTGTACGTCTTTAGAGTGTGGGAGGAAACTGGAGCTCCCAAAGAAAACTCAGGGAGAATGTACAAACTTCATACAGACAGCACCCGTAGTCAGCATCGAACCCGGGTCTGTGGGGCTTATAAGGCAACAACTCCAGCATTGCGCCACCATGCCATCACTTCTATCACAATGGAAAATTGCCTTTTGTGTATTGGTGAGTGGCAAAATCTCAGACGAGATTGATGGGAATATGGGCAAAATAAAATGGAGTCCATGTGGTTTATGATCAGCTTGGATTCGGTAAGCTGAAGGTCCTGTTTCTGTGCTGTATTCGGTTAATTTTGGACCTCAAAAGAAAATATCTTAAATTTTTCCTGCCATCTTTTTATCACCAAAATGGTAAATCTGTGGAGATGCTGACTGAAGAGAACATCTTTCCTCTATCCTATTTAAACCAACCTATTCAAATTCACCAACATTGTTTTCTCAATATTAGGTAACAATCCATCCTTTTTTTCACCCCTTCTCTTTCTGGTGCCCCACCATGGTGTGCACCCAACTAATCATCTCTCCCCCCCCCCCCCCCCCCCCCCCCCCCCCCCCCCGCATTTCCCTCTCCTTTGTCCCCTTTCCCTGTCTTCATATTTCACCTTTTCTTATCTGACATCCTTTTGTCTTCTTTTCATCTCTAGCCTTTGTCTACTCGCCTGCCAATTAAAACTTCCCCTTCACCTGCACCCGCCTATCACTTCCCAGGCTTTGTTCCACCACACCTTTTCCCCAAAATTTCTCCCCCGACTACCATGAATCTAAAGAAGTGTCCCAAGCCAAAACATCTGCCTCCACAGATGCTGCCTAACCTGCTACTAAGTCACTCCAGCACTTTAATTTTTTAAATTGTATACCAACATCATGTCTTTCAAACCAGCCGTAATCTTGTGTGTCATGATCAAATTTCCAAGTAGTCTTTATTTTAAGAATGACTATCCTAGTTTCTGCAGTTTAGTCTTACAGCTGAAATTCCTGACCCCAGGAACTCAGGTTTTTTTTTCTGCATCTTCCAAGATATTACCATCCTTACTGAAGTTGGCTGACCAAAATTAGACGCACTGCAGTTGTGGCCTAACCAGTCTTTCACATGGCATTATGAACATTTATGATTATCATCTGCTTATAAATGGACTTCTTTGCTTGATATTTCATTTGAAAGGTAGATGCAAGTAACACAAGCCTTGTATTCAAACTTTATCTCGGTGTTAGCAATTACCACTGGTTCAGACCGTGATAAAATGTATACATTTTAATCTTCCAAATACATATTTCTGCTTAGACATGCACCCAACTATCATCATTTTTATTGGTGTTTAAACAACATACTGCGTTGAGTTAATTTGAAAATAGTGTTGATAAAGTTTTCTCTTTTTATAGTGTTGATGAATTGGTCTTAAGTCTTTATCCTCCAATGAATTATATCACTGTTCAAATGAATGTGAGTAGCACTCTTCATCTTGAAATATGTTGATTCTGATGTACATTGATTTCATGTATGTAATGTTTACAGGAATACAACAATAAATTAGGCTATGTGTTATGTATCTGGATGTCATCCCATTTATCTTAATTAGCATGGGTGGGTGTGTGTGTTTGTTATAGGTGCTGTTTCGTCTCTGTTGTCTGTATCTTTAATCTAGAACTAGACCAAGGGGGACCCGTTGGGTCTCGTCCCCTCAACGCACAATTGCGGAGGGCTGTGGCGTCACACACACACACACGGGGGAGAGGTGGGGGGGGGGGGGGTGAGAAAGGGGAGAGGGGAAAGATGGGGGGGGGGGGAGAGAGAGGGGGCAGAGAGAGGTGGCAGAGCGAGGTGGAGGGGGAGGGGGACGGGACCCAACGGGTCACCCTTGGTCTAGTTATAATATAAAATCTTGGATGTGGATGCACTGTAGTTGCTTGTGGATTTTGAAGTTAATGAGCTGAATGAGCATTGACATCACAATGGCTCAGCTCCTCGTGGAGAGCTGCACAGTTTTCAACGCGATGCCTGCTGGGCACTTTTTTCCAGGAGTGACGTCACCACCCTAAAAAGAAAATTATGGGGACAAAGACTGTTAACGCCATTTCATCGGCTTCTTTTAAACTGAGTACATGGATCATTGTTTTCTAAAAGAAAAAGTTCTGATTTTTAAATCTTTCTGATAAACAAAAGGAATTAATTACAACTCATAATCTCATCTCTGCTATTCAATCATCACCCATTGTCTTCTACGTTAACTAATGAGCGGTCTTTTGCTATAAGAAATGTTACATTTATATATGATTGTCTTACAGATCAATGGGAAGGTTAAATTTTGAATTGTTTTGTAATTTTATTTTTGTATTAGGCTGCGAAGGTTGCTTCTGTGTTGAAAAAATCACTGGAAATAACCAAGTGAGTCAAATATTTTTTGAGGGAATTGTACCTCTAGTATTCCCATTTTCAGTTCATTTTTCTCAAATGATGTGATGTCACTAATTTGATTCATCTAATAAGTTTACAGGCATGAGATTTCTCCGTGGATTTGCGCAGACTTTGAAATTCGGTTTAAAATAAAAATCTGTCTAAATCTCCGCTAAAAATGACTTTCTGCGAGACTGAGTGCGTGGAAATCCGCTGAGTCAATTGTAGCGGAAAGCATGTACGCGGGTGCGGACCGACCGTCTTTGCATGCGCACCTCTCTGGCTAGCGCTCAGCTCCGCACACGTAGAGTAGCGATTTTCCTCTGTACCTAGGCCTACCGTACTGGGGTTGGGGTGGGGAGCACAGAGTTACGTACACAGCGCTCACAATGTAACTACGGCCTTGGTACGTACGTGCGCTCTCCATCCAGCCAAATTCCGCGGATCCGACAGTACAAAATGTGTAAGTATGTAATTTTCAGCGAGTCATCCATTAAGTCATTAATCAGAAATTAAGGTAAGTGAGCTCATATTAGAAGCACATGTTGTGCAAAAAGGGAGTCTGTATCAAGACTTGGCAGCCCTATGAAAGATAATGGGAATACATCGCATCCATCTAGTATATGACTTGTTACAGTTTTAAAATATAAGACTTTCATTTGAAAAACAAAAGCATTCAAGTGTATGTCATACACTACAATGTTTTTCCCGTGTAATGGATACTTCTCTCTAATTAGAGTAAACAAGCAAGGAACACAGGCATGCTGTCGGGGTAGGCAAGGTAGGCACTGCCTACCCTGACTAAAATTATAAAATGGTAATTATTAAATATAAATAGCAAAGGCACGGGAGAATTATGCCCACCTAAGAGATCGATCTAGGAACATTTCCTTTTTCATATTGGATCAGACTCTTTTCCGTTGCAAGATGTGCTTGAAGAGAAACATTAAAAAAAAATAATGCAGAGAAGAAATACATTAGTCACTATAAATTATATGGTCTCATACCATTTTCTTCCCCAGTTAATATGGTTTCTAAATGCATTGGTTGGATTGCATAATACTTAAGGGATAGAGTGCTTCATAGCGTGGGAAGTACTTTTTAATTTGGATATTAAATTCCTGCAGCAACAATTCACACACCTGTACTCACAAGAACATGTAGAACCTGTTAATCTAATAAAGGTTGTCACACACACACCCTTTTCATCCCAATTTAAAACTGGCTTTTATTGTGCAATAGAATTAGATGATAAGGCAAAACTGTTGAGGGAGGGTGGAGATTTTAATTGAGCAGCAGTTTTAATTTGACAAAGGAGGTGGTAATGTGGTTATTGGTAAATGAGTTATTTGGCATTGCCAATTATGTTAAAATTACATTTAATCAAATTTATAATTGATTTTTAAACTTGGGTGTGGGCACTTTGTACACAATGGACACTTTTCAGTATTTTATAGTACCACAGTTTCATGAGCTAGGTAGACACAAAATGCTGGAGTAACTCGGCGGGACAGGCAGCATCTCTGTAGCCATGGAATGGGTGACGTTGGGTCAAGACCCTTCTTCAGAGCTAATTCTCATGTTTCTCAGAGTTTCGTGTGCTAATTCTCTTTTCTTTGGCATAGATCCAGTCACGTGTGCCTCGAATCAGAGAACAACTGGTTGCAGTTCTTAAGCGGAGCAATTGATCACAATATGGACAAAGTGAAAGATTTAACACATGGTTCTTAGCTTGTAAAAGGAGTTTACCGTTACCTGTCGCTTACAGAGAACAATAATGGACTGAAAAAGCATATGTTTATTCTATTCAGGAAACTCAACCGGTAAATAAACACTGTGGTCAATACTTTAATTGTCGATACGACTGTGTTTGTATGCCTGTGATCTATCTCCAGGGTAACCAAAGCATCTTAATTTAAAAATTGTCTGAATATTGATTCTTTAAATGCACTCTGATCTAGCATTGTTGTATATTGGCATGAATTCAGTGTTCTGAAGAAGAAAGAGTACCTTTTGTTCTTTGAAAATTGCAGTAATATTTTAACATCAAATCCAGATTTATTTTAGTTTTTGAGATAGGTTTTATCTTTCCATCAGAAATGCACAAAAGTCTTCTGTGTCTAATAAGATTGACTATGTATTACTTTAGTCTATATGAGTCCAGTTTCCATAAGATGCATGGTCACAGCATAGAATATATTTTGTTTAGTTTTGAGACACTGCATGGAAATAGGCTCTTCAGCCCACCAAGGCCCTACCAACCATCAATCACCTGTTCACACTTGTTCTATGTTATTTAACTTGCATTCACTCGCTACACATGAGGGGCAATTTGCAGAGGCCAATTAACCTAACATCCCACAAGTCTCTGGAATGTGAGGAAACCCACACGGCCACAATGACAACATGAAAACTCCACACAGACAGCATTAGGGGTCAGCATTGTACCTGGGTCTGTGGTGCTGTGATGCAGCAGTGCTACCAGCTGCACCACTGCACCACCTACATCTTATCTACTGGGGTAAATTATGGAATTTAATTAATGGGCAGAAGGATAACATTTAAGACAGTCAGAAAGTTTGCTGTGAAATTAAGGCTTCCATATAGGGTGATTTCACCAAATGTCAAAAGAGTGTAGATCCCCCCTCACGTGACCGAAAAATTTAACTGGAGGACATATGTCACTTCGGTACAAGTTAGTGAATGGGGAAACACGCACTTTCACACCCGTTAAAAACATGGAAAACGGCCGATTTTTGAGCTGAGATTTTCTGTGCTAGTCGGGGTGACCGTGAAGCACAGCGACCTAAATTTTCAGGCAAGAAAAAAGATAGAAAGTAAGGTAATTACAAGAGGGAACTGAAGGTGGAAAAACAGCGGAAGTGAACAGCAGACATTTGCCGTGGAGATTTAAAGATCCAAAATATCGGGAATTATCGCGTTTGCTCGCTGAATTTCATCAAAAGTAAGGCATTATTAACTTACTATTTTGGATCTTTAAATCTCCACGGCAAATGTCTGCTGTTCACTTCCGCTGTTTTTCCACCTTCACGGTCACCCCGACTAGCACAGAAAATTTCAGCTCAAAAATCGGCCGTTTTCCATGTTTTTAATGGGTGTGAAAGTGCGTGTTTCCCCATTCACTAACATGTACCGAAGTGACATATGTCCTCCAGTTAAATTTTTCGGTCACGTGAGGGGGGATCTACGCTCATTTGACATTTGGTGAAATCACCCTATAGACTAAAGAAAATGTACATTTTTTATGAGCTTTATTAAAGTTTATTCTGTTCTTGATTATCAAATTGTATTATTGTTTTTTTAACATCTTGTTCTTGTCCTGTCGAAATTCACAGTTTGGAATTTTGAACAAAGGTTTGACTGAATTGAAATTAAAGACCATATTGCACAATGCCTCCAATTTCTGAATTCTGAATCTTGGGGAAAAGGCAGGAACGGGGTACTGAGTGTGATTGATCAGCCATGATCACAGTGAATGGTCTACCCCTGCACCTATTGTCTATTGAGTAGCTAATTGAAACTCCTTTCCTGAGATAAATGTCATTCTACAAATAATCCCAAAGTTCATCGCCAACCTGGCCTAAACAGACCCCTATTGGCACAAATCTATCCTCGTATGTTTACAGCTTCCACTGTTGGCTTGTTGACTGTATATAAGCTGAACATAGAACAGTGCAGCACAGGAAGAGGCCTTTCACAATGTCCACACACAGCATGATGCCAGATAAATGAATCTCCTCTGCCTGTACATCTATATCTCTATAATATTAAAACTCTTTGTTTTGTTTGTGGCTGTGTGTGTGTCAATCCCTATTTTCTTCCAAACGCTAGGCCACAGCCTTCCCATTTTCACACATCCTAATCACATTTTTCCTGTTGAGGCGATAAACATTCTCGTTGCATTCACACCTATATTTCCAAACTTTTATTTGTTTAAAGTTAAAAAAACAGCCCACTCATCCATTTCCGCAACGAGTGATGTTACAATGTACTCTCCAGCGGAATTTTGCAGATTTTCAAATGACTCTGGGAGAGAGGGGCACTCCAGTCCTCCAATGACAACTCGCAAAGCAGGACGGGCCACTCCGGCTGGGAGGGGCGCTCCAACGCTCCAACGCCACTATGCACATTTCCAAACACTTAAGTTTCAAAAACGACTTTGCCATTGGTCTCTCTTCCACGCTGCAACTTCGCCATTTGTCACTCTTCCAACCGCTCTTCCACAACGTTCTTCAAGCCCTCCCAAAACAGTCAGGTGAAGATCGAGTTCAGTTATTTAAAAAAGACTTGCCGATTTATTGACATTTATTTTTTATAAATCGCCGCTTTTACATTTATTGAAATTGCCGAATGTTTTGATTAATCGGGATTTCACAATTTAATTAGATTGCTGCTTGCAAAAAAAAATTGTCATTTCATTCATTTGCTTTTATTTTACAACAGTTGCCTTTATTTAAAAAAGACTTGCCAAATTGCATTTACTGACATTTACTTTTTTTTTAAGTTGCCGCTTTTACATTTATTGAAATTGCTGATTGTATTGATTAATTGGGATTTCATACTTTAATTAGACTGCTGCTTGCAAAAAAAAATTCCCATTTCATTTATTTCCAAATGCCAGCCCACAGCCTTCCCATTTTCACACATTCCACACATTTTTCCCATCGCGGCAATAAACATCCTTCCGTCGCATTCCTACCTATATTTCCAAACTTTTTAATCGTTTAAAGTTGTAAAAAGAGTTTGAAAACTCACCCATTTCGGGAAAAAAAAAACGAGTGACGTCACAATGCAATCGCAAGGCTGGATGGGCCACTGTGGGAGGGACGGGCACTCCAGCGTCCGCGATGGTGGCGGCTGCTGGCACCCGACGCCCGAAGCCCAACAGGAAGGGTGGTGCTGGAGCTGGAGTGAGGGCCGGGCCCGTGGCTTGGGATGGGGTCATAACCGGGGCCGAAAAAGAAGCCGTCGCTGGAACCTAGGACGAGCCTGGGTCTGTGGTCAGGGACGAGCCCGGAGATGAAGTCGGAACCTGCACTATAGCCCAGGCGGCGGTCGAGCTGACAGCTGCAGTCTACAGCCAGGGCCGGGCCAAGTACAAGAACCAGGCCGCACCTGCATAGATGGGGGTTGTGCATGAGTGGTGCAATATTGCACTGGGGGAAAGGCTTGCATTGGGGGAACGGGTGAGTGGTGGAATCTTGCGTTTGGGCGTAGGCCCAACGAGTCTGCACTTGTTCTAGTTATGTTATAAAAGGAGAGAATGTAAAGGAAGATGGGAGTTTAGAGTTAATGTGTACATGGTAGATTGTATGTTGCGCGTGGTGAGCCTGCTTACATAAAATTGCTCGCTGATTAAAAACAGGTTTGGCAGAACTGCAAAGGGTTTTGTGGCTAAAAAGGGAAGTGGCCCAATACCAAGTAGAACTGCAGAGAAAAACATGTCTGTTCTAGACACGACAAGAACCGGTGCAGAAATGTGCTGATTGTGGGATTAGCTGGATCCGTGACTACTCATGTATGAATATACTGCCCATGCACAGAATAATTGAGTGAGACCACAAGGGACTACAAGTATGCAACCATACTTGGGGTTGCTCTCCCACTCCCGCATGCGTAATAAAGAGGAATTGTTGTATAGTAAAACTGACTAATGTGTTTTGTTTGATAGCGCGGATAGAACTTTAACACATTCACAACTACCAAATTTGGCTCTACTTCCATGCAAATTTGCATATGTCACCACCATTGTGGACCAGATCACAAGCAATGAGAAGCCAGAATACAGAAAGGAGAGAGAGAGCGAGCTTAGTAACATAGTGTTAAGAAAACAACCTCTCGTTCAATGTCTGTACTCAAGGAACCTGTCATTGACTTAAGGAATTGGGTGGAATATACGACTCAGTACTTATAAATGGTGTAGAAGGGGAGATAGTTGGGTTTTAAATTTGTAGGTGTAATTTTCACCACTCGTATGTACTGGTCCAAACAGATTAATGCTATGGCCAAGAAAGCACTACAATGCTTCTACTTCCTCAGAATACTAAGAAAATTTGACACTCCCCCAATGACGCTTACCAATTTCCGCTGGTGCACTGGAAAGGCATCCTATTGGGATACATCACAGCTTGGTATGGCAACAGCTCTGCCCCAGACTGCAAGAAATTGCAGAGAGTTGTGAACACAGCCCAGTACATCATGCAAACCAGCCTCCCTTTCCAAAATTAACTCCATCTACACTTCATGATGCATTGGGAAAGTAGCCAGCATCATCAAGGACATTCACGCACACTCTGGTCATTCTTCTTTCTCTCCGCTCCCGTCGGGCAGAAGATATGAAAAATAACAAACATATTCCACCAGTTTCAGGAATAGCTTCTTGTCTGTTGTTAAAGGCCATTGAATGGACCTCCCATAGGGTAAGGATGAAGTCCTGATCTTCCCATCTATCTCGTTGCAGCCCTTGCACTTTTTTGAATCGGCACATTCTCTAGCTGTAACATCATATTCTACACTCTGCTTTTCTTTTTTTGCATTAGCAGATGTACTCGTGTGTGGTAATGATCTACCTGCATAGCACGGAAAACAGCATCTTTCACTATCTCAGTCGATGTGACAATAATAAAATAAACATACCAATATCTCCAATTCTATGTTTTGACTTTAATATATTAAGTATTGTTATTTTCTGCTTATTTCTAATTTTATTTGCTATTTGCTTAATTCTCTTGCATTTCAATGTCTAATCACAAATGCCTTATAATCCAGTCAATCTAGCAAATTTGAGGGGGTTACCCATCACTAATTGCAAAATAATTCATTCTATTGCAGTACATTCCAGTATGATCCTCTAAACACCATACTAAAAGTCCTAAAAAAGCTTAGCATGGGAAAGTGGTGTAATTTGCATAATATGCAAATTAGCTTCCATAAGAGAAAATTAATATTTCATAATTTATTACATGAATTCAGGAACATGGCAACTTGTCTAACTGGTAGCAGTGGTACTCCACAGTTCAGTCCAGAAATATCTCTTCATTAGCATTCAAACAACCTTCTTTAATAGCCTTTGAATGTATTCTAATTATCTTCACGATAATTTTAGCCTTCAAGAAATTGGCATCAAATCTTATTAAAATATTTCAGCTCTCGAGAAGACTAATAGTTTTGATGAAATTCAGCGAGCAAATGCGATAATTCCCGATATTTTGGATCTTAAAATCACCACGGCAAATGTCAGCTGTTCATTTCCGCGGCTTTCTACCTTCAGTTCCCTCTTGTAATTACCTCACTTTCTATCTTTTGTTTTGCCTGAAAATTTAGGTCGCTGTACTTCAGGGTCACCCCGACTAGCACAGAAAATTTCAGCTCAAAAATCCATGTTTTTAACGGGTGGGAAAGTGCGTGTTTCCCCATTCACTTACATGTACCAAACTGAGAGATGTCTTCCAGCCAGAATTTTCGGTCACGTGAGGGGGGATCTACGCTCATTTGACCTTTGGTGAAATCACCCTATAGAGCATTTGAAGGCTTTTTGAAGGCTGGTATGGCTGCATAACCTGTCATAGTAATTTCAATACTATTAAGCATTCAAATGCATTAAAATACTCTGTTTTGTAGGTATGAAGGGAATATAAATATTGTGTATTTAAGAAAGGGTTTAAGAATTACCCAGTTGAACCCTAACCTAACCCTAACCTTAACACGAGTATTATCTCTATTTTCAAATGAACAACAGATAGCCATGGCTGAGTGTGTTTTCTGCAAGAAAAGTTTAAAAGATGGCCAGGATACTGCAATACTACGAGAAAAAGGGAGTGAGAGTATCAACAAGGCCAGTGAGCAGCAAGGAAGGAGTATAAGAACGCATAAAGATCAGCGAGTGTACACAGAATGCAGACGGGTTTTCACTCATCCACGGACGATTGCAAAGGTGGAAAAAAGTAACTGATGAGGATCAGCGCTCACCATGTGTCATTCGGTCAGAATCTCTAACATTCCGTTTCAACAGGCACTGCTTATTTTGCAGTGAATTAGCTAATTACAATGAGAAAAAAACATAATGGCATGGATGTCTATGCAGTAGGAACTACATCATTCCAAAATACATTCATTTGAATAAAGGAAAGATGAATGGTCTACGTTAGTTGCAGGCAGAATTGCATATGCTCAGGATCTGATTGCAATTGATGCAGTGTCATCAAAGCTTTAATGTAAACTTCAGGACTGGAAAACAAATTCCTCAGCAACATTCTTCGAAACTTGGTAATGTTGCAAAGGCTTGGGAGATCGAAAGAAGTAGAAAGACATGAAGCGTTCCTGTTGGTTGCAAAGTACCTGGAGGAAAATGATGATGAACAAATTGCAATAACAGAATTGATTGAGAAAATGGAGACATGTCTTAAAGGTGCAGAGGTTGCAGCTTACGACTTCACACATATGAAAATTAAGCTGGTGGAACATTTCAGTGACAACATCATAATCACCGACCTGAATGGGAAGCCAAGAAGACCAAGGAGCTCATTGTAGACTTCAGGAAGTCCAGAGGCGGCACGCACACCCCCATCCACATTAACGGGACGGAGGTGGAACGTGTTTCTAGCTTCAGGTTGCTGGGAGTCAACATCTACGATGACCTCTCTTGGACCCACAATACCTCAACTCTGATCAAGAAGGCTCACCAGCGTTTCTTCTTCCTGAGGAGACTGAAGAAGGTCCATCTGTCTCAGATCCTGGTGAACTTCTACCGCTGCACCATCGAGAGCATCCTTACCAACTGCATCACAGTATGGTATGGCAACTGCTCTGTCTCCGACCGGAAGGCATTGCAGAGGGTGGTGAAAATTGCCCAACTCATCACCGGTTCCTCGCTCCCCTCCATTGAGTCTGTCCAAAGCAAGCGTTGTCTGCGGAGGGAGCTCAGCATCGCCAAGGACTGCTCTCACCCCAACCATGGACTGTTTACCCTCCTACCATCCGGGAGGCGCTACAGGTCTCTCCGTTGCTGAACCAGCAGGTCGAGGAACAGCTTCTTCCCGGCGGCTGTCACTCTACCCAACAACGTACCTTGGTGACTGCCAATCACCACCCCCCCCCCGGACACTTATTATTATTTATTCAAATCATTTGCTATGTCGCTCTTCCAGGGAGATGCTAAATGCATTTCGTTGTCTCTGTACTGTACACTGACAATGCCAATTAAAATTGAATCTGAATCTGAATCTGAATCAAATGTTGCTTCAGCAGCAAATATTCTCCATGACTTTTACCAGGAGCAGAAAAAAGAGGATCCCGATTACTTCTTGCTTTATCCAATTTTTCATGCTTGCTTTCCTATGACTTTATGTTTCGGTGCAATTTTTTGTATCAGACACACAGATGCAAAGTTATCAGACAGTTTTTATTTTCTCTGATTGAAAAAAACGAATTAATGCATGTTAACCATAATATTAACCTGTGAATATGTTCATCATTTTCACAGATCATGAAAACATTGTTTTGGATACTTGAATTGCTGCTTATATTATAAATAACGCAATGAATGTGGAATTTTCTCTAATGGCAGAAGCCAATTTGCATATTATGCTAGGATGTTTTAGGACTTTTAGTGTGGTGTTTAGGGGACCATACTGTAATTCACTGCAGTAAAATAAATTATTTTGCAATTAGCGGTTGGTGAAGGTACGAGTTTGACTGGACTATTACCACCCCCTTTTACCCAGCTTCATCGTCATTCGGTGTCCCCTCTTTGGATGTCTGACCTTTATGTTTTGTCCTCCCCTGCATGTCATTCAGTAATAAAAGTGTGAGCTCCAAATCAATCTCTGCTGCATGGAGTGTCAGATGAAGAATTTGCCGAGACTATCCATAGAAAAAGGTTGGGCAAATTTAAAAGAGAGTTAGATAGAGTTCTAGGGGTTAGCAGAATAAGGGGATATGGAGATATGGCAGACACGGGTTACTGATTGTGGATGATCAGCCATGATCACAATGAATGGTGGCGCTGGCTCGAAGGGGCAGATGGCCTCCTCCTGCACCTATTTTCTGTGTTTCTATGTTTCTATGATCTTGCTTCGAAAAATGTTGTTACTCATTCAATCGATCAATCAATCAATCAACCTTTATTGTCATCTTGCAAGCAACAGTTGTACAGTGCAAAATGAAAAGACGTTTCCCAGGGAATACCGGAGCATCCTACATGAAATTTAAAACATTTCACACATAATAGCAGGAAAAACAACGTTAAAATACAGTAAAACCAATCATAAAAATGTCCGGGGCAGCTGATTTGAGTGGCCAGTGCCAGTTTTTAAAGTGTCCGTGCCAGCCGCAGAATCAAGTGACTGTGCGTACAGAGTGACTGTTTAGCAGCCTCACATCCTGTGGCAGGAAGCCGTTTAGCGGTCTTGTAGTCCGGGCTTTGATGCTGCGATATCTCTTGCCTGATGGCAGGAGATCCAGGTGTATGTGGAGGGGATGCAGTTTGTCCTTAGCAATTCTCTGAGCTTTTTTCAGACAGCGGCTCTGGAACAGTTCTTGTACCGAGGGTAGGGAGACGCCAATGATCCTCTCTGCTCCCCTCACTACCCTCTGCAGAGTCTCCCTGTCCGAGCAGTTGCAGGTGGAGTACCATGTATTTATGCAGTACGTGAGTACAGACTCCACCGTACCCTTGTAGAAAGTCCTGAGGATGTTGGTGGGGAGTGAGGCCTGTTTTAATTTCCTCAGGAAGTGCAGTCGCTGATGGGCCCGTTTGATTCAGTCCACATGTCTGTAACTTTGCCAAAAGACAAAACAACTGAATTGGCACAATCATGTAACAATTTAATGGTCAACGAGCGACCAACTATTCGACAAGTAGCAAGAGTAATTGGGGAAATGGTAGCAGCATTTCCGGCTACACAATTTGGACCTTTGCACTATCAAAACTTACAAATAGCAAAGGTACAGGCACTAAAACGACATACAGGTCATTATGATCGTATCATGAAATTACCCACTGAAGCAATATCAGAACTACAGTGGTGGGCAGAAAACGTTTGGCATAGTTTCAGCCCTATCATCATCATTAACCCTACTTTAGTTATTCAAACAGATGCCAGTGCTCAAGGCTGGAGAGCGACTAACTCCATATCCAGCACAGGTGGTAGATGGACTAACCTAGAGTCATCATTACTACTTACACTGGGCATTAACTATCTAGAGATGTTGGGTGCCTTTTGTTCAAAAGCATACGCATCCAATGTGCATCACTTGCATGAACGGTTTCAAATAGACAATACTACGGTGGTGGCCTACATTAACCATATGGGCGGCATAAAATTGATATCATGCAACAAATTGGTCAACACAATTTGGCAATGGTGTGTCGAAAGACATATTTGGCTATCAGCAACTTACCTGCCAGGTAAGCTAAATACAGTGGCAGACACCAGGTCACGCAAATTTAATGACAACACTGAATGGATATTAAACCCCAAAGTGTTTGCAAAGATTATTAAGCAATATGGCACGCCAGATATCGACTTATTTGCATCAAGGCTAAATCACCAGGTACCTATGTATGTCGCTTGGGAACCAGACCCTGAGGCAGCAGCGGTAGATGCGTTAGCGCTGGATTGGGGACATTTCTTCTTCTATGCATTTCCTCCCTTCTGCCTCATCAGCCGTGTACTACGCAAAATGCAAATGGACTCTGCTTCAGGTATTTTGATAGTACCCGACTGGCCTACACAGCCATGGTTCCCATTACTCCACGACATCCCTCCGAACATCCACAAGAAAACAGTACTTGTCCAGCATCAAAAAGTGGGAGAAGTACTGCTTGGATACAGGGACCACCTACTCAACCGCTACAGTTACCAACGTACTGGAATTCCTGGCGAACCTTCACCATGATGAAGGACTCAGCTACAGTGCCATCAACACAGCTAGAAGTGCTCTGTCTGTCTATTTAAAACAAGCTCCAGGACACCAGACCATGGGGTCCCACCCGCTGGTGGTCAAACTAATGAAGGGTATTTACAACTCTAACCCTCCTAGACCAAGATACACCCATATATGGGATGTCAGTGTGGTCCTGACATACCTCAGGGGATGGCCACCAGCCAGATCCCTCAACCTGGAACAACCTACGCTCAAAATGCTCATGTTGATGGCACTTGTATCTGCACAGGGTCCAGTCACTACACCTATTGCGACTGGACAACATGATCACAGCTCCAGACCAAATCTCTTTCATTATCCAGGGACTGATCAAACAGAGCAGACCAGGAACACCTAATCCAGTCGTGGAATTCCGGCCTTACCCGCCAGAACCACGGTTATGTGCCATGACCCACCTACTGTCCTACATAGACACAACCAAAAATATTCGAGGGAGTGAAAAAGCCTTATGGGTCAGTCATAAAAAACCTTATGGTCGGGTGATGAGCCAAACCATTTCGAGATGGCTCAAGCAGGTACTAAAAGCTGCTGGGATTGACAGTAACATGTACAAATATCACTCCATCAATGGCCGAAAGAATGGACGTGCCGATAAACCACATCCTAGCTATAGCAGGATGGTCAAGGGAAACAACGTTCAGAAAAGTTTATAACAATCCGTTGGCAAAACCTGTTTTATTTGCAGAAAATATTTTACAGACTGCAAATATTTAATTTAAGCCCAGGGGAGCAGTTTAATTCTTGTTGTTATTGTTAACAAATACCTTTGTGTTTTTCTACAAACAGATTCATTGGTTGATTACGATAACACACTTCCTCCCTCAAGGACTTCGGCAGTGAGTGAAGTAATAACTGTTACACGGTTTGAAATCACAGAGCTTTAAAATCTTCACGTAGTCACTCACGTGATTCCAAAGTAAAATAGTAAGATTAAACGAGAACTTACTAGTTTGAAGTTTGATCTGTATTTTATGAGGAGTTACGATGAGGGATTACGTGCCCTCCGCTCCCACCCTCAATAATATGGGTCAAACTGATAACTGATGTCTCCTTTTCTTTACTATGTTTATTTCAATAACTGTGTCTATTTGTGATTCCACACCGCTGCTTTGAAGTATGCCGCACATGCGCGCTGAGTGGGTTCTTCACGTAATCCCTCATCGTAACGCCTCATAAAATACAGATAAAACTTCAAACTGGTAAGTTCTCGTTTAATCTTACTATTATACCTCATGTTATAAACTGCATGTGTATATTCACACAACCAATCATACTAACAAGCTGCCCACCCTTTGTATTATCTTTTTCCTGCTGGGTTGTGCGAGCCTCCGAGTTATTAGTTCACTGTAATTGAGAAAATGTCACTTTCCTTGATGTTCGACCATAATCACATATGATTGATGGAACAAACTCTAGGTTTATCAGCAATCTGAAGAATTTATGAATGGGTTTCACTCCATCAATCCAGATGTGGAGAAATCCAGATGTGATGAAGCCGCATGTGGGAAGGAACTGCAGATGCTGGTTTACACTGAAGGTAGACACAAAATGCTGGAGTAACTCAGCAGGACATGCAGCATTGCTGGAGAGAAGGAATGGGTGATATTTTGGGTCAAGGCTTCTTCAGACTGAATGATGATGAAGCCATGTTTGCTATTCAGCTTCTCTCAGTACACAGACTGCCCTTAGAAGTTCACGAAAGAGCCCTTTACTCTTCATGACATCCAGGGATATTAAGGATGATTCATTGTTACGTAAGAGGGCCTCAAAAGTACCTTAGGCACCCAAGCCTTTTAATCTTAGTTTGGTTTAATGCACACACTGCAGGCCACGCCACATAACTTTTACTGATGTGCTGCCACCCCTCTCAGGTACGAATAAGCTGGGTATGTTGTTATTATTCAACAGTTTCTTTGGATTGAGGATAATTTGCTTCAATTCAAGTTTTATCCATTCTAAGGTGTCTCATGAGGCCAACATGGGAACCACAGATTATTCTATTAATAGAAGAGCTGGGTGAGTAGTTTGTGAAGTTCTCCACTCCATCTGCATATGCTCCATTTCATGGGTCACAGATTGCAAGGAGTCAGTGAAGATGATACAGTTCTTCAGGAAGTCTTTGGGTATGTCAATCTACCTGGTAATCTCATGAAGGTCTCAGAATAAATTGATTCAGAAATCCCCTGGTGGGCAAACAAAGAGTATGTTCTGCCCAATGCTGCTGATTGTAAATAGGATCTCAATGTTATAGATATTAGCCTGTGAAATTGGTTTCCTTGTCTTTCCAGTGAATTTCGACTGAGGCCACATCTGTGCAACCACATGAAGACCCACAGAATTATTTTGCTTGAATACAAATTGGACATTGAATTAAATACATGATCAGAAAGTTGTGTGTGCTTAACTGTTGCACTATGCATGGGTGAGAAGTCCATTGAAGTTGAAAAACTGAGAACTCATTTTGATGCTTGCATCCTAGAGGCTTAATTGACAGAAAGTCACAGAGCTGCCATACGGCATGGAAATGGACCCTTTGGCTCAACTTGTTCCTGGCATTGTCCATGTTGTCATTCTCGACTAGTTCCATCTGTCTATATTTGGCCCATATTCCTTTAAATCATTCCTATTTATAAATCTGCCCCAAAATGTTTTGAAATATATAATTTTATCAACTTTGATCATTTCCATTGACAATTCCCAGTCCTGAAACCTGCCAGTGCCTCAGCCTGTATTGTATCTGGGCCACACATGATGTGCAAGACTATGCTTCTGGTGGAACCAGAGGCAAAATTAAACAGAATTGGTGCTTTTCACAACCAGTAGATCCACCATCTAGTGGGTCTCGTTCTTTGATGACCATCTGACAAAGCATTTGAGAAAGTGTTACACGAGATTGTGCCTGTACACTCTGTCAACCCTGCAATCTTGACTGCTTTTCTCCTTTGTTCCCTGCAGTCTAACTGCAGCTTCATCCCCATTACCTTACTGCTTATAATGCTGATGGTTTACTTTTGTGAAGTGTAGGTATGACACCAGCCACCTGCTGTTACTTGTGTCGACAATTGAGACTCTGTAAACAGGCTTGTCACTCTCACTAAACTATTCCCCAGAGGAACTGAGAAATCAACTGTAAACTCTGAATGTTACACAAAAAAGCTGGAGAAAGTCAGCGGGTGCAGCAGCATCTATGGAGCGAAGGAAATAGGCAACGTTTCGGGCCGAAACCCTTCTTCAGCCCGAAACGTTGTCTATTTCCTTCGCACCATAGATGCTGCTGCACCCGCTGACTTTCTCCAACTTTTTTGTGTAACCTTCGATTCTCCAGCATTTGCAGTTCCTTCTTAAACACTGTGTAAACTCTGAATCATTGTTAAGGATAATCACAGTGTTCGAGTGGTTTTGCAGGACTCTCTCTGGATGAATAGTTGACTGTGGTTAAATTCTCACTTGGCTTTGTTTGGATCCTAAATTATTCATTCTACTTTATACACTCCCAAGGCCCAAATCCAGAGAGCAGTAGTTGAAAGAGCATGTTATTCTCATGTTAAGAATGTTCCCGCAATTTGCTAGTAAGTTTTCAACTCACTCATGTCCTTTGCTTTGAAATAAAGCTCCTGAGGTGTTCGTACACAAATAATGATTTGTTTTTCTGACAATACTTTGCAATCTTTATGGGGATGTTAATCTGAAAAAAACAAAACACCTGCACCATGCAAGATCCAGCAGCTGAGAAAGTTCTTACAGGCTTCATTATTTTTCTTTAATTATCTCCATGGGGGGATAACTCAATCTAGTCTCTGCTTCGCTGACAATAACTTCCTGTTACCTGGAAACCTGTACAAGAGGCTTTAAGGTTAACTGCCATAATATCATGAAAGGAGCCTCATTTAAAAATCACAGTATCTGCCCCGTATCATTGGATCATGTTACCTGGATGTTGTTAGACCGGCATTCAACCAGAACCAGTCAGCCACGATAAGTTGCTGGCAAGTTTCCAGCATTTGAATTCCTATTTCTAACTTCCTTGTGGCATTGGTGAGAGGGACTACAATATCTTCCAACATGTTCTAATAGCAAAATTTGCAGAAGGGTGAAGTACAAGAACTCCAAAGATCCTGTCAAAAGCTTTGTGATGGCAGGTGAGTTTAATTTTAGAATTTCATCTAGGGGTTGTGGTAAATCCATGCTTTCCATGGTTTCATGATCAGGCAGCCATGTCGTTCAGTCTGGTTGTTAATCCCAAAACCTAATCAGACAGTTTAAACCAATCCTGCTCATTGACTTTGGTGATTGGTGAGCAATTGAAAGAAATCTTAAGATATTTTCTTTTCATGACAAATTTCTCTCAACCGTTCCGCAGTAACAACTTGCGAACCTGGCTTATACCTTCTGCTTGAATGTACATGCTTGATATTTCTTTGTCTGTGATTGCAATGGAGATATTACCTCTTTCAAAACAAAAATCACAAATGTTACAGTGGCTCTGCAGGTGGTGACCCAGGTAGATGCTGACATAGAATGCATTCAGAAAGTATTCAGACCCCTTCACTTGTTGCACATTTTGTTATGTTACAGCCTTATTCTAAAATGGATTAAATTCATTTTTTTGTCATCAATCTACATACAATACCCCATATTTAAAAAAAAAACCAAAAGCAGGTGTTTAGAAATGTTTGCAAAGTAATCAAAAAGAAATAACTGAAATATCACATTTACATAAGTATTCAGTCCCTTTACTCAGTACTTTGTTGAGGCACCTTTGGCAACGATTGCAGCTTCAAGTCTTCCTGGGTATGACGCTATGAGCTTGGCACATCTGTATTTGGGTAATATCTTCCATTCTTCTCTGCAGATCCTCTCAAGCTCTGTCAGGTTGGATGGGGAGCGTCGATGCACAACTATTTTCAGGTCCCTCCAGAGATGTTCGATCGGGCTCTGGCTGGGCCATTCAAGGACATTCACAGACTTGTCACAAAGCCACTCCTGTGTTGTCTTGGCTGTGTGTTTAAGGTCGTTGTCCTGTTGGAAGGTGAACCTCCGCTCCAGCCTGAGGTCCAGAACACGCTGGAGCAGGTTTTCATCAAGGATCTATCTGCACTTTGTTCCGTTCATCTTTCCCTCGATCCTGACTAGTCTCGCAGTTCCTGCCGCTGAAAAACATCCCCACAGCACGATGCTGCCACCACCATGCTTCACCATAGTATGGTATTGACCAGGTGATGAGTGGTGCATGGTTTCCTCCAGACATTCAGGCCAAACAGTTCAATCTTGGTTTCATCAGACCAGAGAATCTCCTTTAGGTGCCTTTTGGCAAACTCCAAGCAAGCTGTCATGTGCCTTTTACTGAGGAGTGGCTTCTGTCTGGCCACTCTACCATAAAAGCCCGATTGGTGGAGTGTTGTAGATATAGTTGCCCTTCTGGAAGGTTCCCCCATCCCCCACAGAGGAACTGTCAGAGTGACCATCGGGTTCTTGGTCACCTCCCTGACCAAGGCCCTTCTCACCCAATTGCTCAGTTTGGCCGGGCAGCCAGCTCCATGAAGAGTCCTTGGTGGTTTCAAAGTTCTTCCATTTAAGAATGACAGAAGCCACTGTGCTCTTCGGGACCTGCAAAGGTGTAAACATTATTTTATACCCTTCTCCTGATCTGTGTCTCGACACAATCCTGTCTTAGAGGTCTAAGGACAATTCTATCGTCTTCATGGCTTGGTTTTTGCTCTGACATGCACTGTCAACGGTGGGACCTTATATAGACAGGTGCGTGCCTTTCCAAATCATGTCCAATCAATTTAATTTACCAGTGGTGGACTCCAATCAAGTTGTAGAACATAAGGATAATTAATGGAAATAGGATGAACATCAGCTCAATTTTGAGTGTCAAAGCAAAGGGTCTGAATACTTATGTGAATGTGATATTTCGTTATTTAGTTTTAATTTATTAGCAAAAATTTCTAAACACCTGTTTTCACTTCTTCATCCTGAAGTGAAGGGGTCTGAATACTTTCTGAATGCACTGTGTATGTGGAGTTTGCATGCTCTTCTTGTGATTGCGCAGGTTTTCACCAGACGCTCTGTTCCCCCCCCCCCCCCCGGTGCCAAAGACAGTTGGGTTTTAAGGCTAATAGGCTGCTGTGAATGACACCAAGTGTAGGTGGCTGGCTGGGGAATTAGGGGGCGGGGAGTGGGAAGCTTTAATGGGCAGGAGCAGGAGACTGATTTGAAGAAAGTAAGTGAGGGGTTAACCCTGAGAGCTGACACATAGTTGATGGGCCAAATGTCCCCCATCCTTGTCATAAGGAAATATTTAAAATAAATGGAAATAAATGAAAAAGCAATTTCTTGAAGCAAATTTACATTGTTTGTAAACTGAGTTGTTTTCTGTAGAAATTATTCAAGGATATAGCTTGGTTTCAGAGAGGGTTACAGATGAGGAACATCGTTTCGGGTATTCTCTTCTTGCCAGCTCAGAAATCAGTTTAGAAACTGCTTCAATCAAAACAAAAGCTGTGGTTATCAACTGCTGGTGTTAATTCACTGCTTTGGCATGACAAACTGCATGAGAAGATGACATGTTTCGGTGTTTTCATTTAAATAAGGCACATTGCAAAAAAAAAACAAGCAAAACTGTCTACGGTAAGAAAAATAGCTTTCTAATATATTTGCAACTCTTGAGTGTTCACGTTGCTTTGTTTGAGGAATTGATTGAACTGTTCCTTGTAATGTGGCGGGCACTATTTCTTAAAGTGAATGTTGTTGATATGTTAGATAAGAAATGTTTTGTGGTTAACGGGTACATTGTCTTTGTTGAATTTATCTGGTAGGGCAGAAAATGGTTTTAATCAATTTCGCCATTGTGATTTGTGAATAAAATGCGATGCTTTGCTTTGACACAAAGTAAATAATTCCATTGACTTTGTGAATAAAAAAAACTCAATTATTTAAAAAAGGAGCACGCCTTTAATGATCACGTGGTGTGTGGGGCAAATAAAGTGAAGCACAAATCATATGCAAATTTTGATCGCATGTTAGTTATTCCGTTTCAGTCATTATCATTTTACATCAAGGTGTGTGCACAAGTGTGTTTGCGAGAAACAAAGAAAGGCAGCCTACACTTCATACAGCATGGCAAGCAGTGAGTGAAAATGCAGGATTACTTGTTTGCTTTCATTTGCTTTCATTTTTACTTCTTAAGTTTTGATCAGATATGAACAACATACACCTAAAATGAAGGAACTGCAGATGCAGGTTTAAACCGAAGATAGGCACAAAAAGCTGGAGTAACTCGGCGGGACAGGCAGCATCTCTGGAGAGAAAGAATGGGTGACGTTTTGGGTCGAGGAGGAAGAGGCTCCAGCTTTTTGTGACTGTCTCCGACTAAAATGAAGGAGCAGTGTTTGGAGGATTCAGAGCTGCTGCAGGTCAGCTTTGTCTGGTAGTTGGTTTGGTCTTTTGTACTCTTCTACTTCGTGAAATAAAAGGAATGCAGTTTGCAGCGAATAAAGCTGAAGGTTAAAATTCAAAAGATGAAATCTCTCATCTGGCGATAGGAAACACTGCAGATGCTGGATTCTTGAGCAAAAGCTAAACTGCTGGAGGAACTCAATGGGTCAGGCAGCAACTGTTAAGGGGAATTGTCAGACAACGTTCCAGGTCAAGACTTTACCATTGTACTGAATGAGTGAAGGGGAGCTGGCCAGTTTCCCAACATCAACTATTTTAATTCACAGATGTTGCTTGTCCCACTGAGATCTTTAGTTAGTTATTTTCTAAGTTAATCGGTATTTCAGTCTGAGAAAAGATTGTATGAATATGCTGCTTTGAAAATATCTACATACAGAAAATAGTGAGGTATTTTTTCTTTGGTTAGTTTTGTTTCTCAGCACATGGGAGAGCATTCAGTGATTCAGCAAACAGCTGAAGCAGACCTTGATGAAACTTGTACTGGAAGTATTTATATGATATTAGAATATTGCGTTCAGTTCTGGGCATCGTGCTATAGGACAGATGTAGGCAAGCTGGAAAGGGTACAGAGAAGATTTGCAAGGATGTTGCCAGGACTAGAGAATCTGAGCTATAGGGAAAGGTTGAGTAGGCTGGGACTCTATTTCATGGAGTGCAGGAGGATGAGGGGTGATCTTATAGAGGTGTATAATATCATCAGAGGAATAGATTGGGTAGATGCACAGAGTCTCTTGCCCAGAGGAGGCGAATCAAAGACCAAAGGTCATAGGTTTAAGGTGACGGGGAAAATAATTCATAGTAATCTGAGGGGTAACTTTTTCACACAAAGGGTGGTGAGTGTGTGGAACAAGCTGTCGGAGGAGGTAGTTGAGGCAGGGACTATCTCAACATTTAAGAAGCAGTACATGGATAGGATGGGTTTGGAGGGATATGGACCAAATGCGGGCAGGTGGGTCTAGTGTAACTGCGTCATGTTGGCCGGTATGGGCAAGTTGGGCAGAAGGGCCAGTTTCCACACTGTATCACTCTATGACTAAGACTCTATGATCAAATGTGTCAAAAATGATCATCAACAAGGAGGTGATCGCACAAGATGTTGGAGTAATTCAGCGGGCCAAGCAGCATCACTGGAGAGAAGGAATGGGTGACGTCTCGGGTTGAAACCCTTCTGCAGACTGATGACAGGTGAGTGGGTGGGACAGAGATAGAATGTAGTTGGAGACAGTAAGACTAGTGGGAGAACTGGGAAGGGGAGGGGATGGAGGGAGTGGGAAAGCAAGGGTTATTTGAAGTTAGAGACGTCAATGTTCATAATGCTGGGGTGGAAGCTACCCAAGCTGTTCCTCCAATTTGTGCTGGGCCTCACTCTGACAATGGAGGAGGCCCAGGACAGAAAGGTCAGATTAGGAATGGGAGGCGTAGTTAAAGTGCTGACCAGTTCAGGTTAAGGCAGACTGAGCCGAGATGTTCAGCGAAATAATACCCGAGCCTGCACTTGGTCTTGTCGATGTAAAGAATTTAACACTTGGAACAGTGGATACAGTAGATGAGGTTGGAGAAGGTGCAAATGAACCTCTGCCTCAACTGAAAAGACTGTCGGGGTCCTTGGATGGAGTTGAGGAGGGAGGTAAAGGGACATGTGTTGCAGCCTCAGCAGTTACAGAGTAAAGTACCTGGGAAGGGAGTGGTTTTGGTGGGAAGTGACAAGTTGACCAGGGATTTGCAGAGGGAATGGTCTCTGTGGAAAGCAGAAAGGGGTGGAGATGGGAAGATGTGGCCAGTAGTGGGATCTCGTTGGAGGTGATGAAAATGTTGGAGGATTGTTTGCAGCGGCTGATGGGGTGGAAGGCGAGGTCAAGGGGGACTCTGTCCTTGCTGCGAATGAGGGGGGGTGGAGCAAGAGCGGAGCTGTGGGATATCGAGGGGATCCTAGTGAGAGCCTCATCTATAATGGAAGAGGGGAACCTCTGTTTCCTAAAGAATTTCCGATGATCTGGAAAACCTTATCCTGTGCGCAGATGAGGCATAGTCAGAGGAATTGGGAGCAGGGGATAGAATAGAGTAGGGGATAGAGGAGATGGAGGTGGTGTTGGAGTTCTTGAAGAGTGTTAGGGTGGATAATTCCCTGGGGCCTGGTGGGATCTGTCCCAGATAATTGAGAAAGGTAAGAGAGGAGATAGTAGGGGACTGGACAAAGATCTTTATATCTTTTATATCTTTATATATTTTACTCTCCAATGGTCTGGAGAGTAACTTCAGTTTAAAAAGGGAAGTAGAGTTAATCTAGGGAATTGTAGACCGGTGAGCCTCATGTTAGTAGTAGGAAAGCTATTGGATGGGTTCCTCATGATAGAACTTACTGACATTTAGAAGAGGATGGGCTAATTAGGGACAGTCAACATAGAAAGTTATGTCTTATCAACTTGAACATTTTGAAGAGGTGATGAAAGTGGGACAAAGGTTTCTGGTGGAAGGGTATTATTTTTGCTGGGATTCTGTGACCAGTGGTGTTGCAAAAGGATCTGTGGTAGGATCTCCTTTACGTATAGATGACAACAAAATTGGTGGCGATGTGGACAGTGAAGAAGGGTGTTGCTATATACATTTTGGGAGCTCAAATGTAAGCAGAAAGTACACAGTTAATGGCATGACCCTTAACAGAAAGTGATTTACAGAAGGATCTTGGGGGTCAGTCCATAGCTTCCTGAAAGTGGCAACAATAGTAGATAAAGTGATAAAGAAGATATATGGTATGCCTGCCTTCATCAATCGGGGCAATGAATGTAAGAGTCAGGAAATCATGTTGGACATTTATAGGACTTTGGTTAGTCCGTATTTGGAGAATCGCGTGCAGTTCTGCATTACGGGGAGGATGTGGTGGTTTTGTAGAGTGTACAGTCGAGGTTTACCAGAATGCTGCCTGAATTAGAGACTATTAGCCATAAGGACAAACTTGGATTGCTTACTCTGGAACGTCAGAGTTGAGGAGAGACCTGACAGATACATATATAAAATTATGAGTGGCATAAATAGGACAGGTAGTCAGAACCTTTCTCCTAGGGTCCTCCAGTCCTGACGTCAGACTCCCATCACCCCGGCGAGCGATCCTGAACATCGCGCCACCCGTAGCGGCGACAGCAGGGGGTTCGGGAGCCCCCCGACCACGGGAGGACAACAGAGGAGGATGACTGAATTTTGGAGCCTTCCCTCACAGTGGGAATTTGACCCTGCTGTGTGGGGATGTCTGTGTTAAAGACTTTCACGTTCTGTGCTCTTTATTATTCGTATGGCTGTATGGCGACCACACATTTCACTGCACCAATTGGTACATGTGACAAATAAATGTATCTTGTATCTTGTAGGGTGGAACTGTCAAAGACTAGAGGACATAGCTTGACAGTGAGAGAGAGAGAGAAAGTTTTAAGGAGATGTGTGGGGGATTTTCTTTACACATAAAGTGGTTGGTGTTTGAAACCTACTGCCAGGGATGGTCTTTTAGGCAGGCAAGGATAGGCACATGGATATGCACGGATATGAATCACATGCAGGGAGCAGATATTAGTTTAACTTGGCATCATATTCGGCACAGATGTTGTGGGCCGAAGGACCTGTTTCTGTGCTGTACAGTTCTTTGTTATGCCACATATGTAACTGGAAAAAATGTGAACAAGTAAGCACTGAGGTCCATGGTACAGGTTGAAACAATTTATCTGTCAGCAATGCCTCTGCAAATTAGCAATCATTTTGCAAAACACCAAATGTCAGCAGTTGACTGGAGCTCTGCACGCTACTCTCAATAAGCTTTCAATTTATTTGAGTAGCACTGATAATCTGCACACAGGGTGACTGACCAAGACTAGAAATGTCACAGAAGGTTATAGGGTTAATATAAAAGAGTGATACTGCGATAAAAGATCAGCCTTGATCTCATTGATCTTGTGAGGGGCCAAGTAAGCTACATTTGCTTTCATTTATTTTGTCTATGTGAGTCCTGGTTTAAGTTTTTGCTGCTTTGACCAAAGTAGTTTCCCCTGGAGCTGGAAAGTGTTGACAGACATTGTTCAAATTCCTCATTGTGCCTCACTGCACTTGTACATATGACGATAAACATGACTTTACTTGTCTCCTTTCTGACACAGCAATTGTACCCTCCATCTACAGCAATAGTGTTTACATTGCAGCTATGAATGTTATTGCAACATTCACATGATTACAGTATTCCGGTTTTGTGAGTGCAGCATAGTTGATATTACTTATTTCACATGAAAAGATTTACTATTCGCAAAGCAAAGCCATATTCCAACACTTTTGTTCTTGATAGTTTTCCACTTATCTTCCTCTAGGTTAACAATTTTCTTTACCTATCAACTGGTACTTTGATTTCTTCTTATCCTTATTCCTGAACCATCTGACCGTATTTTTTGCTTGCGTAATAAACCTGAGGATTTTTTTCAAGTGCTTGACCCAACCTTAATCCTTCCCATGAAATGGAACTTGAAATAGTTTTTTTTTAATTGGACGCACAGTCTCTTGCTAAGAGAAGGGGAATCCAGAACCAGAGAACATAGGTTCAAGATGAGGGGGGTGGGGATTTAATAAGAACCTGTAGGGTAACCTTTTCACACACAGGATGGTGGGTGTATGGAATGATCTACCAGAGGAGGTAGTTGAGGCAGACCATATCACAATGTTAACGAAACATATGGACAGGTACATTGATAGGACAGGTTTAACGGATGGGGGCAAATGCAGGCAGGTGGGACTAGTGTAGATGGGACATGTTGGTCTGTGTGGGTAAGTTGAGCCGAAGGGCCTGTTTCCACACTGTATGACTCTATGACTATGAAGCAAATTCTATGAGCAATTGTGGTAATTTCTGATAGAGATGGTCTGTATATTTTTTAATAATTGTGTTAGTGTAACATTCATATTCTTAGTTTAAAATTAGGCCATTAAAGCATATTACTGCAAATATATGTTAATTGTTCAAAGCTCTGAGATTCAAAACAAAATGTTTTATAAGATACATTTTTTGTTGTGGAAAGAATATATTCTAGAAGTCAAATGACGAATGAATTCAGAGGTAAAAACTGTCTTATGGAATGATATTGGTATATTAAATATTTAATTTGTTTATATGAAATTCCACACTTTTCTCTCAATGTAACAAGTCCCATTAAATGATTATGATGACATTATGGTATTGTGTTGCACATTAAGCTGCTATATATTTATATCTAATTACCATTATAGGCAAATGAAATATCAGCTTCAAACGGGAGGATTAATAGGTGAACAGAGCTTTACCTAGCAACACCAGCTCTGCAGCATTCAGCATTGGCTGATCTTCACCATTTGTGTTTGCTCAAAGCTGCAGGAACTCAAAGCTTAACGCATCTTTTTCTTTCCTTAAGCTGACTTTGGTGCCGGACGTATCGTGAGTTATGTTGACTTTCATTGTGGGAAGAACAACCGAGCACACAGAACTACTGAGATCAGTACCAAGCGACTAATAATCCGGCGAGGCCAGACTTTCCACATCACCATCCATTTCAATAAAAATCAGTATGATACAGATAATGACAGACTTATACTTGTGGCTCAGACAGGTAATCCATTTGCATTTAGTCAAGGAAATGAAAATGATTAGTTTTGGGCACAACGATTGTTAGTTTTGTCGTTGGTCTTATTGTTTTCCTGATTTAGTAACACATTGTGTTTAGACTCTTATAACACCCTCCCTTTGAATGGTTTGCTAAAAGCGTTAATGTCTGGCATTTGAAATGTAAACAAATTGTATTAAAAGGACACAATGGCTGATTCATTTTGTGGGATTTGAATATTCACCCATATATCAGACAGGAAATATTTATGATATTGTAGGTGCAGCATCAGTTCTAAGACATGGATTAATTATATAGCCTCATTACTCCAACAGCGAGGAATTATTGGACAGCTAATTTTTTTAAAGCCATTGTTACTAACAGAATGTTAATGGACTCTGTGCTTAGTCACTTGTTTGTCGTCTGCAGAATAACGACTCCTGAAATCTAAAGATGGAAAGTAGAATTCGTAAATACGTACTCTCAATATAGTGAGCAAGAAGGAATTTTGGCAGAGTATTGATTGATTATATATGTTTATTTATTTGTTTTGGGAATCTGGACGCCATGGGCATTTGTTGCATTTAATGTTTGGCTTCAATTGATCTGCTGTCAAATTAATCTTGTAAAATTCCTTTTACTTTAGGGCCAGAGCCGTCAGAAACTTCTGGAACCAAGATACTGTTTCCACTGACAGACTCCATAAATAAAAGGCGATGGAGTGCAGTTTCCTCATCATTTTCCAGGGGCAAATTGTCCCTCGAAATGTCTTCGTCACCGAATGCAAAAATTGGTCATCACGTTTTAATTCTGCAGAAGCTGTCTTTGAGCCAGACTGAGAACTGTCATCTTGGGGAGTTTGTGGTGCTTTTCAACCCATGGTGCCCAGGTAGCCCTTCTTTTAATAATAGATTACAATGTTTGCTGCAGTCAGTGGAATAGAACCAGGCACCAAGTGAAACATTTACTTTAAAGTAGGATTGCCTTCACAGGTCATGTCATCAGAACAAGAAAATCCCATCCTGATAATATTGGCGTTATGGGCTCTGGACCAGGGTTCTGCATTCAGAGTTAGTTTCCTGATCTTAGTAGAGGAAATGAGACCTACATGGTATATAAATATATTTAAAACAAATTTGGGAGACCACATATGATAGTTGTGGTTTGGTTACAAGGCAATTGGCTGCCTGGATATTTCCTATCTTCCTTACAAAACCTTGCTTTTTATGTTCAAAAACCATCGGAATATCTTCTTCATTCTCCACAGTCTTGGGTTATGCTAACTTGCATCATTTCACAAATATTTTGTAAATCAAACCAAAGTTATGTACCCAAGTCTATACAAGCTAAAAAACAAAGAATTAATGTGGTCTCCTGCACACCAGCGGGACTAATCGTAGACTCTGGAACTGTTGCCTCGAACACTTATGCTTGGTCTGCCAAGGCCTGTTGGATCTCTCGAGTTGCTTCGCATTGTAACTCCTTTCCCAATCGCATACTGACCTTTCTGTCCTGGGCCTCCTCTATTGCCCGACCAAGGCGACACAAAAACTGTAAGAACAACACCTTGTATTCCGTTTAATAGCTTACAACCTAAGAGTATAAACATTGAATTCTAAAATGTTAGACAACTGCATAATTCCCCATGTCCCTTATTCCCCCATATAAATCACCCACCCCTCATTTCCACCACCCCTCTGTGCCCCACCGGGACTTGCACCTATTTCTCCCCTCTCCTTCCCACCTGCATTCCTTCCACTAGCTTCACAACTCGCAATTCTCCAATCCTTTTGAGTCACACCTTCTGTCTTTTCATTGCTGGCCTTTGTCCAACCATCTGCCGATCAAAAAAACTTCCTCGCCCAGTATCAACCTATCACCTGTCAGGCTTTGTAGAGATGGGACAAGCTGCGGAATGGTGCCAGTTTGTCTAGAGCCTAGATCAGAGCTGCAGGAAGAGAATGGGAACATCTGCAGACCCTGACAATTGGGTACAAAATGCATAGAATGGGTTGGATGAATGCAAACCAGGACATACACATTGTAAATAATGTTGCAAAGCTTTATTTTGCTGGATGTTGATTGGATTAAGTATTGAGCCTTGTCTGGTTTTCTTGCATATCAGGGCACATGTTGCGATGTTCGTTTCCTCTGAGAAACACTGTTTGAATACAATGTATTAGCCACTGTATTATTGGGTTAGGGAAATGTCTGTCATGTATGGGGTTAATCGATATCTGTTATTGGATTGTAAAGAGACCACCCCCATGTGGTTCGGCCCCTCTAGGTCCGGGGACTTATAAAAGTCCGCTACCTCCCCTGACATCAGTCTGAAGAAGTCTCTCGACCCGAAACATCGCCAATTCCTTCTCTCCATAGATGCTGCCTCACCCCCTGAGTTACTCCAGCATTTTGTGTCTACCATTAATCTCCTTGATATTTTAACTCCTGAAACCTAGCTACTTGCTAGAATAGCAGATATAAATAGCTTTTCTCTACTAACTGCGCAGAAAAAAATTGACCTAAGTTCTTAATGGAATGAACGGTAGACAAAAATGCTGGAGAAACTCAGCGGGTGAGACAGCATCTATGGAGTGAAGGAAATGGGCAACGCTTTGGGTTGAGACCAAAATTATTTAGTATCCAAATGTGGAGAGCAACTTGTAAGCTATTTCAATATCTGCAAAGTGGCTGCTCAAAGTGTTATGAATGGAGTGGCTGCGAAGCTCTCTGGTGTGTAAGAGGTTGAGAAGATGGTACTAACGTTCACAAATTCACCATCGATTCAGCTGTTACAGTGTCTGTTTTTTATTTCTTTTTTAGAGGATGAAGTCTATCTGAATGATGAAGAAAAGCTGAAGGAATATGTGCTGAATGAACAAGGAATTGTCTTTACTGGTTGCGCTGATTATATTCAGGGCGTGCCTTGGAATTTTGGACAGGTGCTGTAACGCTGGGGAAAATATTCTATTGAACTTTCTTTGCACGCTATCTTTCACTGCACTAATTCCAATAAACAATGAATCTCAATGATATTCCATAGGGCAGCTAAGACTGTGGAGTGAAGCTGATAGTGGATTAGGCATTTTCTTGGAATCAAGCAAATATTTTATGCAAAACACTACCATATCACTCCTGGTGTCAGATTACAATGCCCATTCCAATAAATGTCCTCCCTTGTCTCAGTCACAAAGTAAAATTCCATCAGTTTTACACGGATCTCTGTGAGGTAACCAATGCACAGGGTGACTATTTTATTCGGTGTTTCCAATTGTACCCAGGAACAAGGAAGTAAAAGAGGTCATGAATAGAGATGTGTGCCATGTGCTGTTGTGCCAGGAACTTGATGCAAACATCTCCCCTGCCCTGTACTGGGCTAGAACCATGGTGCAGGACACCTGGTTTGAACCCGTGCACCCCCCCCCCCCCCCCCCTCTTTCTGGTGCTCTTGTAGCAATCTCAACCACCCATATCTTGGTGTGCAGAAGCTGTCTGTGTGGGCTGATGTTGGGAAGGCTAGGCTGGGTGAAGCAGCTGTATCCTGACTGTGTGCAGTGATACTGAACCATTGATGGAGACTGACTGACAGTTGCTTCTCCTCACCAAGATTGTAATGTTTCACTCATTGCTTCCTGTTGGATATGATGCAAGTTTTTGTGCTATCCCCTCACTCCCCTTGTTAGACATCACATTCCCTCCAATATGGAGGCTTCTCAATGATTTGAGTTTAGAGAACTATTTGCCAGACAGTTTCCCCTCTCCACTGTTGCTATCCAACAGAATGGCACCTGGCAAACTGAGTAGCCAATGCAGAAAGAATAAAACATTATTTTTAGCTAATGTTTTCTAACACTTTACTGAGTGATCAGTTAGAACTGGAATGTACAAATAAGAAAAGTTGAATGTCACAGAAAATCTTTAATGAAAATAAAATTATAATTACTTAATATTGATTTTGAAATAGCTACGCAAACTATAATCTGCCCACATTTCAGTGTTGATGGATCAGAAACTATTAATCACTTATTATGACCTTATAAATATCAGGATCTCAGGCAGAGCATAATATTTTTAAGGATGTGTTAAAGTCATATTACTGGGCAATATTTGAAATGCTTCCTCTTCTAGATAATTTCCATTGATGTTGTTAAAATGTCTCTAACATAATGATGGGATGCACTGAATTACTGATAGCTTCTTGTCTGTTTTGTTGCGTAATAGCAGTGGATGCCATTAAAACTCAGTATCATTATAACCACAACATTTAAGCAATTAAGATAGTTTCTGCATGCATTGAACACTGAACAACACAGCACAGGAACAGACCCTTCAGCCCACAATGTCTGTGCTCAACATGGCACCAACTTAAACTAATTTCCTCTGCCAGCATATGATCCATATCCTTCCATTCTTTGCATATTTGTATACCTATCTAAAATCATTTTTGATGTAATTCTTCTATCTGCTCCCACCACCATCCTTGGCAGCATGTTTTAGACTTCCCACCACTCTTTGTGTAACAAAACAAAATCTCTTAAAAATGCTGCCCTTCTCATCTTGAATCGATGCCCAAAGGTTTTTGACACTTCCACCGTGGTTAAATGGGTCTCACTGTCTACCATATCTATGCCTTTCATAATTTCATATACTTCTATCTGTTCTCCCCATAATCTCCAATGCTGCATAGAAAACAATCCAAGTTTATCCAGCCTCTCCTTATAACTAATACCCTATTCTGTGAGCACCCTGGGAAACCTCTTCAGCAACCTTTGCAATCTTCCTGTAATGTGGCAACTAGAACTGTACACAATACTCCAAATACGGCCTAACCCAAAGTTTTATAAAGCTACAATGTGACTTCCTGACTCTTATAGTCAATGCTCCAGCTGACGAAGGCAAACATACCTTGTGATCTTCTTTACCACTTTATTTACTTAGGTTACCTCTTTCTGGGAGTTATGGACTTGGATCCCAAGATCCTGCGGTACATCAATTCTGTTAAGGGTCTTGAACTGTTTACTTTCCCTTTACATTTGACCTTGCAGCATCGCACTTGGCTAGATCAATTTCAGTCATTCCACCATCCATGTTTTTGGTTTGAAGTCAGTGACTTTTGTTTTGTAGGCAAAAATGTGCTGGTACATATATCAATTAAAAAAAAAAAAGCTTTATTTAATCAACAATTTTCCATCAATATACCACCACTTTTGGTGTGTGATCAACCGATTTAATGAACTAATAATTGAAGAATATAAAATCAGCACATGTTAAAAATTAAATATCTTAAAATAACAAAACACTAAGAAACTTACCAGACTTTCTTTGCTAGAAGATTCCAAATTTTGTCCAAGTTATCGTCAAAGGCAATCTCCCAACTCTGGGCCTTACTGTCAATGCCCAATGATTAAATACTGATGTTGATTTTCACAGACTTTGATATAAAAATTCACAGGACGTTATTGTCTGCTGTACATTGAACAATTATTGAGTTCTACTCTACCACCAAAAGCTGTTTCAGGGCCTAACCACCTAATTTGATTAATACATTTTTTTTCCTTTCATAAACTTTTTGTAATAAAACGGATAATGTAAGATTGACCATACCAAAATGACCATACCAAAATTTCATTTTTAACAAGACGATCATAACTTCACAAAAAAGCACTGTCTGAATCTGATCTACATCCCACTGTATCCTTTGCAGCCGTCTGCAGTCTGCACTCCACCAAGTCTGCAATCCACCAATTCTGCTATCATCTGCAAACTTACTAACCATCCTATCTACATTTTCTTCCGTAATTATATGTATGTATCTAATGTGGCGTCAAGGATTATGCTGAGTTCAGCGGTACTTTTGTGATAGGTTTTATTTATAGTGAGTACAAATTCCAGGACGACATAGAGATGCTGTCCCTTAATATCAGGGCATATACGTAGAGGTACTTTTGATCTCGGGCTTGTCCTGGCAGCTCAGTCCTGGTCTTGAAGGAGGAGGTGTGATGATCTTGGGCTTCTCCCTGCCCTTGACACAAAAGAAGGCAATGGCGGTCTCAGGCTTACCCAGGTGGCTCAGATTTGGACTTGAAGAGGCAGCCCTGGCAGTCTCAGGCTTAACCTGGCAGCTCACTCTTTGCCTCTGTGTGCGGGCACAGTCCCTTGTTGTGTGTGAACAGATAAGAGGCACTGCAGTCTCATGCTTGCCCCAGTCATTCAGATGGTGATTGTGGAGGCACTGACTGTCTAGAACTTCTTCCCAGCTGCATAGTCTTGACCACACGGTGGCGCTGGTTATCTTAGGTTAGTCCAGTGGCTCAGTCTTCCTCAAACCTGCAACAGGGAATGGAGTTAGCAGCGAGGCGCCCCACATCCTTTCTCCTCCTTTCTTGGTTCTTCTTCTTCTTTATCCTTTCTCCTTCTTTCTCCTCTATTCTTCTTTCTCCCCTGATTATTCTTCTCCTCATTCACTGGAATGTCTGGGTTTTATCAGGCGTAAGCTGATGTTCTAATTGGACCCAGCTGTTATTAATAATACTGAGAAATGGCCTTTCCTGACCTGTGAGCCAGAGATTGGGATCAGAGCGAGGAGGCGCTATCGCATTCTGTGCGTGCGTGTGTTTCTGTCGTTTTGTGTTATCCAAAGGCTCACAAGTGACAGAATTCACATCATTTGATTGGTTCCTACAAAATTGATTCACATAATAATCTGTTTCCTTTTAGTTTGAAGAAGATATATTGGATATCTGTCTTAAATTATTAGACAACAGCCCTAAGCATCTGAAGAATCCAGCAAAGGATTACATGCGTAGATTTGATCCTGTTTATATTTGCAGGACTGTGTCCGCCATGGTAAGAGCAAGAATGTTAAAAGATTGTAAATTTGTTGGTTGGTTTTGCTTTAATTATGATTTGTCAACAAGTCTGGGCCTCTTCTTGTGTCCTTTTAAATTTCATTTTAAGCCCATATTGCTTGTAAATTCACATCACATTAACAAAATACATGGCTGTTAATGTGAAGAACAATGACCTAGAGGGCAACAGACAGAGTGCTGGGCGGAGTGAGGGGTGACGGTGTGTGTGTGTGTCTCGTTTACAATGGGCTGGAGAACATAAAGAGTCCAAAAGAAAGTTGAGTAAAATGCAAAGAAACTGGTGGAAGCACAACATCTATACTGAACTCTGCCATTGAGGAGATTCCGAGGCAGTCAGAGAAGAAGATTTAAGAATGCGTTCAAAAACTCATTGAAGAAATTCAAGTTCCCCACTGATTTTGAGGAAGGCCAATCTCAATCTTGAATTCACCCAATAACCAAACATTCATGGTATCCTGAGGAAGAGACTTCCAAAGATTTACACGGTTCTTGCTGGGCTGACTCATGATACATAACAAATTAGCACAAAGGTACAGCAAACCATTAGGAATATGAATAGTAAATTGTTTGTTATTGTAAAGAGATTAGAATGTAAATTTCAGGAAACTTTGGCAAAATTGTGCAGGTCTTTAGTGAGACCACACCTCAAGAACTGTGCAATTTTGAACATTTAATATCTGAGTAAAGATGTATTATCTATTAAATTAATCTACCTTAGATTCTTGAGATTAACCTTGTTGAGTAAAATTGGCCCATAGCCATTGAATTTTGGATGATGGAGAGATGGCCCCATTGAGACATCAAGGATTCTGAGAGGGATTGGTGGTGTAGATATTGAAAGGCCAATTCCTCAGACTCAATGTTCTGGAGCAATGGAGCATAGCTCAGCTGGGCAGGGGTCTTTGAGGATTGAGATGAAGAAGCATCCCTTTATTCATGGCATTGAAAATCTTTGACCCTCTCAGTCAGAGAATTATCGTTGAGAAAATTGAAGACTGAGATTGAGGTACATTTGTACACTAAAATAGTTGACTGAAATAGGGACTTGTGGCACTGGAACAATTATGATCATGCTGAACAGTAGTGCATGTTTATGACCTACTATTATTTATTAAGATTTTATGGCTTTGAGTTCTTTCATATCCCTTGTGATTTTCCTGGTTGATTGTAACTGGAATTATTTATCATGAAAACAGATAAAACGATCTTAAAGCACACTGAGCAACTAAAGTGCTCTTTGGTGGAATTATTTTTAGTACAGCTGACAAAGGTCAATGCAACGGGAAAATGGGAGATGCTTGCAATAGCTCAATTCATAAAATGGTTAGAGCTTATGCAATAGACTTTACTGTCCATTGTTGTATTTGTCAACTTTGCAAGACTGTCAACACTATAATACCCTTACAGGTGAATTGTAATGATGACAATGGAATACTTTTTGGCAAATGGGATGATCCTTATACCGATGGAGTCTATCCAGGGAAATGGAATGGAAGTGTTGCCATTCTTCGTCAGTGGAACAACAATAATTATCAACCAGTTTGCTATGGACAGTGTTGGGTCTTTGCAGCTGTGGCCTGCACAGGTACTGGGCTTCAATTATTACACAATTATAAAGTATTTTCCTGGATATTTGGAGTGCATTTTCATGATATGTGAATTCTATGTAGAAAATATTTAAAATTAAATTGAAACGTTGTTATTTCTATGCTTTTATATTCTATGAGAAATATTTATTTCTTTATTGCATTTTACAAGGCATTTAGTTGAAATTGACAAGATAAATTACAAGCATTTTACTGGTGCTTGTGATTTACCCTGTCAATTGCAACTAACATTTGCTTGTATTTGGCATTTCGTCCCAGTTTTTTTTGTTGTTGTTGCCATTTTCTCTTCTTTCATAGCAATAACTACTTATTGCTCGTATCTGCATAAGGTTGTTTATATAAACTATGCTTGCTTTGTGTGTTTTGGACCTTTAACAGGCAAAATATATAGACTGATGCACACGGAGACACAGAGAGCTTTTCAAGGTCCATCTCTAGAACATCCTACTCTCACTATGACTGCTGTCTGTTCAACTGCTGCCCAATGTAAGCTTGTGGAACAGCAGCTGATCTTCCCTTTCAACACATTGTAATGCTCAGGATGCTACATTGAATTTAACAATTTCAGATAAGCACCTGTTTGCTTCAGTGATGATGCAGTGTCATCCAGCTGTAACTTTAATTAATTTTCTCTTGAAGGTAGACACAAAATACTGGAGTAACTCAGTGGGACAGGCAGAATCCCTGGAGAGAAGGAATGGGTGATGTTTCGGGTTGAGACCCTGCTTCAGACTGACGACCCAAAACATCACCTATTCCTTCTCTCCAGAGATGCTGCATGTCCTGCTGATTTACTCCTGCATTTTGTGTCTACCCTCAATTTAAACCAGCATCTGCAGTTTCTTCCTACTCGTTTTCCCTCATTCAGCATCTGCTGACTGATCTGCTGGATGTTTCCAGCATTCTGTCTTGTCTCAGATATTCAGTAATTACTTTGTTCTGATTGTCGTGGTTCCAACATCTTTTGTTTGTTTTGGTTCTCTGACTGTTAGCACTGCTGGTCAAGAAAAAAAACGTACATTTCACCAATCTTTCCACCACCACACACAAGAAGCACAAGACAGACACCATTGTATGCAGATGCCGAGATGTGTGTTCAGCTCTGGCTGAGCAACTTCTAATTTGGTGTGTACACTCAATAAGAAGAAGCACCAAAGTTAATGTTTCTGGACAACCTTGTCTTTTTCCTGCAACATATAATATATTTGTCATCTTAGTTTTCCAGTTCTGATGAAGGATGATTGAGCTGAATTGTTAACTCTGTTTGGCTCTTCACAAATCTCCAGCACTTTTTGTTATTGTTTAGGATTGGCTTGTTGTTTGGTTTGATACATATTTAAGCTTGGCTCCCTTTTATTCATGCTTTGCGTTTTTAAACATATTTTCACATTGTTCTGGAAGTTATGTTAAACACAGTTGGATGCTAAAGAGAATTTTTCCAACCTACCTTCAGCTCTCAGAAGAACCTTAACCTCTAATAAAGTCCATTGCAGAGACAAGAAGCACAGAACTTATACAAAATATGTGCCATTTGTTAAGGATCCTTTGCATCTCTGCAAACTTGGATAAACATTCAAGGAGCTGATGGCCTTACAATGAAAAAAAAAGTTCAAAATTAATACATTACAGACTGGAGTCTATATCTACAATGGACATCAGAAAAATGCAGTCAATATGATCTAATTGAAGGTTACACAGAAAAGCTGGAGAAACTCAGCGGGTGCAGCAGCATCTATGGAGCGAAGGAAATAGGCAACGTTTCGGGCCGAAACCCTTCTTCAGACTGATCTAATTGAATTTTAGCAGTTTTATTATACTTCAGACTGGCCAACTCCTATTCTAACTATTGCAAAACCTAGCTCCCTTAATTAATGGCTCCAGTCTTTCTGCAAATGTGTTATTGCCAATTGTTCCAACAAACATATGTGTCACCATAGTTTCTGTGCAGAGTTTTGCTGCATTAAATCAGCCCCGAAGTTTCTGAAGTGAGAAACATAACCCTGAATCATAAAACGTTTTTGTAAGATTTATCTCGAAATATAATTCCAAATTACTGACTGCCTTTCAGAGGATTCCTGGTCTATAATGGTTGTAATTAGAAATACTTTACTCATATTTGTTCTTCTTAGTTTTGAGGTGTTTAGGAATTCCTACCCGTGTGGTTACAAACTTTGAGTCTGCTCATGACACCAATGGGAATTTAACGATTGATAATGAATACGATGATGAAGGGATGGATCTGGAAAGATCAACGGATAGCATTTGGTGAGTTACAAGTGAACATAATCTTTCAATGTATCATGCTCTTCAATGTATATCTGTTTGGAAATTGGATTTCCACTGTTTAATTTGTGCTGAAAGATTGCGTGAAGTGTTCGTGCAAAATTATGCTCCCTTCAAAAATTGTCCAACCACATTAGGATGACTAATACCCCAAAAAGAATCACGTAAACATAGTGTGTACCTTTGCCAATGTCCAATTAATTCATGGAATGTTAGTGTAGCTATAATTACTGCCCACCAGCAGTTAGGGAGTGTCATCCACTATAAAAGATGCACCGCTCTTGGCAGCGCAGTGAATTTGGGCTGTTGCGGTGGGGAGAGAGAAGCCTTAGGGGAGTGGTGGACAGAGGTGCAGCTCCAGTTAAATGTGGTAGGAGGGAGTCCCTGCATACTGAGGGGGCAGGACACCCACCGGGACCAAAGTAAGAAGATCCAACCAGGACACGTTTCCTCCAGAGGTGAATAATCCCACACAATAGCACATAACCAAATAACGTTGATGACCCTTCAATGCCAAGGTGATCTATACATTACCCATATTAGTGCGGTCTTAAAAATGAACACTTAGACATAAATGTAGATACACACATGAAAGGTGTTTTTGTATCAACACCTATTGTGTGTCTACCCTTATCTAAATCACCCTCCACTCTCACTGCACCATTGACATTCTATTCCCCTGATCCCCCACGTAGGTATGAACCGTACAGTTGCATGACTGTAAAAACGTTATCTTTCAACTCGTCAATTTGGGCTAAACCATTGAGGAACAATGCGTAGAAAGGGGTCCCCCTTAATGCAGCAACTCATTAAACCAGAACCAGAAGTCCGTGTTAGCTATTACAGCTTGCTCTGACCCCCTCCTTATTTTATATTATTTAAATCACTTCACTGACAATTTGGCTGATGCAACGCATCTCCTTCACCCACCCATTAAACTTTGATGGTACCATCAATCTGGTCTTTTGCCGTAAGTCTGTGGAACTGGTTCCTTTTTAGTGAATTAGTTTATTGCATTCTCAAGGGTGTTGCAATCTTGCACAAGGCCTGGTGTAGGCCTCGCCAATGTGGTGGTTTGTTGCAAAGTAGGTGTGATGGAAGGGCTGGGAACAGAGTATCTATGCATCTCTATCGTGCAAGAGCAATGATTTTCAAACTGGGGTGTGGGGAGTCAGTTTACCCCACGGCAGAAGGGGGAGGAGGTGTACAGTTTGATAACCACAAGGAAAAAGGATCTCCTGTGGCGTTCTTTGTTGCATCTTGGTGGAACCAGTCTGTTGCTGAAAGTGCTCCTCAGGTTAACCAGTGTTTCATGGAGGGGATTAGCTGTATTGTCCAAGATGTTCCACGATTTGAGGAGCATCCTCCCCTCCAAGACCATCTCCAGTGAATCCAACTCCACCTACAAGATGGAGCAAGCCTTCCTGATGCGCTTGTTAATTTTGTTGCCATCCGCGGCCTTCACCCTGCTGTCCCAGCACATGAAAGTGAAGAAGATGGCACTGGCCATCTTGATGCATCCCTTCATAAAATCTCCCATTCATCTGTCACTATAGTTTCTTGGACAGTACATTCACCCACACCTAATCATCCCAGAGTGCTCATGCAACTGGTCCTGGCCACAGTCTTCTGGTGGTTCATTTGCACCAAGAGCGTCTTGTGGATCATCAAATACATTTGCATGAAGTGAAAGGGAACAGTCTTCCATCGGGTGGAGTGCAGCAATGTAAGGAACATCATGATGTAGATCTAGAGCATTGAAACCCACATGGTTATCTAACAGGAAAGATAGATACCTGCGTATGTCATTTTACAGACAAATGTAATTGTTTCTCCATTTATGTATTGTTTGATTTTACTTTATATTAAATATCATGAATCTTGCAAAGTTCCGATTTGTTCTCATCTTTGGTACAAACATCAGTGTGCAAAGATAAGTTGCAAGAGTATGTCACTTGTTGCTCTTTTTGCTAACACCACGATGCCTCACCTTGTAAATGTTTTAATGACATTTATTTCATGTCAATACATGTCAAACAAGGCCAGGGTTACCAATAGATGGTGTTTAACTCTATTCCATTAAAAGTTATTGCCTCACTGCTGTGAACTATGGAAATAACGACCAATGTCATAACTTCCATTTTATTCCAACAACAACTGTATATGGCCTCTAGTTCAAAAATTTGAGTCCTGTCTTATGATTTTTTTTTCATGCATGATCGACTCGTGTTCGTAACTGGTAATCTCCTATAACAGTGGGGAAAATGTGGCAAATTGGATGGAGAAAAACAATGTTTTATTTGTATTACCCATTCTCTAGGATCCACCCCGCCACCAATACTTAATAATAATAATAATAATAATAATAATACATTTTATTTATGGGCGCCTTTCAAGACTCTCAAGGACACCTTACAAAATTTAGTAGACAGAATACAAAACATGTAAGCAAAATGAAACAAAACAAAAAATAACAACAAAAAATAAAAAGTAAATAGTAAAGGCATCAACAAGACACAATTCAAAGAGAGAGCAGCGGCAGCTAATCGCGCCAGCGTTCACTCTCCCTTCCGGCAGCCATCTTGGAAACGGAACAATAAGGATCTTTAAAATAGAAACATCCCCACACAATGGTTACCATTATGAGGGAAGGCACAATGTCCAGTCCCCATCCCCAGTTCACCCATAGTCGGGCCAATTGAGGCCTTCACATTTGCCTCTACGGAGGCCCGATGTTCCAGGCCGTTCTCGCCAGGAGATGGTGCTCTGGCGTCGGGAGAGTCCTCTCAGCGGCTAGGGACACCTGGAACAGCCGCTTCCTTACCGGAGACCGCAGCTTCTGAAGCCGACAAGGCCGCGACGGTTGGAGCTCCACCACTGGCGATCTCATCGGGAGATCCCAGGCTCCAGATGTTGAAGTCAGCGCCACCGCCCGCAGCTGCCCGCTCCGCAGACCCGCAGCTCCGCGATGTTTTTATCGGCGGTCTTCAGCTCACCGGAGCACCAGCGCGGCGACCCAGGCAAGGCATCGCCCGCTCCACTTCGCGATAGCGCTCCAGCGCTGTGCCGCCGCCGAAGCCGAGGTGCTTGGTGGTCCCCTCGGGAAAACGCCGTTCCAGGCCCGCTGGTAGGCCGCGAGGACGGGTCGACGGTGCAGCCCGGAGAAAAGCTGCGTCTCCGACCAGGTAGGGACCTAGAAAGTAGTTTCCCTCTCCCCCCCCCCTTCCCCCCCACATAAAAAAAAAGTCTAGACTTCCTAAAAACAAACACTGAAACTCACTAAAAATTAAAGAAAAGAGTGAAAAAGACGGACAGCTGCTAGCTAGCAGTCGTGCCCCAAGATGGCGCCCCCTTCGACTTATGAGATTGAAAGAGACTCCACCAAATGCAAGAACGTTCACCCTCTCTCCTTATGTCTAATTTGACAGTCCAACTAAACCGTTCCAGATGGGGTAAAGTTATCATGGCTCATACTCAACGTATTTTTAACAATTTGTTAAACCCAGCACTCTTCCATTTTACTAGGAACATTTTGCACTCATGCTGTTCTTTTTAATTTCATATTTTGCTGAACCTAGCACATATATAGGAGATCTGGCCTATCCACAAAAATTGAACATATGATAATTAATAGATATAAGCCTTTCTGAAGTGCATCATCTTGCCCATTTTGTTGCTATCGAGCCCTTAAATTAGTCATCTGATGTCTTCTTCGTCAGTAAAAGAAAGGTCTCTGTTTTGTTCAATGTTCAGCTTTTTTTTAATCCCAGCCTGGTTCACCTAAATTCACGTAAGCACTTCAAAACGAGTTTCACATAAATAGCTACCCTGGCATTATGATTTCCAGTAAATTACTAAACAGGTTCTGACTTGACAAAGGCAGGTCTATAAGGCTCCAAAGCCACACTCAGCAAAATCAATAACCCCACTCTCACCATCGACGGCACCACTGTCTCCCCATCTCCCCAGGCCCGCAACCTTGGCGTGATCTTTGATTCCACCCTCTCCCTTGAGCCTCACATCTGCCATGTCATTAAAACCTCCTTCTTTCGTCTCCGCAACATCGCCAAAATCAGACCCTCTCTCACACCGCCCGCTGCTGAAAGGCTCAACCATGCCTTCATCTCCTCCCGACTGGACGATTGCAACTCACTTCTCCTTGGCATCAGCTCCACCTACATCAACTGACTCCAACTGGTCCAGAATGCAGCCACCCGACTCATCACCCACACCAAATCCTGGCATCACATCACTCCAGTCCTCAAACAACTTCACTGGCTTCCCATCTCCCACCGGATCACCTACAAAATCCTGATCCTCACCTACAAAGCCCTCCACCATCTCTTCCCCACATATCTCACTGACCTCCTCTCCCCCTACCAACCCTCACGGTCCCTCAGATCCACTTCTGCCGGTCTCCTCTCCATCCACAAGTCCAACCTCCGCAGTTTAGGGGACAGAGCCTTCTCCAGGGCAGCTCCCAGGCTCTGGCTCCCTCCCCCAACTAATCCGCAATTCCGTGTCTCTCACCATCTTCCAGTCCCGCCTCAAGACCCATCTCTTCACCTCTGCCTATCCTTAGCCCCACGTTCCCCTCCCTTTTCATCTGTGCATTAATTGTTGTGTGGTTGTGTCATCTGGTTGTGTGAGCAATGTAGGCAGCCGTTGATGTTACAGGAGGGAGATGAAGGAGCTTGTGGATGCTTTTGACAAACGTGGCACTGACTAGTAAAGAATAACCCCCATGATCAACAACCAGCTGTATATTTAAAGAGCAGAAAAGTTCTCTGCTCTTAATTAGAACTTAGATAGGTACATGATTACAGTTCATGGCAGCTTGCAATCCTGGGGAGCCAGCAACACTTGCGAATGCCAGAGTTTAACATCCCACTCTCTCTTGAATAAAAAGCAAAGCAAATTATTCTCCCATGAATCGAGAACAACAGTGACTTCTCCAATTCTGCAGAGAAAGGCAAATTGAGAAATATGGCTTGGTTATGCTGATAGCCAGGAAATTGAGTCACAATGGTCTTAACCTCAACACAGAAGGCAGTCCAAACATGAGACTGTGGCCACAAGCCATTGAATGCCACATGTCTCCATGATGACAGATCTCGAAAGTGTGAGCCTATGAGCAAGATAGTTTTCAGATAGGGTGCAGTAGGTTGTGGTGTCTATGATTCTGTAGGAATAAGCTTGCCATGAAATTACTGTGTCCAAGCCTGTTATGAATAACCGGCTAAGTCTATCCTGTAGTCCCTGGTAATGCGTCGGAAAGAACTGCAGTTGCTGGTTTAAACCGAAGATAGACACAAAATGCTGGAGTAACTCAGCGGGACGGGCAGCATCTTGGGATAGAAGGAATGGGTAACGTTTTGGGTCGAGACCCTTCTTCAGAATGGGAGAATCATGAATCAGCCCCAAGTAATGTATTGCTTTGCTGTTAGGATATTACCTATTACCTATTACTATGGAATGAGTAACCCAGGAGTAAGTGCTGGGAAAACATTTGCTGTCAATTGCAATACAGTCTGTGGGCTTTGGGAGCTTCAATCAGTTCAGAGGCTGCTACATTGGATTATCCAATATTAGTGGGAGCAGCAAGAATGCATGCAATGTGCTTCAGATTCTAATGAGATTGTTCATCAATGGTGACAGAGTAGAGCCTTGAGCTTCCGTTGATGTCAACCGATGTGTTGGACCTAATGTTGTGCCAGAGTTTAAGATCCTACCCTCTCTTGACACTTGGATTTTGACCCTCCCAACATTTGGAAAGGTTCAGAGATGTTGATATGTATCATGACCTGAAATACTCCATCTAGTTTTTAATTGCCATAGAGTCACTGTGCCATACTGCAACGAAATAGGCCTTTCAGCCCAACTTGTCTATGCTGACTGTGGTACCTATCGGAGCTAGACCCATTTGAAAGTTCATAAATTTCATGTTGTAAATATGTCAAAAATTGATCAGCCCACGTTCTATTTAGTTCCTCAGTATAATTTGAAATTTGATTTTTTTTTAAATGGAATTTAACTATTTGAGAATCTGTTTACTCTGCATATGTCTGCTCCTACACTTTTAGGAATTTTCATGTCTGGATAGAATCTTGGATGGCTCGATTTGATTTGAGACGTGGCAATGATGGCTGGCAGGTACTCGATCCAACACCACAAGAGAAAAGTGAAGGTAAGCAAACAATAGATAATAAGGTCTAATTTGCACATTTAATATTTGAATAACAAGTGTAGGTTGTGAGATAATGAGGATTTAATCAATGGTCATATTTTGAACGAGCAGGAAATATCTGATTGTCATTTGAATTTCTAACTCCTAATAGATACATTTCTATGCAAAAGTATGTAATTATTAACATATACAAATCTTTTAATTTTGCTATTGCCCTGAATAAGAAAGTCAGAGAAAAATATCCAGAGATATGATTGAAATAAAATATCACCACAATTGCTGAAGAGTAAACATGCTGTTAGGTTCAAATCACATTTAGATTTCTTTAGAGAGACGTTGTCATTTCTTTTGGTAGGAGTGTACTGCTGTGGCCCAGCGCCAGTCAAAGCAATCAAAGAGGGAGAGATCGATATGCGCTATGACGTTCCCTTTATATATGCTGAAGTGAATGCAGATTGTGTGACTTGGATGTGTCCTGAAAAAGGAAAAAGGATAAAGATTGACTCTGACACCAAACACGTTGGTCAAAAGATCAGCACCAAGTGTGTTGGCAGTGATGAGCGTGAAGATATCACAGACAATTATAAGCATCCAGAAGGTACATTTATTATTATTTTTGATTATCATTGACAATTGCACTTCGATAAATGGTAATGTCTTCCCGCGGCACGGTAGCACAGCGCTAGAGTTGCTGACTTACAACCCCAGGGACCCGGGTTCGATCCTGACTACGGGTGCTCTCTGTATGGAGATTGTACAGGAAGTACAATCACTGTGACCTGCGTTGGTTTTCTCGAGGAGCACCAGTTTCCTCCCACACTCCAAAGACGTACAGGTTTGTAGGTTAATTAGCTTGGTAAAATTGTAAATTGTCCCTAGTGTGTGTAAGATAGTGTTGGTGTGCGGAGATCGCTGGTCGGTGTGGACTTGGTCGGCCGAAGGGCCTGTTTCCGCACTGTATCTAAACTAAACTCTGACAAATTGAATGAAATTACATAACTAGGCCGAAGTCTGCATGGTTTTGTGAAGGGAAGATCTTGCCTGCGTATCTGCTGGAGTTCTTTGAGGAAGTTAATAGCAGGACAGAGGGGAGGCTGTAGATGTTGTTTACCTAGATTTTCAGAAGATCTTTAATAAGGTGCTGCATGTCAGGCTGCTAGGGAAGATGAGAGTCCATGGTATTAAACGGAAGAGACTAGCATGGATAGATAACAGGTTGGCTGGATGGCATAAGGCAGAGTTGCAATAAAAGGTGCTTTTTCAGGTTGGCTGCCAGTGAATAGTGGAGCTCCACGAGGGTCGAGGTTGGAGCCACTTCTCTTCATGTTGTATGTTAATGTTTTGGATAAGAGGATTGACGGCTTTGTAGCCGAGATTGCAGATGATAGGTATTACATAAACTGTGATAGGAACAAATCACCTCGGATCCCAACATTAGCCACCTTTGATTCCACAAAATCAGAGGAGATGTAAGTAACTTCAATCCTAAGGGGCTGCTTAAGAGGAGGAGAAAAAGGTGTTCCCACAATGCTCTTGGAACTGCCGATGTAATTCTAAGGCAGTATTGTATAGTAGTTGGAGAGGAAACTGAAGCTATTAATGTTTCCTTGCATCCGCTGCCCTTGTTTATCTTGCCGGGAGGAGTTGTGGGTTAGGGAGGTACTGTTTGATATCTGCATCTCAGTCAGCGAGGAACTGCAGTGCAAGTGGTAGATTGCCAACAGTGCTGCCACTGTGCTTCAGTGTTGAAGACGTGAGAATGAATGTTAGGATGGTGCATGAGATTCTAACATGTGTGCTGCTTTGCCTCCGGTGACATGTAGAAACAAAGAACTGCAGATGCTGGTTTATATCAAACAAAGTGCTGGAGTAACTCAACGAGTCTGGGTTACGTTTTGGGTTGGGACCTTTCTTCAGACTAAATGTTGGTGGTGGGAAGGGGGGGGGAGAGGTGAGAAGCTGGTCTATTCTCACCACCACTCTTCACCTCCTCCCTCCCTCTCACCTGCCCCCCTCACTCCCTAATTTGAAGAAGGGTCCCATCCCGAACCATCACCCATCCTTTTTCTCCAGAGATGCTGCCTGACCCGCTGAGTTACTCCAGCACTTTGTGCCAGGTAATGTATGGCAACTTCTGCCTGAATGTCATCCTACAGTGTTGTATCTGATCCCTTGTGGTACTATTGATCACTTATTATTAATTAGTGTTGATAACCCAAGTTCTATGTCATAGATTAGAATAGAATTTGTCTATATCATACCAACCCAAACACATTTGTTTTAAGGCTCTTCTCTGGAAAGATATGCCTTTAAAACGGCCGATAAAAGAAGGCTCCCTCAGAAGCCAAAGAAACAACTTGACGTGTATTTGAAGGCTGATGGTCCAAATTACAATGGAGCCAATATTAAAGTGTCTGCTATCATTTCCAACAAGAATTCAATGACAAAAAATTGTACACTCAAATTTTGTGCAATGAAAAAGAAATACAATAGCCGCTCCAAACGGAAATTTATAAAGAAGTATCAGGAAGAGATCACCATCCGTCCTGGTGAAGGTAAGAATGCATTTACGATGTATTGACTTTTGAACCAAAAAAGTTATTACCTACAATTGTAATAGATTATTAATCAAGGTTAGGTTACATTTTCCTAGAGAGATACATTGTGGAAACGGGCCCTTCAGCCCAACTTGCCCACACTGGCCAACACATCCCAGCTACACTAGTCCCACCTGCCCGCGTTGGGTCCATATCTCTCCAAACTTGTCCCATCAATGTACCTGTCTAACTGTTTCATAAATGTTGGGATAGTCCCTGCCTCAACTACCTCCTCTGGCAGCTTGTTCCATACACCCAGCATCCCCTTGTAAAATTCAGTGTCAGTATATGTAAGAAGAAACTGCAGATGTTGGTTTAACAATATATCTGATTGTAATGCTTGGCATACCAAGTTGTGTAAATGAGCAAGCTGCTGAAATAAATGTGTACACTAATAATGGACAAAACTTTGCTCGTTAAATCATCATAACTTGTTAATCAATATGATGGACAACGTAAGTATGATGAAATATTTAGTGTTTCAATGATTCCTTTTCCAACATAAACATTGGAACAAGTTTCTATAAATTAAATAGAATTTGTTCATTGAAAACAGACAAATCATTTGCTTCTTCTAGGAATGTGATATGGTTAAATTTAAGAACAGATTATTTAATACGTGCATTGACATTCCAGATACAACAGTGGAACTGGAACTAACCTATGCAGAGTATGGGGAGTGTCTTGACAAGTATAATCTGATCCGGCTGACTGCTCTTATAATTGATGGAAAGACAAAAGAAAGTGCATTCACCCTAAAGGATATCTCCTTGATCAATCCTAATATAAAAATCCAGGTATTGACAAGAAAGTTTAGGTATAACAACTGTTTGTACTGACATTAAGTTTTCCCCACATTAAATTTTTCTCCTTTCCTTTTAAGTCTACATTCAATAATTCGAGCAAAAACGGGTAAGTCAGTTTCATGTTGGTATGAATGAATATTCTCTTATTGAGGGAAATGCAATTTTGCAACCTGATCAAAAATGAAATTGTGGTCCCACTATCAAGCTGAGAATTGTGAACATTGTACTTTAACAGAAAGAAAGAGGTGTGAGCTTGCAGCTTGTGGACAAGGCTTGGTGTAGTTGTGGCCACAAGATTCAAGATTCAAGAGAGTTTATTGTCATGTGTCCCAGATAGGATAATTACATTCTTGCTTTGCTTCAGCACAACAGAATATAGTAGGCATAAATAAATCCAGAAAAGATCAGTGTGACCATATACCATTGAATATATACATAAATAAACAAATAAATAGATAAAGCTATTAATGTTCAGAGTTTTGTTTGAGTTGAGTTTAATAGCCTGATGGCTGTGGGGAGCAGCTATTCCTGAACCTGGATGTTGCAGATTTCAGGTTCCTGTATCTTCTACCTGAAGGCAGCGTGGAGATGAGTGTGTGGCCAGGATGGTTTGGATCCTTGATGATGCTGTCAGCCTTATTGAGGCAGCGATTGCGATAGATCCCCTCGATGGTAGGGAGGTCAGAGCCGATGATGGGCTGGGCAGTTTACAACTTTTTGTAGTCTTTTCTGCTCCTGGGCGCTCAAGTTGCTGAACCAAGCCATGATGCAACCGGTCAGCATGCTCTCTACTGTGCACCTGTAGATGTTCGAGAGAGGCCATCTTGACATACTGACTCTCTGTAATCTTCTCAGGAAGTAGAGGTGCTGATGTGCTTTCTTTATAATTGCATCAGTGTTCTCAGACCAGAAGCGATCTTCAGAGATATGCACGCCCAGGAATTTGAAGCTCTTGACCCTCTCCACCATCATTGACCCTCTCCACCGTTGATATAAACGACAGATCTCAATGGGCTAAAATATCTCCTGTAAATGTGGGTATTGAAATAAAATAATTAGTTGTGTGATAGTTATTTGATTTCTTCCCATTTCCAGGTGCATGCTCAGGAGCAGTTCTGAGTGGAGGAATTTGGAGTATAAATGACCTGATATTGTGGATATTCTTAAGAAGTTACTTGTTTCTGCAGGTATTGGGAACAGCTGTAATGTCCAAGAAGCTGACTGTCCGAATCAATTTTGAGAACCTTCTACCTGTGGAACTGAACAATGGTGTCTTCACACTAGAGGGAGCAGGTCTGATCGATGGTCAGATGGAAATCGGGTAAGCAAGAATATCGAAAATGAACAGCACAGGTCGGACAAATTAACATGCCTTTGGTGCTCAATATGTATGCAATAAGTTGATTGTAAGAACATCATAAACATTGAACAAGTTGGGACCAAAACTCCATTTAACATTTTTCAGCCTGGAAATTTATAGTTCCTGTAACTAGATTATATAATTAAGGATAAGCAAATGAATGAAAAGTATTCAGTGCAGCTGGTAATTAGACAAGGAGGAAGATTCCAGGGATGATTCATTGGAAAATTATTTTGGAAAGAGAAGTGTGTATACGAATTAAATTATAATTTCTTTTTTTCCCCCTAATTTTTACCTCTTTTCAGGATTGGGAAGATAAATCCTGGGGAAGTGATTGCAAAGGAGATCTCATTTATTCCCAGCAAAAGGGGGCTGAAGAAATTAACTGTTGATTTTGACTGTGATAAACTGAAGGATGTAAAAGGATACCTAAATATTGATGTTCAAGAATGAGCAATATCATCCAAAAAGCTCCTGCTTCACTTATTACATGCAATATGAATTTGTTGAGGCATACGTTTAGTCACTTATTACATGCAATATGGATTTGTTGAGGCATACTTTTAGAATGTTAGATATTCATATTTTTTTAATATTGAAATTCAAGTCGTATTGCTTTTAGCTGGCACATTTTTTCTATTTTAGTTTTCTATTCATTGCAAGTTCATTATTTGTGTGGATTGTTGTAGATTAGATTGTATGCAGACACACCTGTCTGCATAATAAATCATTTATGATGGATTGTATTTCTTATTGTGTTCAAATTGTGCTTATACTAGTAATGACAAGATAATTACCATTGTGATACAAGAGGCACAAAACATCTGCTGGAAACTGTCCAACAAATTAAAATATTGAGCATTTAAAATTTGAAAGAGCTTCCATTTATAATTCAGTTCACTTTAATTGACAATGAAGAGGAAATAATTGCTCTTGCTTCATTTAGATGTGACCCATTTGTTGGTCAGTTACCGACAGTTGTTTGCAGAGCCTATGATGCTTTTGAAATTGGGGTACGTGCATCGATGACTACGTAGGAGTCTGCGCTGAATATTTTGTGTTATTTGCTAACAGCTATGTGGGGAATGAAAGTAAATACAATAAGTTAGCTGCTGGGTTAACTGGTGTTGTGTGCAGATTTTGCAAATAAATCATTTTACAGACGTTGTGGTGAGCATTTTTGTTTGGTTGCTTAGTAACTCAGTCATCTTTGAATTTGGAGATTCTAAACTACCAATCTGGAATTTCACAATATATCTGTTACCACTACTCAAACAATGCTTCCTCCTTCATTTATATTAACTGTGGACATGCAGGGCAACTGCTCAACAGACAAACATCAATGTTTAAGAGGGAACTGCAGATGCTGGAGAATCGAAGGTTACACAGAAAAGCTGGAGAAACTCAGCGGGTGCAGCAGCATCTATGGAGCTGTTTGTTTAATCATTGAATTGTAATATCTATTTTATGAATTCATTGGAATCAAAGTACTCAATACAGTGAAATTAATTGTGACATTACTTACATTTCTACTTTTTTTTTCAAGATATGATAAAATCCACCATTGATCGACCACAGAGGGCAGTGTAGGCCAAGTCACTGGATGGATTTAAGAGAGAGTTAGATAGCTCCAGGGTCTAGTGGAGTCAAGGGATATGGGGAGAAGGCAGGCACGGGTTATTGATAGGGGATGATCAGCCATGATCATAATGAATGGCGGTGCTGGCTCGAAGGGCTGAATGGCCTCCTCCTGCACCTATTTTCTATGTTACCATGATGGATCTTAGTGAATACAAGTGAAATGCACAGGAGCTTTTGAATACTTATATTGGTTTGGCTATTCTGGCTAACTATTGGTGTAAACATTATTATTGGTGGGATTTATGAAAGGTAAATCATGTCTGGTGAATCTTATAGAATTTTTCGAGGGTATAACTAGTAGAGTGGATAAGGGAGAACCAGTGGATGTGTTATATCTGGACTTTCAGAAGACTTTCGACAAGGCCCCACATAAGAGATTAGTATGCAATCTTAAAGCACATGGTATTGGGTGTTCAGTATTGATGTGGCTAGAGAACTGGCTGGAGACAGGAGACAGTAAACGGGTCCTTTTCACAATGGCAGGCAGTGACGAGTGGGGTACCGCAAGGCTCAGTGCTGGGACCCCAGCTATTTACAATATATATTAATAATTTTGGATGAGGGAATTGAATGCAACATATCCAAGTTTGCAGATGACACGAAGCTGGGGGGCAGTGTTAGCTGTGAGGAGAATGCTAGGAGGCTGCAAGGTGACTTGGATAGGTTGGGTGAGTGGGCAAATGCATGGCAGATGCAGTATAATGTGGATAAATGTGAGGTTATCCACTTTGGTGGCAATAGGAAAGTAGATTATTATCTGAATGGTGGCCGATTAGGAAAAGGGAGGATGAAAGGAGACCTGGGTGTCATGGTGCACCTGTCATTAAAAGTAGGCATGCAGGTGCAGCAGGCAGTGAAGAAAGTGAATAGTATGTTAGCATTCATAGCAAAAGGATTTGAGTATAGGAGCAGGGAGGTTCTACTGCAGTTGTACAGGGCCTTGGAGAGACCACACATGGAGTATTGTGTACAGTTTTGGTCTCCTAATCCGAGGAAAGACATTCTTGCCATAGAGGGAGTGCAGAGAATGTTCACCAGACTGATTCCTGGCATGGCAGGACTTTCATATGATGATAGACTGGATAGACTTGGCTTGTACTCGCTAGAAGATTGAGGATCTTATAGAAACTTACAAAATTCTTAAGGGGTTGGACAGGCTAGATGAAGGAAGATTGTTCCCAATGTTGGGGAAGTCCAGAACAAGGGGTCACAGTTTAAGGATAAGGGGGAAGTCTTTTAGGACCGAGATGAGAATATTTTTTTTCACACAGAGTGTGGTGAATCTATGGAATTCTCTGCCACAGGAAGTAGTTGAGGCCAGTTCATTGGCTATATTTAAGAGGGAATTAGATGTGGCACTTGTGGCTAAAGGGATCAGGGGGTATGGAGAGAAGGCAGGTACAGGATACTGAGTTGGATGATCAGCCATGATCATATTGATTGGCGGTGCAGGCTCGAAGGGCCGAATGGCCTATTCCTGCACCTATTTTCTATGTTTCTAAAACGCACATTTTGTGAAGCTAGTTTTCTCAGGTTCTACTCATTGTCTTAACTGCTGTTTTCAAAGAGTACATTGTGAAAAAAAACTACAACAGAACATGCTGAAAATCTATTGCAGGTCAGGCAGTGTCCGTGGAGAGAGAAATAGAGTTAACATGTCAAATCAATTTATTTTCATCAAGAATCTTTACAGCTGAGTATTTCCAGCGTTATCTGCTTTTATTTCAGTTTTCCAGCATCTGTAGTTTTTCGTTATGCTTTGTTGTGAATGGACATTGAATGCATTCTCCAAGTGAGGTCTCACTCAGCACACACATTGTAGAGGGATTATGTTGACCAAATAAACTCAAAATTAACTGTATAATGATATGATTTCTTAAAGCATCTTGGAAACATAATTCTAGTTGAAGTTGTAGGAAGTAGAAACTGCTCTAGCCCGATAGGTGGGATGGTTTGTCCCCAAATTACTTGCTATAATCAACTGCATTGCTAGATAATACTTTTAAACAGGTTTTGTATAATATTTCTCTGTTTCCATTGACTGTTCTTCGAAGTTATGGTCAAGTCAAGTGTTTTATTGTCATATGTCCCGGATGTGACAATGAAATTCTTACTTGCTGCAGCACAACAGAATATGTGTATATGTAAACACAGTACATTAACGGAGGAAGAGGAAAAAAAAGAAAAAGTTCAATAAATAACAAATGTAGTGCAATAATAATATAGTCTGTTAGGCTATTAGAAGTCACATGAAAATCACAAATGATAGCATTAGACCATTTGGCCCCTCAAGTCTACTCCGCCATTCAATCATGGCTGATCTATCTCTCCCCCCTAACCCCGTTCTCCTGCCTTCTCCCTATAACCTCTGACGTCCATAATAATCAAGAATCTATCTATCTCTGCCTTAAATATATCCACTGACTTTGCCTCCACAACCTTCTGTGGCAAAGAATTCCACAGATTCACCATCCCGTCTAAAGAAATTCCTCCTCATCTCCCTCCTTGATGCTATGACCTCTAGTCCTAGACTCTCCCATTAGTGAAAAATCCTATCGCTATATAATCTAACCTGAGTAAGATACAGTATCTGCTGCATCAGACGTCATCTATAATGTTTTGGGTGGTACAGTTCAGCCTAATGTTTGTCATCTCTTTGTGCTGGTTCAGGCTAAGCTAATGCGAAGCCACTACAAATGCTCCATTATTTTCCTTCTTCCATTTGTGAAGGAGTAATTGAAGCAGAGGTTTTATACGTCCATCCTGTCAATTATTTCCCTTATCCAAATAAATAGGTGTGGTCACTTCTCATTGTTCTAAAATTATTTGTGGAATGAAGATACCAGGTGCACTACACCTTCAGAGTGCCGACACAGCCTTGGCTAACTGGAAAGGAATGTTCAAAGACTAAGATCTCAAAACAAACACATAGTCAAAAATTCATAAGACAAATTCGGCCCGCCAAGTCTACTCCACCATTCAATCATGGCTCATCTATTTCTCTCTCCCAACCCCATTCTCCTGCCTTATCCCCACAACCCGTGTCACCCGGACTCATCAAGAATCTATCGATCTCTGCTTTAAAAATATCCATTGACTTGGCCTTCATAGCCTTCTGTGGCAAAGAATTCCACAGATTCACCACCATAGATTCATGGCCCATGGAACAGCAGTGATCCATTCCCTCCTGTGTGTTTCAGAGGTCCTATCAGTTTCCTGAAACAGCTACTGTACTCTGAGTTCCATCATGGAAACAAATTGGCAGGAGGTCCGTGAAAGGACTTTAATTACATTCTTCAAGTCTCCATGAAAAAAGTTCCATCCCCTCAAATTCTTTAGAATAGTTGGCCTGTTGTCAAACCAGTGTTGTCAAAATCAGGTCAATGTATATGACAAGATCTGCATGTTGTACCCCTGACCAGATACCTCCTCCCATCCCCTCACCTCTACCAATCCTCCAGAATTGAATTAAATAGCGACGGAGATTAGTAAGAATGCCACACCAGCACATTTGTTCAGTTAGATTCAAAAGCTTTTTCATATTTGTTTAAAAGATGGTCATGGTGCCCAAGCTTCACTGGTCTAGATATGTTAGGCAAGACTTCTGAATGCTCTAAATTATGTATCATGAATAGGTGGCCAGACATAAGCCTATTGAAGGGAGCATCATTGAGGGGTGGCACAGTGGCGCCAGGAGAGAGTTGCTGCCTTACAGTACTTGCAGAGACGGGCTCCTGGGTTCGATCCCAACTACTATGTGTGCTGTCTGTATGGAGTTTGTATGTTCTCCCCGCGACCGTCTGAGTTTTCTCTGAGATCTTCAGTTTCCTCCCACACTCCAAAGATCTATCGGTATGTAGGTTAATTGGCTTGGTGTATGTGTAAACGGGGATCGCTGGGCTAAATTAAACATAATGACTGTCCCTAAGTAGACTCCTTAGTTGTGGGAGCAAGGAGCACTGCAGCATGTATGACCATTTTCCTGCAATGTCTATCTATCTTTTACATAATAGCTTTACCTTCTTATCCCCATGCTTTCAAATATATTGACATTCTTTGAGTCATTGCTGATCCTGTGATATGATGTTATATGGACGAATGGCAAAATGTTCACCTGTGCGAATGTCAGCACCAAGTAAAGGCATAATTTCCTATACAATACGAATAAGCGAGTTTGGTATTCGAAAAACTACAAGAATCTTAGGATTTGTCAAAGGTCATTCGCGAAAAAAAAGCGAACAGGGTGCCAGGTAGCGGGAGAGCGGTGTATAACAGCAAGAGAGAGTGGGCAGATGTGTGGGAGTCAGAGGGAGAGACTGGATCGGTGGAGAGATGGTGAAAGGTGGGGGAGAGAGAAGGGGGGTTTGTGTTTTGCTCACAGGTATGTTTAGTTTAACATTCAGCGGGGAGTGCCGGGGTTTGCACGTTGGTTGCAGAGGCGGGCAATGTCTCCCAGTCCCTCCCTCCAGTCCGGGGCAGGGGATGGGAGGGGGTGCAGGGATTGTCCTAGCGCCGGGGAGTTATTGTGGTGACGGGGTGTTCAGGGACCTGCAGTGAAGCCGCGTGCCGGGTCCCCTTCTCTCTCCCCATCTCTCGTGCAGAGGCCCCCTCCCCAGGCCCCTCCCCATCTCTCTCCCATCCCTCCCTACATCCCTCTCCCCATCCCTCTCTCCATCCCTCTGCCACCCTCTCTCCATCCTCTCTCCATCCTCTCTCCAGCGCCGGGGATCCCTCTCCCCCATCTCCCTGACGGGGTCTCCCCATCTCTCTCCCCCTCTCCCCACCCTCTCAGTCAAGCCGCCATCCCTCTCCCCAGTCTCTCCCCATCTCTCTCCCCATCCCTCTCCCCATCCCTCCCCCATCCTCTCTCCATCCCTCTCTCCATCCCTCTCCCCATCTCTCTCTCCATCCCTCTCCCCATATCTCCCCCATCTCCCTCTCCATCCCTCTCCCCATCCTCTCCCCATCCCTCTCCCCCATCCCTCTCCCCATCCCTCTCCCCATCCCTCTCCCCATCCCTCTCTCCCATCCCTCTCTCCCATCCATCCCTCTCCCATCCCTCTCCCATCTCTCTCCCCATCTCTCCCCATCTCCTCTCCATCCCTCTCCCATCTCTCCCCCCATCCCTCTCCCCATCCCTCTCCCCTTCCCATCCTCTCCCCATCCCTCTCCCCATATCTCTCCCCATCTCCCTCTCCATCCCTCCCCTCCCCATCCCCCCCCATCCCTCTCCCCATCCCTCTCTCCATCACTCCTCTCCATCCCTCTCTCCATCCCTCTCCCCCATCCCTCTCCCCATCCTCCCCATCCCTCTCTCCATCCCTCTCCCCATCCCTCTCTCCATCACTCTCCACTCCCATCCCTCTCCCCATCCCTCTCCCCATCCCTCTCCCCATCCCCCCTCCCTCTCCCCATCCCTCTCAACCCTCTCTCCATCACTCTCTCTCTCTCCATCCATCCCTCTCCCCATATCTCTCCCCAACTTTCTCACCGCCACCTCTCCCTCTATTCCCCCAGTCCCTACCTCCCCCCCCCCCCCCCCCCCCCTTCCCCTCCCTCTAACCCCCTTCTCACTCCCCAGGAACTCGATGTAAACCACCACTGGCCCCGTTTTCTCATCCACATCGGCAATGAAGTTGTATTTGAGGTGGGGGCTGCAGGGGGGGGGGGGGGGACTGAGCGACCTGGGGAGGGGGAGGGAGAGGCCGAGGTCGCGACCTAGTCCTTGTCCTGGGTCCCGCTCCTCTCCCACCCCACGGGCCAGGAGTAGCAGCACCGCCACCCCCAGACATGCCCGCACACAGGCATCGCTCAGTAGGAAGGAACTGCAGATGCTGGTTTACATCGAAGGTAGACACAACGTGCTGGAGTTACTCAGCGAATCAGACAGCATCTCTGGAGAAAAGGAATAGGTGACGTCTTGGGTCGAGACTCTTCTCCAGGGTTGTTGCCTGGCTCACTGAGTTATTGCAGCATTTTGTGTGCATCCCCATTGATGACTGGTGTTCGGCTTTCGACGGCATGGAGGGGGTTAACCGACAGCCAGTGGATAAGGTGAGAGGTGCAGCTGACGGTTCCCCTGAAGTTGGAACAGAGTTGAGCTGCACTTAGCGCTGGCTGTAGGGCGGGGCAGCCGGCGTCCCATCAACCCGGACATCTCCGGCCGCCCCTGGACAATGATGGGCACTCGGGAGGGGACTGGGACGGTACTGAGATCACCCGTTCGCACTTGTCTACATTATCTAACTCCAGTAGCAATTCAACAACGCTTGCAGCGCCGGAGACCCGGGTTTGATCCTGACCACGGATGAAGCGCAGCTCTGCATACACGCAGCGACTCTGATGTTTATCGCGAATGACCTATGACCTAGGCATGCACAGTCGGAATACCAAACTCACTTATTACATTCACATGCATTCTATTTTATTACATTAATGTCCAAAGGAAGTAAGCAATTAACGACGTGAGCAATGTGCGACTACTGGCCTATCTTGTGACTGTTTGGCTCGGCCTACTTGTTCACTCATGCCTCATAAATGGAAGCGAGATGGTGACCTTTCTATTCCTATAGGGAAGTGCCATAATCTGCATCTCTGGACATTATTTTTATGTAGTTCAAATTTCCTCTGATGTTTGCTGCGGTTCTAAGTGATCATTGTTTCACTGGGCTCTGGAATTACACCCATTGATCGTCAGGGCAATGACATCAAAATGGCTGCCAGATGCTGAAGCCATTGAGCGAGGTGGAGTGCATCGCCAGAGATTTTCTGACATTATCACAAGGGACATTATCACACAAGTGACATGAGAATGGAAACTGTCAAACATCATGTGGCAAGCTTGATTTACCACAAACATCCTTTTTAGTTGAATGCCCCCTTGTATCTGGATCTTGTGCTCAAAGTGACTGCAGTAGACATGAGAATGGAAACTCCCAGACATCATCTCGGATCATGTGGCAAGCTTGATTTACCACAAACATCCTTTTTAGATGCATGCCCCCTGGCATCTGGATCTTCTGCTCAAAGTTGTGCAAAACCTCTTCAGCATTCATGTACAATGTTCAGTTTTTTTTAATCATGCCTAAATCACCCGATATATGTTCTTGTTTAAAGTTGCAAGTTCCAAATGAGCAACAAACCTACACACGATTAAATCTTCTATGCTTGGCCTTTGTTAATCTCAGGCTAAATTTGCTTGATCTGCACAGGAATGTACACAAGCACTCTTCATTCGCTTTTGTCACCCTACTATAGGAATGAGGCTATTACGCTGGAAATAATGCAGAAAGGATTTACCAAGCTATTGCCAGGAGTTGGGAGATTGAATCATAGGAACAGATTGGGCATGCACCTGCTGGACTATATTCCACATGTGAGAATGTGGAACACTACGCTGAAGTGAGATTCACCGCGTGGCGCCATACAATGGTAGCCTTGCCAACAGCCTGTCTCTTCCTTTTCTTTCTTTGTTGTTTTTAGTATGTTGGTAAATCTATTTTTTTAGTGTATCTTTAGCTTTGCATTATCGGGGGGAGGGTGGGGTTTCGGGGAAACTTTCTAAAATCTTTTTCCTCGACGGATATGCAATTGTTTTCCGTACCGTATCTCCGTCCACGCTTCAGCCTAACATCGAGGAGTTGGTGGTCTCTTGCTTGAGATCGACTTTGGGAGCTCCAAATGCGCGAGCCTGCGGACTTAACATGTTGGAGTTCGCGGTCCCTTGGTTAGGGACCAACTACGGGAGCTCCAACCACTGGAGCTTCGATCAGGTGCTTCGATCACCGGCTGCAGGAGCTTTGATTGCCCCGAATGCGGATGGTTCAACTGCCCCGACCGCGGGAGAATAAGGAGGAAAGAAGATAAGACTTTATTGCCTTCCATCACAGTGAGGAATGTGGTGGAGCCGTTGTGGTAGTTGTTTATATTAATTTTTATGTTTCTGTGTGTCTTGTTGCTTTTTTCTGGTATGACTGTAAGGTCAATCAAATGTCACTATCTTAAATGGCACACGTGACAATAAGAATCATTGAACCATTGAAAACAAAAACATCAGTTGTACTTCCGGTGGCGCTGGTGCCAGCAGCCTCCACCTACAGCCCGGTATCTTTTTGTTTTTTTGTTTATTTAGTTATGTTAAAGTGTGGTTTTTTAAATTTTTTTGGTGTCTTTATGTGAGGGAAGAGGGCACAGTGCGGGGGATACCGTCCTTCAGCCGCTTCCTGGTGAGGACGCGACTATTATTCGAGTCGCGTCCTCGCCCCCCCCCCCCCCCCCCCCACAGCGGCCTACCTACCTGGATTGGCGCGGCCTTTCCTGCCGGGATCGACCGGAGCTCCAGCAGCGGCGGGACAGCGCTGGAACATCGCGGGGCTGGCGATGCCTTACCAGGGGTCACCGTCTGGAGCCCGGAGTGCTGGACCTGCTGCACCAACATCATGGAGCTGTGGTTTGCGGAGCTCCCAACGCGGGCTGCGCTGATGGACAGCGCGGGGTCCTGCGACTCTGCCCGGCTCGGCCTGCGGACTCGGGAGCTGCAGACTCCGGCAGCGGGAGGCGGCTGATCAGGAGGTCCGGGCCGCTGAGGAGGAGGATGCTCACCGTCGGGGTTCGGCGTCGGTGTTCCACCAGCCCGGCGTGAGGGCCTGAACATCGGGCCACCCGGGGCGGCGACTGCGGGTGCTCAGAAGGCCCCGACCACGGATGAACACGGAGGGGAGGCTGGCTGGACTATGGTGCCGTCCTCACCTGGGTGCCATTTATGTTATGTTGTGGACTTTCTGTGTTTGTGCTTTTTTTATAATTTAATTTCAATTTTATTTTTAATATGTTTTATTATTTATTTATTATTTATTTATTCTTTTTTATGATTTTATGATACTGCCTGTAAGGGAAATTCATTTCGTTGTCTCAAATTGAGACAATGACAATAAATTTGAATACAATACAATACAATACAATCAGATGCAGTGCAATGTTAGACAGAACAGCAATCTTCCATCAGCCACCCAAAAGGAAAGTCTCACATCAGTGTGATTTGCAATGTTGCTGTAAAGCCATTATAAATACATGAAACAATTTCCTGGCTGAGATATTCCGTTTTTTGCATATTGAATAAATGTTCGAGAATGTTGGTTAGGATGCCAGAAAGGTTTTCCTGCAGCTTTTAGAATGGAGCACACATTAAGGGCAGATGGGATGCATGGTTAAGAACTAGGTCAAAAGATAGTGGTTTTTGTCACGTGGCACTTCATTAGTTTGTCATTGAATTGGCAGCCTAGATTATTTGCACGTGTAGATTGGATGTGTAACCTCATTATTCAAAGATATGCGTATTTATACTGGCTGTTGGGTGAATTATATAATTACAGTTCAATTACACAATGTGTGCTAATCTGAGAGTCGATCAATAAAGCAAGCACTTGTCCACCTCTGCCTACCTTCCTAGTAATTGCCAATCTTTTAACTCACTGCAAACATGTGACTGGTGTTGGAGTATTCGCTCAGACCAATTACATCAGTCTACACAGTATTCATGCTAACATAGTGCCTATGGGAATTCAAACAAACTGACCCAGGGCACTCAAATCATGATCGCTCCTGCACATCAGCACACAGAAAGCTTTCTTAATTGGAATAAAAACAATGCACCCAGTAGCACAGCGGTGGAGTTGCTGATTTAAAGTGCCGGAGTCCCGAGTTCGATCCTGACCACAGATGCTGTCTGTATGATGTTTGTACGTTTTCCCTGTGACTGTTAATCCCGGCTAAATTGGACCAGCTAGGACTTCAAAATGGGGTTATGTTTCAGGGTTGCAGGGAGATATGGTCAAATTGGAATTGCTCTCTGCAGAGCTGGGACAGGCTGCGAGTGGTGCCAGTGAGTCTGGGACTTAGATATAATTTGCCCTGTCAATCTGGTACTAAATGCATAGAATGGATTGGATGGCTGCAAACCAGACATACACCTAGTAAATGGTTTGTAAATAATGTTGCAGAGTCTGACTCTGCTAAGTGTTGATTGGATAGGATGTTGATGAGATTTCTGTTAATCAGAGAAAAAGTTTCCAAGACGACTTCATCTCGAAGTCCGTTGTGAATCCAATGTATTGAACTGTTGTATCATTGGGTTAGGGAAATGCCTGTTATGTATGGGGTTAATCAATATCTGTAATTGGGTGATTAAGAGACAACCCCCGTGTGGTTTGGCCCTCGTGTTCACGGGGCATATAAAAGTTGGTGGTCACGAGGCTCAGCGTCGATCTTCTGAAGGAGCGCTCAGGACCGCATACCCCTATGGAGTGACTCTGTTTGCGCGAGACCTAGAGGGCTTGAATAGATAGATGCAAGGATTAAACCTGCGGTGGGATAGGTACAATGTGTGATCTGTGATGCGCTTTTGGTCAAATAAAATTGAATTGATTCAAGTGCTTGATTCAGTGTATTTATTGAAACTAGACGGGGTGGGAAGCTTGGAAATGAACAATTATCATTGGGGGCTCATCTGGGACCTCAAAAGACCCCCACACACAAGTTTGCAATCAAGAGTGTTGAGCGGATGCAGAAATCGACGTAGCTTGTGAAAGGGTCGAAACAAGATCATTAGAACAGAGTCTAGCAGGCACGGGGGAGTGGTTAGCATGCCTTTGGGTTGGAAGCCAATAAAAACCAGGCTAGGGTTGGATGCCCTGGTGGGGTTGGTTGAAGGCCCGGTCCTTGGTTAGGGGCCTAAATTGGTCGTAGTTGGGCAGACTGCAGCTGCCTTTAATGAGAGCCTAGCGAGCTTCACCGGGTGAGGGGTGGCCCAAGGGTAGACCTGGTATCCGAATTAGGTGGGGTATTCAAGACAGGTCTAATCATTGAATGGATCACTACTGGGAGCGTAAATTGAGAAGGTGCGCTTCGATAAACGGCATTGATAATTCACAGCGTGAAGCGGCAAAGCGATGGATCCTCGGTACTTAGCAGAAGGTTTGACTGTGTGTAGATATCCGAGTCCTGTGTGACTGATGAGGAATCTCGAAATGGTACAGAGCTTGGATAAAGGATATCAGACAGGAGGAAAATAAATAAATAAATAGTGTTACTGTCCACCCCAAGAATGGTGGCTTGTAAATTGGGGATAGGAGAAGATAATATACCTGATCTTTCTCTGGACATTTCAGAGCGGGAATGAGGGAAATTAATAAACCAACAGCAAGAGCAGGAGAGAGTGTCGTCTTACAAAAAAGAGACTGCTGAGATGGTAATTAAATCGGGTAAGGATGAGAAAGGGTTTGCACCCCTTGAAGGGAATAATATATCAAACTGGGAAGGATTTTTGGGAGTAGATATAGAGCCACAATGTCCACCAGAAAACTCTCATGTTCCTAAATCAGAGGAACCGTGCCCAGCTTGCGAGCGGGGCCACACTGGAGGAGTCAACATTAACTCCGGCTCCTCCCCCTAAATTTGAATCTAACATGGAAACATCGGGAAGAGATGTTCTATCTCCTGGGATTGCCCCACGGCTGGAAGATAAAAATATTGGAAACCCAGGAGCTAGGAAAAAGACTTTGTCGACATGGGTGCCAAAATTGATTAGGGATACCAGTAGTGAAAGAGTAAAAGAATCCTTCTTGAGGTATCGGAATAAAACAAATAGCTTTTCAGGGGGTGAGATAAAGGGGGAGTATGGGTGGATTGATCCGGACATGAATAAGATTATGGCATCGGAACGAGTCGCCACAGAAGAGAATTTATGAAGAAATCCCCGTAGACAATGTGTGTGTAGGGAAATGCCCGCATCAGGTGTAAATCAGACAATCAAACATCAAGGCAGCCGGGTCAAACGGCAGCGCGGACGTTAGAGGTCCAAATAAAGGAGATAAGAATGAGTGGGGATAAAGAGGAAGAAGACCTCAAGGCCTGGATAGATCACCGATTTACAGAACCAACCTTCCCTAGGTTTGGCTGGTGAGGTCGTGGAGCAATCCAGCCTGATCAATGCTTTAGCTGTGGGGGATTTGGGCACTGGAGTGGATCGTGTCCCATGAGGGTGTATCATCGAGAAGGAAGGGAACAGAGAAGGAGGCCATGGGGTCACGGAAGCCAAGGTCCCGGTGACCCTGAAGGTAGAGGATGGCGACACTGGCAGGGGAATCAGGGAGACCAGGGGGAAGAGACAGTCCAACAGTCTGACTCATTTCAGTGGCTCTGAGCTGCCAGTGAGCAACCATGTCACCTGATAAAATTAAAAGGCGTCCTCTTGCCTACGAAAAGTATTGTAACATCACGCATTCCTAACCGGAAAAGATACAATTAATCTGACTCGGAGAATTCTCACTGAAGGAGGGAGAATGGCAAGAATAACATAGTAGCTAGCGTGGGAAAAGATAACAACTGAGGAATGGAAATGGCAGAGAAGAAACAAACTTAAGCCCCTGTCCCACTTAGGAAACCTGAATGGAAACCTCTGGTGACCTTGCGCCCCACCCATGGTTTCCATGAGTCGCCAGAGGTTTTGGTCACTCGCCTGGAAAGCCTCGACCGAAGCGTGAGCTGCATCTACTGACCAAAGATCCTGCAGGATCTTTGCTACCGACTGCACACACACACAGCACACACACACACACACACACACACACACACACACACACACACACACACACACACACACACACACACACACACACACACACACACACAAACACGCACACACACACACACACACACACACACACACACACACACACATCGCAAAGGTGGGGGCCAGGGACAGCGGAGGAGCGCTGTCTGCATGATGAAGAGGAAGGTAAACGGCTGCCACAGAGCACGGTAAATCCTTTATAGAGCGCAGGAGGGAGGGAGAGAAGGTGAAAGAAGGGGAGAGAGAAGGGGGAGAGAAGGGGAGAGAGAAGGGGAGAGAGAAGGGGAGAGAGAAAGGGAGGGAAGGGGAGAGAAGGGGGAGGGGGGGAGAAGGAGTGGAGACAGTTTTAAGAAGTTTAATAAAGTTAGCTGGCATTTTACCTTCCGGCGGATCTTCTAGGTCCTGAAAACCAATGATCCTATAGGATCTTTGCTGAAAACTCCAACGAGCCAATCAAAATGGTCGGTCAGCGAAGGAGATTGCCTTCGACTGCCTGAAAGTAAACAGCGACCCCACGCCACTGGCTTCAACCAAACGGCAACCTATTTTTAGTCGAGGCCGGTTTTGATTTTGTTGAAATAATCGCAGGAATATAGAAGAAGCCTCGACTACATGGAAACCACTTTCCACCATTAGGGAGAGTGACCAAAATCTCAGGGAACCTCCGGGAACCTCACGGAAACCTTGGGTGGGGGGCATTACTGTGCAGGAGAAATGGGAGTGGGGAAAAGAAAATATTGCACTAATGTATTGCTGAGTTTTGTGCCTGCAGGACAGGGTGTCAACAAGAGACTATCTGGGGAGTGAGATAAAAGAATACATAGACCCCTAAGAACGGGAGGAAGACAGCGGAAGGTAATGTAGCTCCCCAGAAAAAGGTGACCAGCAGGAAGAATTGACACTGTCCTGCCCCTTTAAGACACTTGGGAAGGCCAGCAATCCCCACTCCCTAGCAACAGATACCATCATTAGAAAGGAGGAAGAAAGGACTTACCGTCGTGCCCAACTCTCGATCACCTAGCTACTGGAAGGAGAATAAAGGACACTTTAAACATCTTTGAAGGAAATAACATCAATACCTTCTAATGACAAGCCTCACTCTAAAGGATTGATTTCATATAAAATATTTCTCTATGGGTTTGGGGCAGAACACCTGAATTGCGTCCAAATTATGGGGTTTAGAAACAAATTTATAAATTTTGGATTTGGTCTCAAAACTGGGTGTTAATGAATTGGAGGGACTTTAAAGATTTTTTTTTGATTTGGAATAGACTTGTAGAATCTGACTTGGGACTAATTGGAGTTTGATGATTAACTGACATTGTTGTTAACTCGTCCTCAGAAACGCGGACAAAGATGGAAAGGATTGGTTAAAGGGTATCAAGAAGGGTGGAATCTTGGGAAGATCTGGTAATATGGAATTACTTAGGGAATATGAGAGTTGAATTAAAATCGGGATTAAAAATTGGAATGAAATTTGGAACTTTAAGTGAGAATTGGAATTGGAATATAATTGGACATGGTCAAAAGAGGAACTGTAAGCAACAGGACTTCCCTTTAAGAGACCGGATTAAGACATCATTCAGTGGTTGAGAACTATAAGAATGAGAACCCCTAGACAGAGAACGAAGCCAACATAGTAAAAACAAACATCTTAAGGGCTAATAGAATAAAGAACCAACATAATGGAGAATTAGCATAGTAACTAGTCATACATAAATAAGAGAAAATGGAGGACAGACTTGGTTAACTGTAGGCGGAAACTTGGATTAGCAGAGCCGATGTGTATTCGCCCAATGGATTTGAATTGTTTAATCCTTGATGGTAAAGAGGCTTATATGATCAAGGTGGAAATAAATTGTCCCTGGATTTGGCATTTTTGATTGGATTTAGGATGAAATTAGTAGTAAAATAAATAGATTGTTTAAATTTGAACAGCTGGGAATTCTCAAGTCAAGTCAAGTCAAGTTTATTTGTCACATACACATACGAGATGTGCAGTGAAATGAAAGTGGCAATGCTCGCGGAACAACAAAACAACCAAACAAATTATAAACACAATCTTAACACACATATTATTTTACGTAATAAATAATAGAAGGAAAAACGTTTCTGTACAGTTAGTTCTATCCTAGTGTGTAGGATAGTGTAGTGTATGGGATGATCGCTGGTTGGCGTGGACTTGGTGGGCCAAAGGCCTGTTTCCATGCCACAAGTGTGGTGAAGGCATGAACTTAAATGACCAGACATTTCATATTTTGCCTTTGGTAATTGTTTTGTTCCACCCCATCTTCCTCACTTTTAACCAATGCTTATTGTGTTGTATTTTGCAATGTCACATTTTGTAAAGTGGAAGTTAGAAAAGATTGTGAAAAGTAACAAAACTGTTACAGTAGATAAAATTATGCCAGGTCCTTTGATAATTGAAAGTAGAACTTGATAAGAAAATGTTTTTATTTGCAAGCACTAAGTAGTTGCGCAGAGGCTTTGGTTCATATAATTGCAGTCGTTCTTGATTATTACTTAAGGTGTTGGAGAGAACTATTTTCTTTTGAAATAAATAATTATGCAATTTAATTTTCTCTGTGGTCGAGTTAAGTAATCATCAGCTGAAATAATTTAATAAGATCATGCTCCAAGTTAAGTAGTTCATGCAATCTGGCAAACACGCAATGGGCTGAATATCCTCTTCCTGCCCAATATCATTCTTATGCATAAGTGGGTGAGTGGGATCTCATCATGCTTTATATTATTTGGTTTTTGGACCTGGCTGTGATTGGCAAGACTAGCATTTGTTGCCTATTACTAATTGCATGTGATGAAATGATAGTGATCCATTGCAGTCTTTTGAAGCTCTGCATCTTGTTTCTGAAAGCGCTTTGACAGTACATTGTCCATAGCAAGTTTCAGAATTTGGTTCAGCAATGCTGAAGGACCAGTGATATATTTCTATCAGGATGGTGAGTGACTGTGAGAGGAAGCTGGAGGATACGGTGTTCCGAACATGCTGGACATCTGCATTAAAAACAGAAAATCCTGGAAACACTCAACAGGCCAGGTAGCATCTGTGGAAAGAGAAACAGAGGTTGCATTTCAGGTCAGAGACCCTTTGTTGTGTGTTCCCATAGACCTGTTGCCCATGTTCTTTTTGATGGTGAAGATGTGGAAGGTGGAAGTTGACTGGGTTAGCAACTGCAGTGCATTTTGGAGATTGGATGTACTACTGCCACTCTGTGTCATCGGTGGAGGGAATGAATGTTTAATGCAGTTGCCAATTCTCTTGGCCAATTGTTCTGGATGATGTCAAACGTCTTGAGAATTGTAGGTGCTGTAATCATCCAGGTGAGTGGACACTGTTCCATTATGTCCCCAGTGGTGGAAAGGCCTTGTCACCAGTGGGTCACTTGCCCTCTTTATGAAGCAACGTTTCCTTGTCTTGGGCACTTTTTGATTATGCTTATTTGTATATTTACAATTATACAATCTCACGTTTGTAGGCACATGTTGTACTTTATTCGTAAACTCTGACGTCATCTCCTTTTTTAGTTTAGTTTGATACAGCGCAGAAACAGGCTCATCGACCCAACGAGTCCGTGCCGACCAGCGATCCTTGCACACTACCACTAGACTACCCTACGCACACACTCGGGACAATTTACAATTTTATATAAGCCAATTAACCTACAAACCTGCACGTCTTTGGAGTCTGGGAGGCAACTGGTGCACCCAGAGAAAACCCATGCAGGTTATGGGGTGAATATATTAACTCCGTACAGATAGCTCCTGTAGTCAGGGTGGAACCTGGTGAGGGGGGAGGGACTCCACTCAGCAGCCACCGGCCACCGGCCGCGGCACAACACAGCACCTCCCGACTACACACAGCGGCTACCCGACTCCACACAACGGCTTTCCCGAATCCACTCTTGCGGACTCACTCAGCACAGCTGGTTTACTCAGCCCCGCCTCCGGGGCTTTATTCTCCTCGCCCCGCCCGATGATTAACAGCGGGTGCCAGAAGGGGCGTAACCTTCATGGTGACTGACAGGCGAGAAGACCGATCTGCTGATCTCACGATTTTTTAAACCTTCATAACTTTTCTCCTATTTCACCGACCGGAACAAACCTTGGTGGCTTGGCGGAGAGGAGTACGATGAGTAGGGTGGCGAAAAAAATCCTAGTGATATAGGGTAGCGTTTTTGGGAGGGTGGTTGATTGGCCGTGTAGACATGGTGGGTCAAAGGGCATGTTTCCAAACCATATCTTTGGCAGTATTCTTTGTAAATGCAATACACTCACCAGTAATACCATGCTCTTTTCACGGGTCTCAAACAGGCCGACTAGAATAGGAAGACAAAATTGTGACTGACTAACAGAGTGGACAGGAAAAAATCTTTGCTCTGCAAGAGAGACAGATAATCAAGAGGTAAGTACCAGAGTGGTGATGGAGAAAAGCTGACCCATGTAGCAAATTGTTATGATCTGTAGTAAAAGGAGAATTGGGGGCAGATTTTTTGGTAACTTTTACATACTGAATTGGATACCTACTTGGAAAAGAAAGATTTCCACAGATATAAAAAAACACAAGAAGATTCCATTGGAGATAGGGTAAGGCACAACAAGTTTCTTATGTTCTAGAAATGACTTGGGTGTGTCAAGGTAATAGTGGCTTAAATTATCTCTATTTTTAGACAATAATTTTGATAATTTAATTTGGTCTATAACACAATAGATGCAAATTCTTTGAGACTTGTTTGCAACATTTTGCCAGTGTCACCTGGGGCACAGTGTAAATAAAATCATGAATAAATATAGGTGTTTCCCATTTAATGTAGAAATGAAAACCTCTATTGTACCATAGCAGATTAGAATGGGGATGATGAGCATTGTTGCAGTTCTATTTTCACCACGTTGTTACAGAAATATTCATGAAGCTATCTCTTGTTATTCTATACCTTAGACATCAGAAACTGAGCCTACCTAATCTCCCCTCATATGACACCCGCTATTCCAAGAACTAGTCTGATATACCTTAGCCGAACTTCCTTCCTAGCAGATTTAGTTCAGGAGACAAAATTACAGGCAAATTCCAGGGCGTTATCAGCCCTCACTCAGAAAACAAATATTGCACAACTGTGAAGTGTTGCACTTTGGGAGGTTGAATGTAGGAAAGAGTATACAGTTGATGGATGGCAAGACCCTTAACACATTGATGTGCGGCAGGAACTTGGAGCAAGTTCATAGCTTAGTAAATATGCCAACACAAGTAAATAGGGTGGTAAAGAAGGCACATGGTATGCATGCCATCATTGCTATGGGATTAAATATAAGAGCCAGGAAGTCATGATGCAACTCTATTGGACTATGGTTAAGTCGCATTTGGAATATTGCATGCAGTTCTGGTTGCTTTATTACAGTAAAGATTTGGAGGCTTTGGAGAAGGTGCAGAGGAGGTTAACCAGAATGCTGCCTTGATTAGAGTACTTTAGATGCTGGGAGAGTTTGAATGCACTTGGACTGTTTTCTCTGGAACGTTGGAGGTTGAGGGGAGACTTGATCAAAATACAAACAATGATGAGAGGCATTGATAGGGTAGACAGTCAGAACCTTTTTTCCAGGGTGGAAATGTCCAACACTAGATGGCATAACTAAAAGGTGAAAGAGGGAAAATTTAATGGAGATTTGTATCCTACACATACTAAGGACAATTTACCTTTATACCAAACCAATTAACCTACAAACCTGTGCGTCTTTGTAGTGTCAGAGGAATCTGAAAATCGAGGAGAAATCCCACGCGGTCACAGGGGCGAACGTACAAACTCCATATTGACAGCGCCCGTAACCGAGATCGAACTTGGGTCTCCGACACTGTAAGCACCGCAAGGCAGCAACTCTACTGCTGTGCCACCGTGCTGTGATCTATATTAAGAAAAAAAGAATTGTTATCTAAATATCTTAATATCGAATTATGAGAGGCATTGATAGGATAGACAGCCAGACGGTGCAAATGGCACTATACCAACTGATATCATAGACAGTGAATATGGTTATCAAAAATTACAGTAGGCTCTTGATCAGCTGTGCAAATGGGCATAGGAATAGCTAATGGAGTTCAATGCAGATAAGTGTGATGTTACTTTTGGGGAAATCAAACCAAGGCAGGACCTTCACGGTGAATGGTAGGATCCAGAGGAGTTTTTAGAACAGGGGGATCAAGGATTTAAGGTACATAGTTCCCTGAAAGTGACATCACGGATAAGGTGGTAGAAGAGGCTTTTAGTGAGTTGGCCTTCATCAGTCAGGGCATTGAGTTGTACAAGATGATGGTGGGACTACATTTGAAGTACCTTGTTTAGTTTTAGTTAACTTTTGGTTAACTTTTTCAAAAGGATCCCATTAAATGGCAAAGAGTGGTGAGAAGATTTATAAGGATGTTGCCAGGACTAGAATGGCTGAGCTATAGGGAGAGGTTTGGAAGACTAGGACTTTATTCTTTGTGAGTGGATTACTCCCTAACTTCCACCAACATGTCTCCTGCTGCACCAGAGGACCAAACAGCCTTGACCACTGCTACGCCACCATCATGAATGCCTATCGCTCTATCCCTTGCCCTCACTTCTGTAAATCCGACCATACCGCGGTGCTGCTTCTTCCTGCCCTCAGGCAGCAATTAAAGAATGCACACCCAGAGGTGAGAACAGTACAGATGATGAGACAGATGTTCGGCAGCTGTGGCGGGGCCTGAATGCAATCGCCTCCTACAAGGCGAAATCAGGAGGCAGCTCGAATGTTGGCGAAACATCACTCCCTGATGAGCTCAATGCGTTTTACACACGCTTTGATGGGGAGAACACCAATGTGCCTTCCCGAGCCCCCATTTGCTGTGATAGTATATAAGTTTACATAATGGTATATGGACATCCTGATCTGTTTTGTAGTCAATGCCTACTATGTTCTGTTGTGCTGAAGCAAAGCAAGAATTTCATTGTCCTATCAGGGACACATGACAATAAACTCACTTGAACTTGAACTTGTACATAACATGTACATCTACATTAAAAAAAAAATATTCATAACAGCTTTGTAGGTTGAGAGACCTGCATTCAAATTCTCCGACAATGCTTTCAAGAGAGCTAGATAGGGCTCTTAAAAATAGCGGAGTAAGGGGATATGGGGATAAGGCAGGAACGGGGTACTGATTGGGGATGATCAGCCATGATCACTTTGAATGGCGGTGCTGGCTCGAGGGGCCAAATGGCCTACTCCTGCACCTATTGTCTATTGTCTATTCTCTACAGCAGATTGTTTGTTGCTCCAGATTCCATCGTCTGCATGGGTGTGTCTTCTGTCTGTTTAACCTGATTGATGTCTATAGGGCAGGGCGTTTATAATTTTTCAAATATCCAGTGACAACAGGTTTGCACCTGAATTGATAAGTTATATGCAAGGCAGAGTCAGTTGATATTTTGACAGGTATGAGGTGTCAGATGTCTGTGGAGTGGGTGTGTAACTTATTGTGTGTGGAAACGTTTATTTAACCGGGATTGGACTGATTCCAGGAAAGTGCCAAAGGTTAAAATATTCAAATGTATTTGCCTAAAGCAATTCACACATAGAATTTCTTCACCCTATAACTTATCATTATTTTGAAATTACACAAAAAATTCAGATTCAGCAGATCCAGTCATGCCCCTCCCGCAACATGCTTACACAATGGCCATAACGTCATAGTCCCAAGCATCAATCCATGCTCCGTGTTCATCTGCTTTCTCCATAATACTCCTTGCATTGAAATAAAAAATACTTTAGTTCATCAGCATCATGATATTCCTTCACCTCTCGTTTCCTGCCATTCCTTTGGGACTTACTGGTCCTGACCTCCATCTTCCCATCGCTCCTTACTATTACAGACCAACTACTCTGTTTCCGACCCCCCCTCTCCTCTCTAGTTTAAACCCTCCCGAGTAACACTAGCGAACCTCCTGGCAAGGATACTGGTCCCCCTCCTGTTCAGATGCACTTGTCCCTTTTGTACATGTCACCTTTCACCTCAAATAGATCCCAATGAACTAAAAATCGGAATCCCTACTCCCTGCACCAACTCATGAACCATGTTTTTGTCTGTCCTATCTTTCTATTTCTACTCTCCCTAGCATGTGACACTGGGAGTATTCCAGAGATTACTATGCTTTCAGTTCTGCATTTTAATCTTCTGCCTCTAGTTTCTATCATGCTTTTGTTGGGCTTGTTGTAATAATGCAGGAGCCACAGATTAAAAGGTAAAAGTGAGAGTGGGATGAAGAATTAAAGTAATGAAACCAATAAACTTATACCAAATTGAATACATTTTTTTCACCTTGGTGCCCATTGAATGAGTTTTACCAGGTCTCCTAGATGTCACATCCAATCAAATGCTACCCACCTTCATATCAAAGGTAGTTGTTCTCAACTCATCTCTCGAATTCAGTTCTGTGGATGAAGATTTTGATCACGCCTGGAGCAGAATAGTTCTGGCCAAATCAAACCTGGTCATTAGTGAGCAGGTTATCATCAGTAAATACCATTACGCATTGTTACTGAAGCTTGCCATCAGTTTGCTAATTTTTGAGAGTAGAACTGTTTGGGCAGTAATTACCTAGAATGTATTTGTCCTGCGTTTTTGTGGCCTGGATAGAGTTGGAAATTTTTCCATGTTGATGGATAGGTGGCAATTTTGTAAATGTATTTACCCTAAGGGTGCATTAGGGTCTGGGACTACGTCTTTTTTTCTAATGTGTAGGAAAGAACTGCAAATGCTGGTTTAAATTGAAGGTAGACATAAAATGCCAAAGTATCTCAGAGGGTCAGGCAGCATCTCTGGAGAAGGAATGGGTGATGTTTTAGGTTGAGACCTTTGTTCAGTCTGAAGAAGGCTCTCGACCCGAAACATCACCCATTCCTTCTCTCTAGAGATGCTGCATGTCCCGATGAGTTACTCCAGCATTTTGTGTCCATCTTCTTTTCTAATGTCAGGATGTGACCTGATCCCAGATTCTTGCTCCATTGAGTGCTCTCACTCATTTTTTTTGATATTACATGAAATGAACTGAATTGTCCCAAATCATCCACCTATATTTTGTTGAAGTCACAAGCACAATTTGTACTACTTCGCCATAAGAACACCAAGGCATCAAGGAGGAAACAAACTACAAATGCAGCATCTCAGCACTCCATTAAACTAGTTTTTAGGCCATAAACTGAAGGGCTAAAGTTCCTTCTAGGGATCCATGTATAACTTATTTTATTGAAGGTATGGAAATAGATGAGGCTCATTTAGAGTCCTAGAGCATTGATTTCACCTTGGCTCCACAGTTTCCTCCACATCGCAGCCAGTAGGTTGATAGGTTGATGGGCAGGTGTAAATAAGACCTAGTGTAGGTAGTTGTAGGTAAAGAGAATGGAAATATGTAGGGAATGCAAAGCACTGGGGTTACATTAAAACACAGACGCAGTGAGCAAAATATCCTCCATCTTAGTTTAGTTTAGCTTAGAGATACAGCGCAGAAACAGGCCCATCAGCCAACCGAGCCAGCACTGACCAGCAATGCCCGCTCATAAACACATATACACTTACAGAAATATTCATGAAGCTATCTCTTGTTTTTCTACACCTTAGACATCAGAAACGGAGCCTACCTAATCTCCCCTCATATGACTGACCCGCTATTCCAAGAACTAGTCTGATATACCTTAGCCGAACTTCCTTCCTAGCAGATTTAGTTCAGGAGACAAAATTATAGGCAAATTCCAGGGCGTTATCTCATCATTTATAATTTGGGTAAAACAGCCCTCACTCAGAAAACAAATATTGCACAACTGTGAAGTGTTGCACTTTGGGAGGTTGAATGTAGGAAAGAGTATACAGTTGATGGATGGCAAGACCCTTAACACATTGATGTGCGGCAGGAACTTGGAGCAAGTTCATAGCTTAGTAAATATGCCAACACAAGTAAATAGGGTGGTAAAGAAGGCACATGGTATGCATGCCATCATTGCTATGGGCATTAAATATAAGAGCCAGGAAGTCATGATGCAACTCTATTGGACTAAGGTTAAGTCGCATTTGGAATATTGCATGCAGTTCTGGTTGCTTTATTACAGTAAAGATTTGGAGGCTTTGGAGAAGGTGCAGAGGAGGTTAACCAGAATGCTGCCTTGATTAGAGTACTTTAGATGCTGGGAGAGGTTGAATGGACTTGGACTGTTTTCTCTGGAACGTTGGAGGTTGAGAGGAGACTTGATCAAAATACAAAAAATGATGAGAGGCATTGATAGGGTAGACAGTCAGAACCTTTTTTCCAGGGTGGAAATGTCCAACACTAGATGGCATAACTAAAAGGTGAGAGAGAGAAAATGTAATGGAGATTTGTATCCTACACATGCTAGGGACAATTTACCTTTATACCAAACCAATTAACCTACAAACCTGTGCGTCTTTGTAGTGTCAGAGGAATCGGAAAATCGAGGAGAAAACCCACGCGGTCACAGGGGCGAACATACAAACTCCATATTGACAGCGCCCGTAAGCGAGATCGAACTTGGGTCTCCGACACTGTAAGCACCGCAATGCAGCAACTCTACTGCTGTGCCACCGTGCTGTGATCTATATTAAGAAAAAAAGAATTGTTATCTAAATATCTTAATATAGAATTATGAGCGGCATTGATAGGATAGACAGCCAGACAGTGCAAATGGCACTATACCAACTGATATCATAGACAGTGAATATGGTTATCAAAAATTACAGTAGGCTCTTGATCAGCTGTGCAAATGGGCATAGGAATAGCTAATGGAGTTCAATGCAGATAAGTGTGATGTTACTTTTGGGGAAATCAAACCAAGGCAGGACCTTCACGGTGAATGGTAGGATCCAGAGGAGTTTTTAGAACAGGGGGATCAAGGATTTAAGGTACATAGTTCCCTGAAAGTGACATCACGGATAAGGTGGTAAAAGAGGCTTTTAGTGAATTGGCCTTCATCAGTCAGGGCATTGAGTTGTACAAGATGATGGTGAGACTACATTTGAAGTATCTTGTTTAGTTTTGGTTAACTTTTTAAAAAGGATGCCATTAAACTGGAAAGAGTGCTGAGAAGATTTATAAGGATGTTGCCAGGACTAGAATGGCTGAGCCATAGGGAGAGGTTTGAAAGACTAGGACTTTATTCTTTGTGAGTGGAGAGGAGCAAGATTTAATAGGAAGCTGAGGGGCAACATTTTCACTCAGAGGTTGGTGAGTATATGGAATAAGCTGCCAAGGGGGATAGTTGAGGCAGGTACCATAACAGCATTTAAAAGACACTTGGACAGTTGCATGGATAGGAAAGGTTAAGGGGGATATGGGGCAAATGAAGGCAAATGGGATTAGCTTAGATGGAGCATCTTGGTTGGCATGGATGAGTTGGGCCAATTAACCTGCTCCCATGCTGTATGGCGATGACTCCAAGGCTTTGACTGTTTTTTCGAGGGTGGAAATGTCAAAGACTAGAGGGAATGGCTTTGTGAGAGAGGCAAAGTTTAAAGGGAAGGTTTTTTACACCTAGAACGGTGGATACCTGGAACGCATTGCCGAGGGTGATGCTGGAGACAGGCATGATAGATCTTTGGAACTTTGGAGACTGGAACTTTGGTGCAGCAGGGTCTATTTTTAATAAACTAAAGGCAAATGGCGCACATATTAAAACCAGGCTAGTTCCATGAGTTTTATTTTCAAACCCGCACCTCTCCCCGTGAAATACAGATGCAAAACCAAGAGGAAAGTTGCATAACTGGTTTTCTAGGCTACATCAGCCACCTTGTGATGAGATGCATCATTTAGTCTTGTGCCACAGTGCGATTAATCCTATTGACAAAAGATGGGTGGCACCTTGGCATCAGAAGACCAAATTTGGTTCCGTGAGTTCTGTGAAAAATAAATTTGCACAGATTGCAGAAACTATTTAGGCCTGTTTATTCAGCACCAATTTTTGTTCAAACATGTAGCATGGAATAACAATGTATGACTAGTTTTGGAGTAGACTCAAGTTTGCAACTATCACTACTAGGTGCTATGCGTACAACTTTAACTCTAGTGTCAGTCGATGGGATGTCTCTGCATCTACAATTTGTTTCAGGTCTACCAGTCAAGGTATATGGATGTTGGTATCAGTCTACACTCACAGGTGGACTGTCAGCCGAGGAAGGGATTAGGATGTTCTCAGGGACTGACCTTGCCTGGTAACTTGAGAGAGCAAACTAGATACTGCACAAATTCAGACTGCACCTTAGAAAGAGCTTTTAATTACAGTATGACATTAATCTCTCATCTTTTCATCCAGTGTGATAGAATCACAGAAGGAGTCTTTTCATCTCATATGTCAGGAGTGTGTTTGCATTTTGCATTTTCTTTTAGAATTATATAAAGAGTCTTTTAAGCCCATATGCCAGGTGTGTGTGGGCACCTGAAAAGTTCAATTATATGTTTTTTGTCTATGGTCTGCATTTGTAAGGCAGCAACTTTACCGCCGTGCCAATTCCTTACTTGCCTTGCTTTCTTAGTAGTTGCCTCATTATCCCTCCACATCTTCAACTTTTATTGCCGCTATCATCACCACTCAACACCCTTTGGTGGCAAAAACAGGAAAGCAGACTATTATCTAAATGGTGGCCGACTAGGAAAAGGGGAGATGCAGCGAGACCTGGGTGTCATGGTACACCAGTCATTGAAAGTACGCATGCAGGTGCAGCAGGCAGTGAAGAAAGCAAATGGTATGTTAGCTTTCATAGCAAAAGGATTTGAGTATAGGAGCAGGGAGGTTCTACTGCAGTTGTACAGGGTCTTGGTGAGACCCCACCTGGAGTATTGCGTACAGTTCTGGTCTGCAAATCGGAGGAAGGACATTATTGCCATAGAGGGAGTGCAGAGAAGGTTCACCAGACTGATTCCTGGGATGTCAGGACTGTCTTATAAGGGGTTGGACAGGCTAGATGCAGGAAGTTTGCTCCCGATTTTGGGGAAGTCCAGGACAAGGGGTCACAGCTTAAGGATAAGGGGGAAATCCTTTAAAACCGAGATGAGAAGAACATTTTTCACACAGAGAGTGGTGAATCTCTGGAACTCTCTGCCGCAGAGGGTAGTCGAGGCCAGTTCATTGGCTATATTTAAGAGGGAGTTAGATGTGGCCCTTGTGGCTAAAGGGATCAGGGGGTATGGAGAGAAGGCAGGTACGGGATACTGAGTTGGATGCTCAGCCATGATGATATTGAATGGCGTTGCAGGCTCGAAGGGCCGAATGGCCTACTCCTGCACCTAATTTCTATGTTTCTATGTTTCTATCACCTCCCGCCACCTCTGGTGCACACGCTCCTGTCCTATACTCTCTCCACCAACCTCCCTCTAATCACTAATCTGTCCACACATTTTCAGCTCAGTCCAAACCATCTTAGTTCAACCATTTTATTCCATCAAAAATGCGTTCCACCTGATATAATTTACCATAGGTAAATTCATCAATTATGCGTGCAATTGCGAAAAAACAAAGGCTTTATAACAGAGCAAGAAAATCTGGGTCAACTTCGGCATGGTCAGATTTCAAGAAATGTTGGCGTTCAATTGACAGATAATCAGGAAAGCGCATCAAGTATACACCCATGATGTGATAGGGGAAAGTTTAAAATCAGAAGACACAAAGCCTTTCTGGAATTACATCAAGAAAATGAGCCAGGAAGTATTTGTAATCTCAAGCTTAACATCAATGGGGCGGACAGTTTCTTTGGCAGCAAAAGGCTAAAGTGTTAAACCAGCAGTTTTCACTAAAGAAAACATAGATGAATTCCCGTTCTATGATTGGCTGAATGTTAACATTGTTCCCATCTATAAAAAAGGAGATAGGATAAATCCTGCAAAGTATCGCCCAGTTTCACTGTCCTCCATACCATGCAAGATTCTCGCACATATAATCCTCCGACATATTATGGACCATATTGACTTCCACAAGGTACTAACAAACCACCAACATGGCTTTAGACAGGGTCGATCATGTGAAACCCAACTGGCGGGACTCATCGACGACCTAGCCAGGTCACTTGATAACAAGGGTCAGACCGACCTGATTATATTAGACTTCAGTAAGGCTTTGATAAGGTTCCCCATAAGGTTCCTGTACAAACTCAACCATGTAGGAATAGATGGCAACCTCTTAAAATGGATTGAGATCTTTTTGACAAGGAGACACCAGCGTGTTCTCTTGGAGGGAAGGACATCTATTGAAACTTCTGTGATATCAGGTGTACCACAGGGGGCTGTCATGGGTCCATTGGTCTTCCTACTGTATATCAATGACATTCCAAATGCACTTTCGTCCAGAGTTTGACTTCGCTAATGGTGCCATAATTTATAGAGAGATTAAAACACCAGACGACAGCTTGTCCTTACAGAAGGATCTGGATGCTCTCTGTGAGTGGGGGAAAAACCTGGCGGATTTCATTCAATACAACCAAATGTCATGCCATGCATGGCTCACACAAGATCAACGACTTTTATAGGAATACAACATGGGCAGCCATACATTGCTTGCTGTCGACCATCACCCATATCTAGGTCGAATTAAGCAAAGATTTAAGTTAGGTGACGCATATTAATCAAGTGTCTAAAACGAGGCAAATAGAACTCTTGGCCTTCTCAAGAGAAATGTTCAAGTATGTAGTACATCCGTCAGAGAGAATGCCTACAAGTCCTTGGTCAGAGCCAAATTGGAGTATTGTGGGATCCTTTCAACAACAACAACAACAACAACAACAACAACAACAACAACAACAACAACAACAACAACAACAACAACAACAACAACAACAACAAGATCACCCTGGAAAAAGTACAAGGCCGAGCAGCCCGCTTTGTATGTAATGACTACAAGCGCAAGTCAAGTGTGAATAATATGCTGACTTTCTCTGATGGGATACCCTAGAGCTCTGTAGAATCAGGCTAAGACTTATTGCAATTTACAAGGAGATTCACAAAATCACACCATCAAATCTCCCGTCATCCCACAGCACCAACTACCATGAAACAAGACAAAACAACGGTCCCTACATCATCAACTGGTTAAATGTCTATAAACTTTGCTACCAATATTCCCTTTATCCAAGGACGATAAGGGAATGGAATATGTTACCAGCCAACACACGTGCTGCTCCCGATGTTAGGTCATTTAAAAAGGGGATCATGCAACTAGATCTCCTCAACTTGATCAAAAAGGCCCACTTCAAAATGTAATTGCTACTCTACCCACTCAGACCTGCGCAAGATAACCACTGATGAAGTGTTTGCGCAGTAATCAACCAGAACCATAGACTCCCAATTCTCATCCAACCACCCTCAACCTGTGTTCCCAGCCCCAACTAATCCACTCTAGCCCTCCGGCAGGCACACAGAGACACTGCTGGTGGGGGCCATAGTGGTGTTGGATTGGGAGGAAGTTTGAGCCATGCATAAGACAACCAACTCATTTTCACAATCATGTTTTAATGTGGAGACAAAAAAAGGCAGCAGATGCTGGAATCTTGAGCTCAAAAAACAGATGTTATAGGAACTCAATGGGCCAGGCCGCACCTGTGGAAAGAAATGAACAGATGACTTTTAGGGCGAGACCCTGTCTTCAACCCTGAAACAACATCTGTCCACATCCTTCCATAGGCATTGCCTGACCCGCTGAGTTCATCCATCACTTTGTTTTTGCTGCTTTAATGTTTCTTTCTAGGCTCCATACATATTGTTAGTCAGATCTTTCTCCACCAGTCCGCCTCACTTCTTTATACTTGTTATCTACTCTGTGCTCTTTCAGTTCAGATGAAGGGTCCTGATCAAGAAAATAATGTTTTGTCCATTTCTTTCCTCAGATGGACCAAGCTAACCAGTCAGCAGAATACATGATAACAATCAAGCCATCTACAGTGCATAGACACATAATATAGAAACATAGAAAATAGGTGCAGGAGTAGGCCATTCAGCGCTTCGAGCCTGCACCGCCATTCAATATGATCATGGCTGATCATCCAACTCAGTATCCTGTACCTGCCTTCTCTCCATACCCCCTGATCCCTTTAGCCACAAGGGCCACATCTAACTCCCTCTTAAATATAGCCAATGAACTGGCCTCAACTACCTTCTGCGGGAGAGAATTCCAGAGATTCACCACTCTCTGTGTGAAAAAAGTTATCATCATCTCGGTCCTAAAAGATTTCCCCTTTATCCTTAAACTGTGACCCCTTGTTCTGGACTTCCCCAACATCGGGAACAATCTTCCTGCATCTAGCTTGTCCAACCCCTTAAAAATTTTGAAAGTTTCTATAAGATCCCCCCTCAATCTTCTAAATTCTAGTGAGTACAAACCGAGTCTATCCAGTCTTTCTTCATATGAAAGTCCTGACTTCCCTGGAATCAGTCTGGTGAATAAAGGGAATAATGTTTAGTGTACAATATCCTCTCACGGATTGTTTAGCAATTCAGATTCCAGCAGTCCTTGGTGTCTCCATTATCCATCTTTCTCTTTGGTTCATTTGCCATGTACAGGTGCACAACCTTTTATCATAAGTTCCAAATAACGAAAACCTCCGAATAGCGACATTTTTTCAGTCCTTGAAGAAAGGTCCTTGAAAACGTTCACCGAGGGCGGCCCGCAGAGGTGACAGCGGAACCTCCGGTCGGTCCTCGAAGAAAGGGGAACTAAATCCCCATTCATAAAAGAGAAGGTGAGGGTATATTGCGCGGGAGGGTTAATAATTGACAATCTGCTGCTGCCTGCCCGCTGAGTTAAAAGGTTCCCACGGTAGACTCACGATACACAGTGTATCGTGAGTCTTGCATGAGAACTTTTTAACTCAGCGGGCAGGCAGCAGCAAATTGTCGCTCCCTTAAGTTTCACCCCACCTACACCCCTCTGCTTCCCGGCCATGTGTGTGACCCCTTCCCTCCCCTCTCCAGCTCCCCGCCCATTGCTCCGGCGCGGGGGTTTTGCACTGTCTTCACGTCGGAGCTAGTGCCAGTCACCGGAGACGTCAGGACCAACGGGACACCGACCCCCAGGCCCACTGCAAGCACGGAGATCCCAGAGACCCACAGCCAGCAGCAGCCCAGCCCCGTTCCAATTCCAGAGGAACACGCTCCCCGTAGGGACAGAAGCTGATGGTGTGCAAGGTGCGTCTTGGTCTTGAGGTTGCGGATGAGGGGGCGCAGCTCGGGCTGTGACGTCTCCGGCCACCCCCCTGTACAGGAGCTGAGACTGGGAACTGTGGAGTTGTTTGCAGTTGCAGAGGGAGGGGGCAAGGGCGGTACAGTTCCCAGTCTCAGCTCCAGTCCAGAGGGGTGACCGGAGACGTCAGGACCAACGGGACACCGACTGCAAGCACGGAGATCCCAGAGACTCACAGCCAGCAGCAACTCTAGCCCAGCCCCGCTCCAACTCCAGAGGAACCCGGGTTGCGGATGAGGGGGCGCAGCTCGGGCTGTGGGCGAACTGCCACTTGTCGCCGTAGCGGCCCATCGGGGAGCGGATTCCTCTGGAGTTGGAGGGACAGGGAGACACAGCGGCTTTTGAGAATGGTGGGCAATCACTTCCAAAGTTCTGCCCACACAGTCAGTACACCTCTCCTACACTTGTCTCCCGCACTAAGATTATCTCGCAGAGAATGATCCCAGCCTAACCCTCCCTATTCTCTCCTATTCTGCAAGAAAAAACTACATTGAAGACTCAAACTCGCGATCGAGTAACTGCCGGGATCGAGGCGCAAACTCGCGACCTTGCGGATATGAGCCGAGCACTCTACCACTGAGCCAGCCGTTAAAATCTACGCTAAAAATCTTCTATTCCGAAATCCGAAAAATTCTGAATTACGAAAAGTGTCTGGTCCCAAGGCTTTCGGATAAAAGGTTGTGCACCTGTACCTTAAAATTGGATTCACTGGGTTATAACATAGAACATAGAAATTAGGTGCAGGAGTAGGCCATTCGGCCCTTCGAGCCCGCACCGCCATTCAATATGATCATGGCTGATCATCCAACTCAGTATCCCGTACCTGCCTTCTCTCCATACCCCCCTGATCCCCTTAGCTACAAGGGCCACATCTAACTCCCTCTTAAATATAGCCAATGAACTGGCCTCAACTACCCTCTGTGGCAGAGAGTTTCAGAGATTCACCACTCTCTGTGTGAAAAAAGTTCCTCTCATCTCGGTTTTAAAGGATTTCCCCCTTATCCTTAAGCTGTGAGGGGGAAACCTCCTCTGTAAACTTGCAGATGTTTTCTCCCCCTCTTCCTACTCGTTAGTTAGTTATGCCCCCGTCCCACTTAGGAAACCTGAATGGAAACCTCTGGAGACTTTGCGCCTCACCCAAGGTTTCCGTGCGGTTCCCAGACGTTTTTGTCAGTCTCCCTACCGGCCTCCACCACCTGCAACATCCGGCAACCACCTGCAACCTCCGGGAACTGGACAGAAACCTTGGGTGGGGCGCAAAGTCTCCAGAGGTTTCCGTTCAGGTTTTCTAAGTGGGACAGGGGCATTAACTAGCTAGCCAGTTAGCAGAATGCATGATAACAATCAAGCCATTTACTGGTTATAGGCACATGATAAAGGGAATAATGTTTAGTGTACTAGATAGTGTAGTAGATAACAGCTTGGAAGAAAATCTCCCTGAATGTAGGTGTTTCTATACCTTTTGCTCAATGGGAGAGGGTGGAATAGGGAGTGTCCAGAATGCGACTCATCCTTGAGTATGCTGCTTGCCCTGCCGAGGCAGCGTGAGGTGTAAATGGAGTTAAAGGAAGGGAAGTTGATTTGTGTGATGGTCAGAGCTGCTACATCTGTTACTAAGTCTGGCTTTGGATTCATATTGTTGAAAGACTGTGAAACACTGAGAAAGTGGCCGAGCTATGAAAGGATTCCCGATCTAGCAAATCCAGATTACATTAACAGAAATGTTCATCTATAGCAAGGGCAGCAGAGTTTAGCCTGGTGAAAGCAATAGTTAGACAGGTACTGAAATGCAGGCTAACAGTGAGACATGTATTATGGTTCATTTGTTGGTATGTATGCTCCCACAACCACAGCTAGAAAACTGTCTGCCATCTAGGCATTGGTTTATTAATGTCACATGTACTGAGGTACAGTGGCAAGGTTTTGTTTTGCATGTTATCCAAACAGAACAGATATACTATATATAAATACAATGTTCAAACTCAAGTACTCAATCGAGTAAAACTCAAAAATTCAAAACTCAATCTAGCAAAAGGGAAGATACAGAGTGCAGAATATAGTTTCAGCATTGTAGCACTTTGTAGCGCATCGCTATGGTTAGGCAAAATCAAATGCAGGAAATCCAATGTGGCCTATCCTTTCAACAACTGGTAAGCCTGTAGAGATACTCTTGGGGGGGGGGGGTGACTGGTCAGGGGATGGCAGCAGCAGCAACGGTTATGTCTGTCATAGAAACATGAAAATAGGTGTAGGCCTCTCATCCTTTCAAGCCAGCACCGCCATTCAATATGATCATGGCTGATCATCCAAAATCAGTACCTCGTTCCTGCTACCTCATTAGCCCTAAGAGTTATATTTAATTCTCTCTTCCAGTGAATTGGCCTCCATTGACTTCTGTGACAGAGAATTCCATAGATTCACAACTCTCTGGTGAATAAGTTTTCCTTCATCTCAGTCCTAAATGGTCTACCCTTTATTCTAAAACTGTGACCCCTGGGTCCGGACTCCCTCAACATCGGGAACATTTTTCCTGCATCTAGCCTGTCCAATCCCTTAAGAATTTTGTATGTTTCTATAAGATCCCCTCGCATGCTTATACATTCCAGTGAATATAGGCGCAGTTGATCCAGTCTTTATGAAAGTCCCACAAAGGAGAGCGCAAAGTTTAACGTACTCTTTGAAAATTGGGAAGGGCAAGTGACTGAAGTGTCTGTGGGTCAGCCTTTTGAGACCTGAGTCCACAGCTCTATTAGCTTTAAAATAATTACGGATGAAGGCAGGACGTGCCCACGTTAAAGTTCTGAAATGGGGCAGCGCCAACGTTGATTGTATTTGCCAAGAGCTTGCAAAAGTTGTCAAAACAAAGAATTGCAGATGTTGTTTAATACACGAAAGGACATAAAACGGTGGACAATGCAGCAGGTCAGGCAGCATATTTGGAGAACATGGATAGGTGATGTTTTGGGTCGAGACTCTTCACCAGACAGCAAAAGATGATTGGAGTAGGTTATTTGCAAGGAAAGAAATGTCCAGCAAGTGGGATGCATTTAAGAGTGTGATGTTGAGAGTTCAAGGCATGGGTGCTCCTGTTAGAGCAAAGGGCAAAGCAGGTGATAGGAAGGATGCCTTTGTGACAGGGGCGAAAAACCCGGGGGGGGGGGGGGGGGCAGAGGGGACACATCCCCCCCATGTTTTGAGAGGTGGGTGACATCCCCCCCCCCCCAAGTTTTTGTGATCCGGATTTTAAAACCCTGGTGAAATCTCCGCTTTCTGTGAGACAGTGGGGGTGGGACTGATGATCGAGGGCACCAATTGGATGAGAGAGACGTTGGTCAGCAGGCAATGGGGGCGGGGCATGATGATTCAACGCGATGATTGGAGGAGGGAGGAGTGGGTGGGACTGAGGATAGAGTGCGGTGATTGGAGGACGGAGATGTGGCGCCTCGTCCGCAGCCAGGATTGATCCCGCCCGCCTCTCCGGCGCTGTCCCAAGTACCCCCCCCCCCCCCCCACAGGTGGCCAGAGAGGTCGGCAGTCAAACGCGAGTGGTGCCCCCAGACCCACAGCCAGCGCTAAATCCAGCTCACTCTGCCTGTCCCGCCAGGTGAACCTACAGCTCTTCCTGGACTTGCAGGAAATATGGCCAGCGCGGAGAAGCAGCGCTGGTGTCCCATCAGTCCAGACAGGGCTACAGTTAACCCGGTGAGACAGGCAGAGTTGAGCTGCATTTAGTGCTGGATTGAGCCTCCGAAGCCTCGCGGTGTGTGTGAGTGTGCGCATGCGCACGTGGCCGCCAAAGAATTGTGTCACCTGGTCCCCTCCATGTTTTGATAGCAAGTTCCGCTCTTGCTATGTGATGTGTGAAATTGGATAGGTAGAGGCAGCTAGAATCAAGTGTATATCTGGAGGAGTTTGGGGGATTCAAGAAGATAAAAATGGGGTCTATCAATGCAACTCCCATTGGTCCATATCCCTCTTATTACTTCCTATCCATGTACCTGTCTAAATTTATTTTACATTTTGTGACTATACCTACCTTTACCACCTTCTCTCATCTCGTTTTCTCTATTTCTCCATCAACTCTAATTTGTAACTTTGATGTTTTTCTATGATCCACTCTCATCCTTCTAAATTCTAGTGCATACAAGCCCAGTCGTTCCATTCTTTCATCATATGACAGTCCCGCCATCCCGGAAATTAACCTTGTACCCTAAGATGCACTCCCTCAATAGCAAGAACGTCCTTCCTAAAATTAATGAGATCAAAACTGCACACAATACTCCAGGGGTGGTCTCACCAAGGCCCTGTACAACTGCGGAAGGATCACCTAGCTTTGTGTCATCCGCAAATGTGCTAATGTTACTTTTAATCCTTTCATCTAAATCATGAATATATTAGCAATGTTACAAAATTTTGAGATTTAAAAGTCATCAATTTATCCCATCAGATAAAGCATAAAAAGTGGTTTATTTTGACACCTAATTCACTTTCATATCAAGTATCAAGTGTCCTTTATTGTCATTCAGACTTTTCAGTCTGAACAAAATGTTGTTGCCTTGCAGTCATAACATAGAATAAAATAACAAAACACACAATAAACACAGATTTAACATCCACCACAGAAAGCCCACCAGGCACCTCCTCACTGTAATGGAAGGCAAAAAGTCTTAAAGTCCTTGTCTCTTCCCTCCTTGTTCTCCCTCTGCGCTGAGGCGATCCAGGCCTCCGATGTTGTAACCCCGCTGGCTGATGGTAAGCAAGTCCCACGGCAAATTCCGAGCTCCGCGAACAGGCCGGTTCAAACTCCGCGGCCTGGGGTGGTGGAAGCTCCTGAAGCTGCCGCCCTCCAGTCCAGCGGACGAAGCTGTTGTTGCGGGAGCTCCGGAAAAACAGGTCACCAACCTGGGACCTGCGAGCTCCCGACGATGTCGTCCACTGGGCCCGCGGCCGAGCCTCCGAGGCTCCGAAGTCGGGTCACCGCCGGCACCACAGCCCCGAAGTCAGGTCGCCGCTGCCGCAACGCCGCCACAGCCCCGGTCGGATCAGTATTAAAAAAGTTATGGCCATTTTCATACTCGGAAATTTCCATCTTGTTCCCTATTGCTTTCCCATTGACTTAACACAAAAGTTGTGATCGAGGAAAGTCAAGTCCATAACGTTCTTAAAAATTAAGAGAATTGAATGACATTTTCAGTTATTATACATTGAAGCATTCTGAAACAAATATAAAACATCTTACTTGGATGACCAGAAATTAAAGCATATAATTAGTTAATTACCTAATTGTAGCTAGTTACAAAATTGACCGCTGTGTTGGAAATAGTAATAAACACCCAGACTGCTTTGAAAATTCAAAAACGTAATATTCTCACGATCAGAACATTAATATTATTGTATTATATGCTGTAAGTCTGTAACAATTAGGTAAATAAATTACAATTTCTAGCAATAGACCAAGTCTTTATGGAGAAGATCAGTTGCTAGCTGGTACATTGGCATATCATAATCAGTAGCATCATCATACTCCTCAGATTGTAACGAATAAGCAACTCTGTACACCTTGTTTTTCCTCAGCTTTTCAATTTTGGCATTGTAAACTACAGGTTTTTCTCTTCAAACCACACATGACATGCCTTTCTGCCCACTACTTTCCCATTAAGAATGTCCTGTGGATTCCATTTCTTAAGAAAAGGATAATTATTAAAAATAGCATAAGTATCCAAATAACAAACTAATCCCATTCACACAAGAATTCACAATATAACATGATTTTTAAATCTCACTGTCATGAACATATGCCAAATGGAAGGAATTTATTGTTTAATTCCCATAAATTAATCTAGAACCATCCACTTAATATAATAAAAATTATTATTTATTTGCACAATACATGGGACTAAAATATTTAGTATAAAAATATTCACTATGGATAGACAATATAGATGATTTAGATGCTCTAATGACATGATGGTCCAAAAAAAAAGAGTATTTTAATCATCTTGCTTCTGGAAAGCGATCGATTAGACGTTGCATTTGCGGTGAATTTGAAACCCATATTGGCAGGAAAGACACTACCTTATCGTGTGGGGCCCAAATAACATTTTCGCAACGTAAAATTAGATTAAAGCCATCCCAAGAAGCAAGATTATATGTAAAATATACGACTTGACCCTTTGTTTTTCCCGTTCTTGCGATCCGTCACATTGTAGGAGTTGATGTCACGTTAGAAGTCGCTTTTTATTTTAATTCAATTATTAAATTGTCTCGCGATTTCAAAAAATCAAATTGTGAATGGAAGTCCGATCGATTTTTCTTCAGCAGCTAGCAGCCCGAGGAAATCCTCTTCCGACAGGCAGTACAAAACTGGATTTTAATCCCGCCCCCCACACCCTCCTCAAAGGCGCCAAAGTGGCAGAACTGCAGTGCCGCTGAAGGTAAGTTTTGTATCATGGCTAAATATATATTATGAATAGCTGTGGTCCCGGCGCAGAGCACTGTGGCACCCTGCTCGTCACCATCTGCCAATTTGAAAGGGAACAGTTAATTCCTACTCTTTGTTTCCTGTCTGTCAACCAATTTTTTATCCATGTCAAACCCAACCCTCAATACCATGTGATCTAATTTTGGCAACTAATCTCCCTTGTGGGATCTCATCAAAGGCTTTCTGAAAGTCCAGATACACTACATCCACTGGCTCTCCCTTATCCATTTTCTATTCCATTAATTCCTTTTGGCCAAACTGTTCCTGTGGCAGCTTGTTTTTCTGGTAATGAAAGTTATCATGAAAGAAATCATGATCAGCCATAATCATATTACCATATAACCATATAACAATTACAGCACGGAAACAGGCCATCTCGACCCTTCTAGTCCGTGCCGAACACGTATTCTCCCCTAGTCACATATACCTGCGCTCAGACCATAACCCTTCATTCCTTTCCCGTTCATATAACTATCCAATTTATTTTTAAATGATAAAAACGAACCTGCCTCCACCACCTTCACTGGAAGCTCATTCCACACAGCCACCACTCTCTGAGTAAAGACGTTCCCCCTCATGTTACCCCTAAACTTCAGTCCCTTAATTATCAAGTCATGTCCCCTTGTTTGAATCTTCTCTACTCTCAGTGGGAAAAGCTTATCTACGTCAACTCTGTCTATCCCTCTCATCATTTTAAAGACCTCTATCAAGTCCCCCCTTAACCTTCTGCGCTCCAAAGAATAAAGCCTTAACTTGTTCAACCTTTCTCTGTAACTTAGTTGCTGAAACCCAGTTGATGAAACATATTGAATGGCGGTGCAGGCTTGAAGGGCCGAATGGCCTACTCCTGCACCTATTTTCTATGTCTATGTTTCTATGTTAAAATTCCTCCCAATAATTTACTATGGTCTCACTTTTTGAATGAGTGCATGAATGAATGAATACGTTTTTTGGCCAAGTATGCACACATACATGGAATTTGCCTTGGTACTCCACTTGCAAGTAACAACACAACATACAGTAAACAATTAAGAATAAAACATAAAACATTAAAACATTTGCATGGAGAATATGCACTCAAATATACACTAGGAAACTTCAAACTTCAAGTATAGTTGCTTTTAGCTTTCTTGACCATTCACTTGCGTCCTTGTGTCTATGCTCAAAGTTTAAATCAAAATAATAAATGTTTCCTCAAATCTGACACCAAAACGCACTGGCATTTGCAGGGATTCCCTATTAACACACACCAGGTCCTGGAACACTTTCTTCAAGTTTTTAAGTTGATGGGAAAATTACAGGAATCTATTGTACATCTCAGAAACATACTGTAGTTACTTCTCAAGGAATATCATCATAGTTCCAGAGTGACTTGCAAACCAAGAGATTTCTGCATTATCAGAGCTTTAAAAGACAATATTAAAAGTCAAATTTAACTGGATGAAATCTTCATTAGATATCTTGTAAAGTAGTGCTCATGCATTTTCCACACAATGTTTCCAACTATTCCCAGTCACCTCTTGAAACCCGTGCTGTCGTCATGGATGAACTGGAATCTGACAACTTGCATTCATTTTCCAGATACACTTTATTTACTTGTACACAGGGAGAGCAGCACAGACCCAGTTACCGTATTATTAAATTCTACTTGGAAGGGTCAACATTTGGCGCTTTGATCCTTGAAATCGTGGGCATGCTCTAATTTCTTATCACCAATCGCAATACATTCTTAAAACCACTAATATCTCATAAATGCTATTCAATCCTTTATTTATATTTAATTTTATTAAGAGTATCTAAGCACCCTGTGCTGTACATCAAAGGATGCCTAATAGGAATCTTATGCTGTGCAGCTATCTTAACTTTTGTCATACTGGTGTTTCCGCATTCCCCTACCCCAATGAACTGTAAGCAGATTTCCCACAGGTTGTGGTCTCTTTAGAGAGGGGCAATGAACCTGCTTCTTTATGTGTCTCTTCTGCCTCTACTGTCCCGGAAACGTGCATGTGGGTAGGGGGTGGGAGATTGCAACCTTCACGTGGTCCATCCCTTAGCACCAGCCAGAATATAATCCTTTTACTGTAAAGAGAGTCAGAATTCTAAGGCCCAAGGTCAAATTTACCAAGATATAATAATTCTGTTTTAAAGAAGGGTGAAACTGAGCATGTGTAAATTACACCTTCTGCAGTCTACTTCAGTAGGATCCTGTTCTCTGTTGTAAAAAGGGCAAATGGGGTGACATTTGGCTGTGCTTAGAGTTCTGTGTTTTCCAGAGGTGAATGGTCTGTGAGTGTTGTAAAACCATTTGGGAAGAAGGAAACTCCTTTGGTGATTGCTATGGTAAACGGAGTATCAAAAGGAAAGTCTGTATATAAGTGGATGGGTCTTTGTTCGTTGAACAATCTGCTAGATTGTTCCAAGTATTTGGTGCTCTTGAATAAAGTCTTGATTGTCTCACCCGATCTTTGTGTTGTGTTTTAAAGTTTTCTTTAACAAAATGGGCAGAGTGTCATGAACAAACAGGTAAGTGCGTTGTTGCTATTTTTGGCATCTGCACAAATACAAAGTAGAATTGATAAACATAGAAATTATAAACATAGAAAATAGGTGCAGGGTAGACCATTCGGCCCTTCAAGCCTGCACCGCCATTCAATATGATCATGGCTGATCATCCAACTCAGTATCCTGTACCTGCTTTCTCTCCATACCCCCTGATCCCTTTAGCCACAAGGGCCACATCTAACTCCCTCTTAAATATAGCCAATGAACTGGCCTCAACTACATTCTATGGCAGAGAATTCCAGAGATTCACCACTCTGTGTAAAAAATGTTTTTCTCATCGCAGTCCTAAAAGATTTCCCCTTTATCCTTAAACTGTGACCCCTTGTTCTGGACTTCCCCAACATCGGGAACAATCTTCCTGCATCTAGCCTGTCCAACCTCTTAAGAATTTTGTAAGTTTCTATAAGATCTCCCCTCAATCTTCTAAATTCTAGCGAGTTTTTTATTTATGTGGTTGATAAACGAAATGAAATGCATAACCCATTCAAGGTCTTAAGGTGCACAAAATATACAATATCTGTAATAGACTATTATCTGTAATCTGTAATATCTGTAATTGGCAAGAAGCATTTCACTACACCTATGGTGTATGTGACCAATAAAACCTCTGAAGCTTTGAACCTTTGACACCACTTTCAAGAGATTTGTAGCATATTTGCGATCAAATGCAACAGGGCTGATGTAAAATAAATAATTACATATCAAAATATAATTGCTAGTTGTATTGAAAAGACAGGGCTGATTCAATCCAAGTCATAAAATGATTCAATAGGATATAATACTCTTCTCAGTCCTTGGTCAAGTGAAAACATGTTTTATACCTTTGGCATTCCGTGCAGCATCAGATCCTGGCACTCAATCTGACCTGTGGAGTTTAGTGAGCACTTTCAGGCCATTTCATCTGTTGGCAACTGCAATTGATCCTGATATGTATTCTAACACCATTAAGCTGGAGAAACTGTCCCTTGACAAAGTTGTATATAAAACTTTGATCAGGATAATGAAATAATAACTGAAGAAACAATTATTTGAAGACCCACTTGGTGATTCTGGTGTGTGATAAATACTGTAGTTTGATAAAGGGTGTGACGTGTTGGCAAGCTCAGAGAAGGAAAATCTGTGTTTGTCAAAATGCTTCGCCCTCCATGATGTTTGGGACAAAAAGCCATAATTTATTTATTTGCCCATGTACTCCACAATTTGAGATATGTAATAGAAAAAATTACATGTGGTTAAAGTGCACATTGTCAGATTTTAATAAAGGCCATTTTTATACATTTTGTTTTCACCATGTAGAAAATACAGCAGTGTTTATACATAGTTCCCCTATTTCAGGGCACCATAATGTTTGGGACACAGCAATGTCATGTTCATGTTCAGTATCCTTTGTATGCAATGACTGCTTGAAGTCTTCGATTCCTGGACATTACCAGTTGCTGGGTGTCTTCTCTGGTGATGCTCTGCCAGGCCTGTGTTAAGGGCCTGTCCCACCTAGTGATTTTTTTCGGCGACTGCTGGCATCATTGACTGACGTATCAGGTCACCGAAAAATACGTGGTGTTACGCGGCATGATGATGTATGATGCGGCGGTGATGCGTGTGATGATGTATGATGCGGCGGTGATGCGTGTGATGATGTATGATGCGGCGGTGATGCGTGTGATGATGTGTGACGTGGCGGTGATGCGTGTGATGATGTGTGACGTGGCGGTGATGCGTGTGATGATGTATGATGCGCGGTGTTTTTTCAAGTGTCGCAACATTTTATTTGTTGACGCTGGATTTTGGAATGTTCAAAGTCTTTTGGCGACACTGATTTGACGCCGGCAAAATCGCCAAATGGGACAGGCCCTTGACAGCCAACTTTAGCTTATGCTTGTTTTAAGGGGCTAGTGCCCTTCAGTTTTCTCTGCAGCATATAAAACGCATGCTCCATTGGGTTCAGATTATGTGATTGACTTGGCTACTCAAGAATTGGCCATTTTTTAGCTTTGATAAACTCCTTTGTTGCTTTAGTAGTTTGTTTGGGATCATTGTCTTGCTGTAGAATGAACCGCCGGCCAATGTGTTTTGAGACACTTGTTTGAACTTGAGAAGATAGGATGTGTCTATACACTTCAGAATTCATTATGCTACCACCATCAGCAGTTGTATCATCAATAAAGATAAGTAAGCCAGTACCTTCAGCAGCCATAACACCCCCACAGATGAGGTGGTATACTTTGGACATGGGGCAGTCCCTTCTCTCCTCTGTACTTTGCTCTTGCCATCACTCTGATATGTTAATCTTGGTCTCCTCAGACCGCAAGACATTTTTCCAGAACTGTGGTTGCTCTTTTAAGTACTTCTTAGCAAACTGTAACCTGGCCATCCTATTTTTGCGGGTAACCAGTGGATTGCATCTTGCATTGTAGCCTCTGTATTTCTGTTCATGAAGTCTTCTGAGGACAGTGGTCATTGACAAATCTACATCTGACTCCTGAAGAGTGTTTCCGATCTGTCAGATGGTGTTTGGGGATTTTTCTTTATTATTGAGAGAATTCTTCTGTCATCAGCTGTGGAGGCCTTCCTTGGCCTGCCATCCCTTTGAGAGTAGTGAGCTCACTAGTGCTCTCTTTCTTCTTAATGATGTTGCAAACAGTTGCTTTTGGCAAGCCTAATGTTTAGTTAATGTCTCTAAAGAGATTTTTAGGCTATTTGTCAGCGAACTGCCGGCGATTGTCAAGTTCATGGCACTCGCCTGGAAAACCGGGATCTGGAACGGCGACAACCAGTGGAACACACACACATCGCAAAGACGGGTTCCAGGGCAAGCGTGGGGAGCGCTGTCTGAAATTCACATGGAGCTAAGCCAAGTTGATACGGACACACACCGTGATGAACAGTAAGATTAAGACGGCTAGCACAGTGTATAGTAAGTCCTTTAAAAGAGGGGGGAGAGAAGAGGGAGGAGAAGGGGGGAGAAGAGGGGAAAAGAGGGAGAAGGGGGGAGAAGGAGTGAGGATACTTTTAAGAAGCTTTTAATAAGCTGGAGATACACCAGTGAAGTTCGTCGAGCATTTAACATTACCAGTCGGTTCTATTTGGTTCTGACAACTTAGCAAAGGCGATTAAATAAAACTACCTACGACTAGCTCGACTACCTACAACGACATGGCGACCCCACTACAACTGCACCTACGACTACAAAAGTAGCGATTTTCTCCATGGCGCCCAATTTCTGGTTGCAGAAAATGTTTTCAACATGTTTAAAAATTTGCGGCGACCATACTGAGGTCGCGACTAGTTCCCAGAATGCTGGAGCTCCTCGCGACCATGAAGGAGACTCACCAGACACCACCAGCGAACATGTGGCAAGCTCAGAGTCTCCTGCACTCGCCTAAAAAGTCGCCTAAGTGGGACAGGCCCTTAACAGTTTTATTCTTGTTTCTCAGTCTCATAATGACTTATTTGTCTTTTACTGGCACAACTTTGGTCCACATGTTGATAAACAGCAAAAAAAGTTTCTGAGGGTGTTGGAAGGACTGGAGGAAAGAATAGATGCTGATACCTCTTATACCTGCAATAAGCTTGCAATTAAACACATCTGAGCCATTACAAACACCTGTGAAGCATGTGTGCTAAACATTATTGTGCCCTGAAATAAGGGCTCTATGTGTAAACACAGCTGTAAATTCTACATGGCAAAACTTAAATGTAAAAAAATGGCCTTTAATACAATCTGACAATGTGCACTTTAACCACATGATTCTTAACCACATGAATCTTAATAAAGATTCTATCTATCTATCTATCTATCTATCTATCTGATTTTTTCTATTACAAATCTCAAATTATGGAGTACAGATACAAATAAATAAATGATAGATCTTTGTCCCAAACATTATGGAGGCCACTGTGCTTAACGTTTCAATTCCCAATGCAGCAGAGTATGCAGAGAAACACAGAGATACCGAGAGATGTTAGAACACAGCAAACAAATTTATTCAATCCACTCTACCTACATTAAACATTCATTTATATTTACACATAGTCACATACCACATACACATACTCTATATGCTTGGATATGTGCCTGAATGGAAATAAAAGGTTCAGAGGGATGTGGGCCAAATGTTGGCTCAGGCAGGTAACTTGGGTCGTCATGTATGAATTGAGACAAAGGACCTGTTTCCATGCTCCATGTGAGGTATGGACAATAATAAACCTAAACCAAACCAATATATTATAAAGAATCATCATCCCTCACTTCCTCTTGTACTTCATCCTTCCTTTTATAAAGCCCCAAATCCCAAGTGTTTCTTAATCATTCCTCTCTCTGCCATATTGAATACACCGTGCACATATAACTTCATATTTTGTGTGCTTGCACAACTTTAAAAATGTTGCCCTTCTGTTTGTGTTGCATTATCTCAGCCCTCCTGTTATAATATAAAACCTCATTTTCCAGCAATAAATGTCACCTGCCACTGATTTACCTTTCTACCAGTTTGTCTACATCCCATTGACGTCTGTCACTTGAAGTGGAGATTTGGATATTGTGCCCTGAATACTCACGTCAAAGTAAAAAAAAACATATACACACTAATGGCGATAATTTCAGGGGAACTTTATGGGTGGTGCGGCAGGAGAGTTGCTGCCTTATGGTCCTGTCCCACTTAGGCGATTTTTCAGGTGATTGCCGCAGTTGTCCAATGAGCCAATGAAAATGCCCGGTCAGCAAAGGCGATTAACTAAAACTACCTACGACTACCTCGACTACCTAGAACTACATGGCGACCCCACTACAAATGCACCTACGACTACAGGATTATCAACATGTTGAAAAATTTGCGGCGAAACTACTGAGGCTGCGACTAGTTCCCAGAATGCGGGAACTCCTCGCGACCATGAAGGAATCTCACCAGAGATCACCAGCGAACATATGGTGACCATGAGGCGAGCGCAGAGTCTCCTGCACTTGCCTAAAAAGTCGCCTAAGTGGGACAGGCCCATTACCGCGCCAGAGATCCAGACGGGGGACCAGTAGTCTTCTGTGTATGGAATTTAAACGTTACCCCCATAACCATGTGGGTTTCCCCTGGTGCTTTGGTTTCCTCTCACATTCCAAAGACGTTTGTCGATTAATTGGCTTCGGTAAATTGTAAATTGTCCCTTATATACATGAAAGTGCTGTTGTATGGAGATCGCTGGTCGATGCGGACTTGATTGGCCGAAGGACCTGTTCCGCGCTATATCACTAGACTGAACAAGACTAAACTCCCTCTTCCAGTCCGTGTCCATACTTGGACTCTCATCATCACTAAACATTTGCTGTGAATCCTCTCACTGACATTATCCCAGTAATATAATTGCACCAACTCAAAAGAGTGGGCGTTGTCCTTCATCAGTAAGATGATCGAGAAGCAGGAGGTGGATTGGGAGTTCTTTTGATATTTTTGCCAAAGTTCCACCCTAACTGCAATGATTACCTGCTCTTTCACTTAAATATATTTTCTGTTTGCCAACTATAGAGTAAATCTTTACATGGGACTCTGATTGAGCCAGCTAATTAATTGTTAAAATAATGCATTCTGTGGCACTTATTGTGTTCATCCATGCAATTTTTGTGAAGGGTAAATGTGTCGAATCTTGCTGGCTGCGGCCAGAAGATCCTTAGTGAGTCCAAGACTTGTTGGCAGCTTCAGAAGGCTGAATCACTCACCTTATTCTGTAACTAGGAATCCAACGATGGCTGGTCATGCAGAAAACTGTCACATCAGCTAATGCAATAAAATATCAAATAATACCTCACATGTTGCTGCTGTAGGGTGAACAGTTTGGACCTTACAAGACTCAACCTGTGTAAATTGCTCGTTGGAAGCTTCCCACACATCTAGTTTCAGTCAGGGGCGGGGGGTTGGGCCATGTCGGGAGAGGGGAGACCATGTTGGGATGGGGGGGGGGGGGGGGGGCGATGGCCAAGTTGGGGGTGAAGTCCTTTGGGAGGGTAGAGGGTAAGGTTTAGGCTCCAGAGCATAAGGCAACAAAGGGGACAGCTGAATAATGCATGCTCTGTGTATTCATTCCTTTGTAGTGCAGTTGAGATGGCGGCTAGGACAGTGGTATGCTCCTTGTACAGGATGTAGAAGGTTAGGGACACTTCTACATGATGGAGGAAGTGTCCAGCAGCAGCTCCTTACAGGTTGCATTAAGGAACTGGAGCAGTAGCTAAATTACCGCAGGGCCATCTGGGAGACTGAGTTACAGTGAGGTGGCCACCAAAGTAGAGAGGTGACCTATGGAAACGTAAGATTTTTTCCATTTCCTCCCGTGGCAGATAATTCTACAGATTCACAACTCTCTGGTGAAGAAATTTGTCTTCATCTCAGTCCTAAATGGCCTATGCCTTATTCTTAAACTGTGACCCCTGGTTGTGGACTCCCCCAACATCAGAAACATTTTCCTGCCTGTCCAATCCCTTAAGAATGTTGTATGTTTCTATAAGATCCCCTCTTATCCTTGTAAATCTTAGTGAATATAAGCTCAGTCGTTCCATTCTTTATGAAGGCCCCACAAAGGAGAGGGCAAAGCTTGACCTACTTTTTGGAAATTGGGAAGGGCAAGTGACTGAAGTGTCTGTTTGTCAGCCTTTTGAGACCGGTTCCCACAGCTCTATTAGCTTTAAAATAATTATGGATGAAGGCAGGGCGTGCCCACGTTAAATTTCTGAACTGGGGCAGCGCCAACTTTGATTGTATTTGCCAAGAGCTTGAAAAAGTTGTCAAAACAAAGAACTGCAGATGTTGTTTAATGCACAAAAGGACACAAAATGGTGGACAATGCAGCAAGTCAGGCAGAATATTTGGAGAACATGGATAGGTGATTTTTTGGGTCGAGACCCTTCTTCAGACAGCAAAAGATGATTGGAGTAGGTTATTTGCAAGGAAAGAGATGTCCAGAAAGTGGGATGCATTTAAGAGTGTGATGTTGAGAGTTCTATGCATGGATGTTCCTGTTAGAGTGAAGGGCAAGGCAGGTGGGAGGAAGGAAGGTGATGTGTGAAATTGGTCAGGTAGAGGCAGCTAGAATCAAGAGTATCTCCGAAGGAGTTTGGGGGATTGAGAACCAAACTGACGAAGGAAATCAAGAAAGGTAAAAGGGGTCTATCAATGTAACTCCCATTGGCCTCTGTTTGGCCCATATCCCTCTATCACTTTCTATCTATGTACCTGTCTAAATATATTTTAAAAATGTTGTGACTATACCTACCTCTACCACCTTCTCTCAGCTCGTTTCATGAACAGGCTCTTTGACCCACCGAGTCTATGCCGACAATCGACTCATGGAGAGTGACCGGAACCTCCGGGAACCTCATGGAAACCTTGTGTCTCCAGAGGTTTCCTTTCAGGTTTCCTAAGTGGGACAGGGGCATTAATGATAAGAGGGTAGCTTCTACCTCATCTATGTGGGTGCTCTTGGCTGCTATACCAAGGTCGTCAGCGTAAATCTTCCAGCGGCAGATTGTTTTTCTGCTAATGGAAGTTAAACTTCCTCCCAATAATTTAATATGGTCTTACTTTTTTGCAGGGAAAATATGCAGTCTCAAATATAGACAAGGCAACGTCAAATATAGTTACTTTTGTCTTTCTTGACCATTCGCTTGCGTCCTTGTATCTCTGCCAAAAGTTTAAATCAAAACGATAAACGTTTCCTCAAATCAAAGTGCTCATGCATTATCCACACAATGTTTCCAACTATGCCCAGTCGTCGAGGATGAACTGGAATCTGACAACTTGCATTCATTTTCCAGACACACTTTATTTACTTGTACACAGGGAGAGCAGCACAGACCCAGTTACCGTACAACTATAAAATTCTGCTTGGAAGGGTCAACTTTTGACTACATATTTTAACCCTTGAAATTGTGCACATGCTCTAATTTCTTATCACCAATCACAATGCATTCTTAAAACCACTTATTTCTCAAATAAATGCCATTCAATCCTTTATCTATATCTAATTTTAGTAAGGATACCTAAGCACCTTGTGCTGTATGTCAAAGGATGCCTATCAGGAACGTTGAGCTGTACAGCTATCTTAACTTTTGTCATACTGGGGCTTCCACAGTCACCTACTCCAATGAACTGTAAGCAGATTTCCCACAGGTTGTGGTCTATTTAGAGAGTGGCAATGAACTTGCTTCTTTATGTGTCTCTTCTGCCTCTCCTGCCTCCGACATGTACATGTGGCCAATTCAGGCATGGTCTCAGCATCCCTCAGCACCAGCCAGAAGATAATTCCTTCTTTTACTGTAAAGAGAGTCAGGATTCTAAGGCCCAAGGACAAATCTACCAAGATAGTTGGCTGCATAATTTAATCTTGTTTGGACCATCCCAGAAAATAAGACCAGGATCCTAAAGAAGCATGTAAACTGATAAAGATAAATTGTAAAGCTTCAAGAAGACAGATAAAAAGGGATAGGGATGGGTAGAGTGCCTAGAAATACATAAAGTCCTCGATGTTTTATAATAATTCTGTTATAAAGAAGAGTAAAGGGCCTGTCCCACTTGGATGACCAAATCCACAAGTTTAGAAGGCACTAGACGAGTTGAAAAAAATGTCAAGGTCGTGTTGACTCGCTGAAGTAAAAGTCCTCCTATGACTTTGTCTACGACCTCCGATGACTATGTCTACGACCTCCTACGATCCCCCTCGACCTCAGTCTTCCACACCTAAGACCAACTACCACTAGCTACGAGTGGAAAATGATCACATGATAAAATGATGTCATGTTGCATTTTTTTCTCGGGCCAGTTACTGATCTACGACTATCTACGACTACCATCACGACCTACTACCACCTACCTATGAGTGAAAAATTTCAATTTTTTTCATGCCGACCTTTTTTTTTACTCGTGGACATTTTTTATCAGGCTTGTAAAAACGGCGCAACCTACTTGAGGCCATGAGTGCGCGGAGACCACTCACGAGCATGACGAAGAGTTACGAAAACTTCCTATGAACCCGTGGCGACCATGCTGCGAGTATGAGTCAAGGGCAAACTCGACAGAGGTCGCCCAATAGGTCATTGAAGTGGGACTGGCTTAAAACTGAGCACTTGTAAATTACACCTTCTGCTGTCTACTTCAGTCGGATCCTGTTCTCTGTTGTAAAACAGGCAAATGAGATTGGTAAAACCATTTGGGAAGAAGGAAAGGGGTGGGAGATTGCAACCTTCATATGGTCCGTCCTGTTTCGACGAATGCAATCAACCTGCCGTGCACAATCAAGTAAGATCAAATAGGACAAGTTGTCCTACAACTTTAGGCTGTGCACGCCATACACAAGAGGGAAGAAGGAAAATGCTAAATGCTACCATTCTATAGTAGATGGAACATCAAAAGGAAAGTCTGTATTTTAGGAGTAGATCTTTGTCCGTTGAACAATCAGTTAGATTGTTCCAAGTGATCACTGTATATAGCGCTCTTGAATAAAGTCTTGATTGTCTCGCCCAATCTTTGTGTTGTGTTTTAAAGTATTTAAAAAAACAGGCAGAGTGACATGAACAAACAGATAAGTGCATTGCAAAGTATAATTGATATGATAAGTCCTTGGTTTTTGTTTATGTGGTTGATAAACAAAATGAAATGTGTAACCCATTCAAGGTCTTAAGGTGCACAAAATATTCAGTATCTGTAATAGACACTTCACTTTCAAGAGATTTGTAGCATATTTGTGATCAAAATGCAACAGGTACTGTATGGCTGAAGGGAAATAAATAATTACATGTCAAAATATGATTGCTAGTTGAATTGAAAAAACAGGGCTGATTTTATCCATCATAAAGTGATTCAATAGGATATAATACTATTCCTCGGTCAAGTAAAATATTTCATACCTTTGGCATTCTGTACAACATCAGATCCTGACACTCAATCTGAGCTGTGGAGTTTAGTGAGCACTTTCAAGCCATTTTATGTGTTGGCAACTCCAACTGATCCTGAAATTTACTCTAACACCATTAAGCTGGAAAAACTGTGCCTTTACAAAGTTTTATATAAAACTTTGATCAGGATAATGAAATAATAACTGAAGAAACAATTGTTTGAAGACACACCTTGGTGATTCTGGTGTGTGATAAATAGTATGATAAATGGTGCGACATGTTGGCAAGCTCATAGAAGGAAAAGCTGTGGTTGCCAATATGCTTTGCACGCTCATAATTAAAGCTTATCAGTAAGATGATCGAGAAGCAGGAGGTGGATTGCGAGTTCCTTTGGTATTTTTGCCAAAGTTCCACCCTAACTGCAACGATTACCTGCTCTTTTACTTAAATATATTTTCTGTTTGCCAACTATAGAGTAAATCTTTACATGGGACTCTGATTGAGCCAGCTAATTAATTGTTAAAATAATGCATTCTGTGGCATTCTGAGTCCAAGACTTGTTGGCAGCTTGTTGGCAGAAGGCTGAATCACTCACATTATTCGTATCTCCCAGGGAATCCAATGATAACTCCGGTCATGCAGAAAACTGTCACATCAGCTAATGCAATACAATATCAAAGAATACCTGACATGGTGCTGCTGTAGAATGAACAATTTGGACCTTACAAGACTCAACCTGTGTAAATTGCTCGTTCTAAGCTTTCCCCCCATCTAGTTTCGGTCAAAAATCACATCATCATAGCCTATCAGCCGCAAATCCTGTTTGTCAAGTTTCTGAATCACACACCCTTAATTTGCAAGAATTTTACTTGACCATATCACTTTTGTGTATCTTGCTTTTGCACTCCATTTATCTTAGTATAATTCAATGGACCACGATTTACAATTTGGTAACACTGCATGTGAGAAAAACGATTGGTAATTCTATTTTGTACACTTCTGGTTTACCTTTGATTTACCTCAGACAAGCAGCCAACATAACCATAATCAAAGATGTCCCACCCCCAGTAATTTCTTCTTCTCTATGCTCCTAACTTGCAGAAGGTAAAGAGACTTGAAAACGTGCACTACAGCCAGCTTCTTCCCTTCTATTATTTGGCTTCTAAACACTTTTTCCATAAGCTAGAATACTGTTATCTATCCCATTGAGAACATTGGACTTTGTCTATGAAACTGGTGCATTACAATGGGAACGTGCACATCACCTTTGCTCTACCCATTGTCCTTGAGGTTGGCTTGATTGTAGCAATGTATGGTATACCTGATCTGTTTGCAGAGTATGCAAAACAAAGCTTTTCACTGTACCTCCATACATCTGAGAATAATAAATCTAAAGTTCCCTGAAGTTACCTAATTATTAGTATCATCTTGCTTGCAATAATTCCATGAAATAACACGAAGACAATGTTATTGTGTTTAATATGGAACCATTATCATCAAAGACATGCAACCTCATTGGCCTTTCGAACAACAGAAGTATTTCAACATTGAGTTGAGGATTTCATTTCTCCACGCTTTTGTGGATGAATCCAGATTCGTTGGAGACAAAGTTATATCTATTCTGGAAGGGACCCTGGGAGATAAGAGCTACCTGCATTTGTGAAGGCAATGTCTGATTAGATAGATAGATAGATAGATAGATAGATAGATAGATAGATAGATAGATAGATAGATAGATAGATAGATAGATAGATAGATAGATAGATAGATAGATAGATAGATCCTTTATTGTCATTCAGACCTTACGGTCTGAACAAAATTACGTTGCCTGCAGTCATACACAGAATCAATAATAACAAAACATACAATAAACACAAATTAAACATCCACCAGTGAGTTCACCAAGCACATCCTCACTGTGATGGAGGCAAAGTCTTAGTCTCCGTCTCTTCCTTCCTTGTTCTCCATCTGCGCTGAGGCAATCGATCCAGGCCGAAGATCCCGCTCTCCAGTCCAGCGGACCTCCGTGGTGATGTCGCCGCCGCCGGAATGCCGTCTCCGCTCCGAGACGGCCCGCCACAGCATCAGTTCCGGGCAGCCACCCCAGCTCCGGGCCACTGCCCCAGCTCCAGGTCCCGCAGTCTCCGCTCCAGGCCACTGCCCCAGCTCCAGGTCCCGCAGTCTCCGCTCCGGGCCACCGCTCCAGCTCTAAGCCGCCGCCCCAGCTCCAGGAGTAGTGTGCTTGCAAAATTTGCCTTTTATACATTGGAAAAGCATTTAGTGATATCACATTTGGACTATTGTATGCAGTTCTGGTCCAATAGTTATAAGAAAGATGCCATTAGCAGCAAAGGATGCAAAAACGATTCATAATGATGTTACTGGGACTGAAGAGCATGAATTATAAGGAGAGACTGGATAGGCTGGGGCTTTTTCCCTGAAGCGTGTGAGGCTTTACTGTCCTTCCAATTAATTTTACTGATTGTACGCCTCCTTGTCACCTTCCCCTCAGCTAACAATGAACCATTCTATGTTTCCTTATCATCGTCTGCATATCTCTAGATTCCCCCTCCCTTGACATTCAGTCTAAAGAAAGGTCTTGACCTGAAACCTGGTAGTGGGGAGATGCTACCTGTCCCACTGAGTTATTCCAGCATTTTGCGTCTATCTTCGATGTAAACTAGCATCTGCAGTTCCTTCCTACATATATCATTTAACAATTTGAGTCTTATAATTTATAATTTCTCTAGCAACGTAAATATTTATTGCCAACCCTACTTGCACTGAGAAAGTCAGTGGTCAGCTTCTTTTGAACATACTGAGAGGATTCTGGTGAAAGCCTCATGGTTTAGATTAGATGAAAGGAAGTTCCATGATTTTGACTTAAATAAGAAAGTATAAAATTCTAATCTGCAATGATCTTGACTTGGATATTGCTTGCATGCACCAGTTACCCTTGATCTTCCAGGTTGCATAGATCACAGGCTTGGTGTAAAAGTGCCTGAATTCTCTCCAAGTGAGGAGAAGTAATTCGCTCTCTCAATGATTAATGAATCTTTGTAATTCTCTACATAGACTTACATGAATCACTTATGCATGTTCAAGGATGAGATGTAAAGCAATCAGGGATTGATGGGGATTTAACAGTACGTGTTGAGGCCAAGGATCAGCTCAGTCAGCATTTTGTGGAAAGGTGGAACTGGTTTGAGTAGTTGGGGAACTTACTCCTGCTCATATTTCTCTGGAGTTGCAACACTATATTTTGCACTCTGTTCATTTGCTCTTTTGCACCACCAGAGGTAATCATATATAATTGGATCGCAGTCATATATGGTGTGATCTGCAAAACAAAGGCTTTCACTGTGGCTCGGTACACGTGGCAATAATAAACCAATAACAATACCAATACCATGACTTGCTACATAAAGGCATAAGTGGTTTCACTACACCAGGAGCTCTGAATGCAAGTGAACATTGTGCAAGCATCTTCATTTCTGATCAGGTATTGAAATTGAATTACCCTTTTTGGGTGGTTGCGTAGCCATCCATTTACTCATTGAGTTCAGTCAAACAATTCAAATGAAATGACAGTGTGAGTGACAACATTCTATTTCGTAATGCCACAGTCTGAGGAGGTAATCGGGTGGAGCCATGAGATTGCTTGGAATATTGTGCAAAGAATTTGGAAACTGATTTGAAACCATTTGCATAACTGTCTGGCACATGAAGAAAGCATTTATATTTCTTGTACATGGACATCCCCTTTTCAGTACCTCCCTCTGGGTGTGGTAATGTTTAAGTGATGTTTAGGTGCTGAGCTATATAGGGAGAAGCAGTCACTGCTTTCTTATCTGGAGAAGGTTTTCTCAGAGTGAGAGTGAAAGAAAGAAAGATAATTTTCCTTCAACAACATGGCAACTGGCGAGTCCAAATTTTTAATGCTGAAGGATTACTCTATTTGAGTAAAATTAAGTCACAACAAATGATTTCCTTGTTCTGCTTTGTGTTTATACATGTAAGCAATGAGGAAGTCTTAAGGTTGAGGAATGGTTGGCTCAGTGACTGAGGATCGTGCAAGTCTCATGGCTTGTTGTCAGGAATACAAAGGCAATGTTAGCATTCATTTCCAGGGGACTAGAAAATAAAAGTAAAGAAGTAATGCTGAGGCTTTATAAGGCACTGGTCAGGCCGCATTCGGAATATTTTGGGAGCAGTTTGGGGTCACATATCTGAGAAAGGATGTGCTGACGTTAGAGAGGGTCCAGAGGAGGTTTTAGATAACGATCCCGGGGATAACTGAGTTGTATGCTGTGTGTCTGATGGCTCCAGACCTGTATTTGTGGAAGTTTAGAAGGAAAAGGAGGGGGTGTCATTGAAACCTACTCATGGGCCCCGGAACTGGGGGACTGCAGCCCCCCCCCCCCCCCCCCTTTTTTGGCTAGACATTTTTCAATGTCTCCGGCTTTGGATGAGGCGCTGCTGTGCTCTGAGCAACCTGGTTGTGGGTGTTGGAGAGCCAGGGCGCAGGGAGGGATGGAAACAGAAGGAGCGGCGGGGGCAGATGCGGATGGGGAGCCGGGATAGCGAGTCACTCACTGCAGCTCCAGCCTCAGTGCAAGAGTCCTGGGCCGGAAGCTCGGAAGCTTTGTGCCGCTGCTGTGAGAGTCTCCGCTCCGAATTCACCCTGGTGATCGGCATGGACCAGGTGTGTGTGACTCGGTGCATCCTGGAGGACAACCAGTGGCTGCTGGAAGTAGGTACCAAGCACTAGGTAGAAACGGTGGAAGATAGTGGCCTTCAAATGGGAGTGGTTGGAGAAAGCATCCTGCTTGCCTGCTAGATTTTCACTTACTGTAACTGCAGGGAAAAAAATTCCTGATGTTGGGGGAGTCCAGAACCAGGGGTCATAGTTTAAGAATAAGGGGTAGGCCATTTAGGACTGAGATGAGGACAAACTTTCTTCACCCAGAGAGTTGTGAATCTGTGGAATTCTCTGCCAAAGAAGGCAGTGGAGGCCAATTCACTGGATGTTTTCAAGAGAGAATTACATTTAGCTCTTGGGGCTAGCGAAATCAAGGGATATGGGGGAAAAAACAGAAAAGGGGTACTGATTTTAGATGAACAGCCATGATCATATTGAATGACAGTGCTGGCTCGAAGGGCCGAATGGCCTAGTCCTGCACCTATTTTCTATGTTTCTATGCTTGAGAATATGGCAATAAAATTCGACCACGTGATTTTGAAGCATTCATGCATGGTGGAGGTATAATGTAGTCATAGAATGAAAACAGTGTGAAAACAGGCCCTTCGGCCCAACTTGCCTCCACCCGCCCACCCTTTGTGTGGAAAAAGTTGCCCCTCAGATTCCTATGAAATCTGGTCCTCGGTTCACCTACTCTGGGCAAGAGACTCAGTGCATTGAAATGTATATTTCTAATGCATTTTAGATTTCTCAAAAGTCTTACTTTAAAAAAAGTAGTGAGTCCACAAACATATACCCCTTTATTAATGTCATGGTTTGATGATTCCAACTTTAAATCAAAATGAAATATATGTCCAAAGGAGAACGCATACTTTCAAAATACTCAGATTTTTTTCCCCGAGCAAAACATAACTTGTATGACTTTGCAAAATCAGAAAATGTTATGATTATTTCTTGTCCCTTTTTCCAACTACAAAAAAAAATAGCACTTGAAATTCTAACCCATTTAAACGTATTTTTGTCAATTTTTCTGTACCGTGGAAGGCACTGCCGTTGATCCGGGGGGTTGGGGGATCCCCCCACTTTTTGAGGTGGGTGAAGGCCTGTATTATTATCCCCCAGTTTTTGGAGGTTGAGCAATAACAAAAATAATAATCACCTGCTCCTATCTCTCATGTAGGCCCTGCATTATCTTAAAAATACTTCACAACAAAAAACATTGAAATGATACCTCTACAATGCATTAAAACATGATTTTAATACATCAAATTTCAAAATGTCTCACCTCCCGCACTCCCCCCCCCCCCCCCCCCCAAACTTGGTCGCTCTACTCCCTCGCAGGGTACCCCTAAGGCCAGTGATCAGTGATCACTCAGCCCCCCCCCATCCCCATTTTCAAAACTGCGCCGCAGGCCCTGCTACTGAATAATGAAAGGCCTAGATAGAGTGGATGTGGAGGGGATGTTCCACTCGTGGGAGGGTATAGAACTAGAGGGCACAACCTCAGAATAAAAGGACGTAACTTTTGATTGACTATGAATAGCCAGAGGCTGGTGAATCTGTGGAATCCATTGCCACAGATGGCTGTGGCCGCAAGGCATTCGGTATTTTTAAAGTGGAGATTGATAGGTGCTTGATTAGTAAAGATGTTAAAGGTTACAAGGACAACAATACAACAATACAATACGGTTTATTTGTCACATTGCATGAAAAGTGCAAGTGAAATGAATATGTCAGCAGCGATACAATGATAAAGAGCACACACAAAAACACAATAAAAATTTAACATAAACATCCACCACAGCATTCATCACTGTGGTGGAAGGCACACAATTTGGCCAGTCCTCCTCCATTTTCCCCCGTGGTCGGGACCTCAACCCTCCGCAGCCGTTGCTGCGGGCGTCCAGATGGTAAGGACAAGGTACGAGTCCAGGTAAGTCCAGAGTCGGCTCTTCCCCACCGGAGACCGCGGCTTTAAGTTGGTGTAGGCCGCAGGCCGGCGGCCGAAGATTTAAAGTTCCCTCCACGCCGCCGCCAGAAGCACCGCAGACTGCAGGGCTGGAGGCAGGAAAATGGAGTTGAAGGGGAATAATAGAACAGCCATGATTGACCAGCGGAGTAGACTCGATGGGCAAATGAACTAATTCTACTCATCTCTCTTATGGGCTTATAGTCTTATGGTGTACTTCTGTTAGCATAGGGCTGTTTTTTGGGAACCTTCAACTTCTCTCTCACTTTGGTGTTATTTTGATTGTGTCTGCACATTGAGGGATTGAATATTAGCAATTGTTTTTATCTGAAATTTATGGATTTTTATGTTTTCCTACGGTGATTTACATGTATTTTTAAATAATAAAATCAGGGGGTTGTTGCCTTCAGGGTGGCAACAAGTTCAAAAGATCATAAGATCATAAGTGATAGGAACAGAATTAGGCCATTCGGCCCATCGTCTATTCCGCCATTCAATCATGGCTGATCTATCTCTCCCTCCTAATCCCATTCCCCTGCCTTCTCCCCATAACCTCTGACACCTGTACGCATCACAAAACTATCTATCTCTGGCTTAAATATGTCCACTGACTTTGCCTCCACAGCCTTCTGTGGCAAGATGGTGCAATAGTTTGGGCTGATGCCTCATTGTCTCAGGGACCTGGGTATTAGCCTGACCATAGTTGCCATGTTTGTGGAATTTACATGTTCTCTCCGCAACAGTATAGGTTTCTCTAATGCTCCTTGAATTGTGCAGTCACAGAGAAACTAAAGAGGACCTTGTAGGCATGCGCGAAAGAATAGATTTGCAGGCTCCAGGGAGAGGGGAATGAAACCAATGGGATTGTTCTGCTGAGAACTGGAATGAAGCTGCTGGGCTGAATGTAATGTAATATGTGGCCACAGTCAGATTCTGGCAATGTACCAGCACTTCAGCATTGGTTTTATATTAATCATGTGATGCAGTGGCATTAGCTGCCAATCACTGGGTACATTGAGCATGCTATTAATTGTCCCATTATGTATCGTCTTTTGCTCTTCCATCTGCATTCTTGAATCCTGGAACTGGTTTCATATTCCACATTTGCAAATTGTCATATGAAGAGGGTGTGTTCTGTCTGGGCAAGTCACAATCCAAGTATAGCTAGGATTAATAGCTTATTGTCATGGTTGATGATTGGATTTTAAAATGATCACCACCACCCTAAACTAAACCGTCGACAGACACATTTAGCGCCTGTAGGAAGGGAGAGGAGAAACCTGGGTGAAGCCGTGAAACCAGAAATACAGGAAACTCAAAACACTTACCAAACCTTTAGGTGCAAATTTACAAAGTGGGATATTCAGGACAATGGGAGAGAATTGGCTACATAAAGAATAAGTGGGAGAATGGAAAGAATTTCATCTAAATTAAAATAATAATTATTAAATACATTTCTTGATTCTCCTGAACACATCATCAGTGATGTAACCTGGGGTAATTTGGTGTTTCGGGTCTTTAATCATCAGACACCCTCGCCCAGGCAACCCAGCCTTGGTTGAACAGACCACGACTTGTGTTCAGGTGGCATTCACTCCTCCCCATAGACCTCCTCTCCACTTCCTCTGTGGTGTTGTTGATGGCTCCTCTCCTCTCCGTTCCATTGATACCCAGTGCGCTAAAGGCTTTGCAAAGGAATTGCCCTGCAAAACTTCTGCAGCCAACCTCGAAGGGCATACACATTGCCTTCCAGCCCTGCTTACGGCAGGGTGTGACCAGCTCTTTGTACTTCCTCTCGTGGGGCTCCTCCAGATGGTTCTCCCATGGCACTGTCAGTTCTAACAAGATGTTTTTAGTCGCCTCAGAGACCAGGAGGATGTCTGACCTCAGGGTGGTTGTGGCAAAATGGGAAAGAGTTTGATTTAAATAAGTAAACTGAGGAAACCTGAAAATGTTAGGGTGAAGAAATGAACCGAATGGAAGCAAGAAAATATTTAGAAGAAACAGAATAATCGTTTTAAAAAAAGTGTTGTGTTAGTGGAACATAGATCATAGATCAGCACAGCACAGGAACTGGCCATAATGCCTGTGCTGAACATAATGCCAAGACCAGCTCATATTTGTCTGCACATTATCCATAATCTGTCCATTCCTTGCATATCCAGCTGGCTATCCAAAAGCCATTATCGTATCTGCCTCCATCACCCCATCTCAACAGTGTGTTCCAGGCATCCACCACCCTCTGTGTAAAAAACTTGTCCCGCACATTTCCTTTAAACCTTGCCCCTCTCTCCTTAACATTTGTGTATGTTTTCCGTTTTGTGACCTTAAACACACTCAAGGCACCCACCGACCGGTAGGGAAGCACTGATTCAGGACTTACCTTGCCTGTACATCTGGCCACCCACAGCGGCGATTGCGGAGGTTTATGGTCCCGGCCACGGGGAGAAATGGAGGAGGAATGACTAAACATTGTGCCTTGCACCATAGTGATGAACGCTGTGGTGGATATTTTGTGTTAAATTTTTTATTGTGTTTTGTATGTTCTTTTTTATTGTACCGCTGCTGGCAAGTTCATTTCACTGCACTTCATCGTGTATGTGATGAATAAATCTGACTATTGACTATTGACTATTGACTTAGTTGAATTGAAGTTGTTATCTTCCTTCAAGGCACTGTTTTCAAAGCATGTTGCAGGCGAATTAACCCAGCACGAAAAGTGTGATCAGACATGATTTAGATGTAGAGAGTTATTGATTCTCCCGGGAGTTTTCCTGAGATACCATGAACCCTAACTTAAAAATCTATGCCTGGGTGAACACCCAAGGCAGACACTTGATAGTAAATACAAATATTTAACAATATATTACAATGGATCATCAACAGAGTTATATCACAAGAGAAGAGGCTCTTTAGCCCATCAGGTCCACACTGGCCATCAAGCATTCATTTTCCCTAATCCTACACTAATCATAGTGTCATAGGGTTATACAACCAAGAAATAACCTTTGGTCCAACTCATCTAAGACAATCAAATTTTATAATTGAGTTTGTCACATTTGCCTAGCAGTTGGCACATGTCCTTCAAATCTTTCCTATCCGTGTAACATTTTAAATGTCTTTTAAACGTCCACACTGTATCAGCCTCTTTCGCTACCTCTGGCAGCGTTCCCAATACACATCACACTTGGATGAAGAAATTGCCCCTTCAGGTAAGGTCAAAGGCTTAAATATCAAAACACATCCAGCTCTTGACAGTTCCAGCACATTAAGGGGCTGATGGTAATTTTTTTAACTCATTTTGTGTCGGCCGCTTCTTCTTCTTCTCCTTCTGCATGCTGGCCCTCTTCACCTGATCTCATTACTGCATTGAAGACCAATCACTATGCAAGGCCTGGGAGAGGTCAGGCTCACTCTCATCCTCAGTCTATTTGTTGCTTAGTTTGTATAGAATAAGCCCAGTTATTTCAGTAGTCAGGCATGAATGGTGGTGGCAAAGACCGAAAGTGAGCATGGGAGGCTCACTGCCAATTTTAGCCCATTTCCTGATGCTCACATTCATTTTTCTTCCTCAGCTATCGTGGTTGACTATGCTAGAGTCACAGAGGCCACTAGCAGGGGAGCCCAGCAACATTTAATCTTTTAACAATGTTCTTTTTTGTTAATAGATGGCAAGCTTGCTTCAATTGGTGGGAAGTGCCAAGTTGACTTACAATGTGCAGCAAATAACAAGGCGCACAGAACCATTGAGATCAGCGAGAAGCGTCTGTTTCTCAGAAGGGGACAAAGCTTCGATATTAACGTGATCTTCAAAGATGGATTCAATCCTCAAAATGAACGGCTAGAACTAGCTGTGACAAACGGTACTGAGCTAAGGACCTTAAAGGGGCTGTAATGTTTTGATACAATGTGAAAAAAAAGTAAAAATTCAAGAGTGTTTTATTGGCATTTGTCCCAGACAGAACAATGTTTTTATTTGCAGCAGCACAACAGAATATGTCAACATAGTACTCTGTAAACAGTATAATAAATGAGAAAAAAAAGTTCAGTGTTTACACATAAAAACAACCAATAATAATGCAAAAAGCCAAAGCCGATGCCTACAAGTCTGAAAAATTGTCTCAACCTGAAACATCATCCATTCCTTCTATCCAGAGAAGCTGCCCGGGCTGCTGAGTTACTCAAGCATTTTATGTCAACCCACAAGGCTATGTCGGTCAGAGCTTATTTTGCAGTTGTAATGTTTAATAGCCTGATGTTCTCTTAAACTGTGAATGTTTTAAAGTAAATATATAAATATGATGCATTTACACGCATGTAAAGTTAAGCTTCTTCCCACTAAATTGCTCCCAATGTGGTCATGTCAATTGCTGCCTAATGACTGCTATAGGGGTGGACAGGGCCTGATTTAGATGAAGAGAGGCCCTTAGCTGTTCCACTTGTGAGGCCCCTCCCAATCCCCCACCCCCATGACTAGATGAAGATGGTCCACCAGATTGACACCGATTTGCAGTCGAGCATAGCCAATGAGATAAGGAGCTGGAAAGTTGTGTGTATTTATTTATTTATTGCCTGTGCTAGTGTCGAGTTATTGGCTTAAAACACTATTATTCTGAAATGGAAGGCAAGGAAAACTACTGAATGGTGGTTTAGAGACTACAGTGCATTGTGACAGCATATGGAAAAATAGGCCTATGACAGTGTCAAAAATATTATACACCTTGCAGGGCTCTCAATTTTTTTTCTCTGTTGTCAGCCAGGCAACCTGATATTTCCCCCCTCACCTTAAACCTATGGCCTCTGGTTCTCAATTCCACTACTCTGGGCAAGAGACTCTGTTTATTTACATGATCTATTCCGCTCACGATTTTGTACACTTCTATATGATCATCCCTCATCCTCCTGCGCTCCAAGGAATAGCTCCCTCGTCGGCCCAACCTCTCCCTATAACTCAAGTGCTTGAGTCCTGGCAATATCCTCATAAATCTTCTCAATTTACCTATTGCATACTTTAATAAAATTGCATGATATTTACAAGTTAATTTGATTTAGAGAATGTACATTGCTTTTGTTTAAACACAATCTGCATATGACATATTGTTGATTTAACTGTGCTTGTCTTGTTTTAGGTCCAAAATATTCCAAAATAGTGTTTCCCTTTAGAGATGAATTAAATGAAAGAAGATGGAGTGGAGTAATTAAGTCTTTCACCAAAAATGAATTAAGCCTGACCATCACATCATCGCCAAGAGCCATCATTGGTCGCTACTCCTTCAGTCTGCAGCGTGAATATATGGACATATCCTACTTCCTTGGAAACTTTGTTCTACTCTTCAATCCATGGTGTGCAGGTACTACTCATTTAAAGCAACTGCATTTCCGTAAAGGATGCTGCAATGGACCCCTCAAAATTGAACATGAGTTTGTTTATTCTTTGTTGGTGATTGTTGAACTGATTTACAAGAATGATCCCAGGAATGAGTAGGTTAACCTATGATGAGCGTTTGTCAGCACTGGGCCTGTACTCGCTGGAGTTTAGAAGAATGAGGGGGGACCTCATTGAATACAGAATAGTGAAAAGGCTTGGATAATGGATGTGGGAAGGATGTTTCCACTAGTGGGAGCTTTCAGGACTAGAGGTCATAACTTCAGAATTAAAGAACGTTCTTTTAGGAAGGAAATCATAAGAAATTTCTTTGGTCAGAGAGTGGTGAATCTGGAATTGTTTGCCACAGAAAGCCATGGAGACAGTAGGATATTTTTAAGGTGGAATTAGATTCTAGGTTAATACAGGCGTCAGAGGGTATGAGGAGAAGGCAGGAGAATGGGGTTAGGAGGGGGAGATAGATCAGGCACTATTGATACAAGATACAAGATACAAGATACATTTAATTGTCATTTGGACCCCTTGAGGTCCAAACGAAATGCCGTTTCTGCAGCCATACATTACAAACAATAGACCCAAGACACAACAACACAACATAATTTACATAAACATCCATCACATCATTGTGATGGAAGGCCAAAAACACTTATCTCTCCTGTGGTGGAGTAGACTTGATGATCCGAATGGCCTAACTCTAACTCGTATCACATATGACCTTATGACCTTATCATGCCTAAGCCTCACTTTTAATTTATTACAAATAATATGAATGTCGTCCAGTCTCCTTTATGTTTCAGGGGATGAAGTTTATCTCAACAGTGATGTTCAGAGAAATGAATATGTGCTGAATGAAACTGGGACTATTTACTATGGTGGTAGTGACTACATTTGTGAAAGAGAGTGGAACTTTGGACAGGTACATGAACATTAGGAGATATTTTATTACTTCTCTTTGCCAGGCATAGTTAAATTACATAGAAAGTTTATATTTCTACTGGGTTGCATGGAAGGAACTATTTTAATGCAAATAATGTTGTCGATGCTTATGTGACTGTTAAATTACTTCAATACATTAAAAGCACTGAATGTATTTATTCTGCATCAAATATTCTAAACCAGCTCATGTCTGTTAATTCCCAGAAATATAGAAACGTTTTTAAATGATGATTTGGGTTATTCCAGAATATTGAACAACTATCAAAGATTAACCTGTCAAAGATTTCATGATGTGCTGAGACTAAGCTATGTATAATCTGTTGTAGATATGGTGATTCATGCATTATGTCTCATGTCTGAATATTGACATTGTGGTCACTTGAATTTTCTAGCCATGTGTGCAGAAACATTTTTTGCAAGAGAAAATCCGTTAAATAAATCACAGTGCAGAATGATGTGCATTTGAAAAGAGAGTGAATAGCAGGATACCCTCTGAGGTTGAAACATGAAAAGAAGATAGGTGACTCCAAAGTTGGGTTTAAAAGTCTGTATTTTAATTGAAGAGAAAAGTTTAAAGCAAGTTCATTTAGTTTGAAGTCTTGAAAAAGAATGGGTCACTTTTGGAATCAATGTCAGAAGGCACAAGAAAGAGTATTGAGATAAGCTCAAACATTACACTGTTAATTACTGTATTTCCGCGTGTCTGAGACGCTGTTTTTTACTCTAAAATAAGGCCCGAAAATTTACCCGTATCAAGGTTTGGCCGAGCAATGCCACTCTCGTAGTGACTGCACCACGGAACCTGCCACGCCATCGACCCTAGAACTTGTGTTAGGTGGAAAGCAGCTGTAAAAGGATAGTACTACGGGGGGGGGGGGGAGGGAATTTGCTGTCAGGGAGGGAAGTAGTTTGTGTGGCTGAGCGGCCGTTGAGACTAGACAGCGGAACCGGACGCCACCTCAGCGCCTTCTGCCGACCGGTTCGCCGGCCAGCAACGGTGTCCTTCAGCACAGGCAAAACCGGCGGAGGTGGTGGTTGGCGGGTAGCTACTGGGCGGAAGGATGGCTGCTCTGTCCCGTGCTCTCTCTCTTTTATTTTCCTTTTCAAGGAATTTATTCAGCAAAATTCATAATACAGCGTTCCAAAAGTACCTTCAAAAGTTACAATACATCAAGCAGCCATTATAGTACATTGCTCTAGACTCCACGCAGCCACCAATGCTCACGGAAGGTTTCCAGCATCCCCCTGGGAACCGCCTGTTCCCTTTCCAGGGACAAGTGAGCACGGACATAGGCAGCTGTCTCTAGTGTGACCATCGACCGCCCACTGCCTGGACCTGCGAATGGCCATATTGGTCAGGTCCAGGAGCAAACAAACATGGAGATCCCAACCACCCCCCCCCCCCCCCCCCCCCCCCCCCCCCGCAATTGCCCACCCCACTCCATGCCTTGTGTCCAAACACCAGGATTGTGGGACTGAAATGCAACCAGAACTTGAGGAGCAGCCCCTTCAGATATTGGTATAGGGGCAGCAACCTCACCTGAATGGCTCAGCGCATTGTAGGACAGGCGAAGATGGAAGCTTCCCAGGCCTCATTGCCTCCTTGAAGGAGTTTCACATCTTCCTTTCTACTCACTAAACCAAACCCTTGATCCTGTCTCGCCAGCCTTTTTTCACAATTTAGCAACTCAAAATGGGGGTGAGTTTTCGACGCAGGTGCGCCTTTATCGCCAGGAAATACGGTAATGAAGAAAAATAAAATGAAAACGAAATTTGGTGGAATATGACAACATTTGAGTGGTTTCAGGAGTGAAATTGTTGCTGTTTGAAACTGATACAAACTTTAATTTTTCTCAGTTTGAAGAAGATATTTTGGACATCTGCCTGAATCTATTGGATAATGCTCTTCTGTTTACATTTCTCGAACTGTGTCTGCCATGGTAAGCATTTAAATGTCAAGGATAAATGTAAAGTTTCCCCCCTGTGCCATTGATAAAGTCATTTGGATGCGATGTGTGTAACCATGAAGATTCAGGATGTGTCTCACTATCTTAACAGATCTTGGACTAAAAAGCCATTTTGCACAACACGAAACCACAAATGTTGGGTCAAGGAAAAACGAATTTGCCCTGGGTTATCTTGTGATCAATAAATCATTCCTGTAGATGCCTTTGAGAAAATTAATGGTACATTAATTTGTTAATTTTCATTTTAAAGAAGTACCAATTTAGCCTAGGAACTAAAGAATACATGATATTGATAGAGAACCACAACAAATCAAGCTGAGGAAGGTAGGAGAGGGATAAAGGGAAACTTTGAATAAAGATAATGCTGAAAAGGTAACATTGAAAAGGTTCACTGAATAATAATATAACATTACTGGTGTAATCCAAAATTATAAGCTTCTCAAAATGATTGAACTGTGCTCTTCATCTGTGCAATTGGCTGTTGTTGAAAACTCTACATTCATTATCTCGGTTGTCTGCTGCGTTTTTATTACAAAGAAAGACATAGAAGGCATGGACCAAATCATAGAGGGCTTTCAACCAAGTGCTGGTAAATGGGATTAGTATGGATTAGACTAAATGCAGACCTGTTGGTCCCAACTATGCAGGCGCAGCTTATTTCCCCTCATCCCCCAGCACCTCATCTTCCTCTTCTGCACTCTCCCTCTTCATTCCCCTCTTCTCCTCCCCTCCCCAATCCCTCCCTCCCTCACCTCTCCCTCCCTATCCTTTCACCTACCCCCACTCCCTCCCTCCCTCCATAACTCCTCTCCTCTCCCTACCCTTCTCCTATCCCTCTATCCCCACCTTACCTCCGCTATTCTCCCCCCCCACTATCCCTCCTCACCACCTCCACTGCCCTTCTCCCCCTCTCTATTCCCCACTCTCTACCTCCCCCATCCCCCCCCCCCCCCCCCCCCCCAGATATGAGACAGGAAAATACTGAAAAAAAAGAGGAAGATAGATTTCTCCGAGTATTTTGAAATTCGGCAAAGCCCCACCACCGCCGCGGCCCCATCATCACGAGGCCTCACCACCGCGGTCTCGTTGCCTCTTGGAACCTTGGCCAGGGCCTCGCGTGTAGAAGCCCAGGTCGGACAAAGCGGCAGAGGGCACCCACGGCTGGGCACCATGGAGGCCGTGAAGTGGGCTCGGTCGCTCAGGTGCTCGCCTGCTCGCCTGCTTGGCACCACGGAGGTGCCTGCAAATGCAGCTCCAGCCGGTGGAGCGTTAGTGATGCTCTCTCCGCTACTTCAGCTTTATAGTCTCCTCGCCGGTTGAGGCAAGCACCGCCCGTGACTGACAGCGGACTCGGCGAATTAGTGCTGTGATTGCGCAGGAAGGTGCATCGCCGACTGATAGGAGAGGAGACCAATGCACGCACGTGTGTTTTTTAAAGATTTTTAAACCTTAATGACTTTTAAAATATACCTTCGGTCGGAACAAAACTTGTTGCCTTTGTAGCGCAGGAGAATGGTGAGTAAGTTGGCGAAAAATCATAGCGCAATCGTGTACCATTTTTGCACAAATAGCAAAAAGCGCAAAACGTGAAGAGCTTAATATCAGAGTTTTAGTTATGTATAGATGAATACTTGAAGGCTGACATGGTTATGGTAAGGTAAAGAGCCTGTTTCTGTGCAGCATGACTGGCTTAATGGTAGTTAAATATTTTAAGTCAGATTTTAACTAGTGCATGCATGCAATTAGATTCTGGTGTGGAAAATCAAATAATACATTTATTTATATTTTTTCATTGTGAGCTTAACTAACACATTTAGTTTTATCCCTTGCTTTGGGTCTATAAAATTAATATTGCAAGAGATCTGAGCATTTTAATCTTGTATCTCTTTCTTGCATCTTGATGCTTCAGACATTTCTTGTAATTTCACAGTGGGTTCTTATCAATATCCCATTCCATTCCTGCGTTTAGCTTTGTTCTCATATCTACACAATGATATCTGTACAATTTTAATTTCAGGTGAATAGCGCCAATGACCAAGGAGTTCTCCAGGGTAGATGGAGTAGCCCATATACTGGTGGAGTGTATCCAGGGAAATGGAATGGAAGTATTGCCATTCTTCGCCAATGGCAAAAAAGTAATTTCAAACCAGTCCGCTACGGGCAGTGCTGGGTGTTTGCAGCAGTGACTTGCACAGGTAGAGAGACATTTTGTGTTTGATTTCACGAACAAGTGGACAAAGATTAAATATGCATTAAACATGATATAAATTTCCAAAAGTAAATATATTTCTGCATTGATAAATACAAAAATGTTTTTAATTAATTTAGCGAGATTACTGTATTTCAATGGAAGAACAGCAGAATGATGGACCAATGCAAATGGCAGTGTACTTGGATTATTGCCAATCTCCCATTGAAGTAACTGCAGGAGCTGCGGACAGCATAATATACAGTAGACATTTAGGTTTATTTGTTTTGGGATCCTATAAATATATGTGGTGTGTGTAGACGGCGGTTCTACACACACCAATCAAAACCAGCAGAAAAGGGAAAGGGTGAAAATATCAGAAATTAAAAAATCCAATGCATTCACCATTGGTTCAGGTTAACTCGTGATAATCTGACAATGTCCGTAATATCAGCAAGTTTCAAGGATTTCAATTCAATTAACTTTATTTATCCGTTAGGAACTTTGGTTTCTGCAGCCATACAACAAAAAGAAACAATTTTACAAAACACACAACCAAACTCAATTCACTCAGACATCCATCACAGTGAATCTCTTCCTCACTGTGATGTAAGGAAAAGTCTTGTCTCTCTCCTGCTCTCCATCCTCTCCCGATGTTAAAGCCCCCGGCGGGCGATGGTAAGTCCCGCGGCCGTTAAAGCCAAGACGGGCGATGTCAGGCCCCCCACATATACACAGTTGAAAACAATATAAAAACTACAGCAAACTACACATTGAACGGGACAATATTTTAAAAAGGACAGACGGACTGCAGGGGCCGCTGCCACGAGGCGCCACCATGACATAAAATTTGAATGAATGATGGAAGAAAAACACTCATACATTGTAAATTAAGAGGAAAATAATGTTGAAACAGCAATAAAAGTACAGTGGCTCAGCAGTAGAGTTGTTGCCTTACAGCGCCAGAGACCCAGGTTCAATCCTGACTATGGAGTTTGTATGTTCTCCCCGTGACCTGCGTGGATTTTCCCCAGGAGCTCCGGTTTCCTACAACACTCCAAAGATGTAGAGTTTGAAGGTTAATTGGCTTGATAAAATTTAAATTGTCCCTATTGTGC